>NC_077229.1:390075601-391275601 GCF_027887165.1 Monodelphis domestica
AATAATCCTATGATCTATATTATATGAATATCATTATTTCTGTTTTACAAATAAGAATACTGGGATACAGAAGGGTGAAGTCTATGGTCATACAGCTAATACTTGTTAAAGGTAGGATTTGAACCCAAGTCCCTTGATTTTAGAATCAATTTTGCTTCCATTCCACCATTTTTTATTTTAACTAAAAATGGATTAAATATCTGTTGTCATGCACATGGTCATTTTCTGATTATCTTGCCATTAGATCTGACTTTAGTACAATCAAACAGGTCATCTATGTAATTGGTTCAGTTTAGTTATTGTGACTAAAAATGCTGACAATCATTTTTGTCATTTTAAAAATTTCAAATATATGATCACAGTACTTAGTCAAAGGATATATCATTTAAAATGATATTTTAATGTCTAAGAAAAAAGGCAATAATAGAGCAATATCTTAACCTTTGTTTATAATGGTATTTCTTTTTTGGCAGCCTTGGGAGGGACTATTAAAATTATTTAGCTAAAAAGTAATAACTTAGAACTAATAAACCTATACCTATAGTTCTGGCCTTTTACCATATCTCTAGTCTCGTATTTCCAGCAGTCCAATGGTTTGTCTATTTTGTTCCCTGAATTTTTGTTTCTCTACTCCAGCTTCTTCACACTTAGGATATTTCTGGCCTCAAGAAGGAGGAATCTTTGGGTCTGTGCCCACTGTCTGTGTTACTCAGTATTCTTACATAGATATTGCCTAACTTCTTGTTTCAACTGTTTCTCCTGGCCTCCTGATCCTTTGCTGCCCCCACTCTCTGTCTGGGCCCATGCTACTTTGGACTTGACCTGTTGATCCTTTCCAGTCAGGACCTAGCACATGCCTATGTGAACTTGGCTTATGGTTCCCTTTCTAGCCTCTTTGACCTTTTGGTCCTGGCTCTACTTGGCCTGCCCTGTCTTTTTGCCATTCAAAACAAAGGATGACCTAGATGTTTCTATTTTGATGCCTTGCCATCACCTCAAATTCAACATGTACAAAATAAAACTTATTGTCTTCTCGTCTTCTCCACTCTCCCAAACAGGCTTCCTTCCCCAATTTTCTATTTGCATAAATCAAATCATTATCATTGTCGCCCAGGTTTGAAACTTTGCAGTCATCTTTGATTCCTGCCTTACCTCAGACCCTCACTATCACTCACTCATCCAAACCTGTCAGTTTTCCTTTGGAAATGTCCCTTTTATCAATCATTTCTTTTTCTTCCACGCTCTAAGTAACAGCTCTCAATACCTCACAATTTTACTATTGAAATCTCATTCAACTAATCTCTGCACATGTAAATCTTTATATGACAAATGACTAACAACTTTTACATTCATTAAACATGAATTTCATTGTATGTCTCTCCCCCAAATTTTCAGTAACTCTGTGTTCCACACCACAGAGATCTCTTTTTGTCAAGTCACTCTGCATTCTGCCTCCACTCCTCACTATGTAGATCTATTTTCTTGGCTCTCAAATTGTTTGCCCTTCAGGAAGTCTGAACACCATGTTCACAGTCCCATTAATACACTATAATTGCTTTGGCATTTGTGCCTTCATTTCTATAATTTCCCTTACATAGGGTACATTTATCTTTATTCTAACTATACAAATCTGACCTGTGAATGAAAAAAAATCACTTTTTACATAATAAAATTCAATAAGATTTCCACCAAGCCATGTAATTTAGCACTGTGTTGTTCAGTGTGGCTTTATGTATATAACATTATCTAACAAAGTAGATCAAAAACTTCTTCAGGAAAGGTACCATGTGTTCTAATTCTTTGTTTTACCTCCCTACTTATATATATATGCTAAGCATTCAATAATCAATTTAAAGAATATTTATTAACGAAGGCCACTGGACTCTTTTACTGTGTAGTGAGAGCATGTATAGAAATACAAAATATTAATTAATTGGAATAGCTAGCATTTGACTGATTAGTATATTTAGGAAAGTTGAGAATCTCTTGATTTTCTGATGTTTTCAAAAAGTATGAATCAATGACCATATTTAAATAATAGAAATGACCATTGGAGGGCAATACTATCTCTAAGATGAATTTTGCTGTTAAACTTCATCTAAATGAGGCAGCTGGTTGAAAAGAGAATTAGGTGACCCAGTCTAACTATCCTCCCTTCATCAAATTCTATTTGGCTCTTCTCACTTTCTCTTATCTAACAAATCCTTGAATATATGTACAAATGTGGTGCCTCAGTCACCTACCCTTGGGAGTTCATCCCACCACTTCATTAACTCTGACAGATTCTTAAAACTTTCTGTTAACCATCAGCCAAAAGTTCCCAGAAGCATCAAATCATTCCTTTTCCTACCATATTCAGAGACTATGAATAATTCTTATCCCAATTTCCCCTTTTCCCTTGTGGTATATCTAAGCAATTATATTTCCCATATCTTTTGTTTTTTTTTTCTTTTCTGTATCATATAAGTTTGATGCACTTAATTTCTCTGAACATGTCTTCAATCTACTCATTGTTTCCGATTCAAAGAGTTACTTTTTTCCCTTCTTTTTATTTCTTCTTTTTAAACTAGTTTGATGCTCCTTTCCACAAACTCTTTTTTTTCTCCAAGGACCATGGTTTTGTCAGGGTCCAAAGTGAATATTCTCTAAGTATCTGTGTTCAGGGATTTAGCTAACTATCCCCTAAGCAGATGTTCAAATACATTATCTCAAACTATCATCTTCTCAAGGCGATTAAACTTGCCTCTGGTAGATCAACTAAAGTAAAGTTCACAGGCTTTTTACTAAGTATCCCCTAGTGTTTTCACTTATGTCCATGGAAATACTCCCATTGTTGGATTTTAAGTTTTACCATATGGCAAATTTCTCACATTGATATATGTAGGTGTGTGGGAAGGGCTCTCAAAGTAGATTCTGAGAGGGTCCTTCAGATGGTTCTTCAGCTGGTCATTTTGTGATATGACAATGCCTCTACTTTTGTTTCTACTTTGAATTGGCCATTAGTTGCTCAAACTTGATTAAAAAACATATCTACTCACGATACCAATTCAAAGTAGTTATAATTATTTCAATTGGTTTAGTAAGGTTTTTAGTTTGTGTAAGGTTAAGGGTCACTGATGAAATAAAAAACTGACGAGTTGAGAAAACCTCCACTGAATCCACCATTTGATTTATCAGTCCTAGCCATTAGATTAAGTATTTGAAAAACCCTTGATCAATTTAAAGCAATTGAAAGCCACTGGAAGAAATCAATGATATTGCATAGAAATTTTATTCAGATTGGCTGAAGGACTTGGTCTTTGCCTATGGGACTTATAGTAAGAGAAAAAAGCTAGTTGGGAATAGAGGATTCAAGTGATCAGAGAACACTGAGTGAAATTAGAGTTAAGCTGTTAAAAAGTAATTTCTTGGAAAGGTTGGAAGAGAGGATACTTGACCTTGACCTTGGCCAGAGAAGGACCCTGTGAGCTTCAAAGGGATTAGGTTTTCAAACTTCCAACTGGGGTTCTAGAACTCCCCAGAATGGCTGATGGAAATGTCTCTAACAGGAGAAAAGGACAGACATCATGAGGAGGAAAGGACTGCTTGAGGCTCTATATTTAACATAGGAGTAAACTGAGTCTCAAAAATTAGGTAACTTGGCCTTAGGGGAGTGTCTATCCCAGCCATGCAAAGTCTTCTCCTAGTGAAAGGGGCAGATGAGAACAATTTCTTCCAACAGCAGTGGAAGTGGCTGAAGCAGATGCTGTGGAGCATATAGAGTTTGATAAAATATCAAAGAACCAAGGTCATCCACTGCATCCTAAACCATCACCAATCATATTGGCTTTTGTCTTGCCACTGGACTTCAATGACTCCAGAAGAAAGAGTGAGAATTACAACTTTGTGCAACTCTGCCTCACTTAAATCTAATTTATGTGTGAGTCAAAAGGTATCATCAAAGATGCCATTTTTATCATTTTCCAGTATGTGCAACATCTAGGTAACCTGGCCAGGATGATATACAACAGCCAGGTAACTTGGCCAAGATGATACAATATATTCTGAGATGATCAGAAAATATTTATACAGAGAGAAAATCAAGGACTTGTTTAAAACTGAACCATTTTTCTCTAATTTAATAAAAGAAATAATCAGAAATTTCACAGTAGTAAATGAATATCAATAAATTATCAGGATTTTCTATTTGAAATCTATGTGTGTAGACACATCTATGTAACTCCATCAATACTATATTTGTGTTCTATAGTGGTTTCATTAGATTACTTCCATTTTCAATCACCATTATGACCATAATAAGTTTTTCAGTCAGTAATAGAAAAAAAAACACTAAAGAAGACCATATCTGAAGGCTGATTTTGCAAGATAGAACTGGATTCTCTGAGGCAATCTGACAATTTGTCAGAAGGAATGAATGATATTGAAAAAGAAAACTCCTACTACAATGACAAGGAATACAGGAGAGGAGAAAGAAAAAGAGTAGAGAGGGGCTTAAAGAAAAATCCTTCCTTTTTTTGTCTTGGACTTCATTGGGAATCTGGTCAAATCTATGGACTCCTCAGAAGAATATTTAAATACCCATAAATAATAGAAATAAGAGTGCATTAGAATGCTCTGCTGGTGTAGATTTGACAAGTAAAAGGGGTTAGAGAACCTGTTTCTGGAAATCACATCACAATGATGTATAATAGAATGTCTTGAGACGATGAGTATTTATCAATAATTCTATTACGCTAACTGGTAACACATTCTATAATTGGTTTTGTTTGACTGATCATATTTAGGAGAAGCATTTTCTATTGGTTGGTTAGCCAGAACTAGGAGTGCCTTTAAAAAGGCATTAGCAACCAAAGCCTTGACCATCTTTCCTCTTTGAACATGCTCTGTTGCTTTGACCTCGCATATACATGCTATGTTCAGAGGATTTGGGAGAGAATCATAGAAGGTAGGAAGGGGTATCTAGAAAGGTTTCCTTCTGAAGGTCAAGTTTGAGTTATAATCGGAAGGGACCCAAGAGGGAGAGGTGAGGAGAGAGAGCTTTCTAGGTCTGGGGACAGTCAGGAAGGGTTTTTGTTTGTCTTTTGCTTTCAGAAAGAACCAATGATATCACTGAGTGATGTCACCGTGACGTGCATGAGTTGGATTTAAGTGAGGCAGAATCATTGAAGCTCAGTGGCAAGAAAAGAGTCAGGATGCCTGGTGATGGCCCCAGATTCAGTGCTATCTTCAATATTTGACCAGGCTCTAAGCTTCCTCAGCACCTACTTCAGCCAACTTTGAGGCTAAAGGAACAAATTATTCTCATCTGCACATTCTGCCTGGTGAAGCCTTTCCTTGCTTGGACTCCTTCTAATTGCTGGTTACCTTGAACCTGGCTTAGCCCATTTGCCAAGATGGATTACCAGGGTGTGGTTACTGCACAGGCTATAGCTTCTTGAGATCTGGGTGCCAGGTAGACACCAAAAGTGGATGAGCAGCCCTGAAAAGGCCCAATGAATTTCTACCCCAAAGGTGCTAGTCCTCCTCAAACACACACACACACACACACACACACACACACACACACACACACACACACACATATACCCCATTGGGAAAGATAAAAAATAAGGAAATGGAGAACCACATGGGAAGACTAGCTGGGTCATAAAGTACACAGAGAAAAGTAAAGTATAAGCAGATTGAAAAAGACAAGTATAAGGATGGGGTTGATTGATTTATTTAAGCAAATTATCCCATTTAAATTCACTAGTGTGTGTGGGGGGGCAGCTGGGTAGTTCAGTGGATTGAGAGCCAGGTCTAGAGATGGGAAGTTCAAATCTGACCTCAGACACTTCCCAGCTGTGTGACCCTGGGCAAGTCACTTGACCCCCATTGCCTAGCCCTTACCATTCTTCTGCCTTAGAACCAATATACAGTATTGATTCCAAGACGGAAGGTAAGAATTTAAAAAAATAAATTAACTAGTGAATATCAATCATAGGCTTTAGATTAACTGATAAAAGTCCTTGGAACTAGACTAACATTGCACAGGAATTATGTTTAGATAGGCCAAGGAAACTTGATCATATAAGGAGTAATTTACATTCATCTATACATTATAAAGCCAGTTTAGAATGAAAAAAATCATTCAAGAGGTTAGAACAAGTGTGGCATTCCAGTAAGACTCCTGAGGAGGAATTAACTGGGTGCAAAGAAGAGGTCCTAGATTTCATTTAGGCTTAAGTCTCCTTTGTACCCCATCTCAGCCTCTTTTGGCTGGAGAAGGACTTTTTTTGAAGGGATCAGAGGATGTTATATTTCCCATCTTTCCATTAGTGTCCTAGCAGTATCTCTGAATTAAGTGACAACAGTCTCTGTATTGGGAGTCAAGGATGAACCGGACATAGATTCATAGCTCCACAGCAAAAAAAATATACTGTGCCTAAGGACTATATCCCAATATATTTAGGTAGAGATATCCAGAAGGTAGCTCATTCATGCACCCTCACTACAGATGTCTTTTGACATATGTGCCCTGTCTTCAGTGTATGCCCTATATTTGTGTCCTTCCAAGTGGTATGAAACATCTCTCCAAAAATTGAGCACATTCTTCCTGCTAATGTATGTATTTGTAGAAGAATGCTAAGAGTTTAGGGGGAAGCGAAGGGAGAAAAAGAAAGAGAAAAAACATTTATGTAGCACCTACAAGGGGCTGAGGGCTTTGCAAATATCACATTTGATCTTCACAACAGCCTTGTAAGTTAAGGAAACTGAGGCAAGCAGAGGTTATGTGATTTGCTCAGAGTTTTTCAGTTAAGTGTTTGAGGCTAGATTTTAACTCAGATCTCTCTGACTCCAGGCACACTATTCTATTCACTGGGCAAATTAGGAGGAAATGGGGGACATGGTCAATTATTACTTTTAAAAATTATGCTATTTTATTAATTGTGCCAAAAATCATAGAGAAGGAAACAGAGCAAAGATATGGATCTGAATCTTCTAAATCCTAAATCAGTCTGTATTCTTTTGCACTGTATTATTTCTGCTTTCTTTTCTTAAATCTTTTGCTCTGTCTGTGTCATTTTTTACATAGTACTTAATTGCACTTGTGTTTAGCTATTTTAGTTAAGTAATTTTTAAAAAGTATAATGAGTATAAAATTATACCAATTTCTTCCTTGTTAAGAATGCCTATCAGTTGACTGTTTGGACCATGTGACCATAATCAAGGTACTACAGCAACCTTTTTGCAGCTTATTTACTGTTACCATAGACAAAATATCCAGGAATGCTGGGTTTAGTGTCAATAAGATCTGAATTCAAATCCTGCCTTTGATATTTATAAGTGAAGAAGCAATCTACTTTTGCATTTTAGCCAAATCTTTCAGGCACTTTTTTAAAAAATTAATGTACAAGCCATGAAGATTGGAAATAGTCTCTTAAAGGTAGAATTTCTTATACTAAATCAGAAAACTTCTCCCTTCTAAAGACTATTCCACTATTTTGTAGTGATTATGAAATAAGTGCTGAAAAAAATTCCACAGCAATAATAAAAGTCTATGGTTTCAAGTAGGGTTTTTAGAATTACTAAAAAAAGAAGATCAACATTAATGTCCCCATATAGCCAGGCAGTAAAATTTTGATATCTAGATGGCACAAAGGATAGTGTGCCAGGGTTGTAGTTCAGATCTGTTCTTAGATATATTAGCTATGTGACCCTGGACAAATCATTTAACCCTGTTTGTCTCACTTCACCTATAAAATGAGCTGGAAGAGCAAGTGGCAAAGCATTCCCGTATCTTTGCCAAGAAAACCCTAAATAGAGTCACAAAGGGTCAGACATGACTGAACAACATTGACTAATGATTTTCTTTCAGGCTGAATCTCGCCTTTTGATATAGTTGATAAAAATTAGTCTTCACTTTTGTTTTGATCATTGATAAACAGGTATCCCTGCCTTTGGTTGCGTTGCCCATAAAGTTTCTCTGTTGATCCATCTATGTATTAGGTAAATTATTATGATTAAATTGAGGAAATTTATTGTTTTGATTAAGTCTTCTTTAAAAGGAAAAACTGATAAATAAGGTTTATAATTCAGGGGAGACTAAAGACATTAGATCAATGATGCTACAACATTAAATCTTAATGTAAGAAACATAACATAGGTCTTGGTACTATTTTCACATTAATTATGTGACCATGTGTGGAAGTCACTTGATCCCTGAGTTTCCATTTCCTGATATATAAAATTGAAATGATGATTCTTATGGCTCTTTCTGGTAGAGTTGTGATCTTTAAGTGTGATAATAAATAAGTAATAAAACACAATATAATCATTAGCTATTAATATAAATTAACAACTTTTTGAGTACTAAATTTGCAAACATAAGCCTATAAAATAATGGCAGAAGAGATAATAAGCAGAAATTAAAATTAATGATTGTAATAATGGAATTTAATCCATTTAAGGAAACAAAGTCTCTATTATAAAGAGAGGTAGGAACTATTGTGATTTCAGGTTCTACCAAAGCAGGTGTGTACCTACTCTGCAATTTGTAGTCTCAGAAGTTGTTTAGGGCACTGAGATATAAATGACTTAACTAGGGTCTCACCGCCACTGGGTATCAGAGGTCAGGTTTAAATGCAGGTCTTTTGGGCTCTTTGACTTTCTTTATTCTATTGAGAAACATAATGATTCTATGTTCTGATTTTTTCTAGAGGAAAAATGTCTTTCCCATCTTCTTTATTTCCATTATTCAGTCACTTTTTTTTTTGCTTCTCCCTTTCCTCACCTTCCCTAACTCCTTTTCACCAATTCTATACACATCTATTTCACAATGTCTCTGGAATCCTTTCCCTTCCATTCTTACTGCCACCACTTTTGTTCAGATCCTTGTGTATCACCTCACACCTGGAGTCTACTTCAATAGATTTCTGACTGGTCTTCCTTCTTGGAATTGTTTTTCCCTCCTCCCTTCCTGTCCCCAGGCAAAATTTGCCAAGTACTTTGTCTCTTTCTAACATCTTTAGTTACCACCCCTCTACATCCACTCATTGCTGGGTGTTAAAGTCTAAACTCCCAAGTTTGGCATTCAAGGCTGCCCACACCAGATTCCTGATCTTCCTACCTTTATCTTCTATTATTCCCTGCTTCAAACTCTCCCCTCTAGTCAGACTTCAGACTTTCCCCCCCAAAAAAACAATAGGTCACACTTTCCCATTTTGTTCCTTTGCTCATTCTTTTTGCCTCACTTGAAGAACCTTTTCCTTATACTCACCAGTTCAAGATTACTTCTACTTCAAGTTGCAGTTCAGATTTTGTGCACTCTTCCATCAAGTCTTCTCCAATCACTTCAACCCATGGTGATCTTTTCTTAACTCCTCAATCTCTTTAGGATCCTGCAAGCACATTTACTCATCTACAGTTATCCCTTCCACACCACTGAGGTCAGGGGCAAAAAGCAATGTGATCTGGAAAATCTGTGTAAAATCTTTTGGTTCTTTCTTCATAGAAGAGAAGAAAGCTGATTTTCTTTCTTTTTCTCTTGTAGGCTGTTTAATGTAACTTATGGTAAAATTTGGGTTAAGTATGCATTTCTAAACTTTTTCTGTGTTGTCTGCTGGCCTTCATATGTCATCTGTGGCTTCCACAAAACTCCCCCCAAAATCCCATTTAATTTTTATGCTGATCCACAATACATAGAAACCATGATGGGGAAAGTCACAATGTGAAAGGATAACTGTACTCCCTCAGAATATTCCTTGCATTTTTGTCTCCTGTTATCATCTGATTTTTAAAAAATGTGTATAACATATAATCCATCAGAAGTTATTTTCCAATTAAATACATTTCTTTTTTTTCCATAAAACCCTTACCTTCCATCTTGGAATCAATACTGTGTGTTGGTTCCAAGGCAGAAGAGTGGTAAGGGCTAAGCAATGGGGCTTAAGTGACTTGCCCAGGGTCACACAGCTGGGAAGTGTCTGAGGCCAGATTTGAACCTAGGACCTCCCATCTCTAGACCTGGTTCTCAATCCACTGAGCTATCCAGCTGCCCCCTAGATACATTTCTTGAAGGTATAAGGCTATATCTTAAGAATCAATGTAATACAGTGGATAAAGTGATAGCTGTTGGGCTAGGAAGACCTACATTCAAAGTCCCACTCTGATACTTATTAGGCACATTACTCTAGACAAGTCACTCAACCTTTGTAAGCCACAATTTTGTCATTTCTAAAGTGCTTTGCAAAGTTTAAGGTGTCTATATGATGATGATTGATATCATGCCTAATAATTCTCTGTATCTCTCTCAATGCCTATCTTCTTCAGACATAATACACAATCAATAAATATTTAGGGACCTGAATCTAGTATATGTGGATATGGAAAGAGAAAACAACCCATGGACAGAACTCTGGAGAATGGAGTCAGCTCCTTGAATTCTAACCTCAACTATGTTACTAATTTCTCATGAGACTCTAAGAACCTCACTTCACCTCTACAAAACAAATAAGGATAACAATACCAACTAGCTTAATCAGAATATTGTAAGGCACAACATTATTTGGAAAGAATTTTGATACTCATTAATTAAATAGCCCCATGAAGTGTACAGTGCAATTATTTTGATGTGGCGTGTTTAAGTCACAGATTAACTATTTTAAGAAAGTGAAAAGAAATTGAATAAATTTTAAAACTGACAAATATGATCTATTGTCTTTGAACCAAATGGTACCAATTTATTAAGAAGGAGGAGAAAAATTCCTTAATCTTGCCAAATGTAGTGAATTTTTTCAACTCACTTATCCAAAAAGTTTTCTTTTCCTGCTTAAGAAAAAAAACTCTTACTGCCTGGTAGGGCATTTCAATACATTTTCAATTGTTATATGGTATAGGAGTGATATCACATGATTTCTTCATCAAAATACCTCATCACAGAGGGGTGGAAGCACATTAGGGATCTTTGAAATCCCAATGCATTTTGGCTTTTGTACATAAAGCTCTTCATTCTTTTTATTGGATGGAGACTAACCCACAAAACGGTACACCACACGGCAAGAAAGACAAAGAAATCATTCCTCCAGGGAACTATGATTTCTTTTAAGGGACAGGAAGGGAATGAAGGAAAAGGAATGGAAAGGATCTCATAACAACCAAGACCTCCAAGAAGGAAAACCTTCTCAGGACTGAGTTTTTCTTTTTTTCTATGGGAGAAAAAATAAACACACCCACTGAATCCAACAGCTAAATCATGTTCAACCATTTATTTACCAACATGTGCAAGTCCTGCTGAGTGAAACTTTAAACATAACTATGATAGGACAAAAGGTCTTCAACCCCCCCCCCCCAACCCTCCCCAAAGAAAAAAAACAGCTACTTCTCTGGGTTTCATTCCTAGGTTTTAGTCCTTTAAGAAATTGGAAGGGACATCCTGTTCAGACACTAGCACTTGTGATGGATAATTTCATCCTCTTTTTTGACATATGGCTGAGCTGTCATTGGTAGGAAGGTTTGTGCCACAGCAAAATGTTCTATTTCTTTTGCAGGCAAAAATGATTCACATTGTGGCCTTGGGGAATGTGTCTCTGTCCTGTGTTGGAAACTTATGATAAGCATTCTTGTAATTCAGTTCATGGTTCCTGTTTGAGCTATGGATTCCAAGACCTAGAGTTCCAGAGGGGATTCAGTTGCCCGCAGATGTAGTTGTCAGCTGGGATTCTTGGCCTTTTAGCTTCTCCAGTCACACATTTTCTGCCCTGTAAATACACCCCCTGGAAGTCATCTCTAATGGTGTGAAGTTTGGCAGTCTTAGAGGGGAAATGCATATCTCCCCACCTTTGATGACTCTAGAAGAGAGTGAGGCTGATGACTTTGTGCAATTGTGCCTCATTTAAATCCAACTCACAGACAAGTTAAGATATCACCTGTGTTGTCCTTGGTCTTTTTCTAAACAAAGGACAAACAGCAAAATTTATCTCTATAGTATAATTCGAAAGTTATGAAGGAATGAGGCTTTAGATGTTATTATATGGTATTAATTGACAGCACATTTATTTTCCCAATTTTGTTATGCGTGTAACAATAGAGACATTCATTCTTACTTTTTAAGTAACCAAATGTATGTAGATATTTGTTGGGTGTCAAGAGAAAACAAACCAGCCTGGTTAAAAAAAATTACAAATTATAGAAAAGTCACTGAACTCAGATATTCTATCCTATATAAAAATAATGCCTTAGATGTACTAATTCAATTTATTTCAGTTAAACATTAAATGAGCACCTACTATGTGAAAGGCCCTGGCCATATAAAAAAGAAAAGAAAAAAATACATGACTTAGCATACTTATTGAGTCTTCCTTGAAATGAAGCCATCATAAAAAATACACACTTATCAAATAGATGAAATAGGGGATGATTATTTACATTTTGGGGTTCTAAAATTTATAAAGGAATACTTTACAATTCCTTTAACTGGCGTCCCATGCCCCATATGCCACAAACTTTGTGTCTCAGTCTTTGGACTTCAAAGCCACATGAGGGTACATCAATAGATGATAATGCACAAAGATAATAGTCATTCTCGGTCACCGAGAGACTACCACTAAATAGCAAGATCCCATAGTGTATTTAAAACACTAATATATTTCCCAAACAATCAACCAACCTATGAACAAAAGTCAGGATAATACCGATCATATTTGAAAAGTATATCAGTATTCTAATTGAGTCCAGGACTTATCTCCTATAAAATACATAGGAAATCAAGGTAACGAAAATAGATATTTACTTACTTATAAAAGCAAAACAAAAACATCAGGAAGGAAAGTCTAGATCTGAGCAAAGAATAAGTTCTGATATTTCAGAGTAGATTAGAAAAATATTGACAGTCAAAAGATCTACTGGATCCCAAAAATCTCATCTGCCCTAACATGGACAAGTGGCAAGTAGGCAAGTGATTGTTTTCAAAATAAGGACTTACCTATACTGGTTTGACTACATACCTCATCGGGTGGTTCTGAGGGGAGCATTCTGTAGACCTTAAAGCACTGTAGGAATGTGAGTTATTATTATTATAATTTACTGAGCCAGATGTTCCCTTCTGTACACACTTAATTTCTCAATTGTGCCAAAATGTACCAATAGTTAAAAGCAATCTTTCTTTGGCTCCTTGTCCTAAGGGCATATGAAGTCATGGAATCAACTTTCTCTCTTTGCTGTCAAAGTTTTAATCTTTATTGCTGCCAAACTTTTCTCCACTGAATTATTAGTCTCTCTGATAACCCACTTTTACAAAGTCTCATTCATCTCCCCATGAACTTTCTCCTCTAGATTACATTAATTTTTTTCAAAGATGAAAATTTGGTGAGATGAGACAGCCTCTTACAGATCACTAGGAGTTTCTAAAATGAAAATCCCTAAAACATTTTTAGATCTCCATTTGTGTGCTGGTTTACAAAGATACTTTCATCCTTCTGCACCTCAGTTTTCTTGTCACTAAAACGGGGCTAAGATTTGTTAACAACTATCATAAAAGATTCAAAGTTTCGTTAAGTGTTTTTGAATATGTGGTACTATGTCATAATGTGGTGCCTATATCTTCTATGATTCAACGCATTCCACAGCCAGAGTACTATTCATTCATTCCTCCAAAAATGTACCCCCATAAAAAGAGCATCCCTTATACTACAGCAGCTAATTCCTTGCATATGTAATGGGAGTTGCCACTATCTCACCCACCCCCTTCCATCTTTCATGGAGCAGTTCTGAAATTACTTTTTCCATAGATCACACACAATACGGACCCAAAATTATGATAGGGCCTGCCTGCATTGGGAGAGTAAGAATCTAGGAGTGGGAGGCAACTAAGAAATAGGAAACTCTGAGTATGTCATTGGCTGGCAGAAGGGTGGGAGAAGGGAATAGGAAAGGTTTGGGCAGCTGGAACAGGGTGGATACCAGAAGGTTTGGCAGCTGGGAGGAGGCAGAAGGTTTGGCAGGCAAAAGAGATGAAGAGATGAATGTTTCACAGCAGGACTAGGAAGCCCTGGCAGCTGAGAGAGGGTCAGGCACTGGGGGAGGGAGGCATTATTGGAATGTGTGATCATTCAATCGCATGTTACAGGGAAATTCCAGCCTCTCTCCCATCCCAACCTAGACCAGACAAGTTCTTCCTTGCTGAAGATTTAAGATGCAGGCTGTTGTGAGACAGCCTTCAAAAAAATACAGTGTTGCATGGGTCTAGAGTCAAAAGCTCTATAACCTTACAAATAAATATGGTTATACTTTAAGAGTACTCATGGAGAAGGTCAGAACCAGAGACAGGATGTTCTGGGTTCAAATCTGACCTCAGATACTTCCTAGCTATGTGCCTCTGGGCAAGTCATTTAATCCCCCCCCCATTCCCCATTGCCTAGCTCATACCAGTCTTCTGCTTTGAAACCAATATGCCCTATTGATTCTAAGAAGGAAACTATGGGTTAAAAAAAAGTACTTGGAGAATTGCTAATTCTGAGGAGTTGACTTTTTTGGTTAACTGAGCCATAATTTTAGTAAGGAAGCTATATTGAATTTAATGCCATTATTTCTTGGATGACTCTTTCAGTAGTCAGGGTTATAAACATTAGTATTCACAGAATGCTAAATTTAGAGCCAGAAGAGATTGGGGGGTCACCTAGTCCAACTCCTTATTTTGACAGGTGAAAAAACGTAAGCCCCGAAAGATTCAATACATGTCCAAGGCCATGCAGGGAATAAGTAGCACTGTGGGATTTGAAGATGGATCTTTTGATTCTGGAGTCACCATTCTTCTCATTCCTGACTCCCACCATATTGGCTGTATAGTACATCATAGGTAGATGTGGGAGGAGGGTATAAGAGGTTGGGTTGAAATCTATAATGACATGCCCTCGATATTATTCTTAATTTTAAAAATTAAATTCATCCTATTATCTATCTATCTATCTATCTATCTATCTATCTATCTATCTACCTATCTATCTACCTACCTACCTACCTACCTACCTACCTATCTATCTACTTATCTATCTACCTACCTATCCATCCATCCATCCATCCATCCATCCATCCATCCATCCATCCATCCAATGAGCTATCCATCTATCTATCTATCTATCTATCTATCTATCTATCTATCTATCTATCTATCTATCCATTCATCCTTCTATCTACATTCTAGCCATCTAGCTATCTTCTTTATCCTAAGATTACAATGTATTAACTTTATTTTGGTTAAATTAACTAAGGGTTCCTTACCCATTTGAGTCCCAGGGGGCAGCGAGGTGGCTCAGTGAATTGAGTCAGGTCTGGAGATAGGAGGTCTTGGGTTTAAATCCAGCCTTTCTAGCTGGGGGACCCTGGGCAAGTCATTTAACTCCAACTGCCTAACCCTTACTGCTCTTTTGCCTTGGAACTGATACTTAGTAATTGATTCTAAGACAGAAGGTCAATGTTTAAAAAGTAACAACAACAAACAATTTGAGTTCCAGTCTATAGGGATTTCACTGTATTATTCTTATTCACGGGAATAATTGCAACTGTTATTGAAGTTATTGATTTCTATTTCCTTTGAAAGGTGAATAAGGCAATTCTGTGCAATCTTTTAAAAAAGAGATGGCTTTTTTCTCCCTTCGATCTCCTTTCCTTTTATTTTCCAGCCCTAGCATGGCACCTTGCACATAATAAGAGCTAAACTGGATTGTTGACTATCTCGGACTATAACTAGGGATTTAAAAAAGTTTCTTGGAATTGATTACACAATCAAGGGTTTGTGTTCTGTTTTTAAATGCAACTTTCTTTTGGCATATTCTGAACTTGACCATTTGCAAGTGGAAATTTAGTTTCAGCATTCTAGGAGAGGAGTAAGGTCATATGTTTAGAACAGGCAGGCATCTTAGCTGTTGTTTAGTCCAATTCCCTCATTTTATAGTTGGGGAAACTGAGGCTCAGATAAGTTAAGAAAGTTGCTCAACATTACATAGGTACAAGACCTATGAATTCAGCTCCTCTGACTTGAAGTGTGGTACTTTTTCTAGTATTTCTTGTTGTTTCCCATGTACTAGGCATAGATTTTTCAAGGTTTCCTGGGTGGGTGAATAGTTGACAAGACATCTGAGAAAATCTCACAACGGATGCCTGGCCTCTTCATCTTATGAGAGACTTGGCCCCAAGAAGAGTACTTGTATTCCTCACAATTCCTAATACAGTACCCAAGATTTAATGGCCATCAATAAATATTTGTCAAATGGATAATTCCATGTGAAATGCTAGATAGAGGGCCTCCATCAGGTATAGTACTCTAAAGCAGCTTATCTAGCATCTTATGCTCCAAAGGGAGTTCAGAGTTTGTTAAATTTAATATATAGAACACCGACTAGCTCAAAAAAGAGGTCTTATTTCAGTATTGCAATTTTCCCTTCTTCAAAAGGGGTTCAAGATAGTTGGGGGTATTCAGTACCCTGCTACTGTAATGTCAATATATTTAGTATGAGTTTTGATGGCTTACCTCCTATAGAAAGGACATGATAGTTCAGCAGGGCAGGGAAACGCAGAGATGAGGAGTCAGAGAAGAGACAAAATTTATTTGGGGGGCGTAGAGTTAGGAAAAGGAGGGATAGACATATTCAGTAAAAATGGCACAGGAAAATTCTAGTTCCCTATTTGGCTAGTGTTTACACAGTGTTGTACAGTGTGGATAGAGGGCTAGTTTGGAGTCAGGGACACAGCTTCAAAATTTTCCTTCCACACCTCCTTAAACTACTTATTAGCTCTATGACTCTGGGCAAATCACTTAACCCTTGTGTGATTTGGGCACTCCTTAGGATATAAGCACGATACAGTGGACTGGGTCCTGGCTAGGTAATCAAAAACTAGCTTCAAACCCTTTTGACTACAACTCCCTTTGTTATTTTAGGCCAATCACAAATTGCCTATAAGATGAAAGGTTTGGATTGGATAACCTGAAATTCATTCTTAGCTTCAAATTTGTGATGCTCTGATACAGTATGTCGTCATAGACCATAATCTTCAGGACTTCTTCTACCAGGAGCTCCTTACCATAACCAAATCACTGATCATTTGTGCGTCCCACAGTGTATTCCTTTTCTTTCATACTCTGCTCAGCCCAATGAAGATAAGGGTTTGTGTGTGTGTGTTGGGGATAGGATTTTAGAATGCTGTCAAAGCGCCCAGGCAGTTTTATACATTTAAAATGATATGGGAAGGCTGTATAGACACTTTCATTGTACATTAAGAAACCAGACAGAAATTTGATGACTTCTAGAGCTAAATGCTAGGGAGAGGGAGATTTATTAGGGGCTAAGGAACAAGGGAAAAATTAGCTTATCGGATGAAAGATCAGAACAGTCCAAAACTTAGAAAACATACCCCATAGCCAATAACTCTCATTGCCTCCCTGGGGGTGGGAATGGGGGGGTCCTGCCTGATTAGTTTGATTAGTTGACCTTCCCCATTCCTGTGGAGGCTTATCCTCTGACCTTAACAGTGTGCTTTAGGAACTTCCTTGTAACTTAAGGGGTTCAGCAATCGGGGAGCAGAGGAGCTCAGCGTACAGTGCTAGAGCCTGGAATTATTTGAAAGTAACAAAAGAAAGCTATAAAGCCAAGTAAGAGATCTCCATGGAAGTGTCAGCAGCAGTGGTGTAATTATTTATTTTGGGAATGCCCTGTTGCAGCATTGTGAAATCATATGCATGCTTCTGAGGCCAGGAGTTCCTATGCATTCCTCTTGTATCCATCCACCCACTCATAGCATCAAAGGCTGAGGACTAAAAGGGACCTCTGGAACCATTTACTAGGGGTTTTTGACATTGTGTGTGTGTGTGTGTGTGTGTGTGTGTGTGTGTGTGAGATGTATCTGGCGTCCTGGTAAAGCCTATGAACCCCTTCTCAGAATATTGTTTTTAGATTTATAAAACACAGGATGAAAAAGGAAACCAATCACAATATAATGAAATACAATTATCAAAATATTTTTTTAAATATTTTGGCTCCAGATTAAGAAGCTATGATTTAGTCCCATTCGCTTATTTTTAGGTAAGGAAATTGAGGCCAAGGGGAGTGAAATCAGCTCATACAAGGTCACACAGATAGTGTTATAAGATTATATGATCTTAGATTTAAATCTGGAAGAGACCTCAGAGGCCACTGAGTCCAAGTCAAATAAAAGTCAAATCAATAAACATTTACTTAGCTCTTACTATGTGCCAGGCACTAGGCTAAATCCTGTGAAAATAAAGGAAGACAGAAACAGTCTTTGACCTCAAGAAACTTGCAACCAAATGGAATACAACCATCATTATACAGATGAAGTGAGAGAGGTATGGGGAAAGTAAGTGACATGCCCAAGGTCACATTGCTTTTAAGATTTAGGCAGGATTTGAATTTAGATCTTTTTTTTTTTTTACTCCAAGTTCAATGGCCTATTTACTCTGCCATGCTGTTTCCATCTACTCTAACCTACAGTACACACACAGGATAAATTAACATATGAATTCACAAAGCTAGCCAAAGGTGAAATAGCAAGTCCATAGATCCCATTTCTTCTTTCCAGAGCTCCCTTTCTGCCTTTCAACAGCCTCTCTTCCTTTGTTTCCAAAGGGTCAGGTCCTCTTCTTTTATATCTGTCTCCAACTTTGGTGACACGTTTGTTTCTGTCCTTCCCTACCATACTTTATTTTTATTTTTGTTTGTTTTTAAAAACCTTTCCCCCCTTTCTTAGAATTAACACTAATTATTGGTTCCAAGGCAGAAGAGAAGTATGGACTAGGCAATTGGAGTTAAGTGACTTGCCCAGGGTCATACAGCTAGGAAGTAGCTGAGGTCAGATTTGTACCAGGACCCATTTTTAAGTCTGACTCTAACCTTTGGGCCACCTAGTGGTCTTCCTTCTACACTTTATGATGTGTATTTTTTTTCCTTACTCTCTCATCAAAACTCAGCTAAACTGTAAATTTCTTACAAGGCTTTGCTAAGGAAGTGGCAGTCCCATCTGTTTACCTAAGTATAGTTAAGGATGACAAAACTTAAAGGACTCTCTTTTTCAGGGGAATTTGTACAGGGGTTCCTTGGGTTTAACTTCCTTACCAGAAATAGTTTGATTTAATGGTAGAATTTTAGATACCATAATGAACTGGTAAGGGAGATGTTTGGTTTGAGAAGAAGCTTTTGGTGACATCCTTCAAATGACAATACACAGGTAAGTAACTCCAGTTACACACAAAGAGAGATCTAGTATATATACATGGGCATAACACAAAGATTTATAAACACACACACATACACAAACACATCTACATACAACAATATTAATAAAATAAGGCTAATATTTAGTACTGTCAAGGGAGAGTAATTCAATTAATTCTCTGGCACTGCCACAAAGCCAGTATCCTAGGGATTTCTTTAGATTACTTAGAGGCAATTCAATTTGATTGAACAAATATTTATTATGGTCTAGTCGTGAAGAAAGCATCATGCTAGATCCTGAAGATATAAATTCAAAAATATCAGTCCTGTCTGTGAAAGCTTACATTCTACAGTGGGGAAAATACACATTTAAATAAATGAATACAAGGTTCAAGATGGAACTCATTTTCTTTCCCTCTGAAACCATTTCTTCTCTTAATCAATCTATTTCTGTTGAGAGTACTGCCATCTTTCCAGTCACTGAGGTTTGCTGCCTTGGAGTTCCCCTCAATTTCCCCCTCTTCCTCAGTTCCCAGATACAACACGTTGCCAAATTTTATCAGTTTTACTTTACAACATATTGAATGTCCACCCTACTGTTAACTCTCCTATCACCCACTATTACCAGTTCATGTTTTTATCATTTGTCACCTAAACTGTAATGACTTTTAAACTGGACTCTTGCCTTCCTCTGTCTTCTCTCTCCATAGAGATACTTTAAAATGCTTGCTGATAACTTTAAAGGAAAAAAAGAACTAGAAAAAAAATTGATTATGTCATCCTTCCCTGTTCAAGTACCTTTGGAGACTCCCTAAGGGACAAAGTACAAATCCCTCACCTTGGCATTTGTAACAATCTGTTTCTAGCTTATGTTTCCAGACTTATTCAATTTTTTTCTCCTACATGCACCCTATGTTCCAATTGGGCATATTCACAGTTGCCTGAGCTTGAGATTCCATCATCCATCTCTGTGTGTTTACACTGGCTGCTCCTCAGACATATATTGCTCTCCCTTCACACTTTCACCTGCTAAAATCCCTAGGCTCCTTCAATGCTCAGCTAATGGGCCACCTCTGAAAGAAAGCCTTTTCTGATTCCTCTAGTTATTTTTTCTCTTTTCCTTTTCAAAGGATTGGTTATGTATATATTTTCTTGAATTTTCATCACATAGACTAGGTAATATCAGATGGTATTAATATGTAAGGATTCTTACATTTAGAATTACTAACCTGTTTTTTGTATTGAATTCCATCATCAGACAGCAAGTTCCTAGAGGGAAGAGATTGTTTTTTAAAGAATCTAGCAAGGTACCATGCAAAGAATGGGTATTTTCAAATTGTAATTTCAATTACAATTTTATACATAAGTTTTTGTTTTTTATCTACTTTTAGGAAGCTGGAAATAAGTACAGATTCAATTGCAAATACAATTCAATTCAAAATCAAATTCAAATCAGTTCAAATTGAATTAGTAATTTGAGGAGGAAGAGAATTCAAATAAACTGTGGCGATCCAGAAAAGGACTTATAGAATCTGGATGAAACCTGGAAGGAAGAGAAGGACTCTGAGAGGCAGAGATGAGACGGGAGTATATTTTAAGTATACTTGGACCACTCAATCTAAAGAGATGGAAAATGGAAGCCTGGGGAAAATCAAGGAGTTGAACTTGATGGGAACATGTGTTAATAACATGAAATAAAGCAAAGAAAGGTTAGAACTAGATTCTGTAGGTGCTTAAAAGCCAAGTTGGGAGACTTCCCTTTTATACCAGAAACAGTGAGGAACCACCCTCAGGTTTGGAGTAGGAGAGTGACATGGTCAAAATTATCCCTTTTGGTAATTGTGTAGAAGCTAAATTGGAGAGGGAAGATCTTATAGGTAAAAAAAGATGATTTTAAGTAAAAGGTAATAGATCCTACACTAGAGGAAGGTCATAGTTATGTGGGTGTAGAACACAGATGAATGCAAGTGGTATTTATGAAGGTAGAATTGATAAGACTTGGTAAATAACTAGAATTTTAAAATTTGTTTGACTTGTTCCTTTGGTGAATTTTCCTTAGTAGATCATTATTTAGAATGTCTTGGGCAAATAAACCTTTCCCAAGGGAAACAGAGTAGAGTTTCAGATCAATAACTTATATAAGAAGATTACATGAGTTGCTGCTAAATTATAGACTAACCCTCCTAGGAGTGTGTGTGTGTGTGTGTGTGTGTGTGTGTGTGTGTGTGTGTGTGTGTGTGTGTATGGGTGTGGGTTGGGGGAAGAGACCTAAACATACAATAATTGTTTTTGCCATTCCTAGACCACTCACTCAACTTGTGAATCCACTGGAAAACAACATATAAGAGGCATGCGTAAATAAAGATTTATGGATACCTCTCAGAAGGCTGGAGCTTTGATTTTTGTCTTTGTATACCCAGTCTCTGATCATAGTAATCAATTAATAATTGCTTGCAGACTGATTACAAGAAATTAATCCCTGGCTGATGATCTCCTAATGTATGTACACTGTTTCTTATAAGCTATTTTAGATTTGGACCTGTGATTTCATTGGTGTAGGAACATACTGACTTAACTTTTAATTGTAATGTTATCTATGTTTTATTGTGTTTTTCATGTATTTTGTTAAACACTTCCCAATTACATTTTATCCTGGTCCTAGCAATGATACCAGCCTTTTTCTGACACCTCTGTTGTAAAGAACTGTGCAAAAGCAGACTCTCAACTGCTCTGCAATGAAGAGTCTTAGTTTTGCCTGAGAAGCTGAGAGATTAAGGGCTTTGACTCAGTTACACACAGAGAGTATGTGTCAGAGAGAGGACATGAGCCTGGATCTTCCCAACTCCTAAAGTCAGTTTTATTTCCACTATCACACTGTTCCAAGAGTTTACTTGAGTCAGTTTCTCTTTCCACTGATAAACCAATTCTTTCCAAAGGCAACTGGTTTTCAGATAGTTTTATGCCAACTGACAATAGGTATTAACTGTATTCTCCTTAAATATGCTGGTTATATGCCACTTTTACATGTCATAAAGGGCACGTAATTACTGTTGGTGCAATTCGTCTGCTTCCTCTGGCTCTGTTGAATTTCCTGAATTATGAAGCTAAATTTACTTCATGTTATTCTCTTTTTAAATAGATGATAAAACAAATTATTTAATAAAACTATTGGATGCTTGTCTCTTTACTACATGAAGAATTCTTCATATGATTTCTGACTTCTGGGAACTCAAGTTAAAGAGTAATATTTATAAACGATTGTGTCCAAGTAAAGGTGACGGATGAAAAGTGGTGCTACCTGGTCATATAAAGAAACAAATCAGGGCTATTTAAGCTAGATGAAGAGAAGACAAAGGGACCTATGAGAGGTGTCTTCAGATATTTGAAGAGTAGGATAGAGTATTTCTGTGTAGTTGTAGAGGGCAGAAGCTTAGGAAAAGGAAGTATGGTATAGTGGAGAGAACATTTAACATGAAATCAGGAATTTGGGATTTGAGCTCAGGCTCATACATTGTCCAATTTTTTGAGGCTCAGATGAGATTATCTCTAAAGCTTCTTTCCACTCTATCATTCTGTGACCCTAATTAGCATCCATGGGTAGAAATTATACAGAGGATATTCTGGCTCAAAAAAAAAAAAGAACTTTCTAATAATTAGAAGTTGCTAGAAACATCCCATCTCTCCAATTAGAAGCAGTGCTTCAATAAGACTATAAGAAACCATGCTGCTATCAGTCCATGGGTGAATTAATTCACTTAGCTTTGGAACTCTTTTGTCTGGTTTTAAACTGTCTTGATTGGTGAGGGAACTAAATGGTCCTACATTAGACCATTCTCCAAAGTCTTTCTAATTATCCACCATTTATATCTGCCCTTCTACGAAACATACATACACATTCTTTCCTGCCTCCCCTAGCTAGGATTTCTGCTTCAAGAAAGGGCACATTGATTCACTTGTCTATGAATCATCTCAGAATCTCTACAATTCCCAAATCTAAACTTCCTTCCCTAGGTATCACTCCCTTATATAAGTTGTCTCTTCCATTAGAATGTCATCTCCTTCAGGACAACTCTCAGTTTTGTATTTATAGCTCCAATTTTTAGAACAATCCCTGGCATTTAGTAATAACTTAATAAATCTTATTTATTTATTCTAAGTGTCAAAAATTGAATGAGGTGTGTTTAAGAGTTTGTAAACTGGGAAATGTTCAAGCAGAGCCAAAGATATTATAGAAAAGATTCTTACATGGAATATGTACAAAGATGGGAATATCAATCCTAAGATGACTCCTAAGACACCTTCAGTCTCTCAGATGCTAAGATTCTATGACATAAAGTCTAAGATAACAATAATAGAGACTAATAAGGATGACATATAGACAGCACATATTATCAGTAATAGATGAATGGCAAATAAAGATTTAACTCTTAGATAACCAAAAATAATGACAAATACATTTTATTGGTAAGAAGCAAGGGCACTAGCCATTAGAACTTTTAAGACTATTTCACTAGAGGAGGGGAAAGGAGAAACATCATAAATTCTCCTCTGTTGCATTTTAAAATGAAGTGAAAACCAGATACTTGATCTGAATTTAATTAGTTATGCCATTTACTTCATAAGCCATGAACCAATTCTAGCAGCCCAACAACCCCAACCAAAATGGAACTTCCATATTTTCCAAAAACAACTGACACAGAAAAAGAGCTGATCCTTGAAATATCCCACACACTGATGCTCAATTGATGTTATACATTGTTCTCTTTGAACCCCTGGTAAAAATCAATGAGAAGTGGCCACTGAACTTCTTTATTTTCTTCTTATATTTGTATCTTTGCATTGCCAAACCAGATTTGAATTGTATCAGCAAATAACACGAGGGATGTGTGTGAGGTTCAAGCACAGGATTCTTCGTGAGGAGACTAACCAGAGGCATAGAAGTAAATTGTGGAGCTATGGGGTTGGAAATGGTGGGGTCTTGGGCTAATACAGGGGAAGTCTCTTATGCTATCTGCTTTATGGTTCTTAGATATTATAAGTATGGTTGGAGGGTCTGGGAAGGCAGATGTGATGATATGGAAATCCTAGAATGACAATAGTCTATAGTGGACTGGGATAGGTAGGAGTGAAGATTGTGGAAACAAATTTAGAATTGACACCAATAGAAGTAGGGGACTATGAGGCATATTTAAATATATTTTAGATACAATTTAAAGGATAGGTCTCCAACTCTGTATCCTCAACCCCTAGCTCAGTGTCTTATTCCTATCAATTGCTAAATAAATGTTGGCTTTGTTGAATCGAGTCCAAGATGAAATATAGTTTGTTGGCAAATTTTCACAATTCCATTTTAACATCACCATGGGAAAACCATTTGTACCTCATCTACTTTGTGTGCCAACCAATTTGCCTCTTTTGTTGGTGATATTGGTGATTATTTTGTTTCATTCTGATTTCTTTTTTTAATTGCTCTTCCATTCTCTGAGTTTTCATTTGATTTTGCACTCATCTTAATTGCTGCCTTGGAGATACATATACTTAGCTAATTTTATATTTTCCACCTGGAGTGCCAAACTTGAAATTAGAGCAAGGCTTTTAATACAAATCGCCTCCTAGTCTGACAGTCTGGTTCCAGTCACAGAACAGATTGCACCTTCAGACTCATCTTATGACCCTATCTTTGGATTATCCAACTTTCAGCCTTGTCACAAATTGACAGGATTTTTTTCAATGTGTTTGGATTCTTTTCTGTCTTAATGCAGTCATTAGGATTCTGTGTCCAACTCCTAGGGAACCCTGGGATTCAGGCTAGGGCTGATTGCTTTAGCCCTTTTACAAATGCTTGGTCCATTTATGTGCTCTAATTAGAGCAGAGAGACCTTGGAGTCAGCTGTTTACCAAAATTCCTTCTTTTGTAACTCCTCCGGTAGCAAAAAGGTTGTATGTAGATTGAAGTTTGAAAAGAAAAAGAGACAATTGCTCCAGGTCCCTTTATGATTATGGAAAGAATTGTTGCCTCTGAAAGTTCTTTGTTTTCTCAAGAATTGAATTATTGCCCCATAAACAAAGGAGAATAATAAGTTCTCAGACTTTCTCTACACCTACAAAGGTTAATAAATACTGATATGTGAGTTAAAACATATGTTATTCACACTATAGAACCAGGATTTATTGTGTGTGAATTATGTATTTGAATGTTCATTTGCCCCCTTGGAAATCATAACAGGAAAGACAGATTGACCAAATCAGTGATGTAGGATGAGTAAATGAAAAGGCAAACATGAGGTAGGAAAGTTGAAAAGGCACAGATAGGTTAGAGAATGTTAGATTGGGAAATTCCCTTGGTGGAATTCCCTGTTTTGGGATTGTTTCTTTCATTATACTTGTATTACCAGCACCTAGATCAGTTCTTAGGTCATGGTAGGTGTGATTTTTTTAGAAGCAGAAACTAGAGTCCCAAGAAAGAAAATTATCCAAAGTTACAAAAATGTAGGTAAAATAGTCAAGGATTTAGATCAAGGCTTGATGATCCCAAAGTTTCAAAGCTCATTTGGAATTCTTTAGAAAGATATGCTAGCTTAGAAGGAATGATGAATTACTACCCTTGTTCAAAAAAAGACTTCAAGGACTCCTGTTTGCCTCTAGAGTAAAAT
This sequence comes from Monodelphis domestica, assembly GCF_027887165.1. Lineage (NCBI taxonomy): Eukaryota > Metazoa > Chordata > Mammalia > Didelphimorphia > Didelphidae > Monodelphis > Monodelphis domestica. The sequence continues at coordinate 390,101,457 of NC_077229.1, forward strand.
ACAATCTTCATATAGCCTGTTGTCCACAAGGAGACCCAATCTACTTTTCTTGCCTTATTACACATAATTTCACACAGTCTGTGTTCCAAATAAAATGGACCATTAGTTGTTCTCTAATCTTGACATGACCTCTTCCACTTCTGTGCATTTGTATGAGTCAATTCTATGCCTGGAATGTATTCTCTCCTCATCTCTCCCCAGAATCCTTCCTTCAAAGCTCAACTCAGATACTACCTTCTCTGTGAAGGCTTCCTTGATCACCCCCAGTTGTCAGTTTTCTCTCCTGTCTCAAATAATTTTGTATTAAGTTATCTTTGTATCTAGAATAATATAAATAAGCTCCTTGAATGCAAGGATTTTTTTTGCCTTTGTATTTTCATCACCTATAACATATTGCACATAATAGGCATTTAATTAATATTTGCCAAATTAAATTTCATATGATAGCATTGATATTATTTCTTTATTTAAAAGTATTTGTGAAGAAAAAAAGGTCATTATTCCTGTATTTTCTGATGTGTCATTCATCTACTCTAGTTTTTTTTCTACCTTTACATGTTTCATTAACCATAATAAGTATAAGTCCCAAAAGAACTTTAGTAATAATTACAATCAATCAATATCACAAATTAGGTTTTACAAAGTTTCTGGCAATATTAACTAGCACAGAAAGAATGTAGGTTTAATTTCTTTGGGCTAAGTATTTATTTTTTATTTTTTATGTTTTATAAGATTTATTAATAATCATTTGAAGTAGAGGAAAGTAAAACCATCAGTAAAGAGAAGCTTCCTGGTCTGCACAAGCAGGAAAGAGAACACAAGAGGGACAAGTTACAGAAACTTATATTGAAAACCTAAGGATGCTATTTGAGGATGAAAGGAAAGGGATTCTGGGAGATGAAGTCCAGGGGTACAAGATTCTAATTACACACATCTAAGGCAGCCTTTGTGAAGATGTTAGAAGGGGATAGCAGGCATTTGAAAATGATATCCTAGAGTAGATTGTATCTTTAGTCAATCATGGTCCTTGTCAACCATACCTATCTTTTACCTTTTATTCCCTAATAGACTCTCCTTTCCCCTCTCTGTAAACTCTCACCTTCCTCCTTTCTTCCCTAGTCACTGGCCCTTCAGGCTGCTTTAGACTAACCACTAACAGGATAAATAGTGGCTAAGTATACACCACTGGGAAATTCTTCATATTTACTCCCAGCATACCCAATCTTTGGATCTCAGATGATCTTGTGACTGTGGTAGGCACCCCTTGGAGGATAAAATCTGAATTTCAAGGCAGTGATCAGTAAGTAAAAGCCCCCCATCCCCAATCTACTTTTGTTTTGGGCTAGACAGTGGATCTTATGATAGCACATTGATATAATTTATAAATATATGAAGTAAAATTAAAAAAAATTTTACTAATGGGATTTTATGATCAAAGAAGTGTAGAGACCACTACACTAGACTATTTGATAGATAAAGAGAAAGTGTCTATGTCCTGTTCACTGAGAAATAACAAATCAATCAATAATCATGTGATATTTTCTGGTCAAATGACTAAACAAAAAATGGGCAAAAATAACTTTTCTATCTATAAAATGGACTTGTTCAATCTTTTTTTTTAATATTTTATTTGATCATTTCCAAGCATTATTCATTAAAGACATAGATCATTTTCTTTTCCTCCTCCCCACCCCCCATAGCCGACACGTAAATCCACTGGGCATTACATGTTTTCTTGATTTGAACCCATTGCTATGTTGATAATATTTGCATTAGAGTGTTCATTTAGAGTCTCTCCTCTGTCATGTCCCCTCAACCACTGTATTCAGGCAGTTGCTTTTCCTCGGTGTTTCTACTCCCACAGTTTATCCTCTGCTTATGAATGGTGTTTTTTTTTCTCCTAGATCCCTGCAAATTTTTCAGGGACATTACACCACCACTAATGGAGAAGTCCATTATGTTAGATTATACCACAGTGTATTAGTTAGTCTCTGTGTACAATGTTCTCCTGGTTCTGCTCCTCTCACTCTGCATCACTTCCTGGAGGTTGTTCCAGTCTCCATGGAACTCCTCCACTTTATTATTCCTTTTAGCACAATAGTATTCCATCACCAACATATACCACAATTTGCTCAGCCATTCCCTAATTGATGGGCATCCCCTCGTTTTCCAGTTTTTGGCCACCACAAAGAGTGCAGCTATGAATATTTTTGTACAAGTCTTTTTGTCCATTATCTCTTTGGGGTACAAACCCAGCAGTGCTATGGCTGGATCAAAGGGTAGATATTCTTTTGTCGACCTTTGGGCATAGTTCCAAATTGCCCTCCAGAATGGTTGGATCAGTTCACAACTCCACCAGCAATGAATTAATGTCCCTACTTTGCCACATCCCCTCCAGCATTCATTACTTTCCTTTGCTGTAATGTTAGCCAATCTGCTAGGTGTGAGGTGATACCTCAGAGTTGTTTTGATTTGCATCTCTCTGATTATAAGAGATGTAGAGCACTTCTTCATGTGCTTATTAATAGTTTTGATTTCTTTGGCTGAGAACTGCCTGTTCATGCCCTTTGCCCATTTATCAATTGGAGAATGGCTTGATTTTTTGTACAATTGATGTAGCTCTTTGTAAATTTGAGTAATTAAACCTTTGTCAGAGGTTTTTATGAAGATTGTTTCCCAATTTGTTGCTACCCTTCTGATTTTGGTTACATTGGTTTTGTTTGTACAAAAACTTTTTAATTTGATGTATTCCAGATTATTTATTTTGCATTTTGTAACTCTTTCTAATTCTTGCTTGGTTTTGAAGTCTTTCCCTTCCCAAAGGTCTGACATGTATATTATTCTGTGTTTGCCTAATTTTCTTATAGTTTCCTTCTTTATGTTTAAGTCACTCACCCATTTTGAATTTATCTTGGTGTAGGGTGTGAGGTGTTGATCTATTCCTAGTCTCTCCCACACTGTCTTCCAACTTTCCTAGCAGTTTTTATCGAATAGTGGATTTTTGTCCCAAAAGCTGGGATCTTTGGGTTTATCGTATACTGTCTTGCTGCGGTCGCTTTCCCCCAGTCTATTCCACTGATCTTCCTTCCTGTTTCTTAGCCAGTACCAAATTGTTTTGATGACTGCTGCTTTGTAATATAGTTTAAGGTCAGGGACTGCAAGGCCCCCATCATATGTGTTTTTTTTTTCATTATTTCCCTGGATATCCTTGATCTTTTGTTGTTCCAAATGAATTTTGTTAAGGTTTTTTCTAAATCAGTGAAGAAGTATTTTGGTAGTTCAATGGGTATGGCACTAAATAGATAAATAAGTTTGGGTAGGATGGTCATTTTTATTATATTGGCTCATCCTATCCATGAGCAGTTAATGTTTTTTCCAATTGCTCAAGTCTAGTTTTAGTTGTGTGGTGAGTGTTTTGTAGTTGTGTTCATATAGTTCCTGTGTTTGTCTTGGGAGGTAGATTCCTAGGTATTTTATTTGGTCTAAGGTGATTTTGAATGGGATTTCTCTTTCTAGTTTTTGCTGCTGAGCTGTGTTGAAGATATATAGAAAAGCTGATGATTTATGTGGGTTTATTTTGTATCTTGCAACTTTGCTAAAGTTGTTGATTATTTCAATTAGCTTTTTGGTTGAATCTCTAGGATTCTTTAAGTAGACCATCATGTCATCCGCAAAGAGTGATAACTTGGTCTCCTCCTTGCCTATTTTGATGCCTTCAATTTCTTTTTCTTCTCTAATTGCTACTGCTAGTGTTTCTAGTACAATGTCAAATAGTAGAGGTGATAATGGGCATCCTTGTTTCACTTCTGATCTTATTGGGAATGCGTCTAGTTTATCCCCATTGCAGATGATATTAGTTGATGGTTTTAGATATATACTGTTTATTATTTTTAGGAATGACCCTTCTATTCCTATGCTTTCTAGTGTTTTTAATAGGAATGGGTGTTGCATTTTATCAAATAATTTTTCTGCATCTATTGAGATAATCATGTGGTTCTTGTTGGATTGCTTGTTGATGTGGTCAATTATGTGGATGGTTTTCCTAATATTGAACCAGCCCTGCAACCCTGGTATAAATCCTACTTGATTATGGTGGATGATCCTTCTGATCACTTGCTGGAGTCTTTTTGCTAGTATCCTATTTAAGATTTTTGCATCTATCTTCATTAGGGAGATTGGTCTATAGTTTTCTTTCTCTGTTTTTGACCTGCCTGGTTTTGGAATCAGTACCATGTTTGTGCCGTAAAAGGAGTTTGGTAGAACTCCCTCTTTGCTTATTATGTCAAATAGTTTGTATAGTATTGGGATTAACTGTTCTCTGAATGTTTGATAGAATTCAGTGGTGAATCCATCAGGCCCTGGGGATTTTTTCTTAGGAAGTTCTTTGATGGCTTGTTGGATTTCATTTTCTGATATGGGATTATTTAAGAATTCTATTTCTTCTTCTGTTAGTCTAGGCAGTTTGTATTTTTGTATATATTCATCCATGTCACCTAAATTGGTGTATTTATTGCCATATAATTGGGCAAAGTAATTTTTAATGATTGCCTTAATTTCCTCTTCATCGGAGGTGCTGTCCCCCTTTTCATCTTTGATGCTGTTAATTTGCTTTTCTTCCTTCCTTTTTTAAATTAGATTGACCAGTACTTTGTCTATTTTGTTTGTTTTTTCAAAGTACCAGCTTCTTGTCTTATTTATTAAATCAATAGTTCTATCACTTTCGATATTATTAATTTCTCCCTTAATTTTTGGGATTTCTAGTTTGGTTTTCTGCTGGGGGGTTTTAATTTGATCGCTTTCGAGTTTTTTAGTTGCATTTCCAATTGATTGATCTCTGCTCTCCCTAGTTTGTTAATATAAGCATTCTGGGATATGAATTTACCTCTGATTACCACTTTGTCTGCATCCCAAAAGGTTTGAAAGGATGTCTCGCCATTGTCATTTTCCTCGATGAAATTATTAATTGTTTCTATAATTTCTTCTTTAACTAAACGGTTTTGGAGTATCATATTGTTTAATTTCCAATTGGTTTTAGATTTGGTTTTCCATGTACCATTACTAATCATTATTTTTATTGCCTTGTGATCTGAGAAGGCTGCATTCGTTATTTCTGCTTTTCTGCATTTGTGTGCTATGTTTCTATGACCTAATGTATGGTCAATTTTTGTGAATGTGCCATGTGTTGCTGAGAAGAAGGTGTATTCCTTTTTATCCCTATTTATTTTTCTCCATATGTCTATTAATTCTAATTTTTCTAAGATTTCATTCACTTCTTTTACCTCTTTCTTATTTATTTTTTGATTTGATTTATCTAAATTTGATAATGGTTGGTTTAAGTCTCCCACTAATATGGTTTTACTGTCTATTTCTTCCTTCAATTCTCCTAGTTTCTCCATTAGAAATTTGGGTGCTATATTATTTGGTGCATACATGTTGATTAATGATATTTCCTCATTGTCTAAAGTCCCTTTTAACAAAATATCATTACCTTCCCTATCCCTTTTGATCAGGTCTATTTTTGCTTTGGCTTTATCAGATATCATGATTGCCACTCCTGCCTTTTTTCTGTCAGTTGAGGCCCAGAAGGTCTTACTCCATCCTTTAATTCTGACCTTGTGGGTGTCTACCCGCCTCATGTGTGTTTTTTGAAGACAACATATGGTAGGGTTTTGGATTCTAATCCATTCTGCTATTCGTCTACGTTTTATGGGTGAGTTCATCCCATTCACGTTCAAAGTTATGATTGTCATTTGTGGACTCCCTGGCATTTTTATATCCTTCCCTAATTCTAACCTTTTCTTCTTCGGCTCTACCTTTTAGTCCAGTGATTTACTTTGATTCAGTCCCCCTTGTCCCCTCCCTTGATGTTTCCCTTTTTAGTCCCTCCCTTTTTGTTTCCTCCCCCTCCCCCCTCTCTTTCTCTCCCTTTTTTTTCTCCCTCTCCCCCTCCCCCCCCCTTGGTTTTCCCTTCTCCCTACCCTTGTTGGGTAAGATAGAATTCAAGATCCCAATGGATCTCGATGTTTTCCCCTCTCAGAGTTGATTTCCCTGAGATTAAGGTTTAAGTAAAAAAAACCCTCTCTTCCTCTCCTTCTTATAGGAGTTTTCTTCCCCTCCCCTTCCCATGTGAATCTTTGTGTGAGAAAGATTATTCTATTTGGTCTTTCTTTACCCCCTATTTATACATTACATTTTCCCCACATATTAGTATACATAGATTGATATAAATGTAGTCCTTATAGAAGAGAGTTTGAGTAAAAGAAGAAGATAACATTTTCCCCCTTTCCTTAATATTTACCTTTTCAGGTATTCCTTGCTCTTTGATTTTCAGTATCAAACTTTCCACTGAGCTCTGGTCTTTTCTTTGCAAAAAGTTGGAAATTTTCTATTTTGTTGAATCCCCATACTTTCCCTTGGAAGTATATAGTCAATTTTGCTGGGTAGCTGATTCTTGGTTGGAGACCCAGCTCTCTTGCCTTTCTGAAGATCATGTTCCATGCCTTACGTTCATTCAGAGTAGAAATTGCAAGGTCTTGTGTGACTCCAACTGGCATTCCTTTATATCTAAATTGTCTTTTTCTGGCTTCCTGTAGGATTTTTTCTTTTGTTTGATAGCTTTGGAATTTGGCAATTACATTCCTGGGAGTTGTCTTTTGGGGGTTTAGTGTAGAGGGTGTTCTGTGAGCTCTGTCAGTGGCTGTATTGCCCCCTTGTTCTAGAATCTCTGGGCAATTTTCTTTGATTATATCTTGTATCACCATGTCGAGTTTATTTCTGGCTTTTCTGGGAGTCCAATTATTCTTAAATTATCTCTTCTCCCTCTATTTTCCAGATCTGTCACCTTGTCGGTGAGATATTTTATGTTCTCTTCTAATTTCTTGGTATTTTGGCTTTGCTTTATTAATTCTTGCTCTTTTACACAATCGTTGTCTTCCAGCTGCCTGATTCTGGCCTTTAAAGCCTGGTTTTCCTTTTCAGTTTCATCACACCGGTTTTGTAGATGCGTGAATTTCACCATAAATCACTTTCTGTGTAACAAGAAAGGAAAACCATTGCTGTTGGCATTTGGCAAAGCAGGTATATATCTCTTTTTTAAGTTTTTATTCACTTGTTTCAGTTGTGTCCGACTCTTTGTGATCTCATTTGGAATTTTCTTGGTAAAAATACTGGAGTATTTTTCCTTCTCCAATTCATTTTACAGATGAAGAAAGTGAGGCAAAGAGGGTAAAGTAGTTTGTCCCGGGTTTCATAGCTAGTAAGTGTCTAAGGCTGAATTTGAACTCATGAAGATGTGTTCCTGCCTCTAGTCCCAGTGCTCTATCCATTGCATCACCTCATTGCACCACCTAGTTGCCCTTCTCTAGATTTATAGAGGTTTAAGACAGTTGACATTGATGGAACATTTTAAGATTTGTAAAGGGGTTTACAAATGACTCATTTTATCCTTATAACAACCCAATTAGGTAGGTGCTATTATTTTCCTCATTTTATAGATAATGAAATTGAGGCATATAGAGATTAAGTAACTTGCCTATGGTCAAAGGACTGGTGTCTGAGGCAGGATTTGAAATCCAGTCTTTTAGATTCCAAGACTTTTTTCTATTCACTGTGCAAAAGATGAGCCACCAGTATCTAAATAGATCTCTGTAATACGAGAACATTAATCTTTTTTTAAAAACTTCATTGTGCTGGGTTTTTTGGGGGGGTGATGGTTTGCCTTTGAGATTATGCTGTCTGATTCTACAGCAGACTAGAGTAGAAGTCAGGGAAAGTTCAATTGACTCATGGATAGAGCACTGGACTTGGACTTATAAAGACTCATATGCAAACCCCATCTCAGATACTGATTAGTTGCATGCCCTGGGAAAAATCAAATGGCAAAAATAATTATCCTCAGGGTTGTTTTAAGTATAAAATGAGTTATTTGCAATGTCTTTGCAAAACCTTAAAGGACTAGATAAATGTCTGCTCTTGTCATTATTACATCTTAGTTCTATTATTTTTTAGCTCAGTGGCTGTGTGCAAATCCGAACCTTAATTTTCTCCTCTTTAAAATGGGGATAATACTTGCACCAACTAACCTACAAGGTTGTAGCGTGTAAAGTGCTTTGTAAAATGCTATCAATCAATCATGAAGTATTTACTAGGTACTTACTATGTGCCAGGAACTCTGCTAAGAGCTACTAAATGCTATACAGATGTTAGCTATTAGTATTATTCTTTTCAGAGGGAATTTTTGACTGAAATGAGGGACACACTTTACTGGCAAATGCAAAGACACTGAATAGTACAGTAGTGAGAAAAGTAAATTTGATTTATGAAGAGTTTTTTTAAAGAAAACATTTATAGTACAGTGTTAGACAAAAATATTCTTATATTTTTATCATAATCAAAGTGTATTCCAGCTTTTGGGTAAAATGTTAGTGGATGAAATTCTTCTCCAGTGATGAAAGAACCAGGATAACTTTCTTAATGAATATTCCAAACAGGCCTTGTTCTTCCTTATCTGAAGTTACCAACAGTCTTTGGGGCTGAATTCTCTTTTGGAGGATGGGGAAAATGGCACCAGAGAGAAGCCAGTAGAGAATTACTAACTAGTAGTGACTGACTTGGTCACGATGTCTAGCCAGGACATGAGCTCATAGGACAAGCTTATATGCTTTTCCTTTTCTCCAATGACAAGTAAATAATCTGTTCATCTTTATGATTACAACCTAAGTATTCTCATGAATATTATAAAAAGCAAAACAAAAGTTAGGGCATTTCCCTAAACAGTTGAAGTTTTTATGTAGGATAATATATTTATAGTTGGGAGGGCCTTCAGAGGTCATAGCATACAAAGTACCCTGGACTTGGAGTCAGAGAAATGGGTTTGAATTGTGTCTTTACCATTTGTTACCTGAGTGATCTTGGGAGTCACCTCATTCTCTCAGTCTCAAAGTATGAAGGCTAAACTAGAAACTCCATGAGGAGCTTTGTAGTTACACTATGGCTGTGATCTTGAAGCATCCCAAAAGAAGCCATGGAAGACAAATGGCAAAACTAATGTTAAAGTCTGGTAAAATATGCCAGAAAAACAATGAAAACAATAAAGACATAATTCTTAAATAAAAAAATCTTTGCCTGTTCCCCTCTTCTTTTTTTTCCTTCCTTCCTTCCTTCCTTCCTTCCTTCCTTCCTTCCTTCCTTCCTTCCTTCCTTCCTTCCTTCCTTCCTTCCTTCCTTCCTTCCTTCCTTCCTTCCTTCCTTTTTCCCTTCTCTTTTTGCTTTTCAAAATAAGAACAATCAAGTTTCATGAATTCAGGGGCAATGGTTGTATACTTTATGTGATGATTGGGAAGCAGTATTCCATAGTGGATAGATCAGTGCTGCAATCAGTAAGACTGAGCTATGAGTCTTGCTTGATCATGAAAACATTATTGAGCTTATTATTGCCCTAAGCATGTCTCTAAATTAGAATTTGGGGAGTTCATCTGTATTAGAGGAAGAAACTTCTACTCTTGGATTCTGCACACTAATGATAACATGTCTGACCCCCTAAAATTACTCACAAAAATGAGGATCAACACTTTGGGGGCAAATGTGAAATAAACAAAATAGTAACATTAATGATAAATAACCTGATTTAGCAAGTTCATTCTTATAGGTTCTAATTAGGCCCTTAGGGTAGGTAAGTCATACAGTGGTTAAAGCATAGAGCCATGTTGGTGAACCTGTGTCATGTGTTCTGGAGCATGCTGGAGGGGGCTGTTTCCTTCCCCCTCTCCATCCAGGTCTGAGGAAATTTCTCACATGACCTGCCTTATGCCCAGAAGACCAATGGGAGTGCTTCATCTCTCCTCTGTCTAGGGTAAGAGCTGGGGGTTGCTCACATGCCTCATGAGGATTGTAGTTTGGGTTCTTGGTCTCTAAAAGGTTTGCCATCACTGGCAAAGGGCCCAGAGTGTTGGGGACTCATCTTCCTGATATCAAATCTGTCCTCAGATATTTTACTTGCTGTAGGACCCTTGTCAAGTCAGTTAACCCAGTTTGCCTTAGTTTTATCATCTGTAAAATGATCAGAAGAAGGAAATGGCAAAAACCATTCTAGTATCTTTGTCAAGAAAACCTCAAAAAGAGTTATGAAGAGTCAGACATGACTGAAATGACTAAACAGAAATTAGTTCCTAGTAATTTACCAAGGGCAGCAGAATAAGAACAATTTTGAAACTGCTCTATCCTTCAAACCCAACTACTTCTCCTGACAGTTCATTCTCTCCCTGGGCTGTCTACCTCACTCCCTGACTCTTAACACCTGATCTCACTCTCTGAAATACTACTTTTACCCTTGCAACTGTCATTCATTGTGAAGGGTGCACTAATGAAAGAGGAAAAAAAATGTAGCCTAAATAGAAAAAAATAGACTTGCTGGGGTTCCTTAAATTGGTCAATCCAAGAATTACATATTCAGCAGAGGGGATGAAGGGAAATATCCTGAAACGTTGGAAAGAAGCCAGAAGAAATGATCCTTAGCTTACCCTCCATGTTTGGACTCTTAGCTGCAGGAAACAGTCATGCTGTGGAAACCGACAGCTTTTTAAAGTGGCTAAAGGGAAGTTATGATTTTCTTTTTCAACAGGGAACAAGCCACACTACCTGGGGGCTGAGTAAACCCTGCCGACAGTACAACTTCCTTTCCTGGTGTGCCCCAACCATCAAGTAGGCGGCTCCTTCCAAGGTATTCCCTTTGAATCTCTGATGTCACACATTAAACGGGGCAGAGGGAAATGTAGGATTTAGTCCCAGTCTCACTAATTGGCCATAATAACATCATTACACAACCTAGTCTTAATTTCAGGTTACTTCCCAGACAGTCTAGAAAGAAGTTTGTAAAGTCAAGTTCATTCATTCTTTCCACCATTTATTGGCAATTGGAGGCATTTAAATAATTGTGTTAAGGAGAGAAGAAAGGGAAATAGAGGGCAACAGAGTATGAAAGAGGAGAAACACTAACTTTTTTTGTGAGAGGGCAAGAATCTTTTATGACATAACCATGATGATTCCAGCTGGAGTATCATTCTTTAATTATCAGTGATAAAATTATGAGAGAATAGGGCAGTACCTGCTTTTTCTGTTTAATCTAGATCTCAGTACCTCAGTGTCTTAGATACAGAAATGGAAGAGACTTTGGAGCCCATCTAGTACAACTCCTCAATTTTCAACAGGAGGCAACCAAGGCCCAAGAAGATAAAAATAACTTACCCCAGGTCATGAAAGCAGGATCAGAAGTGGGCTTTGAACCCTGGCCCAGACTCCAGAATGAAGACTCATTAAGTTGTTCCATGCTGCCTCCCCTGATGAAATCTATTAGTAGATGTCACTGAGACATTAAAGTGAATGACTCCAAATAAATGTGATATTTGCACCGGGGTGATCACTTAGAGTTTACATCCCCAATCATATCCCCATCAACCCATGTGATCAAGCAGTTGTTCTTCTTCTGTGTTTCTGCTCCCACAGTTCTTCCTCTGATTGTAGATAGAATTCTTTCTCATAAGTCTCTCAGAATTGTCCTGGATCATTTCATTGCAGCTAGTAGAGAAGTCCATTACATTCAATTGTGCCACAGTGTATCAGTCTCTGGGTACAATGTTCTCCTGGTTCTGCTCCTTTCACTTTCACTTTCCTGGAGTTCATTCCAGTTCACATGGAATTCCTTCAGTTCATTATTCCTTTGAGCACAATAGTATTCCATTACCAACAGATACCACAATTTGTTCAGCCATTCCCCAATCGAATGACATCCCCTTATTTTCCAAATTTTTGCCACCAGAAAGAGCACAGCTATGAATATTTTTGAACGAGTCTTTTTCTTTATTATCTCTTTGGGATATAAACCCAGCAATGGTATGGTTGGATCAAAGGGCAGGCAGTCTTTTAGCACCCTTTGGGGCCCCAGTCTTTTCAATGAATCAGGTGAGGCACCTTGGTGCCATGCATGGAAAGAGCACTGTCACTAGAGGACTGTTGCTTTACAGAATTGGCCCAGATTCAGAAAGAGCAAGAGACTTATACATAGTGATGCAGGTTTAAATGTCAAAAGCAGGCCTTGAACTCAGGATTTTCGGCCTGTAAGTCTAATCTTCTTTTGACTCTTCTACTACTTCTAATTCAGTTTAAGTATTTTGAAAAAACTCACAACTTTTATACAAAATTTAAACATCTTACAGGTTCAAAAGATCATATTTACAAGTAACAAGTTCCTTGTTTAAATACAACAAATATATAGTAAGGCACTTACTGCATGCTAGATATTGAACAAAACTCTGGGGATACAAAGAAAGGCAAAAAGATGGTCCCAGTCCTCAGAATTTATATTTGAATTGTAGAGAAAACTGGAAAAGTAAACAGAAGAGACATATAAAGAATAGATGAAAGGTAATATGAGAGAGGAAAGTTTTATAGCTGGGTGGATTTAGGACTGGCTTCTTGGGGAAGTCAGGATTTGAGCTGAGTCCTGAATGAGGTCAAGGAAATCAGGAGATGGTGATAAGGACTAGAGAATTCTGGTAATGGGAGGCAACTAATACAAAAGCACTACATAGGAGATGGGAGTATAGCTGTAGGATCTTCAATAAGACAGTATTTTTAGAATGTAGAATGCATGGAGAAGAGGGAAATGGAAGAAGCCTGGAAAAGTATGAAAGTTATGCAGAGCTTTAAATTTCTCCCAAAAGGAATTTATGTTTGACCATGGAGTTAATAGAGACCTACTGGAACTTCCTGAACAGAAAGGGTATATGGTCATCTATAGGACTTAGAAATATTTCATTGGCAGCCAAGTAGAGGATAAATCAGAATAGTTAGAGAGAGTTAAGGATAGAAGACCAGGGAGAAGCCTAGAGCCATAGTAAGAGCCTTAATAAAGGCTGTGGCTGTATGAGTTAGTAATTCCTTAGGGCATAGTAGAGGAGATGTGAAAGAAAAGTCTGTGAAGTGACAAGATTTGGTAATGGGTGGAATACCAGGCCTGAAGTCAGGAAGATTCATCTTCCTGAGTTCAAATCTGGTCTCAGGCACTCATTAGCAGTGTGACCCTGAGCAAATCACTTAACCACGTTTATCTCAATTTCCTCATCGGTAAAATGAGTTGGAGAAGGAAATGGCAAACCACTCCAGGATTTTTTCCAAAAAAAAAAAAAATCCTAGATAGAGTCACAAAGAGTCAGGCAAAAGTGAATCAACTAAACAACAATAACTAGAGATATTTGGGGCAAGTGAGATCAAGTTCAGTATGATATTAACATTGCAGACTTGGGTGAGTGGGAGGTTGGCAATGCCCTCCAGAGGAATAGAGAAGCTTAGAAGAGGGGAGAGTTTAGGGGAAAAGAGAATGAAATCTTTTTTGGACATGTTGAGTTTGAAATGCCTATGGGATATATAATTAGAGGTATTCAGAAAGCAGTTGATTCAGAACTGGACTTGAGGAGAAATATAGGGCTGGAAATAAAGTAGAATTATCATTGTTCAGATGATAATTGAACCCATGGAATCTGATCACAACCCCAAGTGAAATACCATAGTAGGAAATTAGAAGAGGGCATAAGAAAGAGTCTTGGGAAACTCTCAACTACTAGGTGAAGAACTGGCAAAGGAGACTGAGAAAGAATAGGAGGATGACCAGTAGAGAGCAGTGTCACAAAAACTTAGTTGAGGAGAGAGTACCCAGAAAGAGAAGATGACAGAAAGAATGAAGAGAGGTCAAGAACGATTAGGGCTGAGAATAAGCTACAGAAATAGCAATTAAGAGATCACTTAATTGTGGATAGGGCAATTTCAAATGAATTATGGGTTTAGAAGCCAGATTGCAAAGGATTTGTCAGAGAAAGAGGAAAGAAAGGGAAAGAACCCAATGTAGATGATGTTCTCAAGGACTTTAGTCAGGAAGGGAGTGAGAAAGGAAGGAAAGAAGAAAGGAAGTATTTATTAAGCACCAACTATGTACCAGGTACTATGCTAAGTGCTTTACAAACATTATCTCACTGGGGCCTCATAATGACCCTGTTAGGGATTACTTTTATCTCCATTTTTGACTTGAAATAACCAAGGCAGATAGAAGTTAATGACTTGCCCAGGGGAACACCAAGTAGGAAATGTCCGAGGCTTAATTTGACCTAGGGTCTTCATAACTCCAGACACAACACTGTCTATTGAGCTATCTAGCTATCCTAAGGGAAGGACAGATGTAGGATGATAAGTATTAGAAATGTTAGGATCAAATGAAGTATTTTAAAGGGTGGGGAAGATATAGTCATGTATAAAGACAGCAGGGAAGGAGAAGTACATAGAGAAGTAGAGATAATAATGGGAACAACTGATTAGAGATAACAAGAGGCAATGGGATCAAGGGTGTAAGGAGAAGGGATACCTTTGTCAGGAAAAAGGCATTTCTTTTTATTTGATACAAGAGTAAAAAATAAGCTAGTTGACAAAATTTTCTGAAATACAGGAAAGGAAGAAAAGGCATTTTTGGTAAATGACATTTTTTTCAGTGAAATATGAGTCAAGGTCCACTAGACTAAGATGGTGAGGTTGATGGTACTGTGGGAAGTTTGAGGAGAGGTGAGAAGTTTTGGAACAGCTGCTGTGGGGAACGGGATAGAATTAATTAGTGAGGAATTGAATGTTTGCCTTACTGCAGTGAGGGCTCAGGTGGGATTAGATGACATAAATTTGTTGTTGGTCAAGCCAAGTCCATGTAGTTAAACACTAGAGTAGATAGAGATGTTTATTTTTCAGTAGACAAAGTGCTAAGAAGCCTAGAATTTAGTCATACACCAATAGGTTAAAAGTATATTTTTGTTTTAGTAGTTCTTGAGTTTAATAGTAACACCTTCTATCCCTTTCCAGAATTATATTTAAAAAGAGAATCTGGGTTTTTATTTACTGTAGTGGTTGGGGTTTGATTTCATAAGTGTCCTTATCCAGCTTCGCTTTTCAGTCAAGGTATTCTGGAGAAATAGCTCTGTAATAATAGTGCATCCAATTACTCTTGTCAACCAAATGTTAACAATCCCCTCAACAAGTATTTACTGAGTACTTATGTGTCAGGCATTGTTCAATGAGATGTACATGGAATTATAAAATTCTTCTTTCTTCTCAGAGAGCTTATGACGTGTAAGAAAAAAAATAGAATATGCAACAGAAAACAATTAAGTGTTTATTTTAAAATTTTTATTTTTGTTGCATTAAAATACAGTAATTCCATCCCTCCTTGTTTTCCATGCCCTCCATTACAGAAGGTATCATTTGACAAAAAATAATGTATATATAAACCTGTTTTGCTTATTTCTATTTATCGTTTTTTTTCTCTGGAGATTTATATATATATATATATATATATATATATATGTCATTCTTCAAACAATGTATCTGTTGCAATATATAATGTTTTCTTACTTCTGCTTGTTTCACTCTTTATAACTTCATGTAGATCTTTCCATGTTTTAAAAACAACCTATTTGTTGTTTCTTAGGGCACAGTAGCATTAAAAAAAACAGCAAAATAGACAAGCCATTGGTAAATATGATTTTTCAAAGGAGAGAAGAAAATCAAATGTAGCATCAAAAATGAAAAAGGTGAACTTATCACTAATGAAGATGAAATCAAAGCAAATATTATGAATTATTTTGCCCAATTATATGCCAACAAATATAATAATTTAAAATAAAATGGAAGAATACTTACAAAAATGTAAATTCCCTTGATTAATACAGGAGGAAATAGAATATCCAAATAAGCCTATTTTAGAAAAAGAAATTGAACAGGTCATAAATGAATTTCCTAAGAAAGAAGCATCAGAATCAGATTGGTTTCCAAGAATAATTAAGTATTTAATTGTGTGGTGCTAATAATATGAATGTGAGAGAACTTTAAAGAAGCAGTTAAGTGTATTCTATAATAAATCAGAACATACTTTAGAAAAGGAATTGGACTTCAATTGTTCTCTTTCTGAACTTTAATCAAATAAATACCCCCCTAGCATGCCTAGAATTCTTTCTTTCCACTAATCAAATTTTGTTCAGTGTATTACTACCTCTCTTCCTCAAAGGTCACTTTGTTAAATTTAATCATCAAGAAATTGTCAGATGAAATAGATGGGGAAAACTAGACTTTACTATTCATTTGCCCAAGTAATAGAGCTAACTTTTGAAAAATGGAAGTTACCTATAAAGTACTGTGAGGAACTGAACTGTCATCCTAGACAGAGATTACTCTGTGAATAAAATGGTCTAAATATCTCAATTGATTTTTTTAAAAGGCAGTTGTAACCAAAATCTTCAAGCAAGAAGAAAAGAACAATTAGAACTCAAAGGTCTTTCTGTCAATGAAGTATCTATTAATGAACAATTAGAATAAATTAGAAATGGGTTCCCTCCCACAAATTAAACCTTTGTACTTGCTTCAATACTCCCAATCCATAATTCCCTTGGTGTGTGTATTTCCACTTTTGTAGATTGCAAATCTCTTGTCTTATTTATGATTTGTTAAATTGCTATGTTTGGAAAGATTCATTACTGGGTGGTCATTCCTCTTGGGAGGAGCCATTCTGTACTTAGCTTGACTGGTCCTTGGAACACTTCTCCTGCTTTTTTAGTTCTTCCAGGGCTTGTTTTTTTTTTTTCATACAATTTTTGAGAACTAATGCTCATACCATGATAAGGACTTTAAGTACGATTTTTAATTAGTCAGTTCATAGACATTTATTTTGTGCCTACAATGTACTAAATAACAAAAAATTCAAATACTCCTCCCACATTTAATTGGGGTGGGGTGGAACAACACAACATGTACAATTATAAATATATACAAAATAAGTAGAAGGTTGTTTTAAGGGGGACACTTACAAATAGGGAAAGGAAAGGGAGCTACCTTGGCTCAACCAGCGCTCCTCTGGAAGCCATGTTGTGTTCCTGGTTAAAGTGAAAGAACTGGAGCGAATTGCCCCATTCTGGCACCGGGAGGGGGAGCTCTATCTGATTGACTTGGCCGGTTCAGAGGACAATCAGTGTATAGGCAACCAGGGCTTGTGGCTAAAGGAAAGCAGAGCCATCAATGCCTCCCTCTGTTTTGGGCGAGGTGGTAGATGCATTGGACCAGGGTCGGCCCCGTGTTCCCTACCTAGAGAGGAAACTTACCAGACTGCTAAAGGACTCCCTTGGAGGTTCAGCCCACAGTGTACTCATTGCTAATATTGCTCCAGAGAGGCGTTTCTACCTAGATACAGTAACATCACTAAACTTTGCCTCCAGGTCCAAAGAAGTGATCAACCGGCCATTCACCCATAAGAGCCTTCAGCCCCCTGCTTATCCCAGTGAAGCCAGGCCAAAAGGAATTAATGGATGCTCGGGAAGCAAATCGGGCTAGAAGTTAGGAAGAAATGGAGGACAGGAGAAGAATCCCAGAACTTTTATCTGGCTGTCCCAAACTCAGCCCTCTGAAGCAGCTGAATACCCTAGAACCAGCTGTGCAAGGGCGCCTGCTAAACCTCGATCGAATTCTAGACTTCCGGGGAGCCACAGGACTTCAATCCTAAACACACCACGAAGAGAACAGACAGCTCTAGAAAAGGCTTTGAAAGAGAAGGACTCAGAGAGTCAGAGGCTGAAGGAAAAGTATAAAGAGCTAGAAGCCAACAGTCAGAAGCCCAAGGAACTGCCCCCTTCCCTCAAAAATAATCTGCACGTCCAAACCTCTGAATAGAGTTGTACACTTTCGGCTAATCCAGGAGCAGACAACATCCCAAAGCAAGGGCCATGTCCTGCAGAAAGAAAGCTATAAGAGGAAACAACCCGAGCTGATCTTTGGGCAGCAGGAAGAGCAGCCTGAGAGGCTCTGCACCACCTTGGAATGGCTGCAGGTGCCCCCAGACCTCCTGACGGATTGCCGCAGGAAGATCCTAGACCTGCTAAATACTGGCTCTGCCAAGGAACTTCGGAGGCTGCAACGCATTGGAGAGAAGAAAGCCCAGCTCATTGTGGGCTGACGGGAGCTGCACAGCCCCTTTGAGGAGGTGGAGGACCTGGGAAGGTAGACGGCATCTCTGAGAAGCTGGTGGCCAGCTTTGTGAAGGCCAACATCCTGAGTTTGGGTACTGAGTGCTTCAGGGCCTTTCTGCAGAAGGATGCCAGAGCACCGCTGCTACTGGTCTCCTCTACCTATGCTTTCTAGTCCCGAGGAACACCTGGGTTCTGTCCATGTTTTGCCAAGGTGGGGTGGGGGAGGCGGGTTTCTGTAAATAGGGTGTTTTGTCCAGTCCAAAAAAAAAAAAAAGGAAAGACTTCTTGAAGAGTGAATGGAATCTCTCTCCATTGGACTATAAAGACCCAAATACAGCCCCAAACACGTCTACCCAAACATGCTACTTCTATTCCTTATTCCACAAAATGTCTTTTGTACAAGTTTATGGATGAGCCCTAACATTTAAAAACAACAAAAAACTTTTAAATGGTGATGGTATGCAAGGTGTGATCTATACCTCTCAGGTGTTTTCAAGGAGAAACACACCAAATCCTTCCCTGTCAGCCTTATACTGTTGTTTTCCTTTCTCTTCTTTCAAAGACAATCTAAACACATGACTATTAATTATATAAATTACTTAATATGCAAAATCTGTCCCATTAATTGATTAATCAATTAATTTGGACCCCAATTTAAGGAGAACTGGTAAATCTCTTCTAAATCTAAATCTAGAATCTAAAAAAATAAATCTAAAATCTATATAGGTAAATCTAAAAAATAGGCTTAGAAAGATTTTTTGCTGGCCATATAATTTAGTAAAAGTACCAAATAATAAATAGTTATGGACACACATTAGAATAACATGTGTATTATATAATCAAGATTGTAGCCAAAGTCACTTCTGTGTTCTGGAAAAGCAGAGGAAAAAAGAATTGCTAACTAGAATTCCTCTTACCCATTATGAACTGGCAGTTCCTCCTCAACACTGGAATCACAATACAATTCTCTTCAAAAGGAAGTTAACTCAGTTACCCTCAGGATGATGTTTTCCCCCTCAATTATCCTCAGAAATGCTAATTACTGTGAAAGAGTCAAGATGGTGGAAACTATACATGGACTTACTTGACTTCTACTAACTTACAATTTGAATAATTTTGATATAATGTCTCAAAATGAATTCTTAAATGGTAGAACCAACAAAAGGATGGTATGAAACAAAAATTCAGGCCAAGATAGCTTAAAATATCATCACAAAAGATCTGTTGCACCTGAGTGGTAGTGAAGCATAGACCAGCATTCCAAGGTACACTCCATCTCTGTAAGCCTGCTTAGCCACTGAAAGTGACTGAATCAGCAGCCACAGCTTCTGGACTTCTCAATCATAAAAGGCAAGGGAGTTGGACAACCAGTCAAAAAGAAAGGGGCCCCTTTGCTGGCTCTGGATACATGACTCTGTTGCATCACCCACTTATAGATCCAGCTTGTAATCTGAAGGTGAAGAAAAGCACTAGCATACATTAGCTTTTGTGAGCATAGAGAGTAAGGGACTCTGGTCATGGTTCCAGGGTGGAAGAGTGCTTATGGTGGCTCATGGACCAGAGGACAGGGCCAGAAGAGTATTTAACATATCTCTCTTTAGATCATACCTTCTTGGAATAACTGAAAAGTTAGAGATCCCCAGAGCTAGTTCTGAAGGCAGCAGTATAAGAACCTGAAGTTTGGTACAGTGTTCCCTTCACCACAGGGAAAAGCCTGCTTGTAAGAGTTTTCTAAGTTTAAAAACAAGGAAAAGGTTCAAAAATGAGCAAAAACAAAACAAACAAAAAATGAAAGAAACTCGTTATTAGAAAATTACTTTGTTGTCAGGGGAGACCAAAATATAAGCTCAGAAAAAGACTAAAAGTCAATACCATTGAATCCAAATCCAAGAAAAATATGAATTGGCCTCAAAGTCTAACAGAAATACTGAAGGACCTCAAAAAGGATGCTACAAATCAAATAAAAAAATAGAAGAAAAATTGGGAAAAGAAACAAAAGTGATGCAGGAAAATAATAAAAAAAGACAGATTGGTAAAGGAGGCACAAAAAAAAATGAAGAAAATCATACTTAAAAAAACCAGAATAAGCCATTTGGTTAAAGAGGCACAAAAATCCTCTGAAAAGAACTTATTAAAAAAGTAGAAATGACTAAATGGAAAAAGAGTTACAAAAACTCAATGAAGAAAAGAAATTCTTAAAAGTTAGAATTAGCAAGCGAAAACTAATAACTCCATGACACATGAAGGAACAAAAATGAAGTAAAAAGAATGAACAAATACAAGAAAATGTGAAATAGGTCATGGAAAAAATAATTGACCTAGAAAATAGATCCAGGAGAGATGGTCTAAGAATTATTGAACTGAAAACTGTTCTCCTGAAAAAAAGCCCAAATACCATCTTTCAAAAAATGATTAAGGAACAGGGGCAGTTGGGTGGCTCAGTGGATTTAGAGCCAGGACCAGAGATGGGAGGTCCTGGGTTCAAATCTGGATTCAGACACTTCCCAGCTGTGTGACCCTGGGCAAGTCACTTGACCCCCATTGCCTAGCCCTTACTACTCTTCTGCTTTGGAGCCAATACACAGTATTGGCTCCAAAGCAGAAGGTAAGGGTTATAAAAAATGATCAAGGAAAATTGCCCTGATATTTTGGAACTAGAGGGTAAAATAGAAATGGAAAGAATTCATTGATCACCTCCTAAAACAACTCTCAAAATGAAAACTCCCAAGGAATACAATAGTCAAATTCTAGAACTCCCAGGTCAAGGAAATATTGTAAGCAGTCAAAAAGAAATAATTCAAATCCTGTGGAACCACAGAATGATACAAAACTTAGCAGCTTTTACATTAAAGGATTCGAGAGCCTGGAATATGATAGTCTTGAGGACAAAAAGTTAGGGCTATAACCAAGAATAATCTGTTCAGAACAACTGAGTATAGCTCTTCAAGGGAAAAAATTGATATTAAAAAAAAATAGAGGGCTTTTAATCATTCCTGATGAAATGTTCAGGGCTGAGTAGAAAATCTGACTCTCAAATAGAGGACTCAGAGAAGTTTAGAAAGATAAACATGAAAGAGAAATCATAAGAGATTCAATGAGGTTGAAGTGTCCACATTCCTACCTTGGAAGATGATACTTGTAACTCTTAAGAACTTTATCATTATTAGAGCAATTAGAAAGAGAATACATAGGCAGAGGGCAAGGATGTAAGGTGAATATTATGAGTGATATCTAAAAATATACCCCCGCCAAAATAAAACAACTAAGGGATAAGAAAGAAGAGTGCATTGGGAGAAGGGGAAGAGAGAAATAGAATAAATTATATCACATAAAAGAAGCATGAAAGAGATTTTACGGTGGAGAGGATGGAGAAGGAAGGGAATACTTGATCCTTACTTTCATCAGAATTGGCTCAAAGAGGGAAGAATATGTATATATAGTCCATGGATAGAGAGTCTGTATTACTCTAAAAGAAAGTAGGAGGGGAAGGGGATATGAGGGGTGATGCTGATAGAAGAGAGAGCAAACTGGGGGAGATGGTGATCAGAAATAAAACACTTTTGAGGATGTACAGAATAAAAGGAGAAAAATAAATGGGAAGTATAGGATGGAGGGTAATAAATAGTAATCATAATGATGGAAAATTTTTTTTTAAAGTCTGTATAATAAATGTCTCATTTCTCAACTGCACAGAGAAATGAATCAAATATATAAGAACACAAGTCATTCTTCAGTTAATGAGTGGTCAAAGGATATGAACAGGCAGTTCTCAGGCAAAGTAATTAAAGCTATCTAAAGTCATGTGAAAAAAATGTCTAAATCAATCACCATTAATTAGAATAATGCAAAATAAAATATTCTAAGGAACCACCTCATAGTTATCAGATTGATTGTTATGACAGAAAAAAAAAAGATGACAAAACTTAGAGGGGTTATAGGAAACTGAGACACTAATGCAATGTTGTGGAAGTTGTGAACTGAATCAACTATTCTGGAAAGCAATTTGGATCTATGCCCAAAGGGCTATAAAATAGTACATACCCTTTAACCCAGCAATACCATTACTAAGTCTATATCTTAAAGAGATAAAAAACAAAAAAGGAAAAGGATACACAGATACAAAAATATTTAAGGCAACTCTTGTGGTGGTAGAAAATTGGAAAGTAAAGGGACACCCAATAATTGGAGGAGTAGTAGTAGTAGTAGTAGTCTCTCGGTAACCGAGGATGACGATTGTCTTTGTGTGTTTTTGTGCACAAAGACACTTGTGCATGAAGATTTCAGTGGAAAAGTCGGTGCACAGAGACAGTCCCACTCTCTCGGCGTTGGAAGCCTGGGTCCAGTGGCACGAAAAGTCATTACATCTGGAGACTTCCTCAGCTGCATTGGATGGCCGTGTTGTCTTTTGTGCTCCAACACGCCCTAAGCACTCCACAGTGCCTTGCTGCGTCGCCATCTCAGCCGTTGAACCTTCTTATTGGTTTCTTCTGTCTGTTCAGCCGAGGCAGTCTTCACATGCTGGGTGAGCAAAGCCCTAGTTCACTAGGGGTCCACGATGACACGATGGCTACCCTCACAAGGTTTAGCCGGCCTGTCGAAGCCGTTGCCTGGGGTGTTCCTGCAGCCGCATGCTAGCAGCTACTAGGAGCCACAAGTGAGAGCTGGGTGTCAGGTGAGGGTCAGAGGCTGGAGAGCTGCCCTAGGAGGGCACAACAAGCCCTCCATACCAAAGCTATTACTCCTCCCTGAGCACCCCATACACCCCCATAATTAGAGAATGAGTAAGTTAATGGTATTTGATTTTAATGGAATATGCTATAAGAAAGTTCAAGGAAGAGGACTCCAGAAAAACCTGGAAAAACTTAAATGAATTGTTGTAGAAAGAGGTAAATAGAACCAGGAGATCATTTTACACATTAATAGCAACAGTCTTGGATGAACAACTGCAAATAACAATTATTCTCTGCAATGCAATTATCCAAGACAATCTTAAAGTTCTTATAATGAAAAATGGCATATGTGTCTAAGGAAAGAACTGATGGAATCTGAATCCAGAACAAAGCATATTATATTTCACTTTCTTTCTTCTATTTGATTGAATTTTCTTATGCAAAAAAGATGAATATGGAAAGATGTTATATAATTTCCTGTGTAACATCTATATCAGATTGCTTGATTTCTCAGTGAGGAATGAGGGAAGGAGAAGTAGGGAGAGAATTTGGTTTTAAATGTTAAAAATTGTTTTTACATGCAATTGAGGAAAAGAAAATATCAAATTTCAAAAAAATGCCTAGTACCTGTTAGTGTCTTAAAATGCAAGTTATTTTATTCTAAGTTATTAGGCAGCTAGATATTGCAGTAGAGAGTATGCCAGGCCTAGAGTCAGGAAGATTTGAGTTCAAATCCAGTTTCATATATTTGCTAGCCATGTGATTCTGATTATTATTTGCATGCAATATTATTTAACTTAATGCAAATTATTTAACTGTTGTTTGCCTCAGTTTCCTCAAATGTTAAGTAGGCACAGCAATAACATCTACTTCTCAGTTTTTTGCTGTGAGGATCAAGTAAAAAAATATAGTATATGTAAAGTATTTAGCATAATACCTGACACATAATAAGAACTATTTGAATGTTAGCTATTATTATTAAGCTATTATAATTTTAGACTGCCTCAGGATGGAAGTTAAAAATTTTCAGTTCCCCTCAGGCATTTTCCTCAGAATTTCTTTTCCATGAAATTTCTTCACCACAGAGTCTCTTTCCAAAGGAAGTTCAATGTCAGTCTTTCTTAGACTGTTTCTCCATGACAGTTAATTTTCCACATTTCTCATATTCTCTGTGTTTGCAAAAGGCACAGCATCAGTATCCAAAGTTCAGCATCTATATGGATTATTACCTCTTCCTATAAAAGACATAAATATTTAAAAATGAAAATTGGGTCAATGAGAACATCAATTAGAAGGTCAAAGAACTCAGAAACCACCTCAACAACAATAATTATTTTAAAAAAAATGCCTGATAACCTTGCCAAATAGGAAGACCATATAGCAAAGGAAACTCTTGTTTAGATTATAAACTTATAGAGAAAGACAGTGGATAATTATGAGGTATACTTGCTCATAAAATGCTAAGAAATAATTGAAAATAAAATCAGGTAAATGTAAGATAATAAAAAATAAAAACAGAATAAGAAAATTTGGTATAGGATCACATTGTCAGATATTACTGAAAGCATTAAGGATGACAATGAAAGGACAACAAATAAGTAAAATTCAAACACATCCAACATCAATTCTATAACAAACTTTTTTTTTGACTCATGATTGTGGATCTACCATATATGAATTCCAATATGGAATATAGGTTCTCAGATATATGGACCTCCTCTGAGGTCATCTAATCCTACCCATTCATATAGCAGATGGGGAAACTTAGGTCTTGAAAAACTACTTGGGTGATTCCATATTGCATCCAGAATCAATTATAAGATCCTCTATTTGGTCTTTAAACACCTGGCCTGACTTCAGAGCTGTAATTCTTTCTTCTGTACCATATTAAATCTCTACTATGTATTACATGAGAAAGTGGAAATGGCACTAAAGAAAACAAATATCAGAATTAGAGCTAGACTAGACCAAGAAAAAAACATGTGGGAAGGGATACATTTTGGAGATCACTGAGGGACTCTGATTTTCAAGATGTCTGAAAAAGGAAAAGATATCAAATAATTAGAAAAAATAATAGATGGTATTCAAAGACTAACCTACCCTCACACTTTCTAATTTCTATGAAATCTTCTTGAAAATGATCCACATACATATTGAAGGTATGCTTGATAAAAATTTAAGGAGGATAGGGGGAGACTTTCAAATCCTTTTCTATAGCTGATCATATCTTCAGTCACAAAAGTGACTGAAAAGCACATAACACCAGATCCCACTATATTGTTTGTTGATTATAAAAATACATTTAATATGGTAACATAAAATTCAGTTATAGACTTTCCTCTAAGAATCTACAATATAAGATTCCCTGAGAGATGCAACAGTAGAAATAAATTGGTTAGAGGATTATTTGACTATTAATATCAAATAGAAAACATGCCCCAAATGTATTTATTTGTCATTGTCATGGAGGATATCCAAGGCAGAATACAAATTAAAGAAGAATTCCATATGCTACTGTTTGTGGATAATGTGCTAATTACAACAAGCCATGAAATGCTGGAGATCTCCTTTAATGAGATCTATAACTACTAATAAATCTAACTATCCAACAGTGAAAAACTAAAGTTAATGAAGAACTATTTATTGCCAAAACAATAAGATGAACAAACTATTAGATTGATCTATTCGCAGGTAAATCTTGAATACATATTGTAAATAGACAATAAATTGTACCCATAATTAAAAAGTATGACAAGAGAGGGCTAGACAATG
The DNA here is from genome assembly GCF_027887165.1 of Monodelphis domestica. Classification (NCBI taxonomy): domain Eukaryota; kingdom Metazoa; phylum Chordata; class Mammalia; order Didelphimorphia; family Didelphidae; genus Monodelphis; species Monodelphis domestica. The sequence goes on from NC_077229.1 coordinate 390,126,937, forward strand.
TAAAGAATTGTGGAGGGCTTTTATTGGTCCTCAGCTATGCTTTAAAATTAAAACCTTCCTTCTAATCCCCAATATTTAATGCCATTATTTTCAGTGATATTCTATCATAGTGACTAAAGGAACACCACAATTTCTGACTTTCTGGTAACTCAAAGAGCCACAGAGATATGTCAGTAGGAATAGGCTGCAGAATGTAATATGTGCAAAAAAATCATGCAAAACAGATCACCCAGGGGATATATCACTGCAAAAAGGAAATTAACTAGACATTAGTGAGAGCAAAGGAAAAGAGATGGGCAGCAATAACTAGACTTCTTGTTAAAAATAGCACTTTCATTTCTTTCCTATGGGGGATAATTAGAAAACGGTTGGAACTTTCTCTCCTGAATATTCAGTTAATCAATCAATTGAGATATATTGATGAAGTTCCTAATATTAATCAATAAACTTTAAGTTCTGTGGGTTTTAAAATTAATAATCAACAACTAAGTATTATATTTTATGAAGTTTTATTAATAATAACTAAAAAAAAAAAGAACTGCCTGACTTCAGCCGGGTCCCAAGTTCAAAAGAGGAAGAGGGAGGAGTTACAACCACTTAAATATAATCAATACAATCACAAAACACGTGGGGACACAGGAAAATGAAGAAGGATTCCAGCAATACAGAAAAGAACTTTGGGTAATGTAGTTTTGTTTAGGGGTTCAAGAATTTCTAACTATACAGTTTCTATTATATGGCAGATATATGGCTCAGTAGAAAGAGAGCTAGGTCTGGAGATGGGAGGTCCTGGGGTCAAATATGGTCTTAAGAGTCTTCCTAAATGTGTGACCATGGGTAGGACACTTAACCCCAATTGCTTAGCCCTTAACCACTCTTCTGCTTTGGAATCAATCCTTAGAGTCAATTCTAAGACAAAAAGAGAAGGGGTTTAAAAAATTATTTTATTGACCTCTGCCCTTCTTAATTTGTTAATCTATGAACTCAAGGATATAAATTTCCCCCGAGTACTGCTTTGGCTGCATCCCATAGGTTTTGAAAGGATGTCTCATCATTGTCATTTTCTTCAATGAAGTTATTGTTTCTACGATTTTTTCTTTAACCAGTTTTGGAGAATCATATTGTTTAATTTCCAATTAATTTTTGATTTACCTCTCCATGTACCCTTACTAATTATTATTTTTATTGCATTATGATCTGAGAAGGTTGCATTTATTATTTCTGCCCTTTTGCACTCGTTTGCAATGTTTTTATGCTCTAATACATGGTCAATTTTTGTGAATGTACCATATGCTGCTGAAAAGAAGGTATATTCCTTTTTGTTCCTATTTATTTTCCTCCACATGTCTACTAACTCTAATTTTTCTAAGCTTTCATTCACTTCTCTTACCTCTTTCTTATTTATTTTTTGGTTTGATTTATCTAGTTCAGATAGAGGAAGGTTCAGGTCTGCCACTACTATAGTTTTTCTGTCTATTTCATCCTTGAGCTCCTCTAGTTTCTCCTTTAGAAATTTGGATGCTATTTTGTGCATACATGTTGAGTACAGATATTTCCTCATTGTCTATACTGCCTTTTATCAGGATGTAATTACCTTCCCTGTCTCTTTTAACTAGATTTATTTTTACTTTGGCTTTGTCAGATATCATGATTGCTACTCCTGACTTCTTTTTATCAGTTGGTGCCCAGTAGATTTGGCTCCATCCTCTTACTTTCACCCTATGAGTATCTTTCTTTCTCATGTGTGTTTCTTATAAACAGCATATGGTAGGGTTTTGTGTCATGCTCTGGAAAACATATTGAGATAAATAAAAAAAGATAAATAAAAAATTAAACAATCATGGCCCACATAGTAATTATATTGCATTTGAAAAGACATCATATAAACACACAGAAAAATATGAAATATATAAAAAATAAAAGAATAATTTAAGGATAGAGGACAATAGCATTTTTTTTTGAGACTGTGTCTCTGTATTTCACCCAATCTAGAATTGCAGTCACCACTCTTGGAACCAGTCCCACTTCTGATTGACACAGAATGCTTTTCCCTGTTCTTTTTATGATCCAGCCAGTTCTTCCCTACTTAGGAAGCCTGGTATCTCCTCAAATGCAGGAGATCATGATATTGCTCCCAGATTTGGTATGACATCTATAATATTTATTGGGAAAGGAAATGGAGGATTGGAAAAATGAGGGATAAAAGGAGGTTTGTATGGGGGTAATGAGGAGTTGAGGGGAGAGAGGGAATATTGCTTGGTGAGGCAAAGGAGGGAGATGACCCTGCTGAGAGGAAGCAGCAGGGGTCTGATAAGGACTGTTTATCCTGGAATGACTGAACTGAAATTCAGCTCCCTCTATGACCAGAAAAGGTAGTCCACTTATCTGACTGCGAATTCAAATAATATAAAGTTTAATAACCAGTTGGAGTTTTTTCCTTAGCTTCAGAGTTGAGGCCAGGCCCAGAGGCTGGCGGAGGGTTTTCCCACTCCCGTCTACTCAATATCAGTCCTGTTTTGTCTAATTCAGAATCTTAGCAATAGACAGAAAGCAAACAAGAACAGGTCTTACCTTCAGAAGAGATTGGGCCTGAATCTTTGGGCTGAACCAAAAAGAGGCACACCACATCAGACTGGGCTGAACAAGCTTCTCTTTCCTCCAACACCAGGAAGCAAGCCCCCAAAACCAGCAGGAAGGAAGTACTAGTCAAAAGACCCAACTGCCACTCCCAGTTTCCCCTTCCCCCACCATTAGTCTAGTTTCCTTTCCACACATCTCATCAGCTTTATCCTTACTGTAACTCAGAACTCCCAGATCCAAGTGGTTCAAGTCTTGACCCAAGTCTCAAGATTCCCTAGCAACAGGGATCAGATGTATGTAAGACACCATTACCAGCTGGCAATAGCATTTAATATATGAGTTAATTCAGAGAAATGCTCCCATATCTCACTTTAAGAACTATGCATATGGGAGAAGATGAATGGAAGAAAATCCAGAGTTTTTCCTAATTTCTCTTGGAAAATGGCGAGCTATTCCAAATTGGCTACTAGGTCATTTAACATTTTCAGCAAATCAACCTAGGCTACCTAGAAACAAAATAATATTGAAATGGAGGAGAGCAAGGATTAGGTACACCAAATACTTAGGTGAACTTGGTATATTTATTATTATATGCTACTTTTTTTGCAACTTTCAGCTCCATATGCTTTATATAAAATTTCTATTTTTATGGAATTGAGTCTGTTTATGTGTTATTTTATGTATGCTGGGAAGCAAAATGGAGAGAAAGAATGAGATAAACTCATGATAAATGCCTCTCTAAATAATTGATGGTGAGGAAAAATAGACCAAGGCACATAAAAGAAGTAGTGTAAGAGCACACTCCAGGTGTGGAATAAAGTTGAAGAACAAAGCACCTTTATGCTCAGTGCATTGATATGCCTGCATGGATCTCAAGAGAAATGGTGACAGTTACATTGCTTTTAAGCAGATAAGGGGCCTTTCTCTGCCTGGCATGAACAGCCCATTTTTCATAGCCTTCTGGAAGCTGCACGCATCTCTGCCACTCTATGTTGTGATGGAGATGATACAGCCAGTTGAGCTTGGTGTTGAGTAAATGTTGGCAAGCACACCAACTTTAAATTGATATCAATGTCAAGGTTGCTTTTTCAAGTTTTCCTGGAGGCATTAACAACAATAGAGTGGTGCAGGCTTCATGGTACCTGAACCTGAATCAAGCACACATTTTTCTGATGCATATTTAATTTGGTTTTGGCACAGAGTCTTTGTTTTTCTTGGGTTTTACATCATGTATGAGGTTGCATGGATACACTCTAACAAAACATCATCCATAATCAAATGAGACTCACAGAAGAAAGAAATGAATGCCAATTCAGACTAATCTTAGCCATTATGGGAATAGCTATTTGCTGTGAATGATTAGCCCAACATCTGTGTCAACACTTTCAGAGCTGCAGATAGAAGCTAATCATGGTGCTCACAATCATATTCCTAGTCCCATTCCAGGGAAGAGAAAACCAACTTCACCCACAAACACAAATTTCTCAACCATGATTTTCTAAGCAAAGCAAAATGAGAAAATCAACAATAATGACCACCCTTTCCCCCCATCTAGTTATAACAATATCTTGAATGCTAATGCTTCGTGTATGTTTTATCCAAGAATTTTATTTTGCTTATGACACATATGTTTAGCATGTCCACAATCTGGGCCCCTCCTACCTTTTAAGTTTTATTTCTTATTATTCCTTTCTCATACTCTCCATTCCAATTTAAAATGGCGTTTAAAAGTTCTACATAACATTATATCTCTTGCTTCCATGCCTCTGTCCAGGTAGCCACTTTTTGCTGAAATGCGATTCCTTTTCACCTCTTTTAGAATACCTTCATTTCTTCAAAGGATAGCTCAGGTATAATTTCTTACCATAGGCCTTTTTTGATTCTCCCTAAACGATGAAACTCCCCCCCCCCCATTTGTCTTCTCTCTATTTCTCACTTATGCCACTCTATCTCCACTTTCTATTTTACAGTGGCCTTCCCATATGTCTATAATGTTCTCTTGCCTCACTTCTACCCCAGAGTCTTCCTTTAAAATGAAGATAAAGTACCATCTTTTATATGAAGCCTTACACCCTCTTCAAACATCCTTGTATTTAATGACTTTTTATATATCTGTATTCATTCACTTTCTATTTATGCTGCAAATAGTTCTTATGTATATGGGGGACTGGATGAGTCTTGGAAACATGTTTCATTGGGGATCTTATTTCTAGAAGTTCTTGGGCCCACCACTCCATTTCAGAGCATATATATGGTTTATCGATTAATATTTCCAAACCACTAAGCACATGATAAAGAAATGGATTTTTTTATTTGCTGCTGAGCTGCAACTTAGTATGCTTTCAAAAGGCATTAATCAACTGAAGTTGGCTTCTCTTTTTGCCCCTGTCTTTTTGTCTCTCCTCTGTGTCTCTCTTTTCCTTTTTCCTTGCCTCTTCTGCCTGACTGCATTTGAGTGAGAAGCCAAGGACTCATATAAGTCTATTGAGGAGAGGGAAAGTGAGAGAAGGCTAGAACTAGTAGCCCACTTTCCCCCGTCCCCACACGGTCATGAAATCATGAATGCTTGGCTCCTGTCCTTCCTTTTCTTCTTAGTGTTTTCCTGACTTAAGTTAAGGTAGTTGGAGATAAAGCAGACAAGGCTGTGATCTAGGGAATTTCAAAAAAATCAGAAGAGTCACCAGAAATTCAGACAAGGGAATTCTTGCCATGTCCACTTCTAATATGGCCCTGAAGAGATACCTAAAAGTCTGAGCCTAGCATTGAATAAAACTTGACAGTCAAGACGTTATTTTCTAGAGCAACTTTTTTCCATAAGCTATGCTATTTTTGGAAGTAAACTTGGTGTATGCAAATTCTTCATGGCCACTGCTTTAATTTTGAACCTGTTCTCTTCAGGGACTGCAGTGGCATAGGAATACACCCTTGGATTTGGGTGTAGGGGATGTTTACACTTCTTACTGAATCTCCCCAGTAAATATCCCTTTGTAAAAGTTAATTGACCTTAGTTGAGTAAATGATCCTTGAATCAATCAGTGATATAAGGGAGATGCTTATTGTAATTGTCACTTGATATTGGGAGAATATCCTGAAATGAGGGCTGGAAGAATGCCCCCAAACCCTAGGGGCTCAACACATTGGCCCAAGTGGGAAATGATTGATCACCTCAGAGTTTATTCTACATAGACTTCTCACCCCTGTTATAATGTAATTTACTTTTGAGTAGAGATGGTTTAATTTTTTATACCTGACTCACCAGTGTGTAGAACAGTGCCTGAAAGAGGAGGCACTTGAAAGTACTTGTAAATTTCAGTAAGTAAAAAAGTATTAAGTAAATTATATTATATTTTGTAGTTAATTCTTTATATACCTATTACATTTTGTATATCTTCTGCCTCTCTCTAGTAGAATGTAAGCTCCTGAAGGGACTGTTTTATTTTGTCTTTGTACAGATTTGGCACAATTCATTGCACACAGCAGGCGTTTAACAAATGCTATTTGAATTTAATTTACTAGTAGGATGGCCACTGATAGCTTGTTCACTGAATGAAGGTCTCAACTTTTTCTCCTATATAAAAAGTAAGAAAGGACTACACACTCTCAATAAATGATTACTTTGTCTCCTCACTTTTGTGAAGAGGTGCTTCCTGGAAGATATATGGGGCAAAAAATTCTCTTTTAGTTTAAAATTTTTCAGCTTATTTTCCCAATTAACAAACATTTATTTTCTCTCCTGATTCTGGGACAGTATACACATTTCCAAGAGTGGTTTTTAAATTACTTGAGCAAATATGAATGTCTTCAAACATATTGTAACCTTGAATTTAACCTCAGTGCGTCCTAGTTTCTTCATCTGAAAACTAGGACATTAGACAAGATGGTCTTTGATATGCCTTACAGTTCTACATTTATTCTCCTTTGATAAGTAAAAATATAAAATGAGGCTCAACAACTGTGCTCACAGCAGCATTGGATGTAAATAAAGCTTTGATCTGTTTATTGAATAAAATCTATTTCTACAGATCACAAACTTAAAATTGCCTGAGAAATCAAATTTGGTTTCACTTGGAAGGCTGTACAGTATTCACTTCAGCATCAAAATGTGTTTTATGAACTAATCCTTCAACTTTTCCTTCAATTTTTTTATCCATATATTCTGTTTATCTTTGACACTAGTTTTATCATCTGACTGCAAAGTGGAAATGAAAAGACAGCATAATGAAACAAGAGCTGCCAACATTTGGAAGACTGACAGATTTTTTTAAAATGTCAGGACAATCTGAGGATACAGTAAATTAATATAGGGAATGAATTTCCCAGTCTGTTTCAAAGGTTAGGTACTTCCTTTTCTTTTCTTTTCTTTTTTTTTACTTTACTAGTGAACCCGGTACAAGTTGGCTACTTAATTAAGTCAGTATCATTTGGAAGTATCTATTTTTGTTGGAATAAGAGATCTCTCTCTATTTTCTCAGGTGCATCCTCACTGAATATGATAGGTTTATAGGAGCCATTCAGAGAAGACCAATACGAAAACTCTCTATTTGCTAGCTCAACCCTTTTTGACCTATAGGCTTTTTTTTAGTGTTTATTTAATGAAATAAGGTTTCAGGTCAAATGAGTTTTTTTAAATGTCATTCCCTATTGAATTTGGTGGCTTCTTAAAATGTCTAAGCTGTTCTAAAAGAGAGGAGCTGATGAAAAAAGAGCAGTGTAGGGTATTTGAGGGCTCAGATTCCAGCGGAATCTTTAAATTAATAATGTTGATTGGATTACATCCAAGTTCAGATTAGATCTAACTGTGGAAAAGAAGTTTTATCTTTACTTTTCCTCATGTCTGTGTTTTTACTTTGTAAAGGTTCAATCACAAGGCAAGATATCAGGCAACAAAATGGGGAAAAACAAGTAAAACATATCAAGAAAAAAATCTATATAATTTTATTAGACTGAGTGGTTTCCCCCCCCCCCCTTCTCCCACTTCTAAGAAAGAATCAGTCATGACCTAATTCATCATGTGTCCAGTTGGATTTGTGATCAACTTCTACTCCCCAAATTTCAAATGATTTTTCGTCTGGCCCTTTGTAAACTCTATCAAATTTTCCTTACTTATCTACATGAGAAACCTCAAACTTTTTTGCTGGCATTTGCAAATTTAACTAGGAAAGCCATTTAAAAAAAAAATCTTGACTGAAAAAATCAACTAGATGGACATGAAAGACTACTCAAAACTAACAAAAGTCTGAGACAATCATGCAAACTTTTTCACCACTTTAAAAACTACTAAGCCTTACCCTGGATAGCATCCAGTGTTGTTGCAGATTCCAGTGGGCCCTGAATTCTTGCTTCTGTCTTGATAACCAAACCAAGTTTCAAAGATCAATCAAATTCAGTACAGGATAGATCAGTCTATCTTTTTAACAGACAAATGAGAAATTTTGTTAAACACTTACTGTATTTGAATAGCCATGTGAAGCATTATATATACTAAGAAATGAAATATACCTTGATCTTGAGGAACTCACATTCCATTGGGTACTTAACAACTACATATTAAAACACATATATTTTTTGACTTGAGAGAGGGAAACCATGGGGGCTGGGAAAGCAAGAAGGGCCCCATGTAGGAGATGATATTTGAGGTGAGCTTTGAGAACAACTAGAGATTCTAAGAGGTAGAAGTGAAGAAGAAGAACATTTGAGGATAGGGCATAGTATCTGTAAAAGGCCAAAGGCAGGAGAATGAATAGGGCAACTAGGTGGTGTAGCTTGGAGTCAGGAAGAGTGGCAAGACACTTAACCTTGTTGGCCCTAGTTTCCTATCTGGAAAATGAGCAGAAGAAAGAAATGGCAAACCACTGCAGTATTTTTGCCAAGAAACCCCCAAACAAGGTCACAATTAGATACAACTGAAACCAAGTAACAGGAGTTAGTATATTGATTAATTTTCTTGTCAATGTTTGTCTGCTTATTATATCTTTGGCTAATGAATGAGACTGTTTTGAAAGAGTAACTATTCCATTGGGGAAAAACAAGTAATAAATGGCTGTGTAAATAGACTTTGGCACACAGGCATTAGCTTTAGGCATGCTAGACTTCTGATATCTTCATATCTTTCCCATTACTCTATTCCCCAGAAATTTTTTTCTCTTAAAAAAGTTATATTGGGGGGGGGCAGCTGGGTAGCACAGTGGATTGAGAGCCAAGCCTAGATATGGGAGGTCATAGGTTCAAATCTGGCCTCAGACACTTCCCAGTTGTGTGACCCTGCTGGGCAAGTCACTTGACCCCCATTGCCTACCTGTACCACTCTTCTGCCTCGGAACCAATACACAGTATTGACTCCAAGAAGGAAGGTAAGAGTTAAAAAAAAAAGTTATATTTGGTGCATTGGTGGGCACCACCAAAAAAAAGAAAAAGAAAAAAGAAAGAAACAGAACTTAAAAACAAAACAAAACTAAAACTTTTGAATCACTTTTGTAGACCTACCCTACAATGAAAACTCCAATCTTGGCCCTGGAATCCATTATTCCCATAGTGAAATTTTCATTATGCCTGTATCTATTCTGAGGAAACAATGTATATGATGTAAATCCAACTGAGTTAGCAATGAGGCTAAGCTGACTCCTGCCAGGCTGGCTACAAAATATATTGAAATTGCTGGACCACTTTTCCAGTGGGATTCTTTCTCTGGAGTGCAACAATAATGGAAAAGAAAGTGTTAATCCTGGGGACCTGAAAAAGAATTAAAACCACCTCAGCAAACTAAAGTTACTTCTCCATAATCAGGTGGAATTGTAATGGAAATTTCACACTTTCCATTGGAAAATTCATCTTGGTAGCAGTGACAGCTCCGAATAACTGATTTCTGTGACCCTAAAATGAGTAAGTGACCTAAAATTTCTGGTCACTGACTCCATCTTTGGACCAAGCTCCTGAAGGTTTGATTTAAATTGCAGTTTAGTTCAGTAATCTCTTATGATTAGAAACTCCTGTGTACATGGCTTAGTGCAGCTCCATCTTTTCCCTTCTGCTTGTCCCACAGAAACCAATTGTTTCTGAGTTGACCCCTAAACATATAACCTAATTCCCACATTGCCTCACACCCTTCTTTGGTAGAGAACTGAGGGCATCATGTAGGAAAAGGTTGTATGGAGATATGAAGGGAGAAGAGAATTACATCCTTCTCATTGGAATTTAATTTTTATGTATCTAACATAGCCATGATATTAGTACAAAGAAGGGGTAGGAGGTAGCAGAAAAATTCTGTTGAAATCTATATGGCCTTCATATTTAATTCCTTTCTCTCTTTAGATCTTCATTTAAATAGGAAAAACTAAGTGTCTAAGAGTTTAATTCAGTCTTGTGAACTGACTTTTTCTTTTCCCAATCCCTAGTTTCACTTAAAAATATCCATTATCCCTTAAAAAAATCAAGTTTGGCTGCTATAGGTATCACTTGTATCACAAAATTTGGGGTTACAAGATTCTCTACTTACTCAATTAAGTCTCTAGATGGGATATGTGGCTGATTTTTAACAACTATAGAGACTTTCATTGAAAGTTTGGTTTCTAGAAATTTCAGAGGATTTGATTATCTTGTGACATTTGGTAATATCTGATTCCTTGTTCAAGCCAGACGGAGTAACACATGGAAAAACATTCTATTTGCTCTCAAAATGAAAAAAAAAAGTTAAGGTAAATGAAGCAAAATTTCAAAGTTTTTCACTTTTATCTGCTTCCTGCAATGTCAAAATAAAGAATACCTTAAGGCTTTAAATTTGACTTCAGATTGGCTTGTCGATTTTTATTTAATCTGAGCATTTGCTTATTATAAAATGAAAGATTTGTTGAGGTGGGTCAGAGGCTATCTTTCATTATTATGGAATGAAACCATAACATTTTCCATGGGGAAATGACTCCTTATTTTATTTTAAAATATATTCTTTCCTACTCTCACCATCATTGTGTGTCAGAATTCTATTTTGAATCAGTTCTCTTTTGAATGTCGCAATGAAGGTTACTACTGAAAATTTTCAGCTCCAAATATATGGTGGTCATAATGTGGTTATAAAGTTTATATTGTAGATCTTTGTTTATTTCACCCTTTCCCCACTAATATTTACAAAATCACTTACTCATAGCATCTCAGGAGACTTTGATGGTGGAAAAGGGATGCTGGAAGCACAAACTTAAATCTTGGAAGAATTTCTCAAGAGGATTGAGTCTTCTCTGCTCAAGGACACACCATCACATTAAATTCATTCTGAAGATGACTAAATGTTTTTAAAGTGTTTCATATTTTATTTTATAATTTCTATAATGCATTATATAATTTTATATAATATATATTATATAATATAATTTTATAATCTTATTTTATAATATTTATTTTAGCAATTGCTACTTATTAGCTAAAGACAAATAAATGCATAACTTTGTTTCCTGTAGTCATAAGTAGCCCATTTCCACCCCTTTTTCATTTTCTTTTGTTTCATTGTTTTTCTTTATACACTATGCTCTGTCTTTGTCTCTCTCCCCCAACCTACCCCATACTTATTTTTGTTCCTCCCTCTATCCCACTTTCTCTTTTCCCCTCCTCTTTAATCCTCAGGGGGGGAAAGCAAACAAACAAGTATAACACATTCTTAAGTTTAATTTGTATTATATATACTTATAAATCACTTAATGAACAAAATAATATGTAGCATTTGCCATTTTTTGAAATGTAAATATGCTGACATTGAAAAATTATTGGCTCTAGGAACTGATTCAAGCTGGCCCCAGCATATTCCTGTCGGGCCATTTTTCCCTGTTCTTCCCCCCTCCCCGCCCCTTTAAATGATTTTCATTTTCTGTCATATAGATTTACTACTTTGTGGCATAATTACTTTTTCAAAATTGTCTCTCTCTGTCTCTTACTTTTATCTCCTGTTTTAGACTCAATACTATGTATTGTGTATTGGTTCCAAGTAAGAAGAGTGGTAGGGAGAGGCACTGCTGGGATTGATGGTCACACAGCTAAGAAGCATCTGAGGCCACATCTGAACCCAGGACCTTCCATCTCTAGATCTGGGTTTCAATCTACTGAGCTACCTATCTATCTTCCTCTATTTTTCTTTGATCTTGTCTGTCTCTAGCTCTCTCATACACATGAATATTTGCATATTTTCTCACCCACTTTCCTTCATGCAACATACAATTACTTATAAACTACTCTAATTGAATTAGACCGGATCATAACCTGGCATGTTTAATATACTCTCTCATAACCCCAAACCATTAAAAGACCATTTGACATATAGTATATGGCTGTGATGGCAAACCTATGGCACATGTGCCAAAAAGGGCACACAGAGCCCTCCCTGTGGGCATGCTTGCAGTTGTCTAACAGAGTTTGTTATTAGAAAGCTAGAGCGACTCATGGTGGAGCTATACCCTTCTCCCTTTTCAGGCACCTGAGGACATCTCTCACATGATCTGCCACTTTGCCCAACAGCCAATGGGAGAACTTCCTCCCTCTCCTATCTAGGGGAAAGTGAGGGGGGGAAGGGGGCTCACATGCTATGTGAGGGTGTGGTACAGATAGTAAACTGTTGAGTCTGTGGTGAAGGTGATTCCCATGGAGAAGAGCTAGGTTTGATGGGAGCATAGCTAACTAACAACTTGGCACATAGCTGAAGGGGAACAGAACTAGAGGGGAGCACAGTGTTAGGGCTATTCTCCCCTTCTCCACAAGTGCCTCTCATCACCCACCCCTCTGCATAGCAGCCCAGTGGGGGTGCTTCCTCCCTCCCCTGTCTGGGGTAAAGGGGAAGGGGTGGAAGTGAGGTAGGGGGAGTGGGGTGTGGCACTTGGTCTCTAAAAGGTTCACCCTCACTGGTATATAGGGTACTGTATTTAGCAACAGGAAATCCTCAACTCAAATCCTGGTTCAAACACTCTCTAGCTCTGTGATCCTAGGCAAGTCACTTAATCACTCAATGCCTCAGTTTTCTCATCTACAAATGAGGCCACTAGAACTGATGTTCCCTAAAGTCCCATCTAGTTCTAAAGTTATGATCTTGTGATCCAATATTTTCTTACTTGTTCATTCTCTAATTTTATACTTTATCACTCACTCTCAATAGAATTTAAAGGAGCAAGACTTACTTATGTTCTCCAAACCTGTTATATTTCTTGCTTAAGAACACTAGCTGTGGTCATCCTGCACCTGAGTGAAAATGATAAGAGGATTTTCGTGGCAAGTTGCATCTGCTCCCTTCCTTCCTCTGCATTTCCTCTAAATTATTGCCTTTAACATTCCAACACATGGCAAAGAGAATTAGTTAATCAGTGGTTAGGGAGAGTGGCAAAAGAATGAAAGAGTGATGCTTAACTGAATAAATAGGAAGGAATTATGGGGAAAATATATGCTTTGATTTTGGCTAAAATCTAACTGAGACATAATTGGTTAATTTATAAACATTCTGCATGGGAAAAGGCTCTGCCTTTGGAATTTTTCCTTCTAATCAAAGAATTCCCTTGACCTCAGCAACTTACCAACATTTTATGGTAATTTTAGAAGAGAAGACAAAATTCCAAAGTAAAATAAAGGTATGTAGCTTCAGTTTAGAGTTTTTGATTTACTAAATAGTATAGCAGTGCTAACATTGTCACATTCTTGATCTGGTGTCTGACTTGTCAAAGGTGTTCTTTCTTTGGGTCCATGTAGTAGTAAAGAAAAATCCTTTCTCAACTATCTCCCTGATAAACAAAAAAATAAAAAAAAAAGGACACATGCCTCCTGAGATGACTAATAAAAAAGTGTATTACCACTATTAGTCTAATCGCCAATTCTTTGGGGAATTAAGTAAACAAACAGCCAATCTGGCTATGGTTCCTGATTCAAAGGAAATAGGGCAAAGAATATCTGATCAAGGACAGTGTTATATTAATTATTAATTAAAAAAAAAAACCACAACTGTGCCTTAGTTTTGTAAGCTTCCTTGACACCAAAGCCAAATTTGTCTTCTTTCACAATTTTGCCAAGGACTGGCCTTGCCATGGGGTACATTGCCAGGAAGAGAAAGTCAAAATTAGCATAATTAGATAACAGAATTTATGTCAAGGCTAAAGGCCTAATCTAGGCTATTAACCACATAAGGGAAAACAGAAAATTCATGAAATGTGTTCCTACTCATATTTCTATTTTCAAGGCTAAAGATGTAAATAAGAATGAAGACTTCAACTTTGATAAGTATAGGAAATGTTTTGTTTTTGGAACCCGAGTTTTGAGTGTGAAATATAAAGCTTACAAAATTCTTTCATTTGGAGAAATATAAACTCATTTCTGTATACTGAAGGATGTAAATCCCTCATAATTATCCAGGCTAATTTCACAAATATTTGATCAGTAGCAAAATTAATGAGTTTATCAATTCTTCTTCTATTAAGTTGAAGTAAGGATTTGGCTTTTAGCTGTGCATAAAATAATCATATTAATGTCTCTAAGTCATGTGTATTGTATCTAGTTAGACTGAGTTACATGATTTAAATCTACCTGTATCAAAGGACCCGCGATTTCAAAGATGTGGGATCTCTTGCTGTGGGGATCCTTTCCATCTAGTCTATAATCTGTAGTCTTGGAGAGTTGTCAGAGATTCAGAGAAGTTATGATATGCCTATAATCATACAATAAATGTCAGAGATGGGACTTAAATCTGGGTTTATATATCCTATACACTTAATCATGTTGCCTTTCAAAATTTATACATAGAATCAAGAATTGTTTCTGTGATAATTCAGGTAGTAAAGACATATCCCTAAAGTACATTTCTGTCTTTTTTTTTCCTTGTTATTAAACAAGCATTTCATCAGAGGTTCCTTAAATGTAGCAGGCAAATCTGAAATTAGGACCCTCTTTGCCAAAAGTTAAGTCCCTTTTGACTTCCCCCATCCCACCCCCACTTCCAAGATGGTGATGTTTCACTCATTTAACTGTGGGCAATAAAGTATGAAAAAAGTGAGCAATACGCCAACAATAAGGTTTGGTTACTGTACAGTCTCAAAAATTATAAATAAATAAAAACATAAAAACTCAGGAATGGCATTTAGTATGGAAAGAGATTAGTTATATATTTCAGGATGTTTTGCACCAAAGATTTTTAAAATGTGGTAGGCCTTTAAAGGAATTAAATGAAGATTTGTCCTTATAAGCTCAGTGAGGGGAAATGATGAATGATGTGGGGGATGTAATGTCATATAATCTTAGTTTAAATCAATCCAGTGGAAAGATATTTTTAACCTGGATATAAATCTAAATCAAATCATTGGAGAGTGTGGTTTAAAAAAATCTCCAAAATCTTCAGTGTTTAGGGAAGGCAATATCTTTCTTTAATACAGGGGAAAGGTAGGTTGCACAATGGTTAGAGTGCCAGGCCTGGAGTCAAAAAGACTTAACTTTCTTGGTTTAAATCTGGCCTCAGACACTTACTAGTTGTGTCACCCTGGGCAAGTCACTTGATTCTATTTGCCTCAATCTCCTCAACTGTAAAATGAACTAGAGAAGGAAATGTAGTGCATTTGCCAAGAAAACGCAAATGGGCTCAAGAAGAGTCATCCAATTGAAATAATTCAACAACAGGAATAAGGACTACAGACGTAGAATATTGTACACACTCAGATCCAAATTCTGGGTTGACTACTTTTGCTTAATTTTTCTTCTTTGTTGCAAGGTAGAGGGTTCATCTGGAGGGAGGAGAAAATCAGAAATGGTTATGATGTACAAAAAAAAGACTATTCAAATATTCATATGCATGAGGTCGATGACATGGACATTTCCTCTCACAAGGCAGATCACAACCTGCCAATTCTGTGCCTTTTTTTCCCTTGTGTCTTGTCATTTAACTGCAAAGGGAATTCCTTATGCTCTCCTGCTTTTTTGACATCACGAATATATATCTATAAGTTATTCAACTGGCCATCAGTTGTCCTGAAATCTTGTCAACCATCAACACCCCTTTTTCCCTTATATATTTCTTTGATAACATCCTTGCTTCAGTTTTCCTTTATAATTTCTCCTTGAGTGTTTTAGGCAGCTTATACCCACCATCCACTCCATCGTTTTTCTGGGAGTGATACTCATGTTCAATTCTTCAGAGGCTATAGTGCTCTACTCCCACCCCTACAATGTTGGTGCTACAATATTAGTATTAAGAAGATGGGTTTGTCAAAACCAATGCATCCAAAATTAGAAGGGAAGCAACAAATTTGGGAAAAAATCTTTATAACAAAAACCTCTGACAAAGGTCTAATCACCCAAATTTATAAGGAACTAAATCTATTGTACAAAAAATCAAGCCATTCCCCAATTGATAAATGGACAAGGAACATGCATAGGCAATTTTCATATGAAAGAATCATAGCTATTAATAAGTACATGAAAAAAAAGTGTTCTAATTATCTCATAATCAGAGAAATGCAAATCAGAGCAACTGAGCTATCTAGGTATCATATCTAGCAGATTGGCTAACATGATAGCAATAGAAAGTAATCAATGCTGGAGGGGATGTGGCTAAGTTGGGACATTAATGCACTGCTGGAGGAGTTGTGAATTGATCCAACCATTCTGGAGGGCAATTTGGAACTATGCCCAAAGGGTGCTAAAAGACTGTTTGCCCTTTGATCCAGCCATAGCACTTCTGGGTTTGTACCCCAAAGAGATAATAAGGAAAAATACTTGTACAAGAATATTCATAGCTATGCTCTTTGTGGTGGCAAAAAATTGGAAAATGAGGGGATGCCCTTCAATTGGGGAATGGCTGAACAAATTGTGGTATATGTTGGTGATGGAAAACTATTGTGCTCAAAGGAACAATAAACTGGAACAACCTCCAGGCCAGGAGAACATTGTACACAGAGACTGATACACTGTGGTACAATCAAATGTAATGGACTTCTCCATTAGTGGCAATGCAGTGATCCAGAACAACCTGGAGGAATCTATGATAAAAAACACTATCCACATTCAGAGGAAGAACTGTGGGAATAGAAACATAGAAGAAAAACAACTGCTTGATCACATGGGTTGATAGGGATAGGATTGGGGATATAGACTAAATTATCACGCTAATGCAAATATCAATGATAGGGAAATAATTCATGATCAATGACACATGTAAAACCCAGTGCAATTATGTGTTGGCTATGGGAGGGAGGTGGTGGTAGGGGAGGGAAAGAACAAGAATCTCGTAACCATGAGAAAATATTCTACATTAATTAATTAAATAAACTTTTCCAAAACTTAAAAAAAAGATGGGTTTGTTTCAGAGAGAAGTCTGAGGTTATTAAAATAATTTCTTAGTTTTCTTAAACAATCCATCCAAATTTTGACCCAATTCATCATCCATTTGCATATTTTGTTTTAGATATGTATATATATGTTTGTATACACACACTTGAGGATAGAGGTCTAAAGATTGTCTATCAAACTACATGTCATAATCTGAATAATAGCATTCATCATCTACTTAGCTTTTCCAGTGTGAAAAATTATAAATTTATGTTCTAGGGGTTAATCTAATCAATCTAACACTATCTGTAAAAAGAACAAGTAGAAAGCCTACCAATGATAGGGAATAATTTTTTGACTTAGGATTGTATGTAAGATCTCTTCCATTGATGTTCTGAACTTTTTTTTTTTTGGCAAGCAACTGTATTCCTGTTTTATGTCTCACCTAATATTTATGTATAAATGGTCATTGAACAGGATTACTTCTTATAGGTTTCAAATAAATTGGTTGAGTGATAACTTGTTAAAGAAGAATCTTTGTTCTACTGAATCATTTTAATATAGTAAAAAAACAAAAACAAAAACCTCAAGCAAAACAACAACAAAAACCCCCTAAAAACAGAGGTTTCTAGTAGCCAATAAATCTTTGTTTTTATACACATTTGATATATTAATATATGTATAGTATCTCTTATATTAGAATGTAAGCTTCTTGTGGGCAGTAGCATTTTAATCTTGTATCCCCAGAATTTATCAAGGTTTTTGAAATATAGTAAATATTTAGTATTTACTCATTGATTGAAGTTGATAGGTTGATTGTTGATAGGTTGATTGAATACTCTCATCAAGGATATTCTTAGTAGATTAGTGTCACTGAAATTTTATATAGATGGGAAAGTAAAGATATAGTTATTAATTATTTCTGTATCTTCATTAGCTTTTTGTTAAAGACCACCACCTTTCAAAAAACCTTTTCCTCCTTCAAATAATTTGAGAATTGATCATTCACTGACCATTGTGTTGCCTCTAACACAAACCTTTGTATAGTTGATTAGTCCAGCTGTTTTTCCCATCAATGATTCTGTTGGTGCCATTTCTACATCCTGTAAGCATATCTGGGATGATGGTGCTAGACTTGTAGTGCAGTAGCTTCATCTTTGATTTTGAAAAGCATCATAAAAATATTTGCAATTTTTTTCATCTTTTCTTTTCCATGTGTATCTCTAAATGTCCTGGAGATAAATTTGCTTAGTTGGAACTTTCACTTAGATTTTTAAAAACTGGTTTTTCTTTTTACTGATTTTGTTTTGGTCTTCTATATGATTTTACAAACAAGTTTATATTCTATACTATTACTCTTGGCTGACATATCTCTCAACTTGAAAAGCAAGTCAAGTGTTTGCTAAGGTGATCTTTGGCATTCTCATTATAGACATTTATTTGCAACAGTTAAACCTTTTTTTTTTTAAAAATCTGTGTTGATAACCTAAAGCATTTTAAGGATCAACAACTTATTTAAGTAGATCAATTTGTAATTTTTGAATTTTGCATGATACTTTTTTGTCATTTTAAAACAATTTTTCTTTTCTTTTTTGGGGATGGGGGATGTTGGGAAGGATCGGAGAGATATATTTTCATAGCTCTTCTTTGGTACCAAATTTGGTCATTAAAATTTTGCAACATTGAATTTTGTTTTGTTATTCTTTCAATTTACATTGCTGTGATCGTTATGTATGTTGCTGAAGAGCTTTGTATTAACTCTGTCTTTGCTCTAACTTCAGGACTGGGCCCCATATCCATATTGAGTTGTTTCTGTTCTGTTGAAATTTAATCAATTTCACTTTTGTGAAGTTATTTGGTACTTGCCATATTTAGTGCCTTCAGAATCTTTTATAGAAGAATGAATTCACTCTATTAATGACTATAGGAAGGAAACTTTTAAATAATCTATGAGGCTTTGGTCCTTATCATTTCTTATTTCTGATTCATATTTTCCAGCTTCCTCACATATTCCTATCTTTCAATTTAAGTCAACCAGTATTAAAGTGTAGGTTGATTTAATATGGAGAGTCTTACTGAGTTCTTTGTATATTTCTATCCTCAGCAAGAAATGGTGCCTATACTACAATTCCTTTCATGGTTTTCTCCTTACAAATACTTATCCTGAACATCACAATATGATATTACCAAATGCTTTAAAAAGTTGTTGCCTTTGGACTCATAATTTGACACACTCTGCCAATTACTTCATTTGATATTTTTGAGGAGAAACTGTGATCAATCTTTCAATTTTACCATTAACTTCTTTCTGATTTTTCTTTCACACAGATTGAACATGCCAAGATGGATAGGATTCAGTTCATCTTGTAGTGTGTTCACTCCTTGAGATCACTTGGATCTAATATTGAATGTATATAGTTATGTTATGTTTATAGATAGTCTAAAATTATATTTGTGACTATCTTCTTCCCCCTTTTCTCTCACCAAAGCTGAAGAAGTGAGAGAGATCAGAATGAGATTAAGAGAACTTTTATATTATTTTCCTTTGTTTCATGAATTGCCATGGCTAAAGAACTCATCACCAGTCTACTGCACTTAGCTAAGTTCATCCTCAGAGAGCTGGCTCAGCCTTTATTGTACTTGTAGCATGTACTTATGTGATATATCTTTGAGAACCCAGGGTCACCTCCCCTTTGAGTTATTGAAGTAGGATTTTGTTTATTGAAAAAACAAACAATATCCTCACCCAGTGCTTTAAATAAATAAATAAATGGATGCAACAATAGGTGCTATTCCCCATTGTCATTCTACAGGAAATTTTATTGTTTCTCCTGGGGACCTTTAATTTCTTTAAAAAAATTTTTTTAATTAGATGATTAAGAATAATTTTCCATGGTTACAAGACTCATGTTCCTTCCCTACCCTCCCTCTACCACCCTCCCATATCTGACATGCAATTCCATTAGGTTTAATATGTGCCATCGATCAAGACCCATTTACCCATCATTAATATTTGCACTGTGGTGATCTTTTTTTTAGAGGGACCTTTAATTTCTTGAAGAACTGGGTAGTTTTTCAATGTTTAACATAAGATTGAATGACCACTTTAACCAACATCCTTATTTTTAGGCTATAATTTAAAAACTAGTTGCAATGAGAAAAACATTGGATTTTCAGTTAGAAGACCCAGATTGTAATCTTGATACTCCCACTTATTAGCTTTGTGATCCTTGGCAAGTCACTTAGCCTCTGAGAGCCTCAGTTTCCTCATCAGTAAAATGGGGATGATCCTCAAATTATCCAGTCATAGTTATTGTGAAGATACAATGAAATAATATAGTTGCAGAACTCTGGGAGCATAATATGCCAATTATTATTAGATCATATCAAAGACTATATGCAAAATACTTTGAAACCATAAAACATTATACAAATGTAAATCTATTAGGTAAAAATGCAATGTGGGCCTTGCATCTATGGCTCAGAATGCACTGTATATTATTGCCTTTGGGTGCTCACTGTCACCAACTCATAGTGCCACAGGAAAAGGAACTAATTGTGGGTAGAACTCTGGAAATGATGCATTTGTGCTCAAAGCACACACTAAAATGTTTCAGCATGTCTTATTCAAGGTTTCCAGACACTTCTGGAAACACCCTGCTTCCTAACCCAAAGTCTGAGCCAACAGTGAAATGTAATGATGACTGTGGAGCATAATGAAGACCGACAAAGCTATATAATTCTTCAGAAGCTGCCATTGGCTGCCCTCAAGGACCTGTTGCTTTAATTTTAATACCAGCTATCATCAAAGTATCTGCCACTCCCCTCTGGCTGTATAAATCAGAGACAGTGTTTGTAATTGTCATACAGAAAAAGACTGAGATCAGGGATAATCATTAGGAAGAGCAGATATTCTAATAATAATAACATTAGATATATAGAAGATGGAGGCTTAGTTCCACACAAAACTCCCAGAAATGAAATCCCAGTCTCAGGTGGCCACTTCTTTTTTTCAAGTGTTACTCTAAATGCCTAATATTTCATTCCATTTTAAATTTATGTGGTGTTTTGTAACAAGTTCTAGGCAGGGGTGGTGGGAAAGAGAAGACTAACCTGCTGAAAGATATGTCAGTGCCTTTTGTAGTTGTAAAATCCTAGAAACAAGGTGGATGCCCTTTGATTTAGGGAATAACTGAACAAACTGTAGAATATAAAAGTAATGGAATAGAGAGTGAAGAAAGCTGACCTTGGGAATAATATAGGCGATGACTATACTACAATCATGGAAATGATATAAATAAAATAGAGATTGATATTGATTTCCGAAGACTGATGTTAAAATCTGTTTCTTCCCTAGCTGTTAAAAATGATAATCCATAGTATAAGGGAAGAATTGTTGCATGATATCATCACAATTGTTTTATCAGACTATTGCCTACAAAGCAGGCATTTTAATGTAAGAAAAGACAATTTGGAAGGAGAGGTTTTTGGGAAGCAATTGCTGTGTCAGTTCATCACAAAATTCCCAACAATGGAAGATACTCCAAATTATAACTGACTTTTTTATTAGACGGTGCATTTTCTGTCACTGGAGGTCTCGAAGTGGAATTTAGATATTTGTCATGGATATTGTAGAGGGTTCTATTGGTCATATATGGTTGAACTAGAAGACTTCAGAGGTCTCTGCCAGTTGTGAGAATCAATAAAATTATAGCAGAGAGGACTATTTGGAGGCAGGTAAGTCCTCAAGAAGTAAAGAAAAATAATACAGACTACCCAGTTAACCCAGGCCAATGTTAGCACAAAGCAGGTAAAAAGGGCAGTGTGGTCCATGATACTGTCATGTGCTTTCTGAACCAAATTAAAATTAGGAAATACTGAATAAAATAAGTAAAAATATAACTTTACACAGAGAATGGTAATATGTGGCTTTTCTAAGTCAATAAGGGGCTTTCAGGAATTTTTATTTCTGGTCTGTTTCTTTTTATTTCTATTTCTATTTCTGTTTGTTTTCATTCTGTTAAATGGCCCTGTTTCTCTTTGAGTTTGACACTACTGTTGGACATTAACTATAAGGATAATGAAAGAGTATTTTGGAGGCTGCTCAAACAATAGCTGAGGGAAAGCCTATTATTAAATTTTCCCTGGAGATAATGACACTTCAGGAAATTATCAAATAAAATGTTTTGTTCTGTTGGTAATTTAGATTCTAAAAAGTGTTAAGAATGAAGATGAAACTTAAAAGTGTATCATACAAAGTTTTTCCCCTTAGAGCTATTAAACATTTATCAGTTCATGCCTGGATAATGGGCCCTTCACTTAGCCTAAGACTCATTTTATTAATTTGTAAACTAGAAGATGATTGTAATACCTGTAATGTCTACCTAGCAGGGATGTTAACAGACTCAAGTGAGAGATTTATGTAAAAATGCTTTGCAAACCTCAAAGTATTATGTGAATGTTACCCATCATTATGGTCCCTGAGCCCCAAAGAAAATGATCTTGAACTTGGTAACAAAAAAACCTCCTTTGTATAATAACATTTTAGTCTACATTCTTTATTCACAGAAGACAGAGTATATAAGAAAGTTGGAATAAAATGTTGTTATAAAAGAGGAGGATTTTTATAAACAAGTTCAAGACAGAATATATAAGAAAATTGAAAGGAAAAGAAATTCACCTTATATAATTCTGAAATACAAAAGAACAGAATGATAACTGTATGATGAAATCAGAACCAATCATGAGAGGACAAAAGAGAAATAAGAATACAGAGTATCTACTAATTATGTTAACCCACTTACATGACATATGTATATATACATGCACATACATATATCATGTATATAAATTCATGTTATATGTATGTGTACATATATACACATACTGTGATGGTCTGCTTCTATTTGCACTAGGTCTTTGCTAGTTAAAGGCAAATGAGAAAGCTAGACTCAATTCTAGTAAAAAGTTAGGAAAGTTGCTATAAAAATAAAGTATAATAATAATAATAATAATATCATCAACCCCCAGCAACCAAGACTCAGGTGAAGTAGAAACAATTCCCTACTGTACTTAACCATAATAGTTAGCTATGAGAGCTGTCCATAAGAATGACAGTGGCCCAAATGACAACTGAGGATCTGACTTCCACCAAATTTGATAGGAACAAGGGTAATGTTGTAGCAGTATGTACAGAGGGCACAATCATTGTACTTTTGTCATGGCCAACTAACTACTAGGTGGACACAAAAAACAATTTAGTCTCCTTCCTAGGAAAATAGGCAGAAGGACTAGAGGCACACTGTTTTATCTTCAGGTTATCAGAGAAAAAGAAATTTTCCTTTTAAAGTGAGAACAAATTCACATAGAAAATGAGGAGAAGAAAAGACCACTCAATTCCTGGATCTCTGAAGTGGGAGCTAGGTAATCTACATGACACTTTTCAGAAGAAGGGGAATTGAATCATCTGAGAAGGGGGTAGTTTTATAGACTCTAAGAAGTGATGACCATCTATAAGGAGTAATTAATCAAATCAAGTCAACAAGTATCAGGTGCTTATTGCTAAGAGTTCAAAGAAACGCAACTCCCCACCCCAACATCTACCTGTAAAACCTATCTACTGCCTTCAAGATTCTATATTTTAATAGGAGAGATAAATGTAAAATAACCATGTGCTTATAAGTATGTAAACAGTGGTTGGATGGTAATCTGAGAAGGGAAATAAAACATTAGCTTCTAGGGACAGGAAATACCCTTTGGAGTAAGTGGGATTTGAGCTGAGTTTTAAAGAAAGTAGAATAGAGGAGAAAAGACAGAGTATTCTAGCACTGGAGTCCAAGAAGTTCAGAGGTACAGAGGTGAGAGATGGAAAGTTCCAACTCAGGAAGTGCAGATATGACAGTGTCACTGGATATTAGATAGTGTGAAGGGGGAGTAAAATATGAGAAGCCTGGAAAGGTAACAAGAGATCAGCTTGTGAAGAACTTTGACTGCCAAAAAAAAGGGGGGGGATTTATATTTGATTATGGAGGTAATATAGTCACCAGCATTCCCTAAGCCAAGGGATTTACATAGTCACACCCATTTTTTGAAAAATCAACCTGGCAAGTGAATGGAATATGGATTGGAATGGGGAGATAAGGTAGGGAAACAAGCTAGAAGGCTATTTCAATGGTCCGGGTTAGAGGTAATAAAAGTTTGAACTACAGTGGTTGCTGGATAAGTGAAATGATGAGAATGTATACTTGAGATATGGAGGTAGAAACAATAAACTTTGTTAACAGTTTGAAAATATGAGGTGAGAATAAGGAAATAAAGGATAACTTGTTGTAGGCATAGTTCATTGGAAGGATAGTGGTATCTTTGATAATAATAGGGAAGAAGAGGAGGGGAAGGTTGTGAAGGAAATATGAGTTCTCTTTTGGGAATGTTGAGTTTGAGTTGTCTTTAATATCTAATTAGAGATATCTAGAAGACAGCTGGAGCAATGGTGCTGTAACTCAGGAGGTAAAATATAGATATGGGAAGTATCTGCAGAGACATGGTAATTGAACCTTTGGGAGCTAATGTTATCACAATGTTAGATACTATAGAGGGAAAAGAGAAGACTCAGCCAAGAAAGAGCCTTGGGGGACATCCACAATTAGTGGGTAATAGTGGTTTGGAAAAAAAAGATTAGTGACTACTGCTTGGTGGTACCAGGAACCAGGAACAATTTGTTGACTGAAGTGTGCTCTTTTCCCAGGACATGTTCCTGAGTCATGATGGAAGATCTTCCATGACAGGTCAAATTTATGACCACCAACCAGTCCATCCTAGAAACAGCTTTCTTACATTGATTGCTTCCATTTTATCATCTAACATTTACTTTGAAATCCCTTGCAATCTGGCTTCTGACCTCATCACTCAACTGAAACTACCCTTTCCAATGGTACCGGTAATGTCTTTATTGTTAAACTGACAGCCCTTTCTCATTCCTTATGCTTTTTGAATTTTCCATGATATTAAACACTGGTGAACATATCCTCCATGTCATTGATTTCTCTGATTTTTCCTCTTACCATTGCAGAAATATCATCCTTGTTCCACTTCTTAGTATGCAAGGTTATATCCCAGTTTTTTCTCTTGAGCACTTTTTTCTTGCTATACTCCCAGTCTTTGTGAACTCATCAGCTCCCACAAGATCAACTGTTACCTCTAAGCATATGACTCCAAAATCTCTATATTTAACTACTACCATAATCAGTCTCTTCTGAACAGACAGTCCCACATTATCAACTGAGAATTATATATTTCATACATAAGCAAGTCAAATTCCCTACAACTAAGCTGAACTCATTATATATTCTGCAAAACCCCACCCCATCTTCCTAACAAAACAATTTTTGTTGAGGGGACCACCATCTTTCTTTTCACTCAAGTTTGTAATCTTGAAGTCATACCCTAATCTTCCTTACCCCTTGTATTCATTCAGTTGTCTTCTTTTTTTTTTTAATTACCGTCTCTAAGAGGGAAAATTATGAGACTGGCTATAGATTAATAATTTTATTAAATCAAAATAAGTAGGAACAAAAAATGGAAAAATAGGAGAGAGATACAAAAGTTACTTTTCTTGCTGCTCCATTGAGCTTGATATTCTGTGGCTACAACAAACACTAAAGAGAAGAGAGAGAAATCTGCTTTTGTCTCAGTTCATCAGACTTTTTCTCTGCCCACTAACTCTCTCATACATCACATCTTGGGAGCAACTATAGTTTTCTGTAGCCCCAGGGGGGCAGTCCAGTGGGCAGAGTAGGAGACATTCACCCTGCCCCCTGCCTCCTGATCTCTTGACTCTATTGCTACCTTTTTCTGGCTGCCATTCTTTCCTTCTGATCCAATTAACTTAATGATTTCCTTCACACGATCCTCAACTCCAGGTCAAGTTCAGGCTCATACCAGGTATGCAGGTAGTCGACAGGAGATATCACCTGTGTGACCCCAGAAAAGGGGAGAGAAGAACTAAAACTGGTAAAAATCTAGAAAGTAAGCTGAGGAAGGACTGAAGTTTAAGAGGGCACCCCAACTTCCCAGAAAACAGAGTCTACCTATAATAAGATGGGAAAAATGAGCAAACAAAAAAAAAGCACCTAACTCTAAAGACTTTTTATGGAGACAAAGAACAAGGTACAGACACAGAAGGGGACAGTGAAAGGAAAGCAAACACATACAAAGTCCAAAAGAAAAATACGGTTTGAACCCGGATTCTGGAAGAGCTTAAAAAAGACTTCAAAAACCAATTAAGAGAGGGAGAGGAAAAGTTGGGAAGAGAAATGAAAGTGATGCAAGAAGACATGGGTCAATTAAAAAAGGAGAACCAAAAACTGACAGAGAAAAATCAGGCCTTTAAAATCAGAATTGACAATCTAGAAACTAATGATTTCATGAGAAATCAAGAAACAATAAAGCAAAATCAAAGGAATGAAAATCAGAAAGGGGGAAGGTAAATTTCCTTTGCATACTTCCATCTTAGAATTAGTACTAAGTACTGATGCAAGGCAGAAGGACTATAAAGGATAGGCAATTTAGGTTAAGTGGCTTTTCCAGGGTCACACAACTAGGAAGTCTAAGACTCTCATTTGAACTCAGGACCTCCTGTCTCTAGACCTGGCTCTCTTATCCACCAAGCCATCTAGTTGCCTCTTTCAAGTCTTTTTAAAAGGAGTAAAGAGCTTGGTGGTGGTCTTCTTAAAGGGTAGTTTTACTTTCTGCCAATTAAGGTTCATTTCACTGGTCTAGTAATATGGCATAACTTCCTCTAATTAGTTTGCTAAATATTGAATCAGAATGAGTGGTCTTCATTCATAGGTAGAAAAGAGAAACTTTCTTCAGAAAAGGAAACCCAAAGAGAGTTGGGCATATCACTGCACCATCCCACTTCATCCCTATGTCACTATTCCAAAAGAATTACTTTCCTTAAAGTGATAAACAAAACTTTCATCTGCTAAATATAGTAACTGTGATAGCAATAATTATAATAATGATAATAGCAGTAACAAACATTTCCTTATTCGAGGTTCAAATGCTTTCTTCACAACAGGCTTCTGTAAAGTAGGCACAACTGTAGAGGACACTCATTTGGCACTTCATGTGTCTCAGTATTTTATAAAAACTTGAAGGATATATCCATATTTGGAAAAAAATAAACTCAGAAATAAATGTCCCTGGAAGTTTCCCACTAAGTTTTGTGGTTCAAGGAAAGAATTTTTGCATTTTTAAGTGCCTTGGTAACATAGATGCAGAGAAACTCAATAATTGATCATTTGTTGAGCTCCTCTGATGATTGGTGCTCTCTAAATTCAAAATTTCATTATAATATATATTAACTTTGTCTTTGTCATTTTAGTCATTAGGAGTCCCGGAGAACCCAATCCCTCACTGCTATGAGTGGTATGAACATTGAAAGCAATTTTATCTTCATTTTTTAACATCTGGCTTGGGACATACCTCTGCTGCTCTTTATGTTGGGCATTTAAAATATGCCCCTTCTTTAGTGTAAAAAGGCAATTTTTTTCTAAACTAACGTCGACATTTGTCTTGTTCATTCATGACAGATGAGGAGAAATAAGATTTTTCAGAACCATACCTTCCATGACAAGTTGCTATGTTTACTAAACTCTCCTGGTTTCCATGGCAATGGCTATTGTCTTCAGGAAAGACTGAAAGAAGTATTGGAAATAGAGTATCCAGGGGTCAATAGGTGGTAATGACTAAGTGAACTGGCTGGCTTGGAATGATTTCCCAGGCTCCCAGAATCACAAAACTGTAGCTAATTGCGCCTTATACATTTTACCAAACACCTCACATTTCTTTAGTTGAGATTAGAAAAGTGTGTGGCAGGGTGGTGTTTGGGGAGGGGGAGGGAAAGGGCGTATATGTTTTTCTGAAGTTCTTCAAACTTTTTTCCCCTTTATTTTGGCAAAAGATAGAGAATAGTCACTCAAAAATGATGTTTCACATTTTTAAGCACAGTAGTTATGTTGTTGGAGAGAGGTTTTACTAGGATTACTAGGCTGTCAGAAAAGATTTTTCTATGGAGACACGGCTTCTAAAATTATCCAGTCTCTCTCCCCACCCCCATAATAATTTTTTTAAGTTACACTGACTATTTTTAATCAAATCTGACAGAAGACTACAGTTCTGGATTCTTAAAGGATCATAAGACTTGCACACTTTGAGGAGAGATGCTCCTTTCTGTATCCAAGTTTTTGTTTTTGTTTTAAACTGAAAATATTACATCATGTGAACCTGCCATCATAGTCTACATTCTTCTAGCAAAAATGATGCCCATGAGCAAAGAAAGACCTCATTTGGCAGGGATACAAGGTAGCTGGAGAAGTACAAACCTTTAATTCATGTCAGTCAACCATAAAATCCTAGGACATAGGAAATTAGATGTTTAAATTTAGATGCTTGCCTCATAGAACTACTTAATCAATAGATTCAGGATTCAAGATTCCAGCATAATCTCAAACCTGCCCCTGAATATTGAGATTCTCAGCTATTTTTCATTTCTCTTTTGCCTATCATGTTTTTCCAGCTTCAGGGCTTGCTTTACTTCTTCCCAGGACACTCCTCACATTACTTTCACCAGTTCCTATAGCCAAATGTGATGATGATAATGATACAACCACAATTTTATAATTATAATCTCCAATCTTCTGAGGGGAAGTGAGGACAGTAGAGTTCAATAGTTACTTTTAGACCACACTTTTGATATTTTCCTCTTTCTGTATACTTTTGTCCTGCCCCTCCTGGGTGTCAGTACCAAGAACCTCCCTTGGTAGAATATTTAGTAGTCTTATGCGCAGAGTTTTGTGCTTTGAACTTCTGTTTCTTATAAAAAAAAAAGATTTTTGTTCTAGTCCCTCATGACCATGTTTTCTCTCCTAGAAATTATCTTCTATGTTTTTATTACTAAACCAGACCCCTGCTCATAGAATCTTAGAAATGGAAGGTCTTCTGATCCATCTCCTAGCTATTTGACCCTGGTTAAGTCTTCTAACCTATCTTTGCTTTACTTTCCTCAGCTGTAAATAAAGAGGTTGCACTCATTTGCCTCTAAGATCACTTCTATCTCTAAATATAAGGCTCCAGGATTATATATGATGACCTCAATGTGTTTGCACTGGAAACCTATGCAGATGAGAACTTCTATGTGCCTGCATATCCTGTATCTCCTCACTCATTTCTATGATCAAATATTAATTCCTCTGGTGTTTAAAGCTTTTCAAAATCTAACTCCCTCCTACCTTTCCAGATTTCTAATACATCATTTCCCTTTCAACCCTCTCCAGGCCAGCCAGACTGGCCTGATTGCTGTGTCTCAAATACAAAACTCAAATTCCTTTTAATCTTGGCTATCTCACATGCTTAAAATTCTCTCTTCCTTTTCTCTGCTACTTCCCTGGTTTCCTTCAAGGTTCAGCCTAGGAACTTCCTACTTCATAAGGCCTTTCTTGAGCTAGTGTTTTATCTTCCAAAATTATCTTGTATCTGATTTTGATTTATTTCATATATACTTATAAATGTCTTTGCATATTGCTACAAAATGTATATATTATCTGTTCTGTTTGAATGTAAACTCCTTGAGGGTAGGGATTGGTTTATTTTTACTTTTGTATTTCCTATGTCCAACATGGTACCTGCACATTTTTGTTTTTGTTTAGTCAGCAGTCATGTCCAACTCTTCATGACTCCATGTGGAGTTTTCTTGGCAAAGATACTGGAGTGCTTTGCCATTTCCTTCTCTAACTTGTTTTACAGATGAGGAAACTGGAACAAGTGTGTGTTGGTTATTTAATAAATGGAGAAGAGGATTCAAACTCAAAAAGGGGTGTATTGGTAAATATTTAATAACTAGTTCTCTGGGGAAAATGTGCATATGGCACACTTTAAAATTTGATCTGTATTATTAACATTTCCTCCATCACTTTCTTAAGTCTCTACAATGAGAAATAATAATTCAAGCCATGTTTTGTAGCTTTTGCTGATTTCTGAGTTGTAAATGCTCACATTGAAAATTTAACCAGTAGTTCTCTGTCTGGTACTAGCACACCCGTGAAAGTCTTATTTTTCCTACTTCAGCTCTCTTTCCACTTGAATTCTTGTTTATGTGATTCCATAAATCCTTTACATGGAATCCACCCTTCAATATATAGATTTTTTTGTGGATCTTTTTTTTTCTTTTTTCATTTCACTCAGGGTAGTACTCAACTGTTGATCTGTTCTCTTTCACTCTCACTATATAACAGGCCCACTAACTTTTATGGTAATACATCTTTGATGTTTCATTCCCTATTTCTCACATACAAATCACTTTTAGTATTTACACATGCCCTAAGATTTTCTTTTGTCCTTTGAATCACCTGAAATTTTGATACTTTAAAAGTTGTGGTGTTTCATGATTTAGAACCATAAAGCATCACTGGGAGAATATTTCAGTTTGTTTTTAGGGAGTAGAGGAAGATTATCGACTTGTGATTTAATTAGTATATGGAATTTTGGTTATAGAAAACCTTTCCACTCATGCTTATCCAGATTATTAATTAGTTTCCAACTTTTGGTTTTAAAGGATTATGTGGGTTATTGAAGAGTTAAGTGGACTTGCCCATTCCTTAGGCAAGGGATCCTTCCTTATCCCTAACCTGACCCATATGCTATATATCAGTTTTAACTTGATTCCAGTTCTTTTTGACTCTAAAAGCAGCTCTTTATTCATGTAATGCTGCTTCTTTAGCACAAAGAATATCCGTGATTTAGTGATAGATTTTCAGGGACAACAAAGATTATAGAAAAGATTACAATTCCTTTAATGTCATCTAGTACAATCTAATATTCCTATTCAGTTCTAAGCTAAATGCAATACTTTGATCAAACATGTAGATGTGTGTATATACTTAAATAAATGCATATATATATTCTGTATATGTATACACTCATATATGTATATATGACTCAGTGGGGTGCCAGTTCAACATGTCTTTAGCTGGTCAATATATATTTTTCGTGCATTATTTTTTCTAGTATAAATAAGTAGGACAATCTTTTTCAAGTAAATATTGATTTCAGTGAAGAGGACTTATGGTGTAATGGGCCTTGATGCAATTAGCAAAATGTTATCTAGGAACTGGAGTATTTGTAGAACATCACTAATGATAGAGTCTCCCATATTTAGACTCTGTATAAGATATCATGTGAGGCAATTGAATATTTTGGTTGAACAATTACCTTTTTTGACAACAACAGACAATTGGTTTAGTGGAATGTTATAGCCTCTATACCTCTCAATCACTTTTGTAGCTGCATAGATATGATTGACTGTAGAAAACTGTTTGTGGAACTTTGTAACTTTAAGATTTAAGAAAAAGAAACATAATTTATGTTCACAGGAAACTCAATTGTAATGTCTTCATTTCAAAAGAAAAGGTAGTGAGGATGTTCCCAGTCTCTGTTTTACCATTTCATATCTGGCGGTCCCCTCAATAAAACCATATATGACCAAAATATCATATAAGATATTATGTAGCAACAGAACAAAGAAGCCTTCATGCCAAAGATGGCTCATGGTCATATAATAGTTATCCCCTGGGATGAAGCTGTTTTTGCTGTTTACATTAACCATGATTAATGGTTAGGATGTAGACATTCCTAATTGATTAGAGTCAGTCAGTCAATAAAGTCAATAACTAGGAACTGTTTAAAGACTGCAGAAATACATGAGTGTTTCCTGTGTGTTGGGGATTCTACTTTATGATGAAGAGAAGACAAAGGATGATGGTGCCCTTTGCAAATGTAATTGCCAAGGGTTCGTAAATCTCAGTCATCATTGAATATACTAAATCTGATTTAAGCTAGATGATGACACATCTATGGGTTGGGATAATTTTCTTGGTTCTCAACATCTATGCTCTTGGCTTTATCAATCATTATCTCTGTTTTTACATTTTTATTTTTTCCATTTCCTTCTGAAAAAAAGGACTTTCTGACTGGACTACTGGAGCCTACCAGTTTTCATATTTTCATCAAAGATACTCACAATATGTCCATAGTCCACTTTTATGAGGATTGTATGGATATGAAAAAGAATTATGGGTCAGTGATTGCTGATGTCATCTTGGTCCCTTCTGAAAAAAAGTATTGTTAGTGATGTTTCATTTCATTTTGGAAAGATCTCCTCTGTGTTATCTTTAAAATTCATCACTGACTCTTTAATTTATTTCCCCCATTATACAATTCATTTATATATTTTTATTAAGCCCAGCTACCTTTTGTGACTAAAAATAGTCATATATACTAAATGCATATGCATTGGTTTCACCTGTGTAAGATATACATGTATATACATGAGCTATATAGAGTAACCAAATGCTATAGATATATACGTGAACTAAATGTGATATATACAAGTACAAATATACACATGTGTATTTACATACATGTATACATATATGAGCACTCAAAGTATACATGTGATATGAATAAAATTTTCTGGAGACTGTATATTAATTTATAATTATTTATTAGTAAAGATGAGAGAGAGAACCCATGATCATTTGGTTGCCTTAATTCCTAACAGGTCCCCTTGCTACCTGGCTCTACTCACAAGAGTCTCCACCCCCAAAAAAAGGCCTGCCCTGCTCCATCCTCTTTCTTATAAGGCCAATGATGTCACTCCTGATTCTCTCTGGTTGGATAGACTTGACCACAGTCTGGATCAGAGACAAGTCTTCAGGATGTCGGGAATCTTGTGGCATGTTGGGTCAGTCTCTTCGTGGAGCCAGGGAGCCCTGAGACCTCTGGCATCACTCCATAGTCAGTTTGCATGGTCAAGTCAATGAGTTGGATTGATATCAACCAAGAATGGGTTTTCAAATGAAATAAGGGGGTACAATTTATGTTAAATTCACATACATGAGAATGGAATGGAAGAGAATTAAATCTTACTGTCTCCATATCAATTTCCAAAGGTTCTTCAGATTGATTTTATGGAACTCATTCAATTTGAGATCCAGAGAATAAGGTTAGAAATATCAACTGTTATTATACAACCCTGGTTTACTACAGTTGGTCAGTCAATAAACATTTGTTAAGCTGCCAGACTATGACAGGCATTGTTAAGCACTTATGCTATGTCAAGCATTTTTTAAGAACTGGGCATATAAAAATTAGCACAAAATAGTTTCTGCCCTCAAGAAGGTAACAGTCTCATGGGAAGAAAACAAGCCAACAAATATTCACAAATAAACTACACATAGGATAAATAGGGTAGATTATAGTGAGAGATTTTAAAAAAATCTTGCATAGCACTCCTCAATTCTAGTACCTTCTCTCTTCTGAGAAATATGTGAGCTCCTTAGGGGCAAGGTCTATCTTCCTTCCCTCTTTTGGGAAGACGAATACTGGGAAATAACCATTAAACTTATTTATCAATTAAGAGATCATCGTTAACCTTGGTAGTTTCATTTGATGAACAGCACACTTAAGTCCATCAATAAATAGATTTTGAATAGATTCTGCATATGGACAGTGATTAGCTGGGCCCAGAATTGGAATGAGTTGAGGCAAATTAAGTTGTGTTTGGGAAATTGTTCAATGCTTTTCCTGATCCCAACCAAAAATCCATTTTTTAACACCAATATTTACCCACTCTTGAATAGTGGGTACTGGGGTAGCCTTATATCTAGAAAAAAGTTGTTTTAAGTAATTCCTTTGAAGTATAAAATAGCTGTGTGATCATGGTAAAGTCACTTAATACCTTTGTGCTCTAGACAACTCTCTAAGGCTAAAATTTGTGGACTACTCATTAATCTTTATAAGTGAGTGGAATTTTAATAGTGGAGCTTCTAATATTAATGAAATTATAGGTCTAATTAAAAAAATCTTCCTATGAATTTTTCTAATACCATGAATTTTAAAGTCTAAAAATTTCAGGAAATCCAAAGCTCACTGATGCCAGTGAGCTATAGCATGATGTTATCAATGACCTCTCATTATTCTCTAGGCTGTGCTCTAGACCTCCTCCAAGATGCCTCAGGTCTTCATCTTGAAGATTCACTGTATCCATAGAATTCATATATTGGAAGTTCCCTTCTCCCTCTGATTGGTTCCTCTCAGAAACTAGATTTCAGGAGGTGGCTTAGACTAGACACATCTCAATCCTTTCCAGGTTTCTCTTTAGATTTTCTCTTCTCTCTTCTTTCCTCTCTCTCTCTCCCTCCCTCCATATCTTCGTCTCTTTTCTCTTTCCTCCCCTTCTGCTCATTGAGTTGACTGATTTTTCCTATGCTATAATATACAGAACAGAAATATATGTGTGGAAAAGGAGGTAAGTTTGTTGCTTAATAAAAAGCAAGAAATGACAATCTGTGTTTTGAAGTGGTGTGCTAAATTTAAGACCTAGTTAGTAAGGCCTCTAGGACATAAAAGAGATTGCCTTTGCAAGAAGGCTTTGTGGGAGAAAGTGGATTGGAATCACGTGTAGAGAGGTAATGATCTACCCAGGTAGGGAGAGTATAAATACTGATGAAATCAGGGATTCATTGAAGTATCAAAGTAAGTATATCACAAAATCAGTACTTGCTGGCGTTTACATAGTACTTTAAAATATGTTAAATGCTTTACATTTGCCCTAATATTTGAGCTTCTCAATAACCTGTAAAAAGGTAATTGTTCTTTTTTTAACTGCTTGTGTTTATCATCAATAATGGGAGCTCTGTGTGAGAAAACTTCCTCTACCCAAATGGATAGGTGCCTCCTCTAGATGGGCGGAAAAGTGTTATAGTGGATAGAGTGCCAAGCCTGCAGTCAGGAACACTCATATTCCCAAGTTCAAATGTGGCCTCAGACACCTAATAGCTATGTGACCCTGGATATTATTTAACCCTGTATACCTCAGTTTCCTCATCTGTAAAATTAGCTGGAGAAGGAAATGGTAATTGCTCCAAGGAAATGCTAAAATAAATTATGAAGAGTAGGACATGACTGAACATGACTAAACAACAGCAACATCTCTTAGAGAACCTATAGCCTTAGAGATTTTCCTGGGAACAGAGAGAGGTTAAGTGCTGAGTTTAGGAATTCTAACCCAGTCTTCCTAACTCCAAGTCTGGTACCTACTATGTCCTCTGTTTAGATGATAAAACATCTTGAAGACAGAGACTGTCATTTTTCATCTTTTATTTTCAAAAGCTAACACTTAGCACAGTACCTGGCACATGGTAAGGATTTAACAAATTTTTGTTGAACTTAACTGAAAATATTCATGTATATGTGTATGTATGATAGAAAATCTATATAAATAGGTCTGATAAAGAAGTGTAATTAAAGGTCCAAGAGTATTTTTAATTTCTATCATAGGAAAGACAAAATAATAATTTCACTTTTCTTCATTTTGGCTAGAAATTTTTATGATTTCTCTCACAGACACATTGTGAACTGTAATGAGAAATTGAAGAAAAAGAAGCTAAATGTCTAAGGAGAAAGATTCTATTGTTATAGGATTTTTATAATTACAATTCTTGTAATAGCCCCAAACTAGGTTATTTTAATATACAAATGATAGTAAAAAAATTGTTTTGATTATTTTTTTGTGGGAAAGATAGTGCTATGCAAATGTTATTTTTTGAGGATTATATTGGTGTAAAGAGCTTTGGATTTGAAGACTAAGGCTTTTGGATTAAAGTTCTACATGATTTTAGGCAAGACATTTCAGTTTTTTCTGCATCAGTATCTTCTTCTGTAAAATGAGAGGTTTAAACTAAATGATTTCTAAAATACCTTGTCGCCCTAATTTTTATGATTATTCTTTCTGTTGCCCAAGATTCCTTAAATGTCACTGAATAATTTTCAGGCTGTCTGAAGGCTTGCCCCTTAGCTTTTGGCATGTAACCAACATTTTCCAGCAACACACATGGTTTAAAAATGAATCCATCAATTCCTACTCAGCCCCCAGAGGGGGGATGAATTCATTTGAAACTTGGCTCAGGTTATATGAACCTTGGCCTTTTTTTTTCCATTGGAAAAGTACTCAAACCCTAGTAGATCTATCTAGTCTTGTCATAATTTTTGGTATTGAATCAGTTTAAAATACTGAGTTCCCCTAGTAGGGATTTCTACATGAACAACAAATCTTGTGCTCATTCATACTTGATATTGGAATATTCCTTTTTATTTTAAACTCAGGCAGTTAGAGATCTCAGTTTTGATTGTGTCTGATTGGTCAAATTGGTTTTGGAAACTATCATTAAATTGGATTAAAATCTGAAATACTCCTTTTGGAACCAATTCCTTGAGATATTTCTCCTTTGGGGAGGCACAGAATATAATCATTTTACCTTGACTTAACTAACCAGCAGACTTGATCAGTCATTAGTCAAAACATTTTTCACATGTAGCTAAAGTCAGATTCCTCAATAAATTGTGCTACTTCTCTATCTTCTTTTGTATCATCAGGGATATCTTCCATGGCACGTAAACTTTTTAATATACCTTGTGCAGTTATCTCCAATGCAAAGAATTCTTGACTTACATGTCTGGCCAGGACTTTTATGATCTCTAGAAGATAACACTTTTTTTTTTTCTGTTCCACCTTTGTGTTGATGAACTCAGCTTTTGGTTTGTGTATTGTTTTAAGTAGGTTTATTTTGCTTTTAGGTGTGGAAATATTACATATCTGAAAGTGAAGTCATGTTTTATGATAAAAGAGACATTTCCATTTTAAGGCATTTCAAGAAGGATATCGCCCTTCCATCTCTAAAAATACCACTCAACTTTTCCTTTCACCCTCAATTCTTCCATTTTGAGAACTGATTGAAAGCTTTATTTTTGCAGTCATTCACAGCAGGCAACCAAAGTTTAATGTGCTGACATTTTCATATTCTGTGTCTTTCTATAGGAGAAATGGCTCAGGGGCTTTTCTGAAGAATGCACGATCTAGTTCTATTATATAGTTCACAAGGAATCCAAAAGAAAATTATAATTTAATCATCATGAGTTGTTTCTAGAATGACAATTGTAGGGCCTTATTATTATTATTATTATTGTAGATTTCTACTTTCTACCTGAATTAACAGTAGTTTGTTTTTTTTTAAGTCAGCTATGTCTTGTACTTTCCAGATTTTTTAACAAAGAATATAACAAGATGCATATACAAACTCAAGAATTTTTTCTCCAAAATTACCTTCAACTGATTGGGATCTAATGAAATACACTTTAGTCCAAAGACCAAATAGCAACTTTCAATGAGCAGAGTATTACAGAGACAGCATGAGGTATAGTGGAAAGATCACTGGATTTTGAGTCAAGTTCAAACTGTGGCTCTGTTACCTATGATTCTACTAAAGACTTCAAGAAAATCACATAACTTTTTAGAGTTTATTTCCTTACTTGCAAAGGAAGAGTGTTGGACTAGATCTCTTAGGTCCTTCCCATTTCTGATCCTAGGATGCTGAGGAAGGGGGAGAAGAAGATGGGGGGAGAAGAGAAGTTGAGAAGATTTAGTAGAAATAGCAGGGGTGGTACTTTAGAGTTTCTCCTTTTTTTTAATAATGAAGGGTCTATTTCCCAGGAGGTAAAAGAATGAACTCTCAGGCTTGCCTTCTAGATAGCCATTATGCCCCTCAAAACTGCTAGGGATTGCCATTTCACCTTATGGACTTTCAGAGCTTATTATTTATCCAGCTTCTGTACCCTCCAGATTACCAGACTAATTGCTATCTTCCCTGCAGCTAAACCGTCTAATATATATTATCACTCTCTCTCCTCCAGCAAAATTTGAGAATGAGGACTAGAGATTTTTTTTTATTTTTATCCTCAGCTCATAGTTCAGTGTTTGGCATTTAGCAGCCACTTAATTAGGTAATTTCTTTCATTTGTTCATTTCTGTCTTAGAACTCTATTCACCCTCTGTTGGAATATTATGCATGTGCTATATTCTTCTTATAGTATAATCCCTTTAGGACAAGGACCACTTTTTGTCTTTTTTAATCATTCCCAGTGGTATGACTTCCATGGTACATTATACTCAGTAGGCACTTAAAGACTGCTTGCTTATTGATTGAGAAAACAGATAACATTATGCAAAGCTAGTGAAAAAATATACCTTTAATCCTCACCCCAAATGCTCTGCCATCCAGTGACATATGCCTACTTGTTTTCCCTGCACCAGACACTCCATTTCCTGACTATGCATTTTTACTCATTGTCTCCCTTACCTGGAATTTTCTCCCTTCTCAACTGTGCCTCCTACTTTCCTGGGATTCCTTCAAGGCCCAGCTAAAATTTTACCTTTACAATAAACTTTTTCTAATCCTCTTTAATTCTAGTGCTTTCCATTTGAAGATTATTTCTTCATATCTAACTATGTATGTATAAAAATATATGCATATATGTGTATATAGTGCCTTCTATCTATGGATTATATCTTTGTATATTTTATATTATTTAATCTTTTTATAAATATAGGTATATAGGCCTATGTCTATATAATCTACATCTATCTATACATGTATATACACATATATAATTTATATCTTATTTGTGTATATTGTTTTCATGTTATCTACTCCATCAGACTGGGAGCTTCCTGAGAAGCAGAATTTGTCTTTTGCCTTTTTTGTATCTCCAATGAGACATCAAAGAAAAAAGTGCATAGAGGGGAAAAGAGGTCCTAAGGAAAAAAGAAATCTCCAGTCTCTTAAGGGGTTGGGATGTAAGGAAGAACAATAAAGAGAGGGAGAAAGGAAGATAGGGGAGGAGGGGAGAGACAAAGATAAAGAGAAGGCATGAAGAATTACCATTTCTTCAAGGTAGATGGTATGGGGTGATAGAATACATTGTTTGTATTTGGTGTTAGTATAGTAACCACTCTGTCACTAACTTGTTATGTGTAACATCTAACATTTTAAATCTGCTTTGGCATAGAAATAAATTATTTACATGGAGACAAGAGTTGATATACTTCTATTTTTAAGGAATAAAAACTAAAATTAAAAAAAAATTAATTCCTTGAGTCCCAAATTTCTCATCTTTCAAATGAGAGGATTACACTAGATGACTTCCAAGGTCTTTTTCAGGTTTAATGTTCTATAATTCTACATATAACTTGCATACACCTACTATAGTTCTCTTTTCTCTTTAATAGGGTATTAAGATAAATACTGCTTAAAATGAATTTGGCAAAATTTTGTATCATAAAAGTTTGAATATACACCTCAAACTTATAAAGATAACTGTTTCCTTTTTCTGTAAAAGACAGCAAAATGGTATAGTAGATATAGTAGAGTGCCAATTCTGGAGTTAAAAAAGATTCATCTTCTTGAGTTCAAATATGGCCTTAGACACTTCTTAGCTGTATGATCCTGGGCAAATCTCTTAAGCCTGTTTGCCTCAGTTTCTTCATCAGTAAAATATGAGCTGGAGAAGGAAATGACAAATGATTTCAATATCTTTGCCAAGAAAACCCCAAATGAATTTCATGAAGAGTCAGACATGATTGAAATGATTGAACAGCAAATATGTGAACAAATCTGTCTACTGCTTAAGTCTAAGAACTGAAAACACTCAATAATTATGCCCTTTAGTCTTAAATACAAGATCAAAAATCTTTTCCTTGAGGGAATGATCTCACATTTAAAATCTCATCTGCATGGAAATTTCTTTATAATTCTTTTGGACTGAAATTCAAGATAAAAGTACAACTATCTGAAAGAGAAAATATTCTTGACGTTGTTAGTAAGAAGTTTCAGAAGCACTTGGAAGTCTGGAAACAGTGAACTTT
Organism: Monodelphis domestica; assembly: GCF_027887165.1. Classification (NCBI taxonomy): domain Eukaryota; kingdom Metazoa; phylum Chordata; class Mammalia; order Didelphimorphia; family Didelphidae; genus Monodelphis; species Monodelphis domestica. The sequence continues at coordinate 390,166,598 of NC_077229.1, forward strand.
CACCACTGGATGATTGATGTTTGTGGCTTTGTGGTGCCCTTTCTCAGCTCATCAGGGGAAAACCTTGTTCAGACTTTGTTTATTTTTCCATAAACTTGAAAGCATTAAATTCACAATTCCTCAATCACTGTGATAGTTTCAGTTTACAAAGGAAAAGACCAAATAGGGGTAGTGGTGTTTCATCACATTGTCCAAAACTAATGTTTAGAATAAGGAAAAGGAAATACAACAATGCAGCAAAATACAATTTGCTTTTTTTTTTCTCAAAAAAAAATGCTTATGTTGGGTGGGATCTCATGGAATTTTAGGCTTTTCCTTTCTAAAGGGTATTAGAGGACAAAGGGTATTATTTGGCATTAGGACAGGTGACATAAGCTCTTTCTAATCATCAAAGCCTTGAGAAGTCACTTTTCCTATTATGATAAGTATCCTTGGGAAGCTGAGGTAACCCCATGCCATTCAATTCTTGGAAGTGGAGCCTTGAGCTTATGAGTGAAGTCCTCAGGAGGGAGCCGACAATCATAACCTCATTGATGTGGCAGCTCAAAGATATATCTAACAAGTTCTAATGGAGCTGTCCAAAGATGGTATGGGACAATTCAGGAGGTAATGGGTTAGCCCCCACTGGAGGTCTGCAAGGAGAGGCTTCACAGTGACCTGTTGGTGATCTCACAGAGGCGGGGCTAGAATGGATCTGAAAGTCCTTCCAATTTTGAGAATCCACAATTCTGGGACACCAGTGGCATTGTAGTGACCTACCTTAGGGTCATAAATCAGAGTCAGCTCAAGAAACTATATGGAGATAAACCTTAAAATGAAAAAGCAGTTAATTTGTCAAACTGAAAAAAATTCTGTAAGAAGAAATGAGTCAGCTTTAATTAAAAGAATTTGTAAGTTCCAAGTGTGAGCCAAATGGAGAGTCTCTTTGGAGGTAGGAAGGGAAAGATATATTTTCAGAAGAGAAAAATATTTTGGGAAGTCAGACCTACTATCTTCATAGAACTATAATTTTCCATCCTACATGATTCAACTTCATCCAAATGCATATTTTTTATGTGGAGACACTGTGACAACCCACTATTAACTGGATCTTCCCTAAGGAAATTGGGCCTGAGGAGACAACTTCTCCTCCTACCTCTGAATAATTTTTTTAACTAATGAAACTTTATTTAAATTAATATTGAAGACAATCTTCATGGGGAAAAGTAGATGGTGGCATGGTTCAGTATAAAGAATGAAGTATTTGAAGTCAGAGGACCTGAGTTTAGATCTCCGCTCTATGACTTAACTTCTTAGAGAATGGATACTGTAAAATGGAGATTTGAACCCTAGACTTAAATCCCCAGAAGTCCTTTCTAGTTCCCAGATTGCCCTATAATCTCCCTGAATGTCACCTGAGTGTGAGATCACAAATTATTATTTAAAGGGGCTCTCTGCCTACTTGCGCTCTCTCTCTTGGCTTCCGCTTCTAGGGACATGTGGGTCTCTACCTAGCCGGCAAAATGTAGGTTGCACATGCTTTTTCTTATTTTGCATTTTCTTTATTTCTTAATCTTTAATAAACCTCTAAAAATATAATACTTTTAGCAGAGAAACTAAATTCTAATATTAACAGTTTGGCGACCTAATGGGACAAAAAACTCCCAATTTTTTTTAAAGATAGCCTAGATAATGATTTCTAAGCCACGTTTCTCCAAGCCTTTTTAGCAAGCCTCTTGACTCATCTCGATCCTGGCTCTGACCCCAGCTCTCAGCTCTGGATCCTGTTCCTGACTATTGTTTTCACCTGGTCTCAGTCCTGCCCGCCCTTCCCACCCAGCTGGGCTCATCTCTGCTCCTGTTGCCTGCTTCTCCACTCCAGCAATTTGGATATGTGCTCTTGCTCACCTGGTCCTGACCCACCCAGCCCAGCAACTCTAGCCTCTGTGAATCTTAAAATTTCTCAGACTCTACCTTGGAACATTATCTTAAGGTTATGGTTAAGGCTATTCCCCATTTAAACAATGGAGGTACTTGGTCAGGAATGTATTGGGAACTTTAAAATTACTCCACCCATACTTAGGCATACTTTAGGGGAAGATAAAGTTGTAAAACTCCTTAGTGAACAATGAAGGTACTTAACTCATACCTATAGTGAGGCCAAAACCTTAAGCTAGGTCTATTTTTAGATCTAATACAAAAGGGTGCTAAGTCCCTATGAAGGTCAAATTAATCACTAAAAGGTCAGGCAATTTACAAAAGGCAAGCTTAACAAAAGAGGTGAGAAGTACTCAAAAGATATAATCTACCCAGAGAAGGTGAGAACTAAAAACTAAGAATGGGCTGTCTTAGGAAAAGCGTCTACTGTGATTGGTAGATGTGAAAACTTAGGGGAGGTGATATAGGAGAAAATTCTCTTTAAGAGGAGCTGTCTGAACCAGTTCAAGGGAGTTCAGAATAGTTCAGCTTATGAAGCTGAACTGGAGGGTCTCTCAGTGGCTGAAGTTAGTTGAGCTGAGGAGCTGAACTGAAGGGTCTCTCTGAGCACTAGAGTTTTGCTTGGGATGATCTTGTGGTGAGTGATTAAAGACTGACTTAGTTTTCTCTCTTAAAGAGAAAAGCCTAGGCCATTGGCCTAGGCCCTAGCCTTCCTATTATTTCCTCTTACTGTGTCTCTCTCCCTTTCTTTAATTCCTTCATTTATATTAATTAAAATCTCCATAAAACCCAGCTGACTTGGGTATTTCATATCTGGGAATTTTTCCCATGGTGACCACTTATTTTTGATGTAAAATCAAGATACTAAAAATTATCTTTACAGTTTGGGCAATTCATGGTCTTGAAACTCATATTTCCGCCATCACAGTTTATGGCAACCACTCTTTTGTCTGTAATATCTCGGAGTAGATTGTTCATTGCCCCAGGCCCAGGACTCACTTCCACCACTGAAAGGGGGATGATTTTTCCTTAGGCTACGATTAGCCTCCACATGTACTGGGGGCAGGGAATCAGAGGGAGAAAGAAAGAAAAGAAGGAAGAGGCTTTTCTAAACAGGAACTTACAACCATGGGATATTTAAAAGGATATCTCTTGACTGCAATGATCCTTTTATTTACTTCATCTGAGTGCCAGGGAAAAAATTCAGCTCCCTGCAACTCTTTAGCCAAATTTGAGATTCCTCAAATCCACCCTTACTATGGGAAGGCAGAATTTTAATCTTAACAATACTATGGCTGTTTGGCAAAATATATTTATTTATTTAGTTAGTTAGTTCAGTCATTTCAGTTACATCTGACTCTGTGACCCATTTGGGTTTTTCCTAGCAAAGATACAGGAATAGTTTGCTATTTCCTAACCAGATCACTTTTTTTTTTACAAATGAGAAAACTGAGGAAAACATGGGTGAGTCGCCTAGGGTCAGATAGATAATAAATATCAGAGGCCAGATTTGAACTTATGAAGGCAAATTTTCTCAATTGCATGTCTGGTGCTCTTTCTACCTCACCACCTAGCTGGCATTTGGTCAGCTAAGGCTACCAGTGATAACAGGTAGTCAGTTTTGGTTGTATTACCTTCCAGAGGAATAAGGAAAGATATCTCCTGCAAGCCAAAGCCATAAAGAAAAAGATGCCTGGCACAACCAGGAAGAAACTCTTGAGATAATACAAGAACTTTCCCATGTAATTCTGAATTTTAAGTCTTAATTATAGAGCAGTTTTGCCCAAGATAAATAGAAAATTGGCAATGCCCTGAACTTTAAAAAGAACAGTCCTTAAGGAACCATTTTCTAATTGACACATAATGAAATTGTCTTTAGAATTCCAAGTATGATTTTTATTTGCCTAATGAGTCAGTGCCAGACAGTGACTGAAATGTGAATTCAGTGTCCATGCTCATTACTGTTAGCATCTCACTAAGTGAACTGATGGACTATGACTGAAATGTTTTTGTAACAATGACTCCCACTACAGCCATTTTTATTTATTGCTTACTGAGGCTGTTGTGAGTTTATTTGTTTATTCCCTTTAAGGAGGAAAACAAAGCTACTTGCTTGTTAAAACTAGATACTGGAATTCTAAGTCTGCATTAAAACTTCTATGAAAAGTCCTGTGATTCTAGAAGGTTCAGAATAATGCAGTTTCAATTCAGTAAATTTAGAGTTGAGTAAAAGTGGACTTAATGAGATTTTTAAATTTTTTCTGTGAGAACACAGGTGAAGTGTATTTATCAGTCCATAAATATCTCTTTATGACCTATTGTGATTCTAATATAACAAATCTTACTGAAGTCTACTATTTAAATCCATCTAACATGTTTTGTGTAAAAAGAATGAGATTGTTCTGACTAAAATAATGTGCAAGTTTTGTTTTCATCCCATTCCACCTGCCTTAGTTTCTTTTTTACAAAACTGTTTTATTGTAAATCTAATTTCAACCTCATAAAAAGAGAATACAATTATATGTACTCCCATAAAGCCCAGACTATTCACTTTTTGTTAAAAAGAAAAGTATTCAACCTTAAAATAACAATGATATTAGTTTTGCTCCTTGGCACTTTTTAGACTCTTTCGTGTTTATCTACCTAGAATTTGTGTTGCTGTTTCTTTACTAATTTTTTTTGGTCATGTTTGGGGATCAGCTAATAAATAGGTCAATTAGAATGGAATACTGAATGTGTAAAGGAGACCAACAAAAAATATGTCTGGAAAAGTATGCTGGAATCAGATTGTGACAAGCTTTAAAGCATGGGCTAAGGAATTTGTTGTTTGTCCTAGGGGCAATTTGGAACCAATGAAAGTTTCTGAGCAAGGGGATGGCTTGATCAGACATATGTATATTTTAGGAAGATTATTTTGGAAGTTAAATGGAAAATAGATTGGAGAAGGATAGAGAACAAGACCAATTAGTAGTGAGAAGTGATCAGAGAATGAGCAAAAAATCATGAGTTAGCTAAGAATTCATTTTAACTTATTTAATGAATATTGTCACATGATTTCAAAACAACCTGTCATTTGTTATTTCTTGCATCATTATGAGTTTCTATGACTGTAAAAAAAAAAAAGATCACATAATGGGCAATTCTCTGTCAAGCATAATCCATCTCATTTAAGCAGTTCCTCCTCTGAAGACAAACATACAAGTCATTGCCAGGCCTATACCCAACACCTTTCCCAGTTGGTAGGACCTAACAGTTTATATTCTTCTGGCATGGCCCTTGATAACCCCGGATGAATTTCAAGTCAAGATGAGACATCAAACTAGTGTCATCTTTAAGGATCTGAGATCACAAAAATGCACATAGATTGAGCTACTTTCAAGCAAGTGTAACCAGTGTGGCTAGTGGAAGATTATAGTTTTGCCAGCAAACAAGGATAGCAACTCATTCCTTCCTTTCAGTGGATGAGAATTTCTGGTTCAATGAAGCCTTTATAGGTGTGTTCATCATGACTTTAAGGCAGAAGGCCATAAATCAAAAGGAATCCTAGATCTCTTTAGCTTAGGGCTTTGATTTTAGTTAAAATTCAGGTACTCTAGGAAGAATTAGCTCTTCCTCACGAGAAGAGAAGAGAAGAGCTGGCTCTGCTATGGGTCCTTCACTTTTGGTTTTCTTCTGGTCCTAAGGTGAAGGGTACCTTGGAGAGGGGAAGGAGATCTTTAAGGGGAGGTTGGATGCTATGCTGACAAATTTCATTCAACTCCTAGTTTTGTCCCTTATCTCTATATTATATGTCCCAAGGACTTAGTCGAACGTGAGGAAAATTGAAGCAAAGACTTTTTTTTATCAAATTACTAAAATTAACCAATAGTAACCAACTCACCATCATTTCTGGAATAGTAGTCATAAAGACCCATACCACTTTAGAACACTCCTGCAGATATCTACATTTACTAGGAGTGTTAAGAAAATGTTTTTCCTCTCTAACTACCCTTTTAGGAGAGGTTTAGTTTAATATGGGTAAAATATGAGTTGTGAAAACATGTTTTAACACCTAAGCACATGCATGTGTATACACAAAGAATCCAGAGGCAATTTGAAAACTTCTCTGCAGGGTTTTATCTTTCTCTTACTTAAAATTTATGGCATCTCTAACTCTATGTAAGTATTCTATCAGAATATGACTTTATAACTAATAAAGTATAGTTTCCTGGGTGTCAGGAGGAAAATTCTAATCAGGATGGTTTTGTATAAAACATGTGCCCAACATATGATCATCAGTTATTTTTAAATATACAAAATCTGCTTATCTTTATCTCTTTACGGTTTGCTTTTAAAAAGTTTTTGGAAAATGTTTACCATGGATTCCAGTGATTCACTTACCACTCAAAACCTCATACACCTTAGGCTCTAAGGAAAAAGGAATTCAAAATTACTATTTTTATTTCTCAATTTGTCAGGGATATTGTCATACACAGGAGGGAGCAAAAACTGGCTTACAGCAGCTTTAGAAAACTGAAGAGTTTTGAGGGGCTTTTAATTTTCATTTTAAAGACAATTCCCTGAAATGAAAATGTAGAAAGAAACCTCAGAATACTCTCCTCTCCTCATATAAACCCTTTAAAGTAGGTCAAAGTTTAGACCTGAAATACTCTAGTGATTCCTCCCGGGAACCATTTTAACCACATCTCTTTCCCACTTTTTCACAAAGTTGGGGGTAGAGGGCAAGAGGGAAAAATGGAGCTGACAACTCGGTAACTGAGCAGTACTGATTACCACCATGTGTTTCTTATTGCCACCTGTTAATAGCAGGGATGAGTAGTGATCATCATCCTCCTGTGAGAACCAATGGGTCTTTTAAATCTCCCAATTTGGAATGATACAAGATCAGCAGCCATTCATTCGATCACTGCCACTCATCATCTATTATTTTGTGGAGGACTCTATTTTTAGTTCTTTTACAAAGTGGCTCTAAATTTCTTTGCCATCTTAACTTCCCCTGAGTATTGCTGCTTAGTGATTGCCCATAACTATTTCTGATGCTTCTCACAGGAATACTTGTGGTGGGGGAAGGGCAAGGTGATGGGAAAAAAGAGGCTGCTTTTTTATTTCCTGTCAGAAATGCTGAAGCAAAACCCTCTGGGTTTTCCTTGAGAATGTCTGCTACAGCTTTTAAGCCTGGATAGGTTGCCAAACTTTTTTGGAGGCTTTAGAAGTTTGTGTGTTTCAGGTATTACGCAGGTCCTTTGAAGAGAAATGTGAGAAAAATTGATAAATATGAAAAGTTGTAGTTTAAGTAGAAGATTACCGGATGGCATCATTATTAAAGAGGAGAGATCATTATTGAAAATTTATTCCTCTGAAGTTTCTGCTAGGAACAATGGGGATCTTTGAATTACAAAGCTCTCAAAGAATGTGACTAAATTAACCTTTGGCTTTTTGTATCTGATTTTATAAATATTCCCTACCTAGCTGTAGAGACACCTAGGTGTAGCAGATAACAATGACAAAAGACTTTAGGGTTAGGAATGTTTCATTTTTTATTTTGTAACATCAGAGCTAAGCACAAGAGTTAGCCCCATAGAAAGAGCTTGATAGATGTCTGTTGATTCCCAAGATTGATGTAGGGCTTAGGAGGCAACCTACAATTTGGAGAGTGGGTCTTACATATATATCCTAGGTTCAATTTATTCTGTGGGTCTGCATCCACTCTAAACCATAGCTCATGAGATCCCACCAATATGTTTAACTTAACCATTAAGAAATAAGCTCAGGAGCAGCTGGGTGGCCCAGTGGATTGAGAGCCAGGTCTTAGGTTCAAATCTGGCCTCAGACACTTCCCAGTTGTGTGACCCTGGGCAAGTCACTTAACCCCCAATTGCCTAGCCCTTACCACTTTTCTGCCTTGGAGCCAATACACAGTATTGATTCCAAGAAGAAAGGTAAGGGTTAAAAAAAAAAAGAAACTCCTTCAGAATAAGATTTACCTCAATTTTTACTAAGCTTTATTTATTTGCTTATTTTTACATAGATGCTTTAAAAATCATTTAAAAAAAAACACATTTTACATAGCTCTTTAAGATTTGCAAAATGATATACAAGAGACTGCTCTCCTGCTTGGGTAGTTCTGCCAGTCTAAGGGATTGCTTCTCTGGACTCTTGTTCTCCACTGGCTGCTAGGAATGACTTCATTAAGTATTTGGTGGCAGAACTGCTTCCTGCCTCTGGCCTCTGGTTTTAGATGCTGTCCTTGACTATGGAGTTACCTCTTCCTCTGCTATGGTCTTTTAAAGTTTAAAACCTGAGGGGTTTTGTTTGTTTGTTTTTACACCACTATCTTCCAGCCCTCAGACACTGACCAACAAAGATCTTTGCAGGGCTGGGAGAGAGGGCGAAGAAGCTTACCTTATTTTTTCTTTCAGGTGAAGTCTATCTTATAGGGTCTTAGGTAAAAGAGAACTCTATACCCACAGGAAATTATGTGCCCTAGAAGTTGGTTATTTAGAATATAGAGCAGAGCTGCCTCTAGCTAAATAACTAGTGTCTTTAGCTTTTGAACTAAGCTTCCTGATCTGGGTCTTGGACCTCTCTGTCACTGACTTCACTATCATTTAGGACAAGCATTTCTGGCTGTCTCTATTTATCAATGATGCCTAAATCATACCTAATTAGTCTCTATTTTAATGACCACCCTCCCAATAAAGTATTGAGGGACTGGGGTTTGGGATTACTCAGTTATCCAATTCAGAAATTCTTTCAATTTTGCCATGAAAATGAATTGGGACAGGAGTGGGGGTGGAATGGAGGCTGGAAAGGAAGCCAAAGAGACAAAACTAAACCCAGGAAATAAGACCTTTATCTTCCCACAGCATAACCACCTTCCTGGCTTTATTATGTACATATGACCAGGAATGCTGGAAAAGGTTTAGAGCATTTTCCTTTTAAACTTGTTGGAAGCAATACCTGGAACTAGACAAATCACTTCTTGAATTTTGACCTTCCTCATTTATTCAATGTGAATTATAATATACATAGTATCCATATTATGAGATTTATGGATAGGAGAATAATTTATAAATAAAGAAGAGATAGAAAGCATTGTGAAATATAAAATGGATAATTTTAATACGTTAAATTGAAATGGTTTGGGGAGAATTAAAACTAGGATAGCCAAGATTAGAAGGAAAGCCATAAATGGGCGGCGGGGGGGAGTTTAATAGATATTTTTCTTGGATAGAGAGGTCTCATATCTAAAATATATATAGAACTTTGTCAAACATATAAAAATATGAGCTGTTCTCCAGTTGATGTCATAAAAAGATATGAACAGACAGTTTTTGGATGAAAAAATCAAAGCTATATATAACTATGAAAATCATTTAAAATCATTATTGATTAGAGAGTGAAAATCAAAACAACTCAGATATAATCTCACACCTATCAAATTGATTAAAATGATAAAAGGGCAAAATGACAAATGTTGGAGGGGATATGGAAAAATAGGGACTGATCTAATCATTTTGAAGAGTAATCTGGAATTATAATCAAAGAGTTATAAAATTGTGTATACTTTTTGACACAGTAATGCCATTATTAGATTTATTTCCTATGGTGACCAAGGGAAAAAGAAAAGCACTTATATGTTCTAAAATATTCATAGCAACTCTTTTTGTAGTGGCAAAGAATTGGAAACTAAAGGCATGCCTGTCAATTAGGGAATGCCTGAATAAGTTCTGGTACATGACTGTAATAAAATACTATCATGCCATAAGAAGTAATAAAAATCACAAAAAACCTGGAAAGACTTATATGAGGTAATGCAAAGTGAAATGAACAGAACCAGGAGAACACTGAACATAGTAACAATAATAATGTATGATGATCAACAATGACAACTATTATCACTATGGCAAGGATGCAGGCCAACTTAAAGGGACTCATGATGAAAAAGGATATCCATCACTGTAGAAGGACCAGAAAGAGCCTGAGTGCAGAATAAGTCATATCTTTCTTCACACCACTTCTTCCATGAATTTTTCTCTAGTGTAAACAATATGAGACTTTTTCAAAACCACATGACAAACATGTATTATATGATAATATTTATACAACCTATATCATATTACCTTTCTTCTTAGGGATTAGGGAGGGCTAGAAGGTAAGGGAATAAAAAGAATATGATAGAATTTTGTACATAGCTAATGTGATAATGTGCTTCTCTTTGATAAGAATATTTATTGTGATTTATTACTTACTTATAATAAATCATATATATTATATTATTGTTATCTTACATATATAAGTGGTAACTAAAAAAAGTTCTAGGAAAAGCAAATGTTTTCTATACAAACATTTTCCCACTAGGACACATCTTATCATTGCTTCTGTTGCTAAAACAAAAACAAAAACAGTTCTTTACATTTGTCTTTAGAATTCTTTGTTTCTTATTGTTGTTCAGTTGCTTCCCAGTTGTATGATTCTTCATAACCCCATTTGGAGTTTTCTTGGCAGAGATACTGGAATGGTTTGTCATTTCTTTCTCCAACTTATTTTACAGATGAGAGAATGGAGGTGAACAGGGTTAATTGACTTACCCAGGAACACACAGTTATCAAGTGTCTGAGGCCAGATTTGAATTCAGGAAGAGAATGTGCCTGATTTCAGGCACAGCACTCTATCCACTCTTTTGTCTAGCAACAGGTAAAAAGGTCAATTTTTGTTATGCAGGTGGCTTTCAAAAGAAGAAAAACAAACTATCAATAATTACATGAAAAAAAACGCTCCAAATTGCTAATTAGAAGAACTAAAGTGAAAACAACTTTGTAGATTTCCTTGTAACAATCAGGCAAAGATAAAAGAAAATGAAGTTGTTCCCAGGACTATGGGAAGACAGACACATTTAATTAATTCCTTGCTGGTGAAACTTTGGATTGTTCTATTATGGAAAACAGTTTGGAACTGTACAAAAAAATCACTAAATTATGAATATCTTTGGACCCATTGATACTACATCTAGGTATATACTCTAAAGAAGAAAGGACTAATATATGAGAAAATATACATATGGTCTTCAGAGGAGGACTTTTTTTTTTAAACCCTTACCTTCCATCTTAGAGTCATTGTGTATTGGTTCCAAGGCAGAAGAGTGGTAAGGGCTGGGCAATGGGGGTCAAGTGACTTGCCCAGGGTCACACAGCTAGGAAGTGTATGAGTTCAGATTTAAACCCAGGACCTTCCATCTCTGGGCCTGTCTCTCAACCCACTGAGCCTCCCAGTTGCCCCCCAGAAGAGGACTTTTATAGCAAAAAAACTCAAAACAAAATGAGTACCCATCAACTTGGAAATAGCTGAACAAAACATAGTATGTGAATGTAATAAAATATTATTATGTAAAAGAAATGATGAAAGAGGTAGATCCAGACAAATTATTCAGAGATTAAGAGAACCTGTATTTTAGAGTGAAGTGAGCTTAACCATGAGAATAATTGCAAAATGACTACAACATTGTGAGGGAAAATAATTGTGAAAGATTTAAGAATTATAATCAATGTAATAGCTAATCACAACTCTCCAAGAATGATTATGCTTCCTACCATTTTTTAGGGTTGTGATGGGCTAGACTGAGGTTCAGAGTGAAACTTACATTTCCTGATGTTGACAACATATAAATTAGTTTTGCTTGACTATGCTTATGTGTTACAAGGGAGGCTTTTATCTATTTATTGTTTTTGCTGGAATGAGATGTACAAAAAGATAGTGGCAGTGATACTTAAAGAAAAGAATAATCAGTGAAAAACTTAAATATGGAGCAAAAGAGAGCAAAAAGTTCAGAAAGAGACAGAGACAGGATGGTGTTGGGTGTGCTATGTTAAATGTAATATTTATATTTTTTAAAAATAAGTTTTGCATTTCATTGTGTCATATACAATTCTTTTTTTTTCTTCACATTTTATTTGGGTGAAGAAAGGTTTATATTTTCCTGCCAAGTTAACAATAAATAAGAAGACAACTCAAAATTTTAAAATACTATTACTGCTTCTAGACAAGCTGACATCTCTGCCCTAAGTTATCTCAGGTTAAAATCGAAAAGAGAATCACTGTTTTTTATTGAAAAATGTTGTTGAGGTTGCATTTTCAACATTTTAAGGAATTGCTCAAACAAGAAAAGGAAAATACCATGGTCATTAGTATGCAAAAGTAATTCTGATCTCTGGTTATGGCTCAGATTCAGTCATCCTTTGGGACAGAGAACGTGGGAATGGAAGTTAAGAAGGAAGAAAATATCCCCCACTTAGTCATGCAAACTGTTCTGTTTCGAGGGCATGTCCTAGGAGTTTGTCAAATCAGATATCCTTCCACTGTGGCTAGAATGTCCTTTCTAAAGGTGCATAAGCCTCAGGGGTTTTCTTTTTGTTTTTAGTATTAAGGTGTTTGGTTCCTAAATCTTGCCACTGATTATGAGAGTTCTTCACAGTTGGGCTCTATTAGCAGCAGTTACTTGTCCAGTGATATGAGGCTTAAGTAATTCTTTGGCTCAGATTTCCCTCTGTTCTTTTTGAGGGCTGTGGAATGCTGCAGTATATACTCCTACAATGTGTTGTTACTGATATTCTACTAAAAACAAAAAGCAAATCTACCAGAAATGGGTCTGAAAACATGCACTGCAATCTAGTCTCCTAGTCAGAAAACCACATTTAGCAAAGCATGGAGTCAGACAAACCACAGAGTTAATGGAAGGCAATGCCTGTGGATGGAACAGAGCTGTTGCTTTCAGGTACCTGAAATTCCACAACGAGTTTTCCTGTTTCCAAATTCTTGCCTTCAAATAGATTGAAATGTAGGGTTCCTAACAAGGAAAGAGATATTGTCCCCCTAAGAATCAGAATTCCATTTGAAGTTGCTAAACTTACTTTTTAGGGAAATATTTTGCATTTAGTGATTAATATGTCGTTTTAAGCATTTGATTCAAATTAACTTTTATACTGCTTGCCATATTCAAAGACTAAGGTAGGAAGAAGAGTTAGGCAGAGAAACATTCTCCCATGGTTTAAAAGAGATAATTATGGGAGATAAAATGAGGCTACCTTATAATACTGTTACAATTAAAATTATCTCGAGATACTGATTTTGGATAAGGATATGTTTATTGGGCATATCAGGTTTATTGGTTAGGCCAACTTCATAACTAATAAAGGGATATTGGTCTCCTTGGCTCTCTCAGGACCAGGGATAACCTGCGTTGGTTCAGGAAGCTTAATGAATAGATTTTTAGGAGCTCATTATTTAGCCCCTCCATTGACTATCCCAAAATATCTTTAATTTGTGATAGCTAATAAAGAAGTGGTCCATCTACCTATCCATCCATGCCTTTCCCCACAGGTGGACACATACAAGAAAAGAATCCTTTTCTACTTTATTTATTAACAAAATTCTGTTTAAAAAGAAGACATTCCTTGGGATTTCCAAGGACAAAGAAAATGCAAAAAGCAGCAGATTGGAGGATATCTCTGACCCAGATCCCAGATAAAGGAAAACACAATAACCCAATAATTCTCCCTAATAGAAAGGAATTAATATGGTATCTGAAAAATAATTTCTCACAGTATTCCTCTTTTTCTCTTTTAGTTTAAGCCTAGATTCTTCATGAAGAAAGTGCTAATTTGCCCTATCATAAAAAAAAAAAATTATAGTTAAATAGACAGCCAAAGTATATAGTAAACTAATGGAAATATAGCATACCAAACACCATTTTCCAAGAGATAAATAATTAAGACTATGAATAAATAATTCTCAAAGGAGTTGCAAAGTATTAATAACTTTGTGGAGGAAAAGCTCCAAATCACTAATAAGAGAAATATAAATCAAAACATTCCTGAGGTTCAACTAACCCAAAACATTTGCAAGGACATAAAAGATAGGAAGAGTCAGTGTTAGAGGGACTATGGAAAGACAAATAAATACACTAAGGCATAGATGGAAGAACTTGGAACTGGTCTAACCTTTCTGGAAAGCAATTTGAAACTATGTCAAGAGAGTGACTACAATTTTTTAACTACTTTGATGCAATTATTAGCATTATAAGGCACATATTCCAGTGGGGTCAAGGACAAAAAGAAAGGTCCAATATATACAAAAAACATTTATATTGGTAGAATTTTTCAATTTATTTTTTTAATAGCAGAGAACTAGAAAAAAAATAGATGTCCATTGAGAGTGTCTAAACAAATTGTTTCCCAACATTATAATTGAATATTACTGTGCTATATACTAACCAATGGGCATCATGAACACAGAAAAGTATGGAAAGATTTATATGAACTAATACAAAAGTGAAGTGAGCAGAACCAGAAGGGGAGGGAGGGGGGACACACAATGACTACAACAGTATAAATGGAAAGAATAACAAAAGTAATAATCAGAACTAATAGCTGTGAAATTGGGATAATAAAGCTTGGTCCTTGGGAAGACAAAAAAGAAAATGTCCCTCCTTGATTATTTATAAAGGTGGGGATGTGTTAATTTTTTTGTTGTTGTTGAATAGTTTTTCTGTTTTATCTGACTTCCTGACCCTATTAGTATTTTTTTTTTTTGAAAAAGAAACTGGAGTGGTTTCTTCTCCAGCTCAATTTTATAGGAAATGAGGAAGCTGAGGCAAACAGGATTAAGTGACTTGTCCAGAGTTGCACTATTAGTAAGTGTCTAAGTCCAAATTAGAACTCAGGCAGATGGTTCTTCCTGACTCCAGGTCTGACACACTATCTTTTATTCCATCTAAGTAAGTGTCCCATATGTTAATGAGGATTTTTTGTATTTTTGCTTTATCATAAAAGATAACTCCGGGAGTAACAGTTGGAAACATAGATGATGCAAAAACAAACAAAAAAGTTTAAAAGAGATTTGGAAGTGTTAAGAAGTCAAGTTAAAGTTTTGCATCTAATGGATTATAAATAGGCAGCTTGTGCTTTATTGAACTTGTGAAGAAATTCAAGAAAAAATCAACTAGTTAAAGTGTCTCTAATTGCTTTTGTTACTAAAACTTCCTGCTCTGAAATACTAAGGCTGGAAGTGACGCCTTTAAAAAAGATCTTGGCAGGCTTCTAATTCTAACAAAAAGAAAAAAATGTAGAATAAGTTTTTGCTGGGCAATGGTAGGAAAAACAAGTGTAAGCTTAAATAATGCCCCTTTGCAGATGAAGTTTATAGCATTGTGGAAAGAACACTGGACTAAAAGCTAGGATTTTGGATTCTAGTTGTCAAGTCAATTTTGCCTATTCATTTCTGATCTTGGGAAAGTAATTTTTTCTTCTTCTAAGACACAGTGAAAAAAGAAGATATAGGATTAAATGATCACCCATCAAGTGCTAAATTTTTTTAATTTTAGAGGAAGAAGCACTCAAATATATTTGTTTTTGTATTCTTTAAATTTTGTGCTCTTGTAGCATTTTATAAATAAATATGCCAATGTTAGATTATTTATTTAATAATTAATTCAATAATTATTTAATATTATTTAATAACATGCTACTTTAAGAGGTTGTTTTTTTTTAATATTGAAGAGAACAATTGATTAGGTGGTATCTAACACTGGGTTTTTTTAGTGAAGTCTGGGGAAAAAATCTGACTCACAGGTCATGAAGCCATGAGTGATATATATCTTAATGGTATCTAGCCAAATTGCAGGCCTAGTGCCTTAATAGGAAATGGTTCCTTGAGCTTAGCAACCCAAACTTATAGAGTAACAGAACATTGCTATATTCATCCTTTGAGATTTTTTTTTTTGCATCTTGAAGTTTTTTATCTATTCACAGGCAAGTTTCTTTGGAGAACTGAAGCTATATAGTTGACACATTACTAAGGATCCAGAATTCAGAATAAGTGGTTGGGTATTTGGGTAGGGGTAGGGGAATTCGGAGTAAAGATACAGGCTTGAAGACAGATTTTTCCTTTTTTATCTACTTCACAATTTTGTCTACTGAGAACCCTGGGCATGAATATCTGTCATAGGCAACATTTCAACTAATTCACCAGGATGTAAAAGGCACCTCATAAAGGCCCAGGATAATATTCGTCAAGCATAGCAGTTCTTGGTGGAGTTGCTGCTCAATGAGCTTCTTTTATTGAAAAAACTATGATTATGTTTAAAGGAGCCACAAAAATTTTAGAGTGAAGTGGGTAGTCCAATACAACTACCTTATTTCACAAATGGGGATGTCACTGAGACCTAAAGAATTTTAAATAACTAATCCACAATACAATCTTAATATTACGACTGGGTAAGAACCCATCTCCTGACTTTAAGCCTAGTACTCCTTCAAATATAATAAGCTTGTTAAGTACTTTAATCTTTCCTCCTTCCGTTTGGAAA
The DNA here is from genome assembly GCF_027887165.1 of Monodelphis domestica. Classification (NCBI taxonomy): domain Eukaryota; kingdom Metazoa; phylum Chordata; class Mammalia; order Didelphimorphia; family Didelphidae; genus Monodelphis; species Monodelphis domestica. The sequence goes on from NC_077229.1 coordinate 390,182,877, forward strand.
TCCTGTTTTCAAAAATAAAGCCAACGTTACGTAACCCTACACACAGATGTTTCTTTCTATGAAACAATAATGTGCAAGCTTCCATGTCTTAAACTCTCCTGAAGGCATTTTTGTTTGTTTTTGGCAAAATGTAGTCAAAATTATATACCTGGGATTGTTAATTATCTATAACTTGATTTCAAAATTGAGAAAATTAAGTAAAGGGAAGAAGAATGCTTAGTGACAACTCTGGCAACAGGAATGGGAAAAGATGAGATATTTCTTTCTTAGAAGGTTGTTGATATGAAGTTGGCAGAGTGAGCCAAGACTACTTTTTTCATTCAGGCCTTTAAAAAAAAAAGACCAGTTGAATCCACATCTTTTTGATGTCTGTAGACACTCTGAAATGAAATGGTTGCTTCTAAACTAGCCTGCACCTGGTACCCTCCATTGCCCTGAAGAGAGGCTAGAAAGACCCTACAAAACCATTTTCTAGATCTTGGAGCAAATGTAACCTCAAAATTTATTACAGAACATCCAGTCTTAATTAAAAATCTATTCCATGTCAGTAACTCATTTCCTTTATTCAACTTGAATGTCTTAGTTGAAGCCAATATGACATTGATGTCTTTGCATCATCCGCTATTCTGCTCTGAGAATCTGCATGTTTCTGTAGGCTAGAAGTATAGATTCTTTTGGTTGCACTTCCTTTAATCTGCCTGCACCACCAAAGGCTTAGTCTTATCCTTGCCTTTAGAAGAAGCAGTCCTTAGTTGTTGCTTTTTTTAATTAATTTTTTGTGTAGATCAAATTGTGCATGAGTCTTTTCAGGATAAAGAAAGCCACTCACAGATGTGGAGAATATGGATGTTGCTGTCCATCTGAGATCAGAAATGATATTCTTTGAGAAACTGAAGAGAGAAGTGGAATGCCTCATCTCTAACCCCTGAGGGCAGCAGAGACATCAGATCAGTGAAGCTATGCTCAAGCAATGGAGAACATGCAGCTATATTTTCATCAGGAGACAGCTTGCATTACTGTGGGAGTATTTTGCAGATTATAAACCTCACATGTCCGGCAACTCCTCACAATATGTGTAAAGTATCTCTAATTTGTATGGAGAGAGAGGGATGTACACCGTCTGAATGTCTTCCAGGATGAAAGGAGATCCTACACAGGCTCTAGTAAGAGATGAGTCACTGGGCCAGACTTGAATGTTTGCAGAAGGCAGGAGGAAAAAGGAAAGGAGACCCAAAAGAATCTCTCTCTTGGGCTAGGGTTTCCCCACCTAGGCACCAACCTGCTAGCCAGGCATCAGTTCCCTTGAGAGTCCAGACAAATACACAGATACTATTTACATTACTCCTGAGGATGAAATAGGCTGGGGACCTTTATAGCTCAGACAGAGGTATTTAGTGGAGATTTATAAATATCATGTCAGACTAGCAAGTTCATTTATCACTTTGTTCTGACAATGGCCATAGATTGTCTGCCAAGATCTCAGAACAAATTGTCTGAGAAAGTGTACAAGATCTGGGGGTCAGAGGCATGGGGACAAATGGGAAAGAAGCCATCGTTGTAGAGAATTTGTGGGCTGGCATGGAGAAGTATGGTGGCCATAGTTTGTACAGCTTCTTTTCTGGAAACGATAAATGAAGACATAAATTAAAGTTTGAGGAGAACTAACTACTCCCAAGAGATCCCAGAAGGAGTCTTTCATTACTTTTTTTTTTCACTGCATACTCTAAATCTTTAAAGAGAGGAAAATTTACCTTAGAAATTTGACTGGATGGGGCAGGCATTCCAATCCTCATGAACCTTCCTCTCAAAATGTGTTGAAAATCTCACCAAAATAATCCCTTGTTTTGTTCTTCTAAAGCCATCCATTTTCTTTTCTAGTCAGATTAGAAATGTGCTAGTATTTTTTTTTCTACTTCAGCTTTAATTCCTGACTAGAAATAATTTTAAAAAAAGCACAATGATATTGCTAAAAAGAATGAGGAATCATTGTATTTGAGGCTAAGAACTGAATTTTAAAAAATCAATTTAATGTCATAAGAAGGTTTATCCCAAATTCATCTGAATTTGATCTCTATATTTTAAGGACACACATCAAGAAAATAGTTGTGATAGTTTCTCAGTTGCAGGGAAATGTATACTAATTATGCCTACTGCATGGAGTCCCTTAAAGTAGGTCTCTGAGTGATATTTTTGATAAGTCTGTAGTGAAGGTTCATATTTGAGATTTGAGAAGTGGCCCTTTATTCTTGATGCACTAACATATAGACTCTCCTGTAAGATGAAGCATATACATGCTTTTTCTATCATTATTTGCTTAAAGCTTTGCCCTAAAATAATGTCTTGTAATCAGAGGTAGAATCATAACTAGCCTGAAAGAAGCAGGACAAAATGTACCCTGAAATCCACATTTAAAGTAAATTCAACCTGGGAGTTGAGAAGACCTGGAGGCTTATAAGATCCTAGATAAAGATCTTAGGACATAGCCCGGTGCTTGGGGGGTAGCTAAACAGAGAACATGGCTTACCAGAGTCTACAGGAAAAGACTATAAAACATTGTGGGGTTGCTTCTGGAGGTCAGGGTGGGAGCAGAATGTTGATAACAGGGTTTGGAGGTCTCAACTGGACATAAGGCACCCGGGAGGGAGAAGGTTTACATCTCATAAAATCGAATTCTCTATTTTTAACAAGTATTTATTAACTAGGTGCTGATCTCAGCTGTTTTTATGCTATTGAAGAAATGCAAGTGTTATTCTAAATTTTTTTATATTTTGGGACAAAGGCCTAGTTTGTCTTTTTTTTTATTTTTATTTTTTAGCTCTAGCTCTGGGCAGAGAGGTTGGTTTTCTAGGAGACTACAAAAGAAGAATGGAAGCTGATTTACTCTCTAGCACATTTTATCATTCCACCACTAAGGTATAATTACATTGAGGAACTTGGGAGCACTGTTTAATTTAGAGATAAATGAGTCCTATTTGTAAGTCTATTCAACTCTCTTCCCCTCTAGCATCTCACCCCAGGTAGGTTTGATGGTACCCTGTGTGACCAGAGAAATGTGTTGATTGGCTGAGAGACCTTTGAGTCCATGATACTATGTTGTTGGTTTTTTGTTTTGTTTTGCTTTGTTTTTGAATGTGTGACTCCTGATTGCAAGGGAGACTTCTGGCAGAGGGAAGTGAGTTGAGAGACAGGCAAGGAGAATAAAGGCAAGTTTTGGACTTTTAAAGTAGAGAGGCCACTTTGAGCCCACTCCCTCTCCCACCCTGCTGTAAGCACATGGGGAAGATGACACCCTTGATTCCCAGTGCCTATAACTTTGTTACATGCAATCTTTTATTTTACTAAATATATTTGTGTGGTTCCTTTATATTTGGTGCCCCATTAGTATATAGCTTCTATATACATTCACAATATTCCCACACAATCATTGTTCCTCTTCCATAGTTAATTATCTTTGAGATATGGTAATTGCCCATTCCTGAGAAGGGAGAAAGAGTCAGATGACAACCCAGTGGGTAATATGTTATAAACAAATTGTCACCTTGTGTCAAGATTGCTATTCTCTTCTATGAGAAGGCTGGATTTCACCAAAAAATAGCTGGTATGACTAAAGGCTTTAAATATCTTTGTTCATGGAAAAAAGAAACTGATAAGTGAGAGATGCAGAATAGATCTTGACAGGTAAACTATGGTATGTATTTTGAGTGTGGTTTGTGGTTTAACCGATGATTTCTGAGACTATGGTCCATAACAGCTGCCTATTAGAGAAGGTAGCTGGTGAAATTCAAACTTCCCTGTCTTTCCCTTTCTCTAGACTGTAAACAAATCTGTCCACTCAGAATGGATTAACTGGAAAAGAAAAACAAAAATAAAATAGGAAGATTTATAAATAGGTCTGATGATAGGAAAATAAAAAAAGATTTATATAAAGATTCATCTGCATCATTACTAGTCAAAGCCCTGAGAAATATTTAGCTTGTAGACACCTTTAAATATCCTTGTTCACATCAAGAAGGGAGGCAAATCTCTTAAAATAGTCACTTTCTTTGCCACTGTCTCCACTTCTTCTTGCCCTGATTTAAACTCAATACTGTTTCCAGTTGGCTGTGATTGAGCTTGGAGATTTCATGAATTTTCCAAATGGTTGTCAATCTATAAAAAAAGATACCAATTCATCTCTGCCAAGCATGTTTCTTCTCCATCCAAAGACTGTTCAGGCCTCATCTCTTCCACAGAAATTTGCCAGAGGAAACACACATAGTGCCTGCATGGCAGTTACCTCTAGTGCCCTTCCTCTATTCTCCCAATTAGCCTCCCACCAGTATCTATGTTTTGCTGTACAACTATATTTGGTTATATTCAAGGTCATTGGGCTTACCCCAGGAGACAGCTAGAAAATTTCCAACTTTTTCCCTCCATTCTTCTAGGTTTGAGAAAAATATGGAGGCACAGTAGTACCTATGTCACTTCTTGCCAATCCATTTTGTGGAGATGATCCCAGGTGAAAAGAGGAGAGTTGAATTCCTTCCCATCCTAGCTGTACTGGCACAGGTGCCACTAACCCCCAAACCAAACTGGCAGTGACTTCTCCTTCCCTAACTCTTTCCAAAACACTTTGTTTTCAATTTACCTATGTATATGCATGATTGTACTCTAAATTGTATTATAGTTATCTTGAGTCTCTTTTTTATCTCCTTTACCAGATTATAAGATCCTTGAGGACAGGGATGAATACTTCACTTCATCTTTATAGACCCAGTATTTCAGGAGACTGGTTAAATAGTGCTGAATATATTAATGTAGTACTTACATGGTTTTGTCATTGCAGGCATACATTGATCGCAGATAGGGTGGTCCAGAGACTGTGGGGCCTCTGTATCTTTGCCAGCCTTGCCTCCTAGTTATATGCTTAGAATTGCATACTCCTGAGTCAAGACTTAGCAAAGGAGCAAAGGAAGAAATCCATTTTCAAAGATTCAATATGACAACCAAATTCTTTCATTGAGTGGAATTTGGATATACTGAGTATAAGTCTGGAAAACACATTCCTCTTTATAGTAGCTAGAAATGGAACTATGTCAAGTTTCTCTATAGTAAATGGTAAGTTCTTGGTATTACAGTTAAGAGTAAGAGGAAGTATTATACATCTTCTTGAATCACAGAGAACTACAAATTTAGAAGGAACCTGAGAGATCATCTAATCCAACCAGTTTCCTAAAACAAGGATTTCCTCCCCAAGTAATCATTTAGTTTCTGCTTAAAGTTCTTCTGTGATGCGAAATTAGCTCCAGAAGCAGCCCATTGTACTCTGGGATAATGGGAATTTTTCCTCAAGCAAAAATGTGCCAGCTTGAACTTATTTTCAACCCCACCCCTTTCTGTCTCCAAACACCTGTAGCTTTTCTTGTGTATAATAATATTTAATTTTAGTGGATGGTTTGAAGGAAGATGATTTTGAATGGTTTACATTTCCTGATAGAGGTGAATAGGATGTGGGAAATGGGGAAAAGGAAAAATAAAAGTGGGAAAAGAATTTAAAGGCAACTTGTTCAACTATCTGTCAAAAACATAAAATGATAACAATTTTATGTTCTCACTGCTGAGCAGATGATTTTTAGTCATGTTCATTATTTAGTGAATTTTACTCGGCAGAAGTGAAAAGAATATGTGCTATTGTTAATAGAAATTTCTTAATCTCCCTCTTTTTATTTAGGAGGCAGTATCTGATAGGTGGGGAGTTTTGTAAAATCTCCTTCTGTCTCTTTAAGAGTCAGAGCAGAGAACAAATTCAGTTAAAGCTCTCCAATTTCTCTAACTTCCTTGGGAGCAGGGTTGCTCTTAGACAAAGAAGATCTGATAGTTACTTTTGAGAGTTTGAGATACACATATAAATTTGAGAAAGAGTCTGATTTACTGAGAGCTTTTCTACTCAGTTTCTTGAGGGAGAAAAAGCTGTAGGGGGGTTTGTCTCCTCTGACTTCGGGGAGAGGGGAGCTTTGTCAGTTTCTCTCTGTCAAGGGTATCTGACAGTTCTCTATGACAGTTTGATTTCATATATTACTTTAAGGAGTTTGTTATCAATTTAATGTTCATTGAATAGATATTTAAGATAAATAGTGAATTTAATATGTTAGACAGAGTAGGTCAGATTTAGGTCTGCTTTGCTGGGCAAGAAGACACTGCCAAGAAAGGCAGTTAGAACTAGGGTTTATTGGAGATTTTAGATTTAGTATTTGAATTTAAGATATAGTATACGAGTTAAGAATTATAATCTCCAGGGACTTCCGGTTAAGATGGTGGCTTAGAGAAAGCTGAAGTTCAGATCTCCGGAAAACCCTTCCCGACCGATCTCAAACTAGAAGCTCCTAAGGCGCCGAAATTCAAAACGATCAACAGCACAGACCCTGGGAACCCTCCTCCTGGACCTGGACCCGGTTCAAAAGGTACGGCTCCCCTTAAAAGCCAGAACCCGAGATCCCTCGGACCTCAGGGGTAGGAGCGCAGAGTCCAAGGCTCCCGGAAGCGGCAGCCGCCCGGGCTCAGAGAGCAGGGTCTGAGGAAAAACAACCCTCAGGGTCTTCTACCCAAGTCCCAGTCCGGGTGAAAGTTACTGCCTGGGGCCTCCGCTGCAGAGAGCTGGTCAAAACAACAGCAACCCTCAGGGCGGGCAAGACAGCCTCACGGGCTGGATCCTGCTATCCAAGTCTCAGTGAAAGTCTGTGCTCTCGGAGCTTGGGGAAGCGGCAGCCCATCCCCCCGCAGGCAGACGAAACAGCCTCACGGCCAGGGATTCTGAAGGCAACTTCCGGAAATCGAGCCAGGGGGAGAGTGTGGCCTCGTGGTCCGACCCTTCCATTCCAGTTCCAGTGAGGCATATTCAGTTTAACCCAGGGAACGCTCATAGAACCAACATCTGTCCAGGACTAAAGCCTCTGATCACCAGACAAAGACAAGAAAAGCCAATCCTCCACGTTCAGAGATGACAAACTCCACAGAAGCACAGAAGCCCCAAAATACCAAGAAAAATAAGAAGAAAGGGGCGACTCTGGACACATTCTATGGAGCCAAAATACAAAATACAGAGCAGATAGAAGAAGATATACAAGAAAATTCTCCAAAATCTTCCAAAGGAAATAGAAACTCTCCACAAACCCATGAAGAATTTGAATCAGAAAGGACCAAAAAGATGGAAGCCCTCTGGGAGGAAAAGTGGGAAATGATGCAAAAGAAATTCACGCATCTACAAAACCAGTTTGACCAAACTGTAAAAGAAAACCAGGCTTTAAAGCAAGAACTAATAAAGCAAAGCCAAAACACCAAGAAATTAGAAGAGAACATAAAATATCTCACCGACAAGGTGATAGATCTGGAAAACAGGGGGAGAAGAGAAAATTTAAGAATAATTGGACTCCCAGAAAAGCCAGAAATAAACACCAAACTGGACATGGTGATACAAGATATAATCAAAGAAAATTGCCCAGAGATTCTAGAACAAGGGGGCAATACATCCACTGACAGAGCTCACAGAACACCTTCTACACTAAACCCCCAAAAGACAACTCCCAGGAATGTAATTGCCAAATTCCAAAGCTATCAAACAAAAGAAAAAATCCTACAGGAAGCCAGAAAAAGACAATTTAGATATAAAGGAATGCCAATCAGGGTCACACAAGACCTTGCAAGTTCTACGCTGAATGATCGTAAGGCATGGAACATGATCTTCAGAAAGGCAAGAGAGCTGGGTCTCCAACCAAGAATCAGCTACCCAGCAAAACTGACTATATACTTCCAAGGGAAAGTATGGGCATTCAACAAAATAGAAGACTTCCAACTTTTTGCAAAGAAAAGACCAGAGCTCTGTGGAAAGTTTGATACCGAAAATCAAAGAGCAAGGAATACCTGAAAAGGTAAATATTAAGGAAAGGGGAAAAATGTTATCTTCTTTTACTCAAACTCTCTTCTATAAGGACTACATTTATATCAACCTATGTATACTAATATGTGGGGAAAATGTAATGTATAAATAGGGGGTAAAGAAAGACCAAATAGAATAATGGTTCTCACACAAAGATTCACAGGGGAAGGGGAGGGGAAGAAAACTCCTATAAGAAGGAGAGGAAGAGGGGGGGGGGGTTACTTAAACCTCAATCTCAGGGAAATCAACTCTGAGAGGGAAAAACATCCAGATCCATTGGGATCTTGAATTCTATCTTACCCAACAAGGGTAAGGAGAAGGGAAAACCAAGGGGGGGAGGGGGAGAGGGAGAACAAAAAGGGAGGGAAAGAGAGGGGGGAGGGGGAGGGAACAAAAAGGGAGGGACTAAAAAGGGAAACATCAAGGGAGGGGACAAGGGGGACTGATTCAAAGTAAATCACTGGACTAAAAGGTAGAGCCGAAGAAGAAAAGGTTAGAATTAGGGAAGGCAATCAAAATGCCAGGGAGTCCACAAATGACAATCATAACTTTGAACGTGAATGGGATGAACTCACCCATAAAACGTAGACGAATAGCTGAATGGATTAGAATCCAAAACCCTACCATATGTTGTCTTCAAGAAACACACATGAGGCGGGTTGACACCCACAAGGTCAGAATTAAAGGATGGAGTAAGACCTTCTGGGCCTCAACTGATAGAAAGAAGGCAGGAGTGGTAATCATGATATCTGATAAAGCCAATGCAAAAATAGACCTGATCAAAAGGGATAGGGAAGGTAATTATATTTTGTTAAAAGGGACTCTAGACAATGAGGAAATATCATTAATCAACATGTATGCACCAAATAATATAGCACCCAAATTTCTAATGGAGAAACTAGGAGAATTGAAGGAAGAAATAGACAATAAAACCATACTAGTGGGAGACTTAAACCAACCATTATCAAATTTAGATAAATCAAATCAAAAAATAAATAAGAAAGAGGTAAAAGAAGTGAATGAAATCTTAGAAAAATTAGAATTAATAGACATATGGAGAAAAATAAATAGGGATAAAAAGGAATACACCTTCTTCTCAGCACCACATGGCACATTCACAAAAATTGACCATACATTAGGTCACAGAAACATAGCACACAAATGCAAAAAAGCAGAAATAATGAATGCAGCCTTCTCAGATCACAAGGCAATAAAAATAATGATTAGTAATGGTACATGGAAAACCAAATCTAAAACCAATTGGAAATTAAACAATATGATACTCCAAAACCGTTTAGCTAAAGAAGAAATCATAGAAACAATTAATAATTTCATCAAGGAAAATGACAATGGCGAAACATCCTTTCAAACCTTTTGGGATGCAGCCAAAGCGGTAATCAGAGGCAAATTCATATCCCTGAAAGCTCATATTAACAAACAAGGGAGAGCAGAGATCAATCAATTGGAAATGCAATTGAAAAAACTCGAAAGCGATCAAATTAAAAACCCCCAGCAGAAAACCAAATTAGAAATCCTAAAAATTAAGGGAGAAATTAATAAAATCGAAAGTGATAGAACTATTGATTTAATAAATAAGACAAGAAGCTGGTACTTTGAAAAAACAAACAAAATAGACAAAGTACTGGTCAATCTAATTAAAAAAAGGAAGGAAGAAAAGCAAATTCACAGCATTAAAGATGAAAAGGGGGACAGCACCTCCAATGAGGAGGAAATTAAGGCAATCATTAGAAATTACTTTGCCCAATTATATGGCAATAAATACACCAATTTAGGAGAAATGGATGAATATATACAAAAATACAAACTGCCTAGACTAACAGAAGAGGAAATAGAATTCTTAAATAATCCCATATCAGAAATTGAAATCCATCAAGCCATCAGAGAACTTCCTAAGAAAAAATCCCCAGGGCCTGATGGATTCACCTGTGAATTCTATCAAACATTCAGAGAACAGTTAACCCCAATACTATACAAACTATTTGACATAATAAGCAAAGAGGGAGTTCTACCAAACTCCTTTTACGACACAAACATGGTACTGATTCCAAAACCAGGCAGGTCAAAAACAGAGAAAGAAAACTATAGACCAATCTCCCTAATGAATATAGATGCAAAAATTTTAAATAGGATACTAGCAAAAAGACTCCAGCAAGTGATCAGAAGGATCATTCACCATGATCAAGTAGGATTCATACCAGGGATGCAGGGGTGGTTCAACATTAGGAAAGCCATCCACATAATTGACCACATCAACAAGCAAACTAGCAAGAACCACATGATTATCTCAATAGATGCAGAAAAAGCCTTTGATAAAATACAACACCTATTCCTATTAAAAACACTAGAAAGCATAGGAATAGAAGGGTCATTCCTAAAAATAATAAACAGTATATATCTAAAACCAACAGCTAATATCATCTGCAATGGGGATAAACTAGATGCATTCCCAATAAGATCAGGAGTGAAACAAGGATGCCCATTATCACCTCTACTATTTGACATTGTACTAGAAACACTAGCAGTAGCAATTAGAGAAGATAAAGGAATTGAAGGCATCAAAATAGGCAAGGAGGAGACCAAGTTATCACTCTTTGCGGATGACATGATGGTCTACTTAAAGAATCCTAGAGATTCAACCAAAAAGCTAATTGAAATAATCAACAACTTTAGCAAAGTTGCAGGATACAAAATAAACCCACATAAATCATCAGCTTTTCTATATATCTCCAACACAGCTCAGCAGCAAGAACTAGAAAGAGAAATCCCATTCAAAATCACCTTAGACAAAATAAAATACCTAGGAATCTATCTCCCAAGACAAACACAGGAACTATATGAACACAACTACAAAACACTCGCCACACAACTAAAACTAGACTTGAACAATTGGAAAAACATTAACTGCTCATGGATAGGACGAGCCAATATAATAAAAATGACCATCCTACCCAAACTTATTTATCTATTTAGTGCCATACCCATTGAACTACCAAAATACTTCTTCACTGATTTAGAAAAAACCATAACAAAGTTCATTTGGAAGAACAAAAGATCAAGGATATCCAGGGAAATAATGAAAAAAAACACATATGATGGGGGCCTTGCAGTCCCAGACCTCAAACTATATTACAAAGCAGCAGTCATCAAAACAATTTGGTACTGGCTAAGAAACAGAAAGGAAGATCAGTGGAATAGACTGGGGGAAAACGACCTCAGCAAGACAGTATACGATAAACCCAAAGATCCCAGCTTTTGGGACAAAAATCCACTATTCGATAAAAACTGCTGGGAAAATTGGAAGACAGTGTGGGAGAGACTAGGAATAGATCAACACCTCACACCCTACACCAAGATAAATTCAAAATGGGTGAGTGACTTAAACATAAAGAAGGAAACCATAAGTAAATTGGGTAAACACAGAATAGTATACATGTCAGACCTTTGGGAGGGGAAAGGCTTTAAAACCAAGCAAGATATAGAAAGAATCACAAAATGTAAAATAAATAATTTTGACTACATCAAACTAAAAAGCTTTTGTACAAACAAAACCAATGTAACTAAAATCAGAAGGAAAACAACAAATTGGGAAAAAATCTTCATAGAAACCTCTGACAAAGGTTTAATTACTCATATTTATAATGAGCTCAATCAATTGTACAAAAAATCAAGCCATTCTCCAATTGATAAATGGGCAAGGGAAATGGATAGGCAGTTCTCAGATAAAGAAATCAAAACTATTAACAAGCACATGAAGAAGTGTTCTACATCTCTTATAATCAGAGAGATGCAAATCAAAACAACTCTGAGGTATCACCTCACACCTAGCAGATTGGCTAACATAACAGCAAAGGAAAGTAATGAATGCTGGAGGGGATGTGGCAAAGTAGGGACATTAATTCATTGCTGGTGGAGCTGTGAACTGATCCAACCATTCTGGAGGGCAATTTGGAACTATGCCCAAAGGGCGACAAAAGAATATCTACCCTTTGACCCAGCCATAGCACTGCTGGGTCTGTACCCCAAAGAGATAATGGACACAAAGACTTGTACAAAAATATTCATAGCTGCGCTCTTTGTGGTGGCCCAAAACTGGAAAACGAGGGGATGCCCATCAATTGGGGAATGGCTGAACAAACTGTGGTATATGTTGGTGATGGAATACTATTGTGCTCAAAGGAATAATAAAGTGGAGAAGTTCCATGGAGACTGGAACAACCTCCAGGAAGTGATGCAGAGCGAAAGGAGCAGAACCAGGAGAACATTGTACACAGAGACTAATACACTGTGGTATCATCGAACGTAATGGACTTCTACATTAGGGGCGGTGTAATGTCCCTGAACAACTTTCAGGGATCCAGGAGGAAAAAAAACACCATTCATAAGCAAAGGATAAACTATGGGAGTGGAAACACCGAGAAAAAGCAACTGCCTGAATACAGAGGTTGAGGGGACATGACAGAGGATAGACTTTAAATGAACACTCTAATGCAAATACTAACAACAAAGCAATGGGTTCAAATCAAGAAAACATCTAATGCCCAGTGGACTTACGCGTCGGCTATGGGGGGTGGGGGGAGGAAAAGAAAATGATCTATGTCTTTAACGAATAATGCTTGGAAATGATCAAATAAAATATATTTAAAAAAAAATAAAAAAAAAAAGAATTATAATCTCCATACAAATCAAAACAACTCTGAGGTATCACTTCACACCTAGTAGATTGGCTAACATGACAGCAAAGGAAAGTAATGAATGCTGGAGGGGATGTGGCAAAGTCCTGACATTAATTCATTGCTGGTGGAGTTGTGAATTGATCCAATCATTCTGGAGGGCAATTTGGAACTATGCCCAAAGGGTGATAAAAGATTGTCTGCCCTTTGATCCAGCCATAGCACTGCTGGGTTTGTACCAAAGAGATAATAAGGAAAAATGTTTGTAGAAAAATATTCATAGCTGTGCTCTTTGTGGTGGCAAAAAATTAGAAAAGGAGGGGATGCCCTTCAATTGGGGAATGGCTGAACAAACTGTGGTATTTGTTGGTGATGGAATACTATTGTGCTCAAAGGAATAATGAACTGGAGGAATTCCATGGAGACTGGAACAACCTCCAGGAAGTGATGCAGAGTGAAAGGAGCAGAACCAGGAGAACATTGTACACAGAGATTGATACACTGTGGCACAATCGAATGTAATGGATTTCTCCATTAGTGGCAATGCAGTGATCCCAAACAACTTGGAGGGATCTACAAGAAAAACCACTATCCATATTCAGAGGAAAAACTGTGGGTATAAAAACACTGAAGAAAAACAACTGCTTGATCACATGGGTCGAGGGGATATGACTGGGGATGTAGACTCCAAATGATCATCCTAGTGCAAGCATCAACAACATGGAAATAGGTTCTGATAAATGACACATGTAAATATCCAGTGGAATTGTGCGTCAGCTGCGGGAGGGGATGGGGAAGGGGAGGGAGGGATAGAATATGATTCTTGTAACTAAGGAATAATGTTCTAAATTGACTAAATAAAATTTTCAAAAAAAATATAATCTCTAATTTCCTACCTCCTATTTCCTATCCCTATCTTTCCTCCAAATAAATAAGGGCACTGGTTTACCAAACTGCTCTCTGCAAATTTCATCAAACTTCCACCAATTATATTTTCCCATAACACTATATAGGTGATTTTGTCTGGGGTATTTACAAATCAAGGAAGGGGTATTGGCATGCATGGTTTTTGAATGGTCATTGCATATGACATCCCATTCTCCTTCTCCCTATATTTGCACAGGCTGGGCCCCATGCCTAAAATCCACTTCCTCCTCATCAGTTCTCTAGAAGGCATTTCTTTATCCCCCCTAGCTGCTAATCCTCTCTGACCCCCAAATTACTGTGTATTTATTTTGTATTGATTTTTTATACATTTCTATATATTAAGGAAGGAAAGAGAGAAGAAAACAAGCATTCATTGCATTTATTAAGCATTTACTATGTGCCAGGCACTGTGTGAGCACTGCAAATACAAATAAAAGCAAAAATAAAAGACAGTTTCTGCCTGAATAAATTTATGAGGGAAGACACAACACAAAGAGGGTGGCAAAGGGACTGGGGAGGCACTGGCTGCAGGGGAATAATCCATGTATATAATAGACATCTTGCAACCTTCACACATACAATACACACAAAATACCCATTTATGGACATGTGCATCTATTTTCTCCTCCTCCAGTATAATATTAGTTCTTTGAGAGGAAGAACTTTTTCTGTTTTTGGCTTTGCATCACTCACAATCAGCATTTTTCACACAAAACAAGTGATTGATAATGCTTTCTTTCTTATTTGCAAGCTTGGTTAGAGCAATATTTTTCTTCAAACATAAACTATTTTAATAGAATTCTGTGTAACAGTATTTTGTTTGTAGTAGCAAATAGGAGGACCTTAGTGGAGAGGTGTTTTTCTCCCTCTGTCTCTGTTTGAACTTACTTTTTTCTCCCTGTGCATGTACACATACACACTCTCTTACACACATACTCACACACATATTTGCACACACACTCACACACATACTCAAACACATGCACTAACACACTTATACACCCACACACACAAACGCACTTACACACCAATCTACTCAAACAGGCATTCATATACACGTTTTCTAATTCATGAGATGGAAGAATAGAATAAAACAAAAATGCCCCTAATATTAGTAACTATAATAATGATAGGTCTCATTTTTAGAAGTTTAAAATATTTCAAATTTGCCTCCAATATTGTCCTTAAAAATCAAGTTCACCAGTAGAAGCAAAAGGGATGAAAGAGGGCTTAGTTAAACACATCAAAATTCAATCGTAGGCTAGGTAACAATTGTTTGGTTGGGATTAAGTTCAACAGACATATTTCTAATGCTTGACTCTTGATTTATGCTTTAAGTGAAATGTGTGGATACTTCCCACAAGTCCAGTTCTAATTAATATCATTAATAACAAACTCTCCCAGAACATAAAATGTCCTGTATGTAGTGCTTTTCTATCTGGGACCATTTTAAAGAAGGATGAAAAATGTGTTACTTTTTTATGGGGTTTAGTGGGGGTAAAGTGAGAGTGGGGATAAAAGGCATTGTAAAAAATCAATCATACACTGTTTCTCTTTTGGCTCCTCTTTCTCTTCCCCTCTTTCTTTTCCTTTCACCTTTTAAAGATACATCACGCTTCCAAATTCTAATACATGAAAAAGGGAGAGGGGCAGCTGTGATAGTTAGAGGTCATATTTCAGGAAATAGAACAAAGGATTTGGTTGGCTCCAAGTGCAACAGATGGAGTGTACAACCACAATATTCTAGGTAGTAATTCTATGGTCCCACTTTAGCTGGAAACATGGAAGTAAATTGGTGAGGAAATCCAAAGAAGAAATCATAGAGCCTGTCTACAGGACATTCTCCATTCATTTTCAAAGAAAATTCCTAATGTGTATTTTATGTTAATTTTATCAGTCATGTAATTGGATTAGATTTTCTTAGGACTTTTAAAGGAAAAGAAAGGAACAAACATTTATATGGTACCTACTAAATACCAGTGATAGGTCTGAAAGTACATACATGAATACATTTTTTAAAAATATATAAAAATATATAGTGTATATATATGCATGTATGTATACACACACACATATACATAACACCAGAGGTGTATATAATATATCAATATATGTGTATATCTATACATATAGAAATACTGTTGACTTGCCTGAGATTCACTTCAGGGTAGATTCTCACAGGAACAGGGTACAAGTACAAACTTTGGGGTCTCCAACTTACAATCTAGTCCCAAAACTTGGGGTTCATCAGATCTTACTAGGTTACAAGTTTGGGGTTTCCAGATTCCATGTTGACAATACACATACACATATATGTGTCTGACACATATATGTCTGCTTTAGGAACAGAATATGTGTGTGGATACATCTGATGTAGTATATACAAGATTCTACTGATTATGTTACTTCCCTTGCTCAAAAATTTCAGTGGTTTTTACCAATCTCTAGGATAAAATACAAAATTATCAGATTGGCATGTAAACTCCTTAGTATCTGGCTACTGTTTCCTTCCCATCTCCTGCCTGCACACTCTAACCAAACTGGCTTATTTCCTGTATACAATGTTCTATTTCCTGTTTTCTTGCCTCTTTTATAGGCATGCATTCCCTCCTCTATTCTGTCCCACAGAATTCCTAGCTTCCTTCAAGGCTCAGCTCAAGTGCCATGTTCTTCCAATTGCCAGTGCCCTTTCACACTGCCCTTACCCCATTTCCCTCTAATTTCCTTTGTATTGTATGTGTATTTTGTACTTATGTAAGAATTTCAACTCTTAGGGAAGGAACAATTTTTATTTTGTAGCTCTAGTTCTTAGAATAGTGTCCAACACATAGTGGAAACTTAAAATTCTCATTGAATAATGAATAGGTAGAAAAGTGATCTGTTTTGCATTTTGGAAAGTTGTAGAGTATTTTTAATGACCCCAAACTTTCCTCCAAAAACCCAAGTCTATTTAAAAATAAACACTAATATCCTTATTGTAATATGTTACCAAGAATTCTGCCTTGTATTATGTCTTTTCCTTTTAATAATTATTGGCAAATCATTTTGTATATATCTTGTTTATGGGATGCTCAGGGAGGAGTAATATCTTTGGTATGGAGGGCTTGTCGTGCCCTCCTAGGGCAGTTCTCCAGCCTCTGACCCCCACCTGACACCCAGCTCTCACTTGTTTCTCCCAGTAGCTGCTAGCATGTGGCAGCAGCCACACCCTGGGCAAAGGCTTCAACAGGCCGGCTAAACCTTGTGAGGGTAGCCATCCGGTCATCATGGACCCCTGGTGAACCAGGGCTTTGCTCACCCAGCATGTGAAGACTGCTTCGACTGAACAGATGGAAGAAACCAATAAGAAGGTTCAACGGCTGAGAGGGCGACGCAGCAAAGCACTGTGGAGTGCTTAGGGCGTGTTGGAGCACAAAGAACAACAAGGCCATCCAATGCAGCTGAGAAAGTCTCCAGATGTAACGACTTTTCGTGCCACTGGACCCAGGCTTCCAACGGCAAGAGAGTGGGACTGTCTCTGTGCATCGACTTTTCCACTTAAATCTTCATGCACAAGTGTCTTTGTGCACAAAAACACACAAAGACAATCGTCATCCTTGCGTTACCGAGAGACTACTACTACTACTACTACTACTACTACATAGGCTTATTCTTATCTTCTGTCAGACTGTGAGCTCCTAGGATGCAGGGACTGTCTTTGACCTTTCTTTGCATCTTTATTGTCTCCCAGTACCTCATATATAGTGGGGGCCTAGTAAATGCTTATTGAATGATTTACTCCAAATCACAGAATAGCATAGTCCAAAAAGAATGAAAATTTCAGATGATGTAATATGGTTCTGTTGACTTAGAAAAAACACAGAACTATTAAATAGTCAGAAAAACCACTCTCTAATTAAGGAAAGGGGTTCAGTGTGATAGTAAACCTCTACACAGAGCTGCATGCCACATGCCTACACAGAGTCTGAGGATTGAATTCAGGTCACTCTGGACACAGACCCTTGGGAAAGCCAACCCCACTAGATTGAATAATTTCAAGGAGCTATTGAAGTTGTGAAGCTTAAATACCTTTCAAGGTAAAACATGGGGGCTGATGATGAGAGGGACAGTTGATTGACTTTACAATGACAACAAAGGAAAATGAGGAGTCCCAGAAAGGAATAACAGGGAGGGAGGTACTGACACTTTACAATGGACACAAAAGGGAAAGACTCAGCCAAGGACTAGGCCACCTTGGTAAAGGACTTTGGCCTAAGGGGAGAAACCATTGGGACAAAAGAGATACTTCACATCTTAAAGTCTATTGTTAGTCTGAGGCTAGTGAAGTAGGACTTTCCCTCAGGGAGGAACTCTCATGTGACAAGGTCAAACCTGAGGTTGTCACCATTAAGCTAGGTAAACTGGGGATCATTAAATCTTTCTAGGCTACAAGTTTGGGGGCTTCTAGATTCCATGTTGACAGTCCTAAGTAGCCTGTGGCATTACCAAAGAAGAACCAGAGAGGAGAGATAATGCAAATCACTGATTTAAACTTAAATAGAAATGGGGGCCACAAATCTATACAAAAGGAACCCTGTAGGCTGCATATTGACTTAGAAAATCACAAATTATGTTAACTTTATGTATAGTCTATCATATTTTAATTTATTTGTTAAATATTTCCTAATTACATTTAAAACAAATACAGTGATCCCTCACCTATGGCAGAAATTATGTTCCAGGGGACTGCCCCACTCCCCACTATGATAGGTGAAAATCCACAAAGTAGTGGCATTATATTTATTTTATTTTTTATATATATTTTAAGACTTTATAAACCCTTCTCCCCCCAAAACTTCCTAAAACACAACACTGCAGAGCAACACTATGCATAGTAATCAGACTTCCATGTGAAGTGGACAAGGAGAGATGCTGAACTGTATGGGCACAGTGCATGAGAGCAAACAGACCAATTCTATAGTCACTGAGCCAATCAGCACCCAGGATATAGAGCACAGCACTGTGGTTGGTCACCTTTCATCCCATCAGCCAATAGTGTGCTGTGTACAATCTCACTGTGCATATTTGCACAAGAGGTAGCCACATACTGCATTTCCATTGTGTACAGTACAGTATTCATCTGCAAAATCCTGCCATATTGTGAAAACTCTGAGATACAGAATTAAATAATTTTTTTCAAAAAATCTGTGATACAGTGAAGTCATGATAAGTGAACTGCAATATAGCAAGGGATGACTGTACTTTGTATTGGTTCTGAGGGGCAGAAGAGTAATAAGGGTTAGGCAATATTAGTTAAATAACTCACCTAGGATCACACAGCTAGAAAATATCTGATGAGAGATTTAAACCCAGCATCTCCTTTCCAGGTCTGGCATTGAACCATCCACCTTCCCCTTCCCAATTACATGTTAATTTGGTTTGGTAACTCTCAAGATATTATCCTAACCCCAAGTCTGATTTCAATATAAAAGACTGGAAAAAGAAATAGATGGATACATAGGGAGGATGAGGGATAATCAGTGAACAACATGAATTTCCCATTGAAATCTATCTATATAATGTCAAGAGATATAGAGAAAAGACACTAGATCTATGGAAATGATAGAAAAACATGGACAACAATCTCAAAGGATGAAAAAGTTTGTATGGGTTAGAATTTGTCCTTTTAGAGAAAGAACCTTTACTGATAAACTCTTTCACTGAAATCTCATTAGGAAAGAAACCAGTTTTTCTGTTCATTCTTCAATAAAATAGATTTTATTTCAGAAGGATTATTTCCTGAAATTTACTTATGTTCGCCCTCTCAATATGTAAAATGCAAAAAAAAATCTATTAAAAAAATTTTAATTGAATTGAAAAAATAATTTTAAATGAATAATTTGGTTCAATAAATATAGATTATGTACATACTCTGGGTAAAGTACTGTCTGGCTAGGATATCAGAGAGAAAACACAACTCACATGCTCATACAGTGTTTAATATAATAAGTCAACCATTATTCATCATCTCCAACATCATAGGGTTGTAGATTTACAGTTAGATAGGACCTCTGAGATCAATTGGTTAAATTCTATCATTTACAAATAAACTGAGTCTCAGATTTAGTCACTTGCCCAAGGTCACATGGCTAGCAGTTCAGAGCTAGAAGTTCAAGGTCCTCTGGCTTCTAGTCCAGCATTCTTTTTATAGTCTGCCTGAACTCTTATTAACTAGATAATATCCTGCAGTTGAAACATCTTATGTTTCACATTAGAATTTTTGCTTCTTAAAAGCAAAGGACTATCTTGCCTATTTGTATCTCTAGAATTCCAGCATTAGCCTAGATTTGAGAAGACCTGAGTTCAAATCCAGCCTCTTACTTACTTGCTGTGTGACTCTAGGAAAGTCATTTGACCACTGTTTGCCTCAGTTTCCTTATCTGTAAAATTGGAATAATAATAATAATACCTACCTCCCAATGCTATTGTGAGGATCAAATGTGATAATACTTAAAGAGTTTAGCAGAGGGCCTAGAGAGTAAGTGCTATACAAATGTTAATTATTTGTTACTATCACTCATCTATTTGTTCATTTTAAAATCAGCTGTCTGTTTTACAATTTTTTGTCACTTGACAGAAAATTTGAATCAATATCTTTAAAAATAAAAGAATTTGGTGATTGCCATTGTCATTAAGTAAAACTATATACCCTTACACTCAAGTCTCACTTATGAAAACACATTTGATATTCAAAGAATCATTAATTATTTATATTTAAATAGATTAAGAGAGGTACCCTCCAGGCAATTAGTTTTTAGAATATTAATGGCCACTATCCAGCATTATGGGCTTTAGCCAAAACATTTTGCAGTCTGCCAAACTTAACATTTTCAGTGGAATGTGGATAGAAAACAGACAATGAGGGGTAGTGGATAAAGAGCCACAACTTCCAGGTAAGATGGAATAGATGTAGATCACCTCTGACAAAGTGATCATAAGACTCTGGGCAGGTTTCTTAGCTTCTGACTGTTATGAAGTACAAATTACCAGTCTGCTTTGGTAGAATTTTCTCACCTGGAGTTGAAGATGCACCAGTGAAATCATGTTTGGGCAAAAAGCAAAAACAAAAAAAACAAAACAAAATACCAGTGCATGGAAGGAGACTTGTTACTGTTTAGATGAGGTCACTAAATGTTCTTTCTGCTTTTCAGACCCAATAATTGGAGAAAATCCTTAAGCCAAAAATGGATGGCCTGAGAGCAATGATGATATTCTAGAAACTTGGAATCACAAAATCATAGAAACTTAGTGCTGGATGGGACCTTAAAAATAATTTAATTAGTCTAAACTCATCATATTATATGTTAAGGAATCGAGAGTCTAAGGAGTAAAATTACTGGCCACATTTTTTTTTTCCATAGAAACAAAGAGATGCTAGACAAGTATTCATAGTCACTGACTTCTGGTCTAATACGATTCCTCTCAAAGGTTATAAGTTACATGTGATGTATTCTGGCATGAGGTGGGTGGCTTTCCAGTTCCCAAGGCTCCTATTAAACCTATCCGCCTCTTCTGGAGCTGATGTCAGAGGCACACCAGCTCAAAAAGCAGCATGGCAGGAATGGGAACAACACAAATGAATATTGTTGGAGTAATCTGAGCCTTTCCCATTTAATCATACAGATGTCTTTGCCCACAGGGACTAGAAATTTAATGATCTAATGGAGGATCTTCCAAGAGACCACCACTGAAGTTAATCAAAAATCCTTCACTTCTGTAAGGGAAGGGGCAGGAGAAGCATGCTTCTTGGAAAGTAGCCCCTGGAGAAAGATGAAATTAGAGAAATGGAACACTTTCCTCTAGTACCAAGTATTTTACCAGGAATCTTTCATCCTGTTCAATTTTCTGATTCTTTTCCTTCTTTCTGCTCTCAGCTCACTATATCTATTCTAATCCTTTTCTTCTTATATAAATGATATGTATGGAGTTATTTAAATATGCCCTCAAATATTAAATTAGAAAAAAATTAGCATGGCTTATTAGGACACACTAGGGTTACCATGTTTTTAAAAAAAGGCTAGAGTAAATACCCAGTATATCAGGAAGACGGATACTCTGTGTAGGATTTTGGGGAAGATAAAGGCAAGAATCATGCAGGAAATATATACATGGATGCATCAGGATGTGTCTTGGTAGAGGGAGTATTCATGCCTATGAGGTCACAGATCCAGAGGAACCTTCAAGTGGAGTTGTCACATGACAAGTTTGCTGATTTCTCCCCTTCTCAGTTCTCAATAACTGATTGTACCAAGGCCACGCTGGTGTATATTCTTTCCAGAGAGCTGTTTGTGTCACATCTGGAGGGAATTCTGTGGTATTACTCTTTGATGCTGAAAAAAAAAATAGGAGAAGTACTGACCTACAAAAGAAGTGTCAAGGCCTAGATTTTCAAGGAAAGATTCAGTTGGAATTATAGGCAGAGGCAACTTGGATCCTGTGTTAAACTGTATTCATACAACCACGCCCAAACCACCAATTGTATCTCTGACTCTACCAGTAGTGGGGCTTTTATTTGTTTTCTTTCTTTCTTTCTTTCTTTCTTTCTTTCTTTCTTTCTTTCTTTCTTTCTTTCTTTCTTTCTTTCTTTCTTTCTTTCTTTCTTTCTTTCTTTCTTTCTTTCTTTCTTTCTTTCTTTCTTTCTTTCTTTCTTTCTTTCTTTCTTTCTTTCTTTCTTTCTTTCTTTCTTTCTTTCTTTCTTTCTTTCTTTCTTTTTTTTGAGGCCTTGAGCAAGACCCTTAAATTATGAGGGCAAAATTTAATCCAGAAAAGTGTTAAGATACAAATTATCTCCATGCCATTAGAGATTGAGGAGATAAGCAATCTATGATTACGTTGGCGTTGTAGATAAATCTTTGGTCATTGTGACACAGCCAATCTTGTTCCTTCCACTTCTTTATGCTAATAAGGCTATCTCCCCTTGGATAGACTTAATACAGCTGTCCTATTCTTGGCAGGACCCAAAGGAGGAATAATGAGTTAAAAGAGTCCAGGAACTAAACTAGATTCTTTTCTGCTACTACACCATGGGAAATGTCTCCAGATGTAAGGGATGGTGAAGAAAGCCACTATTGTATAATGGGGCATATAATGAGTCCTTTCCTCTTCAGTGTCTCTTGTGGCATTCAGTGGGCTCACATTCTTGGAAGACACTAGCATTCTGCTGCCCCTTGAACAGAATAAAGACCACTGCAAATCAGCATTCTCAATTGTACTGCCTCCTTGTTTCACTGATGGTCAATCTGTTATTTTCCTCCTCGACTTTTATAGCCTGAGGAAAGCAGCAATAACTAGCTTCCTTAGTTATAAAACTGAAGATGTTAAACAATCTGTGCCTCCACAATGCCAGGTAAAGAAGAAAGGAGAGAAGAGTTCAATCTAGAAACAGACTAAGACACCGTTTATTATCTTCATAATGTAAGTCTCTGGAAAGATAAGTAAGCAGTGGTTGCTCTGGGATTATAAAGTGATCCATAAATCTCTCTAGCTGAGAACAGGTGAGGTCAGCATGGAAGAAGAGAAGGGGGAAAGAGGAAGGCTGGGGTGGGGAAGGGAAGCCCTGATGTAGAGACACTGTATTAGGGTTAACTTGCTCTTAGGATGGCTGAGGTCAAGTACACACAACTTAGGAGAAGAGATGAGAAATGTGTCTTTTGTAAGGCTGTCCAAGAAGCTTGTTTGCTCACTGAGTCAGCAAGATTGTGCTCTATGCATGTGTATGGGGTGGGAGGGGGAAAGGAGAAAGGAAATGTTTTGGACAGAAAGAAGAGACAGATGAATAAAACTCTGGTTTGTAGACACAGTCTAGGTTATTTCAGCAAATGTTTTAGCTTAGAAGTTAGACCGGAACACCAAAGAAAGCACTGAACTGAGACAATCCTATAATGAGTTTTCTTTCCTCAGTTAAAAATCTGAATAAAGCTGACTATTTTTCTATAATCAATGTGCCTCAGGCATGGAAATCTTCATTCAGGACTAGGAGAAATGAATGTGACAGGACATCAGAGAAACCTTTAGATGAAACTCAAGGAAATGCTGTTTCTTTTGTTCTCTATGGAGTTATAGTTCAGGATTGCTATGGTTTTCCTTCTCTTTCAGCTGAATCTCTTTTGTTTTATTAGTGATGGCTGGTTAACCCTTAGAAGCAAGGAATTAATTATACTTTTAGTATCTCTTTAAGCAGGAGAACAGTTTTACTTAACTATTCCAAAGCTATGGATTTGTTGAAGGATGGGAGCTCACATTACAAATCCAGAATCACATTATGTGACAATTGGGAAAACCATTTGATTTAAGAGAAGGGAGGAACTGATCCCCTTCTCTAACCTTCCCCCTGGTCCAGTGAAAGGTTATATATTAGTTAATGAAATTTATAATCATTACAAATAGTTTAACATCTTTTTTTGTGTATGCCAGTACCTCAGGTCAAGACTGACTTGGTTTTGGCAGAGCTTTTAATGCTAGATCTTCTGGTTGTACTGATAAGAGATTATGACATAGATTCAATTCAATAAACATTAAAAAATGTTTACTGTGTTCAAAGGACTGTACTAGACATCCAAAATATAAAGAAAAATGTGAAGCAATTTCTGTACTTATAGAGGTTATGTTCTACGGGGGAGTATACAATAAGTACATGGATAAGTAAGTAGATCTAGAAGCTTAACTCTCAAATTCAACTTTTTAATCATTATGATATCCTTTGTATAGACCAAAAAAAAAAATCGATCTTTTGCTCAGTAGTGCCCAAGATACTTTCATTATGTTTATGGTATAGTCAGATGATGATGACTGATAGCACCAACATATGGCTGACATCCACATTTTGCATTTTACCAATGGAGAGAGTCACCTGATACCATTTGATATTTTGGGGGAATGGCCTGGGATCATGAAAAGTTACTCAGTTTACTTGTTGGTGGTCCAGTGGGCAACTTAGCTCAACAGTCTTATCTACTTGCTTTCCTTGTCCTCCTTGTAACTCCTGCACAGATCATGCAAGCATAAATAGATTTACACATTCTCCAGTAAGCAAGGCAGACAAATGCCGACAATGCCAGTTGGCACAATGAACAGAAATAGCTGCTTCTCTTTTCCCCAATGCCAGAAAAGTTTAAAAGGTTCAGCTTACATCATAGGCCACTGAGTTTATTCCTAAAAGTCCTCTGAGTATAATTCTACCCATGACAACTATTAAGATAATTTTGACTTAAAATTGATTTCAATTCTACTCACTAACATTTTAGTACTTTCATTTCTATGTTGTAAAAGTAAGAACAATAGGAAAAAAAAGATAATTGCCAAAATAGAGATCTGCTAAATAATAATTTAAAATAATAGTGCCAATTTATTACCAATAGATGTCTACTTAGTTCTGATCTTAAATTTAATTTAACCTTGGCTTTTCAGCTACAAACACATAACCTGGCTCTTGATTTTGGCTTATTGATAATTTTTCTGAATTGCACTTGAGAAATAACTTTCTGAAATTGGCACAACCCCCCAGTCTCTAAGTTGGATACATTTTTTTTTTCACTGTAGTGGTATGAAGCCTTCAAATATGATTCCAACTGTGAACCTACTCAATTATGAGGCTGAATGAAAGAGTAGATTACTTTATTTTTGTAAATTATGTTAAAATTTTTAAATATCTTTCCCATTTATCATCATATCTGATCTCCAAACTATTCATTGTGTAAAGCCATTAATAGGGCAGAACAGCTTGAGTTTTTCACCAGGGTGTAGGATTAAGAGCACTGAAAGTTATTTGTGTTGGTTGTTGTTCCAGGATCTTCAATGGAGATAGTAACAGTGGATAAGGAACCACCATATGCCTGGGGGTGGAGGGAAGGACATTTGTTTAGCCTGGCTATACAATCACAGATAAGTCACTTAACCTCTCAGTGGCTCTAAGGGAGATTTTTTTAAAGATTATAAATTAAATATAAGCTTCTAATCTGCTATGGCAGATAGAGTTTATATACTAGGAATTTCTCACACCAATAAAATCACAAGTCAATTAAATTCAACAAATATTTCTTAAATACCTACTGTGTTCCAGACACTGTGCACATGCACTGGGAATACAAATAGAAACAAGAAAAAGTCCCTGCTCTCAAGGAATTCATCTAATGGGGAGAAACACATACATACAGAAGTATTTTTGGGGGAGGTAAATCATATATGTAATATGAAGGGTGATTTGTTAAAAATAGAATGGGTGTTCCAGAGGGCACATTGGTAAGATAGACTAGAATGGAATAGAGATATAAGAGAGATAGGGATGTTTAGAAGCATCTAGGTGGCTCAGTGGATAGAGCACTGAGCCTGAGTTAGAAAAATCTGAGTTTAGAGCCAGCTCAACTAGCTGTGTGACCTTGGGAAAATCATTTAACCTCTGTTTGCCTTAATCCACTGGAGAAGGAAATGGCAAATCATCCTAGTTTCTTTGCCAAGAAAACTCCATATGAAATCGTGAAGAATCAGACCCCACTGAATAAAAACAACAGAATTGACAAGTATGAGTTTAAGGACCAGTCTAAAAAAACAACAACAATGTTTCCAGAGAATAAACAATAATAGAATTTACAGTGTTTAATTTGTGTTTAATAAGTATTTTTTTTCTAACCTAATATGTTTGTTGTCTCACTCTTCCCAACCCCTTTTGGGGTTTTCTTGGCAAAAATACTAGGGTGATTTGCCATTTCCTTTTCCAGCTCATTTTACAGATGAGAAAACTGAGGTAAACAGGGTTAAGTAAATTGACCAGGATCATGCCCTTAGTGAGTTCCTGAGACTAGATTTTATCTTAGGTATTTCTGTCATCCAAACCCAGCACTCTATCCACTGAGCTACCTAGTTTTCCCCATCCTAATGTGTACCCAATAGAAATGAGCTAGAGGAGGCAGGGGAGTATAGAGAGTAAAAGAATGGGACATAGTTGTAAAGAAACTTGGAACTTTCAGAGAAGGGCAGAATACAAAGCTTGGGAAGCCAAACTAAGCATAATGTGATGAAGTGGAAAGGGCACAGACTAGAATCACCATCTCAGTTCAAATCCTGATTCCATACCTCATTAGCTTGTGACTTGGAAGAAGTTTACTTTACTTTTCTGGGCCTCAGTTTCCTTATCTGTAAAATGTCAAAATTGGACTAGGTGACCTCCAAAGTACCTTTTGGTTCTAACTCCAGGATATTCAATTCAGAGGAAGTTGAACAGGGTCTTGTGTGATCAGAACAGGCAGGAAGGTTAGTTCAGGGAACATCTCTGGGCAGAGTTTAGAAGACACTGACAAGTCACATTACAAGTAGCTTTGAGGTATGACAAGGAAATAACTTTAAAAGACTGATATATATTAATTTAAAGTCGCCAAGAAATTCAGCTATGTAATTCCTTAATGAAAACTCAAGTCAGCAGTCAACCTTTTATGGAGTTTAATTACAAACAGGAGGAAGAAAGGTATTAGAGAGAGAGAGAGAGAGAGAGAGAGAGAGAGAGAGAGAGAGAGAGAGAAGGGAATAGGGCTTAAATACCCCCTCTGTTTAGGCTGGGCCAAAAGGCCCAAGCCCTTAGATAGCTGAGGCAAAGAAAAGAGATCAGTCCCTATCACTCATGTGACCAAAATGGAGAAACAGTCTCAGGGGCCTCCACCTCCAGCTTCCTTCAGAGCAAGCTTCTCAGAGCACAAACTCTCAGAGCAAAACCTCTCCCCCACCCTAGTCCTCAGACCCCGCTATCTTTAAGGAAACCATCCAAGTTCCCTCCCCTTAGTTCTCACATCTACCAATCACTGTCCATGTCTTCCCTGTGCCAATGGTGGCTCTAGCTTAACCCAGGACTGCCCAGAGGTCTGTGGCTTGGCACATGTCTGTTGAAGGTCATATTCTCAAATAATTAAATCTTGATCCTTTGCTACAGCCCTTCCTAAATCCTGTTACCCTGAGTAGGGTGGAGATTGGAAGTTCTAAGACCTGGTTCTGTCATTCCAAGTATCTCTATTGTATCAATTCTAAAATCAATCATGACTCAAAGAACTTCCTGTTCTATGCTTAAGCATAGGTCAAAGCCCTTTCCATTGTTCAGCAAAAGGTTTCTGTCCTAAAGTAATCTTAAGTAGGGAGGAGAATGACCCTCCCATGCCAATGGGGTTCACATTCCAATAGACTATCAGTAGGAAATTTTTCAAGTATGAAATTTCCCAATGGTGAAATTTCCAACATTTATAAGTCTAAGAAATTTTAAGGTTTACAGAGGAGGGCAGTTTCTATCTGAATCTGAGGAGTAGATCTGAAATTTAGGTAGAAAATGAGGCAACTTCTACTGCTTCATTGCCCCGATAGCATGCAAATACTTGGTCCTGGCCTTGACCCTTGGTTAAAGGTATGGTAAACAAAGCAGAGTAAATTAAGGTGAAGCAAGGAAGAATATTTTAGATAGAAGAGAGTCAAACAAAGAATCCTGGAGGAGACTGAAAATTTTTGAGCACTGCCAAGTTGACTGTGTAGCATTAAACTTTGTACATATAACATCTAAAACTTGACGTGTATTCGTCTCATGAGAATCCCTGACACTATAAATGCACTCTTTAAAATGGCTTTATGTTCTATTGCCAGGGTGCCAAGAGGTGAAGGAATGACATCACTCATTGGATGTATTTTGTTTTGACATTAGGTGCTACATAATAAATATTCAAACAACCCTCTCAAAGTACATTTCCCTCAAAAGAGTTAAACAAAACAGGGTTTAAATTTTTAGAGCTGGAAGAGAAAAAGGGAAAGACCAAGGATTCCCTAGAATATTGTATTTACAAAGGAAATTTCCCTCTTTATTCCCCTGGGTGCTAATAATGGGAAATCACCAATGAGTAGCCAAGGCAGGAACTTGGCCAGCCAGTTTTCCGTTTGAGAACTGCCCATTTCATTACAGGTTACTGTTGGGTAATGAATGGCCTCAGAGATGTCACCTTCTTCTTTGTTTCCCTTATCTTTCTTTTAATAAGTTACAACAATAACGCTGTCATCAGTTGTCTTGAATGAAATATTAAAAAAAAAAAAAGGTTTTTTCCACAACTGTGAAGATTTCCCCATGTGCAAACTATATACTGGTCAGCAATTATAGATATACAGAGTAGATCTGGAGTCCAGTTAAGGAAATAAATTTAACTTAGAAATCTTTAGCTCTGGATCTTTTTTTGTCCAGGAACCCAATCTCTTCCTGGCCAAGATACTTATCTCCCCAACTATCTAGGAAATCAGTATTCTTTTTCTGGTTCTATCTTAATTTTACTCACTCAAGCTGAAATTTCTTTGAACTCTGCTGACCACCTGAGTAAACAGTTGCCTTTCTCTATTTCAGGTGGAGCAGCTCTTACTCTGAATATCAGGGATTTTTAATTTTCTGGATTACTTTCCCTAGTCATTTCATTTTCTTTTACTCATCCTTTTCTCTTCCACATTTGGATGTCCTTGCTTCATTATTTGACTGGTACAGATGTTTGGGTATCCATCACCAATTAGCATACACAGAGACATGTACTATAATTACCGACACAAAAAAGTCCACCTACAGGGGAGGGATACACAGCAAGCAAGGAACACACAGATAAACATCTTCCACATCTCACAAAAGAACTGCTATTAAGTAGAAAAATTGATCTTTTCACTTTTTCCTTTTTTTTTTAAACGATATCATCCTGATGGGTAGATGCTACCAAGCAGTGAAATGATCATAACAGCATCAAAAAAAAAAGTGTAAGGGATAAGAAATAGAAAGACTTTAAGACCCAAAGAATTGAATACTTGTCTACAGGGAGCCGTTGATCCTTTCCATTGCTTTGCCTTGCCTTCCTTTTCCTTATATCCCAGTACTCAAATGGATCTGTAATCTTATTGCCTCCAATGATGCAAATCACAACCTGTCCATATCTGATCGTCCATCTTTTGTGACTCATGTCTGTGTCCTCCCAAAAGTTCTTCTCAGGAGATGTATGTAGCCAATGTGCCAGGAGGCTTTCCTTACTTTCTCCTTATATTGGGAGGGTGTTAACTTAGAAAAAAAAACAAACCACAGAAGTATTAAATAGTCAGAAAAAAACAAGTCTTTAATGAGGAAAAGGATAAGTTCAATATTCAGCGGCTATACAGAGTGCAGTGCCAAGAACTTTATAGGGTCTACCCCCTGGCACTCTGGGAACATAACCCAGGGAGAAATCACCACACTAGATGACAGCTTGGAGGCACCATAGAATTTGGGAACTTATATACCTCCTGGGGAACTGGGGACAGGGGACTATGATTGATTGGCTTTACAGCAGCTACAAAGAAATGAGAAGTCCAAGAGGATTATCAGGAAGAGGAAGATGCTTTACAATGGATACAAAAGGGAAAGATACCCACAAGAACTGGGCTACCTGGGAAAAGACTTTGATACCATGGAAGAAACTACCAGGACAAAAAGGGCACTTAAAATTTGATTGAGTCTGCTAGTTCCACCTAACTGGGACCACCAAGGACTTTAAGATCTATTGTTAGTCTGAACCCCTAAGTGAGACTGAGACTTCTTTCTGGGTGAAACTCTTAAGTGACAAGGTCAAACTTGGGGGTCTCCAGATCTCGGGCTGCTACAAACTTGGGGTTTTTAGATTCCAAACTGACAAGGGGGCCAGTGGAGATCTTATTCTGTTTACCTTGTATGATTAGGTAGAGGGTGGCACAATGGATAGAGTGCTAGGTCTTGAGTCAAAATATCTTGAGTTTAAATCTAGCCTCAGACTCTTACTATGTGACCCTGGGCAAGTCCTTTAACTTCTGTTTGCTTTATTTCCTCAACTGTAAAATAGGGATGGTAACAGCACCTACCTCACAGGGTTGATGTGAGGATCAAATGAGATCCTATTTATAAAAGCAACTGACACATTGCTTGATTTATAGTAAGCACTATAAAAATGCTTATTTCTCTCCTGTACCCTCCCTCCCACCTGTTACTTCTCACTCTTGATGTGAAGTCTATATATGTGACATTAATAAAATTAGGACTTGAAAAAGGGTTTTGTGATAGCCTTTTTCATATACTAAAAATAATATCTAATATACATGTATATTTATGTGTCTCATGAGTCTTATTGCAACTTTAAGCTTTGAAAGGGTTTTGTGGTTGACCCTTCTATTTACTGAAAATGATTGATGTAAAGAGAGTAATATATACTATAATAGCTTAAAGCTTCACTAAAATTTTTGGAACACCCTGTACCTCCCTGATAAAGCAAGTAGTCTAGAAAGGGCAGCTTGAGATTGTTTGAATACTCTATTTACATAGCTATGAATTTCAATTTACAAATGTAATTAAAATAATAGTTAGCATTTATATAGCTTTTATCCATCTGATCTGGACATTATACAAAGAATCTTCAAGTGCACTGATTTAGACAATAAACAAATATGGAAATATCTTCCCTCTACCCATTTTTCTAAATATCCATGAATAAATCAGTATGCTTCACATGGGTGGATGGATTTTGTAATATATTTTTAATCCATTTGTTTATGTAAACAAGGGACCTGAAACAAGATTGCCTTCCCACAGTTATTCCTCCCCATCCCATCACACAAATACCCCGGGGTAATCCTGATTGTTGCTATGATCTATCAGTATCCAAGACACTCTCCTTTCTCATAGCTTTCTGGTTTAGAGTCCTTTTCTTCAGTTCAACTGCTTCACTCATATTTGGGGATTTCATTATTGTTCTCAGCTTTTAATAATATATATATATATATATATATATGTGATTTGATGTCTTCTGTTAAGAAAGATGGAATTCAGCTTGCATCTGGGAGTAAGCTGGTGAAATTCTTTATTTATCACTTTTCAGATTTGCAAACAAGCTATTATTTCAATCAACTCACTTAGTATAATTTTTCTGTAGTATCTTTTATTAGAGGCACTGAACTAGTGTATAGCTAGGTCCTAATTAAGAATGAATCCAGTCTTCACTAGTTCTAGTTCTAGCCCAGTGGAAGTAAGCTGTACAATATAAATAATAGTCATTTAAGTAGAAATTTATTTTTTACATTAATCATGGCCTAGCTGTTTATTTGATGATGCTTTTGTTTTCATTGCATTGAGCTTATTGTGACCATGAAGATTACCAGAAATATTCTACCCTCTCCACACTTTGGGGATTCTCCATTGCACCTGATTTCTTTGAATCTCTAGCTTTTATTGAAAAGTCTTTGAGTGATGTTGAATTATTTATTTTGTTCATTATATTGCTTGGATTCCATGGATCACCTTAAACTTATGTCTTTCTTTTAAAAATTTTATTTGAGTGTCTACAATGTCTGATACTGTTGTTTTCCAAATGCCATTCCATATGTTTCTTCTTATTTTCCTTAACTGAATGGTATAGCTCTCACTTCTCCACTTGAAGTGCCACCTTGAAAATGATGTCTTTAGCAGCTTTCTTTATCTACTTCTGCCATGATGGTTTATGACATTTGTCCTTAGGAGTATTCCTTGGCATCTCCACCTTTCCCTCTTATACCTTTTATATGGCAGTGGGTTCAGTATATGTTGTAGTACATGGATACTGACATTTGTTTTGTTTTGTTTTGTTTTATGTTAATGGTGTAGAAAAATGAATTTGTACATCATAGTTATAGCATATTCTAGCTTTTCAGAATTAACTCTCCTTTGCTTTCTTTGATATACTTTTTGGGTTTATGCCATCGGACTCAAAAAGGATTGTCAAAATTTCCATCTGGGTCCATATCTCTTCCTTTAAGGTTAGTTTTAGAGACCAGAATTGTTTTGCTATCTGTATTGTTATTAGTTAGGATTTCTAGCTTCTCTATTAAAGGAATGTTTACAATGACTTTGGGCTTTTTGCTTTTTAGTTTTAAATACTAAATCTGTCATTTCTACTTCATATCTCTTGCATCCATATCCTTCTTTTGAATATGCATAGGCTAGCATCCTAGTTCAACCTGTCATCACTTCTCATTTGGATTATTGCACTAATTACTTAATTGGTATGCCTGCTTGAAGTTTCTGTCCATTCCAATTCACCCTCACACAGTTGCTAAACAAATTTCTGACCATATCATTTCCCTACATAATAATCTACAATACTCCTTATTGCTGCTTGGATAAAATATAAACTCCATTTCCAATATTCAAGCCTTCTTACTAGCTGTCCACCATGCCTACAGTGCATTGCCTCTACGTCTTTTAGGATCTATTTGTTCATCCCAAACTTAGTACCTCTAAAAGCACCACTTTCTATATGAAGCTTTAACTAACTGCCCAAACTTCTAGAGTCCTCCCTCATCCCTTATATTTATTTTACTTGTACTTAGAGATTTAATTCTTGCCTCTCCAGATCGAATGTAGTGAGAGCAGGGACCATTTCAGCTTTGGCTTTGTATCTCTCGAATCTAGCATTGTACCTATTATATAAATTATGTTTAACAAATGCTTATAGATGGGTTAATTGAACACCTTCATCAAATAAAATAATAGGAAGGAGATATGCTAGTTGTTTTGAAAATTTGGATGAATACTTTTTCCTCAATATAAACACAACATTTTCATCAATGTTGGAAACAAAGAACTAAAGCATTCCACAGAAAAGAAGGCCAGGAACTATGGGAGATGGAGGTCTGAGAAAATAAGGTCAGACAATTTTTTCCCTCTTAATTATCTTATTTAAGTACCTTATCACCATTATTTATTTACTGTCTAAATTGATTAGTAAACATATTGCTTCTTTCAGGCTTGTTTTTTTCAGTGGTCCAGTCTTTGGTTCACTGGTTCACCTGTAAACCTTAAAATTTCTTAGACTTATAAATGTTGGAAATTTCACCATTGGGAAATTTCATACTTGAAAAATTTCCTATTGAGAGTGGGAACTCTATTGGAATGTGAACCCCATTGGCATGGGAGGTTCCTCCTCCTCCCTTCTTAAGATTACTTTAGGACAGAAACCTTTTGCTGAATAATGGAAAGGGCTTTGACCTATGCTTAAGCATAGAACAGGAATTTCTTTGAGTCATGATTGATTTTAGAATTGATACAATGGAGATACTTGGAATGACAGAACCAGGTCTTGGAAATTGCAATCTCCACCCTACTCAGTCCTAACAGGATTTAGGAAGGGCTGCAGCATAGATCAAAATTTAATTATTACAATCTCTACCCTACTCAGGGTAACAGGATTTAGGAAGGGCTGTAGCAAAAGATCAAGATTTAATTATTTGAGAATATGACCTTCAACAGACATGTGCAAAGCCACAGACCTCTGGGCGGTCCTGGGTTAAGCTAGAGCCACCATTGGCACAGGGAAAATGATGGACAGTGATTGGTAGATGTGAGAACTGAGGGGAGGGAACTTGGATGGTTTCCTTAAAGATAGAGGGGTCTGAGGACGGTGGTGGTTGGTTGGAGAGTTTTTTGGCTCTGAGAGGTTGGGCTGCTCTGAAGGAAGCTGGAGGTGGAGGCCGCTGGGACTGTTTCTCCATTTTGGTCACGTGAGTAATAGGGACTGATCTCCTTTCTTTGCCTCAGCTATCTAAGGGCTTGGGCCTTTTGGCCCAGCCTAAACGGAAGGGGTATTTAAGCCCTATTCCCTTCTCTCCCCTTTCTCTCTCCCTCTCTCTCTATATCTCTAATTCCTTTCTTCCTCCTGTTTGTAATTAAACTCTATAAAAGGTTGACGGCTGACTTGAGTTTTCATTTAGGAATTACATAGCTGAATTCCTTGGCGACCTTAAATTAATATATATCAGTCTTTTAAAGTGATTTCCTTGTCACACACCTCAACACTGACTCTAAACCTACAGAATAAAATTAACAAAGAGGTGCACACACAGATATATATATATATATATATATATATATATATATATATATATATATATGTAAAATAAAATAGTTAACCCTGATTATTTCTAGTTTTGCCAATCTGTACATAGAATGGTAGAGTGTTGATCATTTTTGTGGTATAATGCAATTGGGTACCAGGGAGTAGGAAACTACCAGTCAAATTACCTGATCAGCCCAGGGCCCAGATTCCATCTCATTTTTGAGAAGTGTTAAATTTATTGGTTGGACTTAATATTTAATTAGTGGTCTTCAGGAATTTAATTTCTAAATCCCCAAATGAAATACTAAATTAAATTGGAAATATGGTAGTTTATTTTACAATAGGGGGAAGATATTAAGGATGAGAGAAAAGGGGAGAGAGAACTTTGGCTTCCTCAGAGCCAGGTAGAAATTCTAAGCCCCAGTCAGGGGAAAGAAGTCTCAAGACAATGGGCCTTTCTCAGAGGTTCACACCTCCAGAAAGGGCAAGGAAACTAAGTCAGCTTTTACACTCACCATGGAAAGCAGTCTGAGGTCTCCTGCATGAGCTCCTCCAGGGGTCTTGTTCCACAGCCAAGTGTTTTCACTTCAAGTCTGAGTGTCTGTCTTCTAGTCTCTCCTCAAGTGTCTCTCTTCACTCCAACTCTGAGTGTCTTCTTCCAGTCCAACTCCAAGTGACTGAATGATCTTGATCCATACTTGTGTACCTCTGTTTCCTCTATTTAAAGACATTTTTCTCTTGTGTCACCTCCCCTAAATTTTATGTCTACCAATCAGAGCAGACCCTTTTCACTAGGACTCCCATTCTTTCACAAATGGGTCACAGACCTCCCACTCAATGTATAAAATGGGTGTTCACACCTTTTTGTGGTTAGTTTGCACCTTTTTGTGGTTAAAATGGGTAGATCTACTTTAAATACTGGGTTAATGCTTTTGGGGATTTAGAATCTAAAAATAGACAGGGATTTACAATTTAATCTTTATAATAAAGGAAGAGTTAAGTACCTTCATTGTTACAATCAGGGGGTTACAATTTAATCTTCACAGAAGCCAGTTTGAAGCTCAAGCAGATAGCATCTATTGAGTTTCTTCTATCATCATATTCCTGGATTCCTTACTAAATTACATAACTTATGGGCAAATAGGTTTGGAATGGAACAGATGAAGACCTCCAGCTCTTCTCTATTTCCTTTCCTCTTGTTTCTGACAATAACCCTTAGAGTTTGAGTGATTTGTTTAAGGTAATGTAGGTATTAAGTAGGATAATATGGATATGGGAAGAATCTGAGGAGAAGTCTTCTGACTTCTAATCCAATGTTCATTCCAGTCAACCAAGCATGAGACTTCAGACTGCTTCCTTGAGACAATCAGGTGGTGAGTGTTAAGGCTGACTCCCATTTTCCTTGACCTTTATGAAGGCACTAGCCTCCGAGGAGGCCCCTCATCTTGGAGGTAACTTTGTGCCTGGAAGCTGAGCTAGATTTAATCTTCTGGGAAGGCCCCTTGCCTAAGGCCTCTGAACTCCCCCTGGCTCAGACCAGGCCAGAACAGATCTTCCCTTTCCCCTCCCCCACCCTCATTCTTAATTTCTTCCTTCTATTGTAAATAAACCACCATAAAATTCCATTCTGACTTGAGAATTTCATTGGGGTTTATATTTAAATCCCTGGAGACCAGTTAAAAAATACATTCATTCTCAACCCTAAATTTTACTCTTAATAGCCCCTCCAAAGTTCAGTGTCTTCTCTCTCTTAATTATCTCCTATCTATCCTTTATGTAGTTTGCTTTGTATATATTTGCTTGCATATTGTTTCCCCCATTAGATTGAAAGGTCCTTCTGGACAGGTACTCATTTTTGCATTCCCACTGCTTAGAACAGTGCCTAGAACCCAGCAGTTCTTGATAAATGTTGATTGATGGACAGATATAGAAATAGTTTAGGGACAGGTTCCACTTCTATTTTTTAAAATATGTTTTCTTAAAAACATGCCAAATTTTAATCGCCAGATCCTTTGGCCTTTTCTCAGTGTTCATCATTTTTGAACCCAACTTTTGGCAGTTTTAGCTACTGATGACCAGACTCTTCTCATGAATATGATTCTTTCCTATTTCAGAAACTCACTTACTTGGAGTATTTAATTCCTTTATTAATTTCAATTCAGTTAAAATAGATCCTGCTCTTAATGATATATAACCTAATAATACATGTGAGATTAGTTAGAGTTTTTCTATAAAATCATTATAAGATATAAAGAAATTATTTAATCTGAAAGGATTTTTAGGGACTTGGCTATTGATGAAGGAGACTTATACGCCACAGGAAGCATCTAGTTTGAATGAGAAAATAAGTCATGCTCTTGGGCCTATTAAAATAAAGCAGCCATGAAGTAGTTTGAGAGGTCCTCAGTTAGGAAAGTGAAGGTCAGGTGCTGTCTATAATGAAAAACACTATGGGAATGGAAGGGGGAGAGGACATTTTTCTCAACTTACCATACTCCTATTTGCTGTGGTTTCTAGCAATGACTTTACTTTCCCAGAAGGTGATGGTCTATCCAACATGTAGTCATTTATAGAGTTCAGGGCTCATTTGAAGGCTTAGAAGTATACACTCCATTGTGAACAGGTTCAATTATAGGAACTACATAAATACCAGTTGATTTGAAGAGCAGGCAACAGCAATTTTGGGGAAGGCTTCATATAGAATGTCATGATTTTAGTTGAATCTTGAAGGAAACTAGATAGTCTAAGCAATATAGGGGAGTGTATTCACCTGGGGGACAACCAAGAGTTGAGAAATCAAATGAATATGAAAAACAGTAAGAAGTTCAATTTGACTGGTAAAATATTCAAAGAAGTTAGTATTTAAAAGGTAGATTGGGGGGGGGGGGCAGCTAGGTAGCTCAGTGGATTGAGAGCCAGACCTAGAGACGGGAGGTCCTAGGTTCAAATCTGGCCTCAGATACTTCCCAGCTGTGTGACCCTGGGCAAGTCACTTAACCCCCATTGCCTAGCCCTTACCACTCTTCTGCCTTGGAGCCAATACACAGTATTGACTGCAAGACGTAAGGTAAGGGTTTATAAAATTAAAAAAAATAAATAAAACGTAGATTAGGGGCAAGTTGTTGCTGTGAAAATCCTTACATGCCAAACAGTTGAAGTTAGATAACATGAATTTGTAATAAACCCAATCACAAGGTTTCCTAACTACTTTCAGCAGCATTTGGCAGCAATAAAAGCAGAGAATAGGTTTGTGGAAGTCACCTAGGATTGGGTATTATTAAGGGTAAAACCATAGAGTGCAAAAAGGGAAGAGATTCAAGGTTGGAAGACAAAGTACACTGTTGAAGTGGCTGCAAAGGGAGGGAAGTAAAATCACTATGGCAGTAATGGAAAGAGAGAACAAAGAGGGGTTATAATTAAAGTAAAGAACAGGTTCATGAGGGGAAAAGCTGTGGGAGAATTGAAAATACAGGAGATTATGATAACAAAGGAGAATTTCAGAATGGCTGTTGTGTGTTTTCTTAAGGAGATAGGGGGATCCATTTGGTTGGTGTTTGCTTAGTTTCTGGAGACCTACATTCAGGTCTTACTTTGTGGTTTCAAATGAAAATTAATTTAGTGGTATTGCACTACTCCCCATTTGGGCACATAATGAAACAACAATTTAATTCTACTCGGGAGATATTGGCAAGAATACAAAAGAAAGAACTGTAGGTTAGCACTAAGAAGCATATGTTTATGATAACCATTTCAATTATAGCTATTCAATTACATAACCTATTTTTCCCATTAAGTGCATTTTTTTTAGCTTCTCTAAATTATTCCCCTTCTCTGGCTACCTTTCCCAACCCCCCCACCAAATACTGGAGCTCTGTACTTTATTTTCATTTTCATTTCCAGCATAGGATGGTCTTCATTCAGTAGGGTAAAGCACTGTCAAATAATTATAGAAGGGGATTAGACAAGGAGAGCTCCATCTTTAAAAGAACCATCAGAGGCCTTTTGCAGAAGCTTCCAATATCTGCTGAAGCTAAATGGGATGAGAATACAGCATGAGGTCTCTGGCAAAGTTATAATAAGTCAGACTGACTCAGTTCAGCAATATACCAACCCAGCAGTTTCCTAACAAGCAAGTGATAGACTCTCATTGCTTTGCCACACCTCCTAGTGAACCTGGTATAAGGACTGTTTCTAGCAATCACTTTATATTTGAGCCTACTTTCCTCAAGGACTTAAGAAGACAAAAGTGTGCTCCATTTTTCAGAGGTTTTTGTAGTGTGGGTCATTTCCCTTTGTAAAACTATTTGGCATTATTTAGTTAGTTGATGTTGGTAAGAAAGCAAATACACATTTTTTTTTGATATTTTATTTTCCCCCAATTACATGTAAAAACCATCTCTAACATAAAAATATGGGCTCTCAAATTCTCTCCTCCTTACCCCCTTTCACCCTGCCCTCACTGAGATGGTAAGCAATATGATATAGATTTTGTAATTGTAATCATGTAAAACATTTTTTGCACATTAATCATTTTGTGGAAGGAGAATTGAACAAATAAAAATGGAAAAAGTGAAAAATGTTTCCTTTGGTCTGTATTTAGACTCTCCATTTTTTCTCTGGAAGCAGATTACTCTTATATATATATATATGTGTGTGTGTGTGTGTGTGTGTGTGTGTATGTAATGAGTCTTTCAAGATTATTTGAAATCATCATATTTCTGATAATAACAAAGTTATTCACAGTTGTTCATCATAGTATATTTTTGTCACTGTGAAATTTTCTCTTGAATCTTCTTACTTCACTCTGCATCAGTTCCTATAAGTCTTTCCAGGTTTTTCTGATCTCTCCTTATGCATCATTTCTTACAGCACAATGATATTCCATTGCAATAATATACTATAACTTACTCAGCCATTTCCCAATTGATGGATATCTCCTCACTTTCCAATTCTTTGCCACCACAAAAAGGGCTGCTTCAAATATTTTTGTTGCTATAGGCATCTTTCCTTTTTTATTTTTAACTCATTGGGATACAAACCTAGCAATGTTAATTTGTTATTTTTTTTATTCTTTTGGCTTTGTTTGATTGTTTCTTGCTGTCTTATGTAGTCATTAGCTTCCATTTTCCCAATTCTAATTTTTACAGAATTTTTTTCATCAATGAGCTTTTCTGCCTCCTTTGCCATTTATCCAATTCTACTTTTTAAGAAGCTCTTCTCTTTAGTGAATTTTTGTACCTTCTTTTTTACCTATTCTTTTTTTAAGATGTTATTTTCTTCATTATTTTTGTGCTTAAAAATAATGACCCAGGGGGAAGCTGGGTAGCTCAGTGGATTGAGAACCAGGCCTAGAGATGGGAGGTCCTAGGTTCAAATCTGGCCTCAGACACTTCCCAGCTGTGTGACCCTGGGCAAGTCACTTGACCCCCATTGCCTAGCCCTTACTACTCTTCTGCCTTGGAGCCAATACACAGTACTGACTGCAAGACATAAGGTAAGGGTTTTAAAAAAAATGACCCATCTACTCTTTTTTTCATGATTTTCTTGCATCATTTCTCATTTCTTTCCCCAATATTTTTCTTCTACCTTTCATTTGCTTTTTTAAATCTTTTTTTTTTTTAGTTCCTCCATTAATTCTTTTTGGGCATGAACAATTCATATTTTTATTGAAGACTTTGAATGCAGTAGCATTGAATTTATTGTCTTCTTGTGAGTAAATTTTGTTTTGTTCTTCTCTGGCATTAAAATAACTCTGTATTGAATTTCTTTTTCTCCTATTGTTTATTTACTTATTTTCCAGTCTTTTCTTTTATCTTTTAACTTTAAATTTAGTTTCTTTGCATAGCTGCCTTTAGAGCTAGCTCTCAGAAACTATAAATTTTCAATTGTTCTAAGGTTGTATAGTTTAAGAAGTGGTGTGTTTAATATTCTCTTGGCCTTTTCTCTGATTTGTGTGTTACCACAAGCATTCTATTCCACCTTGGATCTGTGACCAGAGTCCACTGTTCCACTGAAGCTTCAAGTTCTGATGTGCACTATTGCTACTCCTGGCTCTTGGACTTCAACCCAAGATAGTGACCTAAATCTATGAATGGGTAATGAGACAGAGTCTCATACCCAAAGCCAGCAAAAGGACACCTTAATATCCTTCTAAGCAGTTGTCCAAACCCATTTTCATCTGTGGCTGAGTATTCCTGAAGCTTTTACTGCTGATTCAGTTGCCTCCAAGACATGTGCTTATTTGCCAAGGTAGGGCCTGCCTTGGAACACTGGTCTGTTCTCTTCTTCCACCCCAATATGATAAATAATTTATATTGGTCTTTTAAGATGTTTTGCACTAAAATTTTTTTATCCTGCCCTTTTGTGGGTTCTGCTGCTCCAAAACTTGTTGTTTGGAGGGCCATTTGGGAAAAGAATAGTTGAATTTGTGTACCTTCTTTGATGTGGCTGAAATTTTTAGCATGAGCATTTGAACCTCCAAAATCAGTAAACACTTCAAATCAGAGTATGATTTATTTTTTTATTCATTGACTAAACTCAAGAAAGTAATGGAGTAATTGTTAATAATCCAAATTAAACTTAAAAGTATGTTGCAGAAATCCATAATGAACTGGGTGCTTTGAAGCCTCGGTGGCAGCAGTGAGGACCGCCAGGACATAACCTAGAGAACCAAAGCAGACACAACCCCACGTTTGAGAACTACACTAACCAAAGAACACCTCAGAGGAGAGAAACTTTCAAAGAGTTACTCTAGGGCAGAATAACTCAACCTCCCTAATCCAGTAAACCAGCAGAGAAGAGAGACTTAATAAGCTTATAGTTCACAGACAAAATAAAAACAACGACAACAAAACAAAAAAAGGCTGAAAATCTGGGTAAACAACAGAGAAAGAAGGTAACAATTAAAGCTTATACAAGGATAAAGGATAAACAACAGAGCTGGTAGAAGATGACAAGATCCAAAGAAATTCAAGCAAAAACTAAAAAACAAAACAAAACAAAACAAAAAACCCTGAAATGGGGATCATGTTCTGGAAGAACTCAAAAAGGAATTAAAAATCAAATAAGAAAGGTTGAAGAAAAATGGGCGAAAATCCCCAACAGATTACAAAGCAAAATTGAGCAACTAGAAAAAGACACAAGAAGATAAGGAAGGAAAATGTGCCTTCATAATCAGAATTGACCTACTAGAAGAAAAGAAACAAAAAAATCAAATGAAGAAAAGAGTGACTTGAAAAGAAGACCAGACCAAATGGAGAACGAGAATCAAAAGGACATTGAAGAAAATCAGTCTTTAAAAATGATAATTGGGCAATTAGAAGCTAATGAGTTCATGAGACATCAATAAACAATAAAACAAAATCAAAAGAATGAAAAAATAGAAGAAAATATGACATATCTCATTGGAAAAAAAAATTCTATATGAAAAATACATCCAGAAGAGATCATTTAAGAATTGCCTAATTACCTGAAAGTTATGACAAAAAAAAAGCCTAGACATCATATTACAAGAAATTATCCAAGAGAGAGAGTTCTGGTCAAGATGGCGGCTTAGAGAGAGCTAAAGTTCAGATCTCCAGAAACCCCTTCCTTACCGATCTCACACTGTATGCTCCTAAGACACCAAAATTCAAAACAAACAACAGGATAGATCCAGAGAACCCTCCTCCTGGACCTGGATCAAAAGGTATGGCCCCTCAAAAGCCAGAACCTGAAATCACTAGGATCTAAGGGATAGGCAGAAGGAAGGTCCCAGGACCCATCCCCACCAACCCAGAGCGCTGAGTCCCAGGCAGCAGCGGGAACCTAAGAGCCAGCAAAAGGACCCCAGGGCCTGCTATTCTGAAGGCCGCACCCTGAAAACAACCTGAGCAAGTCATGGGGGTACCCAGACAGCAGGGAAACAGAGAGAGAGAGGGGAGCCTGTAGCCCCCTGACTGTATCCTTCCGTCTGAGTCTCAGGGAAGGTCCCTGCTTTAAGACACATTCAATCCAACCCAGGGGAAGTTAATCCTATCAGGAGCCCTCGGAGCTCCAGGAAGCCAAGGCCCATCCCTCCTCAGAGTGCAGGCCTCTCTGGCCCACAAAGGCTCTGAGGTACCTGGGGACAGTGCAAAGACAAGCTCAGAGCATGGAAGTAAGGCAAAGAAGAAGCATTGGGATGGAACTGAGAGCAGTAACACCCACAAACAGACAATTTGCGTGGGGCTAAAGCTTTTGAACACCAGACAGAGATAAAAAAAGCTAGACCTCCCCACTCAGATAGAGATGGCAAACAGCACAGAAAAGCCTCAACACTCCAAGAAAAACAAGAAGAAGGGGGCAACTTTGGACACATTTTATGGAGCAAAAATACAAAATACAGAGGAGATAGAAGAAGAAACACAAGCAAATGCTCCGAAACCTTCCAAAGGAAACAGAAACTCTCCACAAACCCATGAATTTGACTCAGAAATGATCAAAAAGATGGAAGCCTTCTGGGAGGAAAAGTGGGAAATAATGCAAAAGAAATTCACGCATCTACAAAACCAGTTTGACCAAACTGAAAAGGAAAACCAGGCTTTAAAAGTCAGAATCAGCCAACTGGAAGAAAATGAGCAAGAATTAATAAAGGCAAAGCCAAAGGACCAAGAAATTAGAAGAGAACATGAAATATCTCACCAACAAGGTCATAGACTTGGAAAATAGAGGGAGAAGAGACAATTTAAGAATAATTGGACTACCAGAAAAGCCAGAAATAAACAGCAAACTCGACATCGTAATACAAGAGATAATCAAAGAAAATTGCCCAGAGATTCTAGAACAAGGGGGCAATACAGCCACTGAAAGACCTCACAGAACACTCTCTACACTAAATCCCCAAAAGACAACTCCCAGGAATGTAATTGCCAAATTCCAAAGCTTTCAAGCAAACAAAAAAATCTTACAAGAAGCCAGAAAAAGACAATTTAGATATAAAGGAATGCCAATCAGGGTCACACAAGACCTTACAAGTTCCACTCTAAATGACCATAAGGCATGGAACATGATTTTCAGAAAGGCAAGAGAGCTGGGCCTTCAACCAAGAATCAGCTACCCAGCAAAACTGACTATATACTTCCAAGGGAAAGTATGGGCATTCAACAAAATAGAAAATTTCCAAGTTTTTGCAAAGAAAAGACCAGAGCTCTGTGGAAAGTTTGATATCGAAAAACAAAGAGCATTGAATACCTGAAAAAGGTAAATATGAAGGAAAGGTATTCAATGCTCTTTGTTTTTCGATCTAGGCCTCTCAGGGCCTAAATATGTGCTTTCTTATTCTTTAATTTTCTTTAATCCTTAACCTTTAATAAACCTCTAAAAATATAATACACCTTGCAGAGAGAAACTAGTTTCTACCCTGCCTTCAGTTTCCCTAAATTTTAACCTTTACATCAGTAAGATCAGGAGTAAAGCTCAGATGCCCATTATCTCTATTATTATTTAATATGGTACTAGAAATGCTAGCTGTAGCAATTAGAGAAGAAAAAGAAATTGAAAGAATTAAAGTTGGCAATGAAGAAACTAAACTACCACTCTTTGCAGATGATATGTTAGTATATTTAGAAAATCCTAGAAAATCACACAAAAAGCTAGTTGAAATAATTAATGACTTTAACAGAGTTTCAGGATACAAAATAAATCCACATAAATCAACAGCATTTCTATGTATTTTCAACAAAAATCAGCAGCCCCCAAGAGCTAGAGAGAGAAACCCAATTTTAATTCACTCTAGACAAAATAAAACATTTGGGAATCTATCTACCAAGACAAACACAGAAATTATACAAACACAGCTACAAAAAAGTTTTCACACAAATAAAACTAGATTTAAACAATTGGAAAAACATTAATTGCTCCTGGGTAGGATGAGCTTATACAATAAAAATGACAATCCTCTCTAAATTAATTTACTTATTCAGTGCCAGACCTATCAAACTACCAAAAACCTCTTTTATAGAAATAGAAAAAATAATAACAAGATTTGTCTGGAAGAACAAATGATCAAAAATATTAAGGGAACTAATGAAACAAAGTGTGAAGGATGGAGGCCTAGCAGTATCCGATCTTAAACTAAACTATAAAGCAGCTATCATCAAAACAATCTGGTACTGGGTAAGAGATATAATGGTGGATTAAT
Source organism: Monodelphis domestica (assembly GCF_027887165.1). Taxonomy (NCBI): domain Eukaryota; kingdom Metazoa; phylum Chordata; class Mammalia; order Didelphimorphia; family Didelphidae; genus Monodelphis; species Monodelphis domestica. The sequence continues at coordinate 390,227,460 of NC_077229.1, forward strand.
GGAATAGACTAGGGATAAATGACTTCAGCAATACCGTGTTCAATTAACCCAAAGATCCCAGCTTTTGGGATAAGGACCCACTATTAGACAAAAACTTCTGGGAAAATTAGAAAACAGTATGGGAAAAATTAAATTTAGATCAGTATCTCACACCCTATACCTATAAAGGTGAAAATTAATGATTGGACAATAATTTTATGAAATTATGTGGTTGCCAATATATATTATATCTTGAGTCAGAAATTTATTCACAAGTATTTATAAATAAAGAGGAAACAATAAAGAAGAGAAATGTGAGGGGGATAGAGAAGTTATCTATCCTATCAACTTAAGTGTCTTGCCCAGGGTCTGCTTAATCTAGGCAGAGATTAATTAGCTCTCAACCAGGAAGGCTGATGGTGAGTAACCATGTGGTTTCCTCCAAGATGGAAGCTAGTCTCTTAGGAAACTAGGAAAGTAGTCAACCTTTCCCTCACCCAAGGAAGTAGTCTAGGAGTCAAGAGTCTAAGTTGAAGCCAAGCTCCAAGCACACAATCCAAATCACAGTCTCCAGCAAAACTCCCTCAAACACTCTCCCCAGTTAGAAGACTATCTCCAGAAGGCAATCTCTTCACACTATCTTCTCAAAAACCATCTGCTCTGAGGGAGTTCAGGCTTGCTTTTATGGTGACTTCTTGTTACCTTCCCTATTCACAGGGGTCAGTCACAGTTTCCAAATTGTCTAGCACTGCTCAGAGGGCAGTATCTGTGGGATCAATTTCTCACTTTCTGAAGGTAAATTTCTCATGAAAAAGATTCACAGTTTCTTGACTGAACAGTTTCTAAGGGTGTGAACTCTTAAAAGAATTCACAAGTTTCTGACTGATTGAGTTAAAAAAAGGGTGGAGCTCTCCAAGTATCTTGTTGGCTTCTCACCCAGCACTAAGTAGGGTGTTCAATATTTTGCTGATTCAATTTAAAAGGAAGACAAAGGAGAGGTATTCTTGTCTTCAGTCTAGTGAGGTACTAAGTAGGGATACTTAAGTTAACATTAAACAAAGGTTATTTTATTATCATATTAAATACAAAAGATTTTGTACAAATAAAACCAATGCAACCAAAATTAGAAGGGAGACAATAAACTGGAAAAAAAATTATAACAAAATTCTCTGAAAAATGTATAATTTCTAAAATACACAAAGAACTCAGTCAAATTTATAAGAAATCAAATCATTCCCTAATTGACAAATGGTCAAGGGATGTGAATAGGCAGTTTTCAGATGAAGAAATCAAAAGTATCAATAATCATATGAAAAAATGTTCTAAATCTCTCCTGATTAGAGAAATGTAGATTAAAAGAAGTTTGAGGTATCACCTTATACTTAAGAGAGTAGCAAATATGACAGTAAAGGAAAATACCTAATGTTGGGAGGGGATGTGACAAAGTTGATACATAAATGCATTGCTGATAGAGTTGTGAATTGATCTGGCCATTCTTCAAGGTAATTTGGAATCATGCCCAAAGGGCTTTAAAAGAATGCATGCCCTATGAGACAGCAATACCACTGCTGGGTTTATATCCCAAAGAGTTAAAAAAAAACCCTGGGCAAGGACATGTTTATACAAAAATATTTATAGCTGCTTTTTTTTGTGGTAGCAAAAAATTGGAAAATGAGGGGATGTCCCTCAATTGGGGAATGGCTGAACAAATTGTAGTATATGGTGGTGATGGAATACTATTGTGCTAATGGAATACTAATCATTCAATGATCCAGGACAATTCTGTGGGACTTAAGAGAAAAAAATCCTGTCTATATCTAGAGAAAGAATTGTGGGAGTAGAAATCCAGAAGAAAGCATGTGATTTGTCACTTGTTTACATGGATATGTGATTTGGGGTTTTAGTTTTAAAGGATTACTTTTTTATAGAAATTAACAATATGGAAGGGGGGGGGAAGTGTATTTCTTAGGGGCAGTCAGGTGGTTCATAGAATAGAGAGCCAGGCCTAGAGTCAGGAAGTCCTGGGCTCAAAATTGAACTCAGACACTTCCTAGCTATGTGACCTGGGACCATTTAACCCCCATTGCCTAGCCCTTACCACTCTTCTGCCTTGAAACTTACACTTAGCATCAATTCCAAGACAGAAGGTAAGAGTTTAAAAACAAAAGTTCATTACTGATACACTTTTTCTTGAAGAGTGGTTGTAAAACATTTACCAGCACACCTCCAAGTGACCTCAGGCTCACAAAGGCTATGTCAGAGAACCCTAAATTCTAGCAAGTTGTAGCAAGCACATAGATTCAGCAGGATAGGTTGTCTGTCATCTACTTAGCAGCCCAAATTCATCAACAAGGACTTGGCCACCAAAATTCATTAAATCATCAGCTAAGGTATGGATGACTTTATAACCTGCATTAGCAGATGGAGTACCCACCCGTCTAGGCAATTAATATTATGACCCAAATAAATATTATATTTATTTTGTAGATCAATTAATGATGTCGTGAGGAAATTGATAGTATTAGGATAAAAAAAACCAATTTTTAATTCAGTAGAAAAAAACCCTAGAAAGTAAATTTATATAGGAAATGGCAGAAATTCTAAATTCCTTCAGAATGAAGAATTATAACTTAATTTAATACATAGGGTTTTGGAGACTAACATGATCCATTTTTCTAAAATTCTTTAAATGATGCTATTTGTCTATCTACTTTATAATTCTGCATTGACGATGACATCAAGAAATATTTTTTGGACAATTCTAATGGCTAGGAAATTTTTCTTATCTCAAGTCTACATTTGCCTCTTCAAATTTGCCCTTATCAATAGTCAATCTTTTCAGTTGCGTCTCACTCTTCATGCCTCCCTTAGGGTTTTCTTGGCAAAGATTCTGGAGTAGTTTGCAATTTCCTTCTCTATTTCATTTTACAAATTTGGAACTGAGACAAACAGAATTAAGTGACTTGTCCAGGAATATACAACTAGTAAGCATCTGAGGTCAGATTTGAATTCAAGTCTTCCTAACTCCATCCAGGTCAGCACTCTATCTATTGTGCCACTTACCTGTCCCTTTTTTGTGTGTGTGCAGTCTTTTAATATTTAAAGACATTTTAATTTCTCCTACTCTTTGCTCCAGGATTAATATTCTTAGGTCTTTTAACTCAATGGTGTCAAACTATAATAAAATGAATTCTTAAAGAACATATATTGACTTAGAAAAGCACAAAGTATATAATCTATGTTGTATTTATATTTATTTTGTTAAATCCAAGTTACATTTTAAACAAATTTCTGAGGGTTATTCATTTGGCAGCTTACTGCTGTCTCACCATCAGTTTGACAATTCTGCCATATTTTATTATTATTTTTTCATTTTCTTTTTTTTGAATTAATTTAGTCAATTTAGAACATTATTCCTTGGTTACAAGAATCACATTAGTTCCTTCCCTCCCCTCCCCCACCCTTCCTGCAGCTGACATGCAATTTCATTGAGTATTACCTGTGTCCTTGATCAAATTCTATTTGCATGTTGTTGATGTTTGCATTAGGATGTTCATTTAGAGTCTATATCCCCAATCATATTGCCCTCGACCCATGTGGTCAAGCAGTTGGTTATTCTTCTGTGTTTATACTCCTACAATTTTTCCTCTGAATGTGGATAGTGTTCTTTCTCCTAGATTCCTCCAAGTTGTTCAGGATCCTGGAGAAGTCCATTACATTCGATTGTACAACAGTGTGTCACTCTCTGTGTACAGTGTTTTCCTGGTTCTGCTCCTCTCACTCTGCATCAGTTCCTGGATATTGTTTTAGTTCATATGGAATTCCTCCACTTTATTATTCCTTTTAGCACAATAGTATTCCATCACCAACATATACCACAATTTGTTCAGCCATTCCCCAATTGAAGGGCATCCCCTCATTTTCCAATTTTTTGCCACCACAAAGAGCACAGCTATAAATATTTTTGTACATGTCTTTTTCCTTATTATCTCTTTGGGAGTACAAACCCAGCAATGCTATGGCTGGATCAAAGGGCAGACAATCTTTTAGCTCCCTTTGGGAATAGTTCCAAATTGCCCTCCAGAATGGTTGGATCAATTCACAACTCCTCCAGCTGTGCATTAATGTCCCAACTTTGTCACATCCCCTCCAGAATTGAATACTTTCCATTGCTGTCATGTTAGACAATCTGCTATGTGTGACACCTAGATAGCTTAGAGTTGTTTTGATTTGCATCTCTCTGATTATAAGAGATTTAGAACACTTTTTCATGTGCTTATTAATAGTTTTGATTTCTTCACCTGAAAATTGCCCATTTGTATATCTTGCCCATTTATCAATCAGAGAATGGCTTGATTTTTTTTTTGTTACAATTGGTTTAGTTATTTATAAATTTGAGCAATTAGACCTTTGTCAGAGGTTTTTGTTATGAAGATTGTTTCCCAATTTGTTGCTTCCCTTCTAATTTTGGTTGTATTAGTTTTGTTTGTGCAAAAAATTTTTAATTTGATGTAATAACATTTTATGATTTTTTTTTTAGCTCTTGCTTGATTTTAAAGTCTTTCCTTTTCCCAAAGATCTGATATGTATACTATTCTGTGTTCACCTAATTTGCTTATTGTTTCCTTTATATTCAAGTCATTCACCCATTCTGAGTTTATTTTCATGTAGGGTGTGAGATGTTGATCCAAACCTAATCTCTCCCATACTGTCTTCTAATTTTCCAAGCAGTTTTTATCAAATAGTGGGTTTTGGTTGCAAAAGCTGGATCTTTGGGCTTGTTATAGACTGTCTTGCTGAAGTCACTTACTCCTAGCCTGTTCCACTGATTCTCCTTTCTGTCTTGTAGCCAGTACCAAATTGTTTTGATGACCATTGCTTTATAGTATAGTTTGAGATGTGGGACTGCAAGGCGTCTTTCCTTTGCATTTTTTTTTCATCATTTCCCTGGATATCCTTGATCTTTTGTTCTTCTAAATGAACTTTGTTATGGGTTTTTTCTAACTAAGTAAAAAAGTTTTTTGGTAGTTCAATGAGTATGGCACTAAATAAGTATATTAATTTGGGTAAGATGGTCATTTTTATTATGTTAGCTCATCCTACCCCTGAGCAGTTGATGTTTTTCCAGTTGTTTAGATCTAGTTTTAATTGTGTGGCGAATGCTTTGTAGTTGTGTTCATATAGTTCCTGTGTTTGTTGTCCTGTTAGACAAAATACTTGTCTAAGTATTTTATATTGTCTAGGGTGATTTTAAAATGGAATTTCTCTTTCTAATTCTTACTGCTGAGATGTGTTGGAGATATATAGAAATGCTGATGACTTTTGTGGATTTATTTTGTATCCTGCAACCTTGCTAAATTTGTTGATTATTTCAATTAGCTTTTTGGTTGATTCTCTTGGGTTCTGTAAGTATATCATCATATCATCTGCAAAGAGTAATAGTTTGGTCTCCTTATTGCCCATTTTAATACTTTCAATTTCTTTTTCTTCTCTAATTGCTACTGCTAGTGTTTCTAGTACAATGTTAAATAATGGAGGTGATAATGGGCATCCTTGTTTCACTCCTGATCTTATTGGAAAGGCTTCTAGTTTATCCCCATTGCAGATGATGTTTGCTGATGGTTTTAGATATATACTGTTTATTATTTTTAGGAAAGGCCCTTCTATTCCTATACTTTCTAATATTTTCAATAGGAATGAGTGGTCTATTTTGTCAAAGGCTTTTTCTGCATCTATTGAAATAATCATGTGATTTTTGTTGGTTTGCTTGTTATTGTGGGCAATTATGTCGATGGTTTTCCTAATATTGAACCAACCTTGCATTCTTGGTATGAATCCTATGTGATCTAGTGAATAATCATGATCACTTACTGGAGTCTTTTTGCTAGTATCCTATTTAAGATTTTCCCATAATTATTCATTAAGGAGATTGGTCTATAGTTTTCTTTCTCTGTTTTTGATCTGCCTAGCTTTGGAATCAGTATCATATTTGTGTCATAAAAGGAATTTGGTAGAATTCCTTCTTTGCTTATAATAGTTTGTATGTTATCGAGGTTAGTTGTTCTTTGAATATATTCAGTTGTGAATCCATCTGGACCTGGGGATTTTTTCTTAGGAAGTTCTTTGATGGCCTCTGCCTTCTCTAATTTTTTAATATATGAACTCAAGGATATGAATTTCCCTCTGAGTACTGCTTTGGCTATACCCCATAGATTTTGAAAGGATGTCTCATCATTGTCATTTTCTTCTATGAAGTTATTAATTGTTTTTATTATTTGTTCTTTAAGAAACATATTTTGGAGAATCACATTGTTTAATTTCCACTTAATTTTGATTGCCTCTCCATGTACACTTACTAATTATTATTTTCATTGCATTGTGATCTGAGAAGGTTGCTTTTATTATTTTTGTTCTTTTCACTTGTTTGCAATGTTTTTATGCACTAATATATGGTCAACTTTTGTGAATGTACCATGTGCTGCTGAAAAGAAGATGTATTCCTTTTTGTCCCTATTTATTTTTTTTCACATATCTACTAACTAATTTTTCTAGGATTTCATTCACTTCTCTTACCCCTTTCTTATTTATTTTTTTGGTTTGATTTATGTAGTTCTGATAGAGGAAGGTTCAGGTCTCCCACTCATATAGTTTTTCTATCTATTTCATCCTTGAGCTCCACTAGTTTATCCTTTAGAAATTTTGATGCTATGACATTTGGTGCATACATGTTGAGTACTGATATTTCCTCATTCTCTATACTGCCTTTTATCAGGATGTCATTACCTTCCCTATCTCTTTTAACTAGATCTATTTTTACTTTGGCTTTGTCAGATATCATGATTGTGACTCCTGCCTTCTTTTTATTAGTTGATGCCCAATAGATTTGGCTCCATCCTCTTACTTTGACCCTATGTGCATCTACCTTCCTCATGTGTGTTTTTTGTAAACAGCATATGGTAGGGTTTGGGATTCTAATGCACGCTGATATTCGCTTTTGTTTTATGGGTGAGTTCATTATATTCACATTCAGAGTTATGATTACCAGCTGTATGTATTTCCCAGCATTCTGATTTCTACTCCTAGTCCTGCCTTTTCTTCTTTCACTATTTCCTTCTATTCCAATGTTTTGTTTTTAATCAGTCCCCCTAATTTCCACCCTTATTTTACTTCCCTTTCTACCCCCCTCCCTTCTTATTCCCCCCTTATTTTCTTTACAGTCTTTTAAACTACTCCCCACCTTCTCCCTCCCTTGGATTGCTTCCCTCCCCACCAGTCTGTTTGTTATCCCTCTACTTCCCTATTGGGCGCAAATCAATTCTCTGCCCAATGAATTGGATTGTTCTTCCCTCTTTGAGTCAATTTCAATGCATGTAAGAGTTGAGTATTTCCTGTCTCCAAGGTCTTTACCCTTCTGGGTATTGATGTTCTCCCACCTCCCACCATGAGCTTCTTTGTGACATATAAATTTACTCCCTTTTGTTTCTTTTCCCATTTCTTTTATTATTAACCTCTTTTTTTAGCCCTAGTTGTAAATATATATGTATATATATATATGTATTTATGCATACATATACCTATATACATATTTATATCTTAGCATTTCATCCTATACAATTTGTCACTGTTCCCTCTATGTGTAATTCTTCTAGTTGCCCAGGTGATAATAACAAATTTTAAGAGTTACCAATGGCCTCTTTTCTTATACATATCATTTTAATTTATTGGATCTCTTAAAAAATGTTTCTTTTTTTCTTTTTTTTCCTTCTTTTTAAATTACCTTTCGATGATTCTCTTGAGTTCTGTGCTTGGACATCAAATTTTCTGTTCAGGTCTGGACTTTTCTTTACAAATGCTTGAAATTCTTCTATTTTGTTAAATGATCATACTTTCCCTTGTAAGAATACAGTCAGTTTTGCTGGGTAGTTGATTCTTGGTTGTAGACCTGGTTCCCTTGCTTTCTGTTTTCTGGGATATCATATTCCTTGCCTTTTGGTCTTTCAGTGTAGATGCAGCCAGACCATGTGTTATCCTCACTGTGGTTCTATTTTATCTGAATGACGTCTTCTTAGCAGCTTGTAATATTTTTTTCCTTGGTCTGATAATTCTTGACTTGGTTATAACATTCCTGGGTGTTTTCAGTTGGGGATTAAGTACAGGAGGTGATCTGTGGATTTTTTCAATCTCTACTTTTCCCTCTTGTTCTAGACTATCGGGGCAGTTCTCTTGGATAATTTCCTGTATGTAGGATGATGTCCAGGCTTTTTCTTTTGTCATAGTCTTCTGGTTGCCCAATGATTCTTAAATTGTCTCTCCTGGAACAATTTTCTAAATCTTCTGTTTTGTAAATGCGATGCTTCATATTTTCCTGAATTTTTTCATTCTTTTGATTTTGTTTTATAGTGTCCTGCTGTCTTGTGAAATCACTTGTTTCTAATTGTTGTATTCTAGTTCTTAAAGACTGAATTTCATCCTTGGCTTTTTGGTCATCCTTCTCTTTCTGGTCTGATTTTCTTTGGAAGTCATCTTTCATCCTCGTTGACTCATGTTTCATTCCTTTGCCTCATGTTTCATGTTCTTTGCCTCCTCTTTTATCTCCTTTGCCTCATTTTCAAGCTGGTTGATTTTGGCTTTCAAGACACTATTTTCTGTTTCCAGATGGCTTACCTTAGTTTATAAGTTCTTTTACCAATTGTCTTCTATCTCTCTTAATTGTGTTTTTAATTGCATTTTGAGTTCTTCCATGGCCTGTATCCAAATTGCTGGGTTTTCTGTTTTTTTTTGCTTGGCGTTCCCTCATCCTTCTCTGCTCTGTTTGCTCTTTCCTCATTGCCTGTATAGAAGCTATCAATTGTAATTTCTTTTTTTTTCTTTCTTTTTCTATTGTTTGCTCATATTTATCCCTTCTTTACCTCCTGCTGTTGCCTGAGCTCTTGCTCCTCTCATTTTTTTTTCATGGTTTTGGGCTTTTCTTTCTGCCTTCACCCTTGGACTTCTATCAGTAAATCTCTCAGTGCAGTCTGTGGGGGAGGGGTTTTGAAGCTTGAGCTTCCTTGTCCTCTGGAGGGTTTGATGGGATTAAATCTAGCTGGGTTGCTGGATATGTCCTGGGGCTGAAACCTGGGGAATGGGGTAGGGGTAGGTCAATATGGAGTGTCTTCAATGCTGCAACTATGCCTCCTGCTCTGTGTTCTGAGTTTCTCCTCTTTCTGCTTTCCCACTGCCTGTGTTGAAAGCTCTGAGCCTGGCACAGCTTTGCCTGAAAGGTACTCCCTCCAGACCAGCACCTTTGCTCTCCCAGAGGTTCCAGCTTCCACTGGAGGCTTAGCGCTCTAGGCGGGGGATGGATCACAGGACATTCCTTATTCCTTCTCCTTAAACCAGAGTATTCTCGAATTGTGGCTTTTGGGGGTATACCTTTTAAGTTGTGTCCAGCAGGAGGGTTCCTTGGCTCTGTCTTGTTGTTAGGCTAGATTTTCAGTCCCCTAGGAGCATTTAGTTTGCAATGGGTAAGGAAGGGTGTTTAGAGGTCTGAACATTTGCTGCTGCCTCTATGCTGCCATCTTGACTCCACCTCTCTGACAACTCTGCTTTAAAAGCTCGTTAGATAAGACTCCTTAGCATCCTATTTTTTTAAAATCATTTAACACTGGCTTCCTGAAAGTGCAGTGCATATAAATGAATACTCTTTTCCTGACAATGATGAACACACTATTGCAGATGTGTCTGAGGAGGGCAGAGGATAGGGGTATCATAACTTTCCTAGTTTTGCCTGCCATGTTGCTGATAGTGCATCCTGAGATCCCATCATCTCTTTTGCATGCCATATCACACTGACAATGTACAGTAAGATTTTGCAATCTAATAAAATCCCCAGGTCTTTTTCAGAACAACTATGTAACCTCATCTACTTCTCACCTTATACGTATGATGATTGTTTCTTAAAACTCAGGTATGATACTTCACATTTATCCATATTGATATTGACCTCACTGGATTTGGAGCAATATTGTAGCCCATCTGGCTCTTTTTGAATTCATAAATTTCCTTTGATGGCTCCACTTCTGCCTCTACATTTTGCCACAATGCCTCAGGTAACCTCTCATCTTGGAAATTCCTTCAGCAATTGAGGCCTTTTTGCGATAGAACATTCCACTACTTCTCCATCTTCTATCCATTCCCATTGGTGAATTCCTCCTGTAGTTTCCATTTTGGGGATAGGTAAAGGTTGGCCTTGTTTTATTCCTGTCCTCTGTTTCTGACTCTCAAAACTTTTCCATTATCCCCCCCCCCCCCCCGCCCCCATTTACTTTTCTTCCTCCTTTTCAGTTACTTTTTATGGGTTGTTTTCCCCATTTGGAATGTAAACTCCTTAGGGGAAGAGATAGCCTTTCTTTTTAAATTAAATTAAATTAGATAAAAAAGTTTTTAAATTAACTTTGTATCCCCAGTATCTAGCAGTCAGTAAGCACTTAATAAATGCTTGTTGCCTAACCTCAATTTTAATTCCTTCATAAAATCCTCCTGATAACTTGAGCAAGTGTTGTTCTGTTTTTCTTCCTCAACCCTCATAGCTCTAATGGTTAATTGTCTCCTGATTATGTCCCCTTAAACATTTAATTTTAAATTCACTTGTATTATTTTCTCCTCTTTTATGTGAATAAGTTTTGAAACTCCATTAAAACTATGAGCTTCTTAACATAATTAGGGCCAAGATCCTGGCATGTAGACAGTCAGGATCTTTTTCTACAGGTAATGCAAATGTTAAGCATATAGGAAGTACTTACTAAACTGTTCATCCATTTAATTTATTAAAATCATTCTTGAATCTACTCACATTTATAGGTAGCAAAACTTGATAATCCTATAGTCCCTAACTTCCTAAATGGGGAGAGGCAGAAGTCCTTGATGGTGAGTGGCATGGCATGTAGCTTGGTGTAATTACATGCCTGGATGTTAGAACACAAGACCCAGACTGATCAATCAAAAGCCAAGTAGGTATAATGTCATTAGTGGTACAAGGGAGAGATGTCAAGTCAGAAGTTCAGTCTTTTGGCTCAACTCCCATCTTGAATGCAAGCCAGCTCCTTGACTCGCCTTAATTTATTTGCTCCAACCATGTGGTTAGCTGGGCCTGTTTGTCATCCCCTTGGAAAATGGGCTAGGGCCTGTTGGGAATCTAGGACCTGATGAAGTGGTGTACTGGAGAGACCATGGTAGTTAAGGGACAATGTGGTAACCTTTTTCTCTCTTTCTCTTTACTGATAAATAATTATAAATATAATATGCGTCCAAGATTAATTTTAATTTTAACAATACTGAAACTTTAACAATGGAATACAATTCAGCTGGTTCAGATGGTCAAGTAGAAATGATCACGGATTAGAGAGGTTAAGAAATCTGTCCATGGCCAGTCACCAAGGAGGTATTATGGGTGGTATTTGAATTCTGAGATTTCTCATTTCATGCCCATCACTTCATTCACTGTACTACTGTTACATCTCTTTGCAGTTTATAACATATAGTTTGAAACATAAATAATTATGTTTGCAAGTTTTGCTCTTACCACATACCCAACTCCAGTTTAAACAGAAAACAGCATAAGAATAGAGGTAAAAGAAAATCCCAATGATTCTACCAACTGTTGAAGGGCCTTGTGCAAATTTCTTTCTTTAGAACATTTCATATATTTTATTTTGGGTTTCCAAAATGGTCAGACATCTCATAGGTAGAAAGTGAAACAGATCATGTAGAAATTGATAAAAATCTCAAATCCTACTAGAGATTTTATGTTGTTCAGTTGTTTAATCATGCCTGACACATATAAAGCATATATACATACATACATTTTTTTTAGATTAGGGGTTCTCAATTTGAGTTCCATAGGTAGATTTCAGGGGGCTCATGTATTTGGGGAAAATTAAATCTCTATTTCCATTAACCTTTGATTTCCTTTGTAATCTACATTTTTTCTTTCATGTATTTAAAAGCAATATTTTGAGAAGAGACCCACCCAGACTGCCAAAGAGGTTTATGATGCAAAAATATTAAGAATCACTGCCTTAGATTAATATGATGGAGGGAAATCTCACATCATTATAATTATACTGATTATAATTATAACACTCTGAACACTGAAATGATTGATCCAATGTTAAGGCAAGTCACTAATGGAAACCAACTCAAGTATCCATCTGGGTCACCCTCGTTAACTGTGGGCACCTTATTTTCTTTCTCTATACTTTTTCACCTGGTGTTCTCATCAGTTCCTATAGATTCTATTATCATCTCCATGTTGATGATTCTCAAATATACTCAAATCTCTGTTGATGTCCAGTCATATCTATAACAGCCAATGGCATATTTTGATTTTTTTGTGTCCAAAATTTAATTCAAAATTTATCTCCAATCCACTCTCCCCCTTCCATTCTTCCTTATAACTGTTGTGGGTACTACCATCCTGCCAAGTACTCAGGCTTGCAACCTATATGTCAGGTATGATTTTTCACTCTCATTCCCCCATATCTAATCTCTTGTTTTTAAGACCTTCACAATATCTCTTATATATGTCCCCCTTCTCCTCTAACACTGCCATCACAGAGGTACAAGCCCTCACTACCTCAGTCCTGGACTATTATAATAGCTTACTAGTTGATCTTCATGCCATAAGTCTCTCTGCATTCCAGTTCATTCTCCACTCATCTGTAAAATTTATCTTCTCAAATCCCGGCTCTAACCATATCTTCTTCTCCACTCATATGCACTCTAAACTTCAATGGCTTCTTTTCACATCCAGTAGAAAATATAAAATCTTCTGTTGACTTTCAAAACCCTTCATAATTTGGCACCCACTCCCATAAATCTTTCCTGTTTTTATGCCTTAAATCCCACCAATTTTTGTAGTTCACTCATATTAAAGAACAAAGAGACCAAACAAACCATTCCATTTCTTGATTCTTGGCATTTTCTTGGACTGTTCCCCCCCCCCCCCCCACACACTCACACTTGGGGTTAAGTGATTTGCCCAGGGTTACACAGCTAGGAAGTATTTGTTTCATATTTGAACTCAGGACCTCCTATCTCCAGGCATGGCCCTCTATCTACTTGTCTTTTATCCTCCACTAGATCCCCAAGACTTAGCATAGTGTTTGACACATAATAATTAATTAATCAATATTTGTTGACTGACCAAATACTAGGCTAAGCACTTGTCTCCTTTATTGGCTTTGTATAGGGACCACTCAGGTAGTGTAGCATTGTCTAGAGTCTTCAGTAGGTCTGGCTTCCTTGTTCAGCCTCCAAAATATTGATTGTGTAATTCTTTCCAATTCTTTTCCATCCTCTAAGATGACAAATTACAGAACAGTTTCCAGGCTCCATTGATAGTGGGAATTGTGTTTAATCCCTTAAAGATTAATTTTAAGAATGGATGAATCATATAGGAATTTTAGAAAGACAGAAAAATGATTAAGATGGTCCATTTTGTGATGGAGAAACAAAAGCCAAGGCAATAGGTTCTTTCCATTGTTCTGTTGCCTTCAACCCATTAGTTATTTTGAGCTTAATGAGAAATCAGGAAGCTAGCTTTTTTAATGATAAAACGTTCTAATGGAGGGTATCATTTTTTCTCACTGCCATGATTTTTATAGGAATAAAAGGGTGATAAAGGCATACTCCAGAACTATTTACACCCACTCAGAAGTGAGGGACTGGAATGTTTCCCCCTCAAATATGGGATCACAGAAGGAAGTGATAGGATGTTTTATTTTGGTAAAGTTAAAGCATATAAATAGGCCCAGAGGACATCTTCTTTTGTGTGAAGCTACCTTCAAGACACCACTGCTTTCTTGAATTCCAAGTCACCCTGAAGAAAGCATGGTTTTTAGCTTGGATAAGAAAGTCAGAGTTAATGGCTCACCAGGTTGTAACTAGAGTTAAATTAACCAGACCAAATTAGAACAACAGTGGATTTACAGAGACAAATGTGGTATGCAAATTTATCTCCATAGTCTATTGCCAAGTTTTCTTCAGTGATATCTTCAGTCCATCTTTGGACACTTAGGGAAGACAATGACTCATAATCATTTTGGAAAAGCAGGAAGAAATAGACATAATCTTTCCTTGGCTTCTATCTGTCATACCTGTCCATGACTAGTCAGAAGGTGCTTGGTTTTAACCAGTGAAAAACAATGACTTTACACAGCCTCAGGGCACCCTGTTCCTTGTGTGTCTCTGTCTAGGCTTCAAACTAAAGCTTTTAAGATGTGCAGAATTCACCGCAGACACTTTGTAGGTTTTCAACCTCCAGCTGGGAATTCAGATTCCCAGACCAGTCATCATAAAACACCAGGGTCAGAAAGATGAAAACTGCATCATGATTAGTCACTGCACTGATGATATGCACTTCAGATAGCAGCTCAGGGTTGGTCTGTTCAGTAACTAGGTAGGTGGAAAGGAGCCAACTCTGTAGACAACATGTTGGCAGGCAGAGACATTTTGTTAAAAAGCTCCCGTTTGTAAACTAATGGGAGAGAAAAAAAAATATTCTTCTTAACTATTCCTCTCTCCCGCACTGCTTGAATGGTTGGGCAGTGCTGGGCTAATATGAGTGAGCCATATTCATCCAGCCTGTCTAGAAACAGTGTGTGACTCCTTTTACCTGAGCCAGAAATTTTTGTGTTTAAGTATGGAGGAGGTCAACAAGAATCTCTGGAGAGGAATAAAAATCTTTAGGAAACCCTCAAATGTGTCTTTATCTGGTACAGCAGAACCCTTGCTCTAGTTATATCTTACAAATAGACACTCCTCAGAGTCTTTCTAAAAGAAATGGAATTATTGTATAATAATTATGAAAAGGGAAGGGAAGAGAAACTTTGACTGAACATAAATAGTCTTTATCTCCATTTTCAGTTGCTATCTTCTTGCAGTGATGATAAAGTAAGTGAGGTAATGAGTCCTGAAGTGTGAGATGGAAGGGCTCTAACTCTGTGTGTGTGTGTGTGTGTGTGTGTGTGTAAAGCCTTTAGTAGGAGGTAATGCCTGAGCTTAAACCTTCAAGGAAACTAGGAGCTCACAGTGCATCCAAGGCTAAGACAATAGCTTAATCAAAGGCATGTTGATGGGAAATGGAATGCTAAGTTCCCAGAACAGCTAGTATGTCAGTGTTTCCTGGAAATGAGAATTTTTATAGGGGAATAATATGAAATATGAAATAAATCTGAAAAGGCAGGTGCCAAACCATGAAGGGCTTTAAATGACAAATTAAGGAATCTGTATTTATTTTAGAGGAAATAGTGAGCCACTGAGACATTCTGAAGAGGGAAGTGCCTTAGGAATATTAATTTGGCAACTCCATAGAGAAATGAGTGAAACTGGAAGCAGGGAGACAAATTAAGAGTTGATTGCAATAATTTGGGCAAGGGCTAAAAAGCACATTAAGTAGGATAGTAGCCCTGAGAAAAAGAGGAAGATTTGAAAGATTTTGTTCAACTAGTATAACTATTATAATGATTAACTCATTTTAAGCCCAAGAACAATATCATGGTCCTTAAGACCAATGTGGTCCCTTCCTCTGTGGTTTCAGGGAGTGAATTTAATATGAAAAGTCTTGAATTCAGTCATAATCACGCTGAAGCTCTACTTAGAAAAATTCCTAATATTTAGCAGAGGATGGGCTCTCTGCTTAAATTTATCTTATATCTAGTTAACTCTGGGCCTTCCTGTGGTAAAGGCAAAAAATTCAGATTCTTGGAAAATTTGAATAAAGAAATAGTAAATTATGTTATAGTATCTGTGCATAGACAAGCACCTGGGAAGGAGAA
Source organism: Monodelphis domestica (assembly GCF_027887165.1). Lineage (NCBI taxonomy): Eukaryota > Metazoa > Chordata > Mammalia > Didelphimorphia > Didelphidae > Monodelphis > Monodelphis domestica. Next base: position 390,243,257 of record NC_077229.1, read on the forward strand.
TGGAGGAAAACCATTTTTTTCTCAGGACTTTTTTCAATTGAGTAGATGAGTACACTAGTGTCATTAGGTCTAGTCTTCTGCTCCTAGAAGTATGCAGAATATATGTCTCTCCTTGACATATTCCTTCTCTGCCACAGCTTAGTCCTACCTTATTTTTTCTCTCCTTTCTTTAAATACGTGAAGGCATCCAGTTCTAGGCTCAGCTGTCTATAAACCCAATCTTCTCTTTATTACTGGAATCTCAGTTCTGAGAGAGTTACTTTTAAAACAATTTCTTAGGGGGTTGCCAATCTCTCATACGATGTTCTTGTCTAAAGGAGTTATATGTGCCCTGTTCACACCTAGTTCTGTTTGACTCAGTTCAGAAGGGTTCTTACCCAAGGAGGTAATTATTTTTAAGTGAGTATAATAACTAATGGAACTGTACTTTTACCATAGAATCAACAAGACTTGACAATTGATTGGAAAAGTGGAACAAGAAAGAAGGGGAGATTTGAATGAAACTGTGAGGTTGGGAAGACTGATAAAGCCATCCAAAGAACAACAAAGGGGATTTAGGGAGCAACAGGTTTTGGGAAAATATGATGAGTTCCATTTTGAATAAACTAGTTCAAAGATGCTGATAGGGTATCCTTAAAGAGATAGTTAGAAGGCAGTTGTGGCCAAGGGACACAGCTTGGGGATTACTCAGTTGGTTACAGATTATAGTTTATCAGTACAGTAGACCCATCAGTCATGATGGTGGCAGACTACCTGTCCGAAAGCACTGAAATGTGATGAAACACTAGATTCTGGCAGTCTTTGTGAGTGATGCTATTGATTCTGGATTAGTTTGTCAAACCACCCTGTGTCTGAGGCAGAAATATCTTCTAGAAGCTGAATGTTCCTATTCCAGAAGAGAAAACATCTGCCACCAGGCAAGGTGATCTATTTCAAAGAAACAATTTACAGAAATGTGAAAAGGACCACCTTTACAAGCAGATTTCCATTATGCTCCTAAATCCTGCTAAGCTTCTCCACATGAAAAGTTCCCTTTTAAAGAGGGTTGGAGCTCTGCTGGTGTGTATGCCCCAAGATGAATTTGGCTGTGGCTCGTTTAGCTTGTGATGAGGTGATAATCAGTCCTGGAATTGAGCAGAGGGACTTAGAGCCAGTTAGAATGGTTCTTAAGTTCTTCTGAATAGGAAAAACGTGTGTGGGAAATGCTAGCTGAATATTTCTCACTTTTCAACAATCATTTTTGATGTTGAAATCAATGAAAATCTGCTAGCAGCAGAGATAAGATCCTGGAGATTGCTTAGGCTGCTGGCTTTTCTCAGTTGCCTGTCTTAGTTGGGCTCTTCTCATGTGACAGGCTTGGCTGGTAGCTTAGAAATTGTTTTTCCTTCTTTGCCCAGTTTTTATATGGAATTTGACTAAGATTTTATAAAAAAGGCAGCATATTAAGCACTTCATGATTGTAATTCTTCATATCAGATTACTTAATAATTAAACTTTCATGTATAATTATTATAATTAACAATTAATAAATAAGTTAATAGAATGTTTTAGAAATAATATTGTCTTAAGGCAGCAGTTTTTCCCTGTCGGTGGTAAGGGTCAAATAAATTTAAAAGTCTAAGAGAAAGGTCAGTTTTTTGTGCTTCTCAAGTGGCAGAGTTAGGAGTTGGGCAGTTTATATTTATTGCTCTTCTTTTTAAAAAATTAAATTAAATTTTGCTTATTTGTGTTTATTTAAATTATGTTAATTTATTATGCTTTTTAAAAAACATGATATAATGCATAATGGCACAATCTCTGATCATTGAGTGAATTTTTATTAACTGTATTTGGTCTTCATAGCTCTTTGAACTTTTAGATTTTGCACTTGACTTCTCTTTATTTTGTATTATAGTTATTTGTATGTCTAGCATTTCCCATTAAGAATGTAAATTACTTGAGAAGAGTGGGAAAGAGGGAAACACAGAAATAGAGAAAAAAGAAGAGGAATGGATAGATAGAGAGTCAGAGGAGAGAAAAAGAGATAGAAAGAAACAGATGGATGGAGATAGGGAGTAAAGCAAACACAGAGAGACAGAAACAGGCAAAAAAGAAAGCTATAGGAAGACAGAAATTGAGAAACGGATAGATGGACAAAGAGCAAGAGAGATGGAAACAGAAACAGAAAGAGATGGAGATAGATAGAGATAGAGACTCATACTCATGTAGGACTACTCCAGCATTATGGTCCAAAGTGCATATCTTTCATGGATACCATTTTTTCTCCTTCATGTTTATTTTAATTCTGGATTTCATTGAAACTACTCTAGTCAGCACTCCTATGTTATATTCTCTTTTCTTGAAATTTGTTTCACTCTGTTTTCTTGTTGGTTCTTTCACTCCTGTATTTCTTTTGTAGTGATATTTTAATCTTGGTCGAAGAGCTCTTCTAGTTCACTCCACCATCTTGGCTCCACCCTGTGTTATATTCTCAATAGACACCTCAGAGACTCATAGTTATAGAACAGGAATGGACCTTAGAGATTATCTTGTTCAACTTTTTATTTTATAGAGAAGGAACGAAGTTCAGAGAATTTCAGTGACTTGCCCAAGATTATACAGGTAATAATTAGTGTAAGAATTTAAATTTAGGTTTTATGCAAAATATGAGAATTCTAAAGTAATATTGTGGTTACTGATTTAAAAATATTACAGCTTAAGTCAAAATGACTTTTAGCAACTTTATTTACAAAGAGGTGGAAAGAGTGAAAGTGGGAAAATAGATAAAGACAGAAAGAGCAGTCTAGATACAAAATACTCTAAATTTAATCCTAATGTCTCCAGAATGCAAAAGCGAATCTCACCAGAATCCAAAAGGAAGGAATCAATCTACTCACCACCACAAGATCCAAGGAAAGAGTATCTTCCAGTTGTAAACCTTAAAATTTCTTAGACTTATGAATGTTGAAAATTTCATTGGGAAATTTCATACTTGAAAAAATTTCCTACTGATAGTAAGAACTCTATTGGAATGTGAAACTCCTTGGCATGGGAGGATCCTTCTCCTCCCTACTTAAGACTACTTTAGGACAGAAACCTTTTGCTAAACAATGGAAAGGGCTTTGACCTATGTTTAAGCATAGAACAGGAAGTTCTTTGAGTCATGATTGATTTTAGAATTGATACAATAGAGATACTTGGAATGACAGAACCAGGTCTTGGAACTTACAATCTCCACCCTACTCAGAGTAACAGGATTTAGGAAGGGCTGCAGCAAAGGATCAAGGTTTAATTATTTGAGAATATGACCTTCAACAGACCTGTGCAAAGGCCATAGACCTCTGGGCGGTCCTGGGTTAAGCTAGAGCCATCATTGGCACAGGGGAGACATCGACAGTGATTGGTAGATGTGAGAACTGAGGGGAGGGGACTTAGATGGTTTCCTTAAAGATAGCGGGGTCTGAGGACAGAGGGAGGAGGTTTTGCTCTGAGAAGTTTTGCTCTGAAGGAGTCTAAGAGAAGAGAGGTCCTGGGGGGAGAGCTCTTGGAGAGATCTGAGAGGAGGGCTTGCTCTGAAGGAGGCTGGAGATGGAGGCCCCTGAGACTGTTTCTCCATTTTGGTCACATGAGTGATAGGGACTGATCTCTTTTCTTTGCCTCAGCTATCTAAGGGCTTGGGCCTTTGGCCCAGCCTAAGCAGAGGGGGTATTTAAGCCCTATTCCCTTCTCTCCCCTTTCTCTTTCTCTCTCTCTCTCTCCCTCTCTCTTTCTATCTCTAATACCTTTCTTCCTCCTGTTTGTAATTAAAAACTCCATAAAAGGTTGACTGCTGACTTGAGTTTTCATTTAGGAATTACATAGCTGAATTCCTTGGCGACCTTAAATTAATATATATCAGTCTTTTAAGGTGATTTCCATATCACACAGTCTGGCTCACCAATGCAGAGTAAGAGACTGAATCCTTGAGCTGACCTTTTTAAAGCAGTTTTCTCTAAGTTACTTTCTGTTGCTCCCCCACTTTATGGTATAAAAATTAAATTAATCTACAATACTTAAAAATCTCATATTTTATTTTTTTGAAAAAATTATTTAGTCAATTTAGAACATTATTCCTTGGTTACAAGAATCATATTCTTCCCCTCTCCCCTTCCCATAGCCGATGCACAATTCCACTGGGTATTACATGTGTCCTTGATCAGAACCTATTTCCATGTTGTTGATATTTGCACTAGGCTGATCATTTAGAGTCTACATCCCCAGTCATATCCCCTCAACCTATGTATTGAAGTAATTGTTTTTCTTCTGTGTTTCTGCTCCCACAGTTTTTCCTCTGGATGTGGATAGTAGTTTTTCTCGTAGGTTCCTCCGAGTTGTTCAGGGTCATTGCATTGCCACTAATGGATAAGTCCGTTACATTCAATTGTACCACAGTGTATCAGTCCCTGTGTACAATGTTCTCCTGGTTCTGCTCCTCTCTTTCTGCATCACTTCCTGGAGGTTGTTCCAGTCTCCATGGAATTCCTCCACTTCATTATTCCTTTTAGCACAATAGTATTCCATCACCAACATATACCTCAATTTGTTCAGCCATTCCCCAATTGAAGGGCATCCCCCCATTTTCCAATTTTTGGCCACCAGAAAGAGCACAGCTATGAATATTCTTGTACAAGTCTTTTTCCTTATTATCTCTTTAGGGTACAAACTGGGTCAAAGGGCAAATAGTCTTTTATTGCCCTTTGGGCATAGTTCCAAATTGCCCTCCAGAGTGGTTGGATCAATTCACAACTCCACCAGCAATGCATTAATGTCCCTACTTTGCCACATTCCCTCCAGCATTCATTACTTTCCTTTGCTGTCATGTTAGCCAATCTGGTAGATGTGAGGTGGTACCTCAGAGTTGTTTTGATTTGCATTTCTCTGATTATAAGAGAAAATATCATATTTTAAGAGATTTATTAATAATCACTAGAAATAAAGGAATTAAAAGGTAACAAAATAAAAACCACATGCCCATGGCTAATCTACCTGTTCAAAAACCCTACTTACCACTACAGTCACAACCCAGGAAGCAAAGAGACTGAGACCAGAAACCCCACCCCATAGATCCCCCTGTCTACAGGAAGCACATAATGGCAGGAAGTCAGTGGGCTCCTGGGAAATATAGTTTTTAGGGTAACGGATTTCCAATTACACAATGGGAACCAATGCCAATCTTTAAATTTGCCCAGCACTGCCCAAGGGGGTGGGGCATTGGCCTCTGGAGTTGTCACCCACTGTAGCAAGGGACTTGTGAACTCATACTTAGTGATTGGTGAGGTGCTAAGTAGGGGTACTTAAGTTTTTGATTAATTAACTTAAAATCAATGATTGATAGATAAAGAGAGTTTGATTCACTTTTCATAGTAGCAAAGTCAGAATTTGAACCTAAGTCCTTTCTACTATATGATAATATCTATTACCTTGTTACCTTTCTCTTAAACCCAACTAACCAACAAACAAAAACAACAACAAAACACAAAAACCTTTCTCTTTATTTGGTAGAAATTTATGTCAGAGATTAACTAAAGTGTAAACAGGTAGGTAAGACTTTCTTTTTCAGCTGCATTTTAGCAAGAAAAACCTCAGGAAATCTAAAGAAATCAGTCCAAGGATCTGCACAAAGAGTCAGTTGTCTGGTAAATTTAATTTTCTGACCACCTGAAAGCTTAGCAGAAACCACTTCTAGTTTCACCTTTTGGGGTTGGAAACAAACAAACAAACACACTAACTAACTAAACAACTATCTAAAAATGTATCATTACATTTTTCTGCCTTAAGAACAGATAGAGTGCGGTTTCTTGATGAATAGATGGAAATTTTTCCTTTTTTTTTTTACTTTAGGATTGTACAGTGGTCTGGAAGAACTCTTCTGAAGATCAATGATGAAAAGCAACAAAGTGGAGTAGGAAAGGTGCTGGTTGTTGAACCAGTAAGACCTGTGTTTAAGTCAGGGGTGGGCTGGGAAACATTTAATAACTGTTTCTCTGGGAAAATATACATGACATCCTTTTAAAATTAACCTGATTATTAATATTTTATTGCTCTCTTGAGTTTGACTTGTATTATTTGCCAGTTTCCAATTTATAAATGCTTAACACTGAAAATTTAACACTCGATCTCATGAGCTGATTCAAGCTGCCTCCTGCAAGTACCTTCAAGTCTTGTCTCTAATGCTTATTTGCCACATGACTATGACCTCTTCCCCTTCCTCATCTATAAAATGCTAATAATAATACCTGTAACATCTATCTCACAAAATGGTTGTAAGACTCAAACACCTGTGTATACTTTAAACCCCCATATAAGCATCTGCTTATATTTTCTATTGCTGTCAGTGTAGCAGGTGGAGCAGTCTGGGTCCCTCTGAAGCCTTTCCCCAATCTCTTAATATTGATGCCTTCCTTCTCATATCATTTCCAATTTATCTTATATTCATTTTATTTGTACATTTTATTTGCCCCATTAGACTGAGCTCCTTGAGGTCAGTGACTGATTTTTGCCATTTGTTGTATTTTCAAAGATTAGCACAGTGCCACGCACATAGTAGGTACTTGCTTAATAATAATGAATGTTCTTTGACTTTACTTGATTTGAAGATTTTTGTTTTCTGAGGATTAAATACACTCTTTTGCAGCAATTCTTTTTTGGCCTCTTAAGGTGATCACCTTTCTGTCAGAAGAAATACTTTATCATTGTTCTTTGAGAATCATAGTTTAGAATTATAGAATCCTTTACAATCATAGAATCATAACATTAAATGTATCCCCTTTATTTCAGGGCTCCGATGATCCTTAAAATGTTTGACTTTACCACACCATTAGCTATTGCAATAATCCCAAGTGTCATTTAAGTGTGCTCTTGAAGAGTTATGACTTTTTCATATTTCCCCTTTCCACTTCTCAAAGTGACAGAATTAAAAATGCAATAAATGAAATCAATGTCTGGGGTGGAGGAAACCGACTCACTTTGGTTTCATATAGTCAAGAGAAAATCTTGCCTAAGCCTAATGTCAGGAGAAACCCCCCATCCCAACACACACACATACATACACATACTTATACTCATAGATAAAACCATGCCAATGTTATTGATTGTCCCAAGTAATTCACATATCACTGTATCTCAGATTCCAGTGGAATACTTGGGCTATCCACTAGTCATTCTTCTCTCTAGAAACATAACCAGCATTGCTTCCTTTTCTGATCATATATGATATTGATACTTGTGAAATACAAGATATATTTTCATATTAACCATATTGCCAAAAAAAAAGAAAAAGTGAAAAAATTATACTTCAATCTATATTTAGAGTTTCTTAGTTTTTTCAGTTCTTTCTTGGGAGGTGGATAGCATAGTTATGGTGGATTATTATATCGAACAGAGTAGCTAAGTATGTCATTGTTGATCATTGTTAAAATATTCTTCTTACTGTATACAATATTCTCCTGATTCTGCTCAATTTACATTACATCAATTCATTTAAGTCTTCCCTGGTTTTTCTGAAATCATTGTTTGCTTTTTTTTCTTTGAGAGCACAATAGTGTTCCATCATATAGTACCTACCATTACTCATTCAGCAATTCCCCAATTGATGGGCATCCTTTTGTTTTCTAGTTCTTTGCCACCAAAATAAAAAGTGATGCCTTAAATATTTTTGTATATATAGGACCTTTCCCTTTTTTTTTATCTCTTTGGGATACAGAACTGAAAGTGCTATCTCTGGTTCAAGGGGTATGCATAATTTTATAGTCCTTTGGGCATGGATTTGTTTTTTTTTTTTAAGAATAAAGATGTTAGATCTCAATTTAAGGTGCAGAGGAATGTGTTTTTTTAAACTGTTTGAGTTTTGTGAATACTTGTGTTCTAGTCATATGAGACTCCAATTCTATTTTTTTCTCCCCAGAAGTCAAAGAAATGAAGAGATTCTATATCAAAAATTTTTATATTTCTGAAATTGAAGAGGCATGATTTTTACATATGAATAAACTGAGGCACAGAGTTATGATATTTATAAAGGGGGACGTGAGGCAACCCTTTACAGACAAAGCATATATCTGGTGACCCAGATATCTGGGTCTATCAATAAAGTGGCTCAGGAACTCATTCATACTAAGATACGGTAGGATCTGTATGAACCTGTGTTCTTCTGGCATTGACTGATAAAGTTAAATATATATCCTCTCAGATGAAAAAGCCACAGAAAAAGCAATGCATCTCTAAAGATGAAATTTCAGAATAATGATCATTAGGGAGGGGAATATTTTGTTAACACTGAGATTTCAGAGTCCTTGAAATCACTCCCACACCCCAATTTCTATCACATTTATTATCACAAATTCCTTTATTAGGGAGTTATTTCTTTGACCTTCCAAATAATATGCAAGTACTACTTGAACTTATATTATTTTCTTAAGAAGAACCCAGATTTTCTCACTTCTGTCTTAGGTTCCTGCTTGAGTTTTGCTTCATCACTACAAAAGCCGTCTATTTATTAATATATTTGGCTGCCCGTAGAAAATGATAACAGCAATCTGATAGGAGTATATAAATTTTTCCAAAATTTGGTGGCTTTGCTGAAGAAAGTGGAATTAGGAGATGTTGGCTCTTGATCTACTACCAGTAGCTTTTTCGACCTAGGATACGTTATGATCTCTCTGAGATTCAGCATCTTGATTTACAAAATAAAGTTAAGGTGTGTCAAAACCAGCTTTTTTTCTAGAAAAAGAGCCATTTTGAGTACTATTCATAGGACACAATGTTAAGAAGTGCCATTATATGTGTGTCAATGGTATCTTTAAATTCATGCCAAATAAATGTATATTTGTTTATCTTTAGTATTTCAGGACTTCAACTATCCATGATTTTACTAGTGTGGATAGCCTTCAACTAAAAAAAAAAAAGGATTTCATTCTTCCATACAGAAGGTCTTGATGAGCCTCTGTGGCTCCATCTATATCTCTCTACCTACATATCTATCAATTCATTCTCTCTCTCTCTCTCTCTCTCTCTCTCTCTCTCTCTCTCTCTCTCTCTCTCTCTCTCTCTCTCTCTCTCTCTCTCTCCCTCTCTCTCTCTTGCTGTCTCTGTCTGTCTATCTCTCCCACTTGTGTACCTAATGTTGGTGAGTTTTTCTGAACTTTGTAAGCTGGTTCTCAGATGACAGAAGAACAATCTGCCACAGACCGTGATTGAAGGTTTTAAGTCTGGTAGGACCTACCAGTCTGTATTTTGCCTTTGAGAATCCAGAGTCACTTTGGTGCCATGATATGGCTTTGGAGAAACTTTACCGGAGGACACATTTTTATTACTTTATTTTATTTTGTTTATAGAAGACGATACATAATGATAGAAAGAACTAATAGCAATTATTTATTGTCTCCAGATGGTCTTTGCTGTAAATTCATGGGTGGCCCAGAAACTTGAGGGAAGGACCTTGGGAGGCCTCTAAGGAAGATTGGAAAAAGGCTCCTATAACCCTATCTCACACTATGTCAATGAGACTAATTGTTATCTTGAACCACAAGGAGAGCTTCACCAGGAGGGGTCTGAAGACCAGGAAAGAAGAAGGAGGAGCTTGGAGGAGGAGGGAGACTCAAATTACTAAATGAAAGTAACAACTTCGATGAGGAAATTGGAAAGTAGCAGCCCATACATAGGGTTTTATGCTTTCATTAATGGGAGGAGTAGAGTAGAGAGAACATGGCTCTAGGCAGGAGTTCTAGCCTCCATGGTGAGAAGTAATGTTATTTTAAATGAAATTATTCATCATATTAATATATACTATTATTAATAATGTATTTTAAACACAGTTATTATCAATATCACTAATATATTCATATGATAAATATGTTGTTTATAGAATATAAACATTTTCTTTTTAAAAAAATTCTTTTTATAAGCATTTATTCTCTCTCCCACTCTCCTCTCTAGTTAAAAAAAGAAAAAGATCATCATAACAGATACATATTGTTCAGAAAAACACAAATTCCCATGTCAGCAATGTTCAAAGCATTTTAAACTTATCATTTCTTGGTAGGAGCTAGATAGTATGCTTCATTTTTTCTTATTGCATTGATCAGAGATCTAAAGCTTTTCAAAAATTTTTTTCTTTATGATGTCATATTAATTATTCTTGTAGTTCTGCTCATTTTACTCTTCATCAATTTATCAGTCTTCCCAGTATCCCCTGAAATGGTCTTTTTTTTTTGCCATTTCTTATGACAATAACATTCCATTAAACACATTTACTAAGATTAGTTTCGTGATTCATGGAAATGCTTATTTTTAATTTAAAAAACAAACTATAATTAAAAGACTTCGTGTAGACAGTTGCCATTCTTTATAAAAATTTCCACCTAATTTCTCACCCAGCTTTAAAGTTCTATGACTATAATTTTACGATTCTTTTAATACATATATTTTCAATAACCAAGTACCTTTCATAGAAAGTAATGAACTTGTTTGGGATGATGATGATATAAAAAATAAATTTTATAGTGAATAAAATGACCAGTAATATGCCTTGAGAGCTCTCTAGCTTTTAAAGATTGGCAATAATTAATACTGATTGCACTTAATTCCAAAGAAGGGATGACTTTTCAAAAACATGCAATCATCATCAAAAATTCCACACCTAGAACTTTTTTCTAAAAAAGAATTTAAATTAAAATATTATACACTATTTACATTTATGTCCCTATACCTCCCCCTTACTAGGATAAGTCATCCTTTTAAACTAAGGATTTAAAGGAAAAAAGAAGGGAAAAAATCAGAAAAATTGATTAATGCATTGAAAAAATCTGACATTGTAGTCAGTGTTTCTTCATCAATGGGGAATGGGGGACCTGCCTCCATTTTCTTTTATTTTCCATTCTTTTCTACCTGAAATCAGTGCTGCATTTCCTATTTTATTTTCCTTTGTTCTTAAACTTCTTACATTTCAGACTTGAGAAATAATATCCTTCCTAGTATCTTGCTGATTATTTTTTCTTCTTCTCTTCTCTCTAATATCCTAGGGGATTATCCAAAATGACCCTAAAGCTCTTTAAACTGGGAGATCCTTGGATTCAAGAGAAGCAGTAGGTGTTTCCAGTTCCCTTCATCTGTGCACAAGCTCCAAGGGAGTACAGGAAGGAGGATGCTTTGCAGACAGGGTGACTGCTCAATTTTCAGTTTTATCTAGATCCTATTTATTCTCTCCCCTCTCCTCCTTCCCTGCAGGTTTGTTTTGTCTGGACTGCTTTCCTCAGCTTGGAATTTCTGGGGCTTGTATTTAGTCGAAACCAATTGTGGTTCCTGGCAAATGTGGAAAGCATTATTCCTCTGAGCCCAGCGATAACCACCCCCTCCCTACCTCTTAGGATTTAAGTAGCACCTGGTGAAATTCTTGTGAAGTAAGTGTGACTGAGGACAAAAGACTTTCTGTAGAAGGCTGTCACTGCCTTTGAAGGTAATTGAAAAACAAGTAAAGAACCCCCCCAACAAAAAGCTCACTGTGATACCATAATACCTGGGTCTATAAAATCAGGTGACGCCACCTTAGTGTCAACATATAAATCAGCTTCTCTCTGTGTGTGTGTGTGTGTGTGTGTGTGTGTGTGTGTGTGTGAGAGAGAGAGAGAGAGAGAGAGACAGAGAGAGAGACAGAGACAGAGACAGAGACAGAGAGAGAGAGAGAGTAAGAGAGAGAGTAAGAGAGAGAGAGAGAAATAGAGACACACAGAGAGAGAAATCAGGATTGAAAACTGGACTTTATAACCTCTTTATTTCTCAATTCTCTATCAACACTGAATTGCTAAGGGATTTTTCTTGCCTAAGTGGAACATGAATGGTAGCATTAAAACATTTTTTTCTTTCAGTTATTTTCCAGGGACAGTGAAGAGCTTATTGCCTTGGGGTCAAGTGAATTATAGGAATTCAGAGTAGAATAAAGAATGGGCATCTATAAATATTTCTACTCAGAGAATCTGAGAAAATTGAAGACTAGGAGGCTGTTGAGAGTCAGTAAAGGCATGCATGTAGAGAAGACTATGCAGCTATACTTTCATGTATATTAGTCTCAAAAATTGTGCTGTTATTTAAGAGGGGGAAATTAAATAAAAGTAGTCTAATCATTGTAAATCCAGACTACTTGTTGCAAATTCATCCTTACCACTAGTCCAACAATGTTGATTAACATTCAATGAAATAAATGTTGAGCTACAATTCTGTATCTAACACTGTACTGGTTACAGCAAAAAGTCGGGAATACCCAAGTACAAATGCTTCTGTAGGCACTTAGAAGCTTGGACAAGTTGTTTAACCTTTCTTGTTGCTGCTTTCTAAAACAGCTATAAAATGCTGCTTTAAAAGTAATGGAGGTAGTAGATTGGGATGTTGTCTAAGGTTATTTATAGTGAAAGTTGTAAGAATCTATATAAGATCCTTGAGAAAATTGTAATCATAGAGGGAAAACAAGAAATGCATGTCATAAGCTAAATAACACCAAATAATACTTAGTTTTATGTGAAATGAATGGTTGGAAATGGCAGAGATGGTAGATTGAAGCTAGATGTAAGGATATTTCCAATTAGGGTTACCTAGAACTCCAATGTACTGTTTCTAGAAGTGGTAGATACTAGACCCTCCCCACCAACTTGTATTCAAGAAAAGGCTCAACGAGCATTCTTATTATCCAGGGCATTCTTGTCCAGGTATGAGATGGATTGGATGCTTCTTGAGGTTCCTTGAAACTCTGAGATTTTGTGATTCTGAGAATGACATAGATCCTAGAAAGTCCAAGAACAGAGAGAATGTTGGCTGGCAATGGCATGAAGGAGAAAGGCTCCATTGAAGAAGTAATGGTTGGGATGTAGTTACTTAAAGAGAGTGGGGAACCTTAAGAACAACTGTAAGCAGATTTGGTTCAAAAGATATTGAATAGAAAAATCTGGCAAAAAGGGCATTTAGAGGAATATTGGGAAATAAGATAAAAACATATCCTGACTCCAAATTGTGGAAGACTTTGAATACCAGAAATTTATTTCATAGGCACTGGGAATTCACTTAAGTAACATTATGAAAGAAGGGGATATTTAATAAATAAGGATTAGTTGAAACAGTTGATAACAATTTAGACTGGAGGAGAGAAAATGGTGGAGGGAATGTAGACTTGATAGTTGCTTTCAAGTATTCAAAGAGCTGTCATATGAAAGAGGATTTAGATCATGGTTCTTTATCTCTCTCTCTCTCTCTCTCACTCTCTCTCTCTCTCTCTCTCTCTCTCTCTCTCTCTCTCTCTCTCTCAAGTTTTTATTGATATTCTGTTTCTTTTATCAACATAATATCCTGTGTTCCCTTTCCCTCTCTTTACCAGTTATCTCATATGATAAATTGTATTTTTTAGAAAGAAAAAAAATCAGCACAACAAGATATTGAAAAAGTTTAACAACATGTGCAATGTATAACAACTGTGGACCTTCCACCTCCACAAAGGGGTAGGTTGGAGGGGTATTTTCACATTTTTTCACCTGAGTTTCACTTGATACTTATAATTTTGGTATATTTACTTTTTAGTTTTTTGGTGTTTTATTCTTTCTATTTACATTGATGCAGTACTATGTATAGTATATTCTTGGCTCTGCTTAATCTACTCTGCATCACTTCATTTAGATCTCACTGAAGTTCTCTATATTCATCACATATATAATTTTTTATAGTACAGTCATTTTCCATTATATTCATGCTCCTTTTTTTATCCATTCCCCAGATATTGGCATCTACTTTGTTTCCAATTCTTATTACAAAAAGTTCTGCTATAAATATTTAGGAATGTATAGGGACTTTTTTCTTATTGATGGCTTCCTTCAGTATACTTTCAATAATGGAGTCTTTGGTTCAAAAGATATGGACATTTTAGTTACTTTATTTTCAAAATTCCAAATTGCTTTCCAAAATGGTTGAATCACTTCATTGTTCTACAAACAATATATCAGTATGCCTATCTTCCTACAATCTCTTCAACATTGACTTGCCATTTTTTGATCATTTTTTTCTAATGTGTACGGTATGCAGTAAAGCCTCATGATTGTTTTGCTTTATGTTTTTCATATTAGAGATTTGCAGTATATTTTTATGTGGTTGTGAATATGTTGCAGTTCTCTTTGAGAACTGATTGTTCATATACTTTTTATCTATTGGGAAATGGTATTAGTCATACATATGTCTAATAATTGTTTATGTATCTTGTTTACCAAATGCTCATTATGGGAAATTTCTTTTTAAACCATTACCCTCTGTCTTAGAATAAATATTATGTTGGATCCAAATCAGAAAAGTGGTAAGGACTAGACAAGGGAGGTTAAATGACTTGCCCAGGGTCACACAGGAAGTATTTGAGATCAGATTTGAATGCATGGCAACCCACCTTTGGTCAGACTCTTAATGCACTAAAGTCACTTAGGTGTGTCCCAGAAAAAGTGGTAGAGAGACATTTCCCCCTATTAAATAACTCCCCTTTTTAATCTACATGAATTTATACATATAAGAAGCTTTTCAGTTTTAAATAATCAAAGTTATGTTTTGTCTTTTTAATTGCTTCTATAGCTTATTTAAGAATATACCTTATAACTCGGTGTATATGATCTATTTTTCTTCTAAGATTTTATAGTATGGTCTTTAATATTAAGGTCACATATCAATTAACTTTTTGCTGTTTTTGTTGAGTATAAGATATTGATCTAAACCCAGTTTCTGCAGACTGCCTCTTAGTTTTCCTAGTGCTTTTATAGTCAAATAGGAAGTTTTCTCTTAGGTAACCTGCTTTCCATTTTATCAAACACTGGATTTTGAATTCTATTGTTTCTGAATCTCACTTGTCCTGACTTCCATTAATCTTTTTCTCTATTCTTTAACTAAAGCCAGATGGTTTTGAGAGCTGCTTTATAATATAGTTTGAGGTCTAGAAATACTATACCTCCTTCATCTTTATTTCTTTTCATACTTGATATTCTAGATCATTTGTTTTTTTCAAAATGCATTTTGTTATTATTTTTTCAAGCATTGTATAAGTTTCCTCTTGATAATTTGATTGACATAGCATTAAAAGTGTAATTAATTTTGGTAGCATTGTCATTTTTATTATATTGGCATGGCCTAACCATGAACACTGAAGATTTTTCTGGCTATTTAAGTTATAGTTTATTTCTTTTAGGAGCACTTTGGACATACAAGTCCCTTTTTTATACTTTGGGAGACTGATCTCTAGATATTTTATGTATTTTGTTATTATTTGTAATATAATTTTCTTTCTATTATTGCTTCTGGTGTTCTGTTATTATTATAAAGAAATGCTATATATTTTTGAAGATTTATTTTGTAGCTTCAAATTTTGCTGAAAGTATTAATCATTTTAATTAATATCTTTCCTGATTCCCTAAGTTTCCAGAGAAGGGATTCTTCATTTTATGTGTGTGTGTGTGTGTGTGTGTGTGTGTGTGTGTGTGTGTATGTGTGTGTGTGTGTGTGATGGATTCTTTTGTAGGCTGGTGAAACCAATTTTCTCCTCAAAACAATATTTTAAAATACATTAAAAATGTAGGATTAACAGAGGAAACCAATCTATTAAGTTCAGATTAAGAAATCTTGGTTTAGACTACTTCTGATTGCCTCCAGATGACAAAATTATGAGTACTGGAAGTTTCAAATACACAAATATAAGATGGATATAAATAAAAACTTCCTAATAATCAACACCATCCAACAAGAACAGGTAGAATTTGGGAAAGGACAGACTTTATTGAAGGTTTTTAAAGCAACAGCTGGATGTGAACTTGCTGGGTGTATTGTAGAGGGGATTCTTTTGAGTGTATAGATTGGAAAAGATGGTCTCAGAAGTCCCTCCTATTTCTGTAGGTCTGACTCTAGCAATGTGTGTGCAGAATAGAATAGAGGCAAAGTGACCACTTAGAAAACTAGTGTTAGAAATGTGTCTTGTTTCATGACATGGCAAATAGGGAAATATGTATTATATAATAATGTGTGTTCAATTCATATCCCACTACCTGCCTTCTTGGGAAGGGAGTGAGAGTAAATGAATTGCAAAATGTCAGAAATGAATATTAGAAATTGTATTGACATTTAATCTGAAAAAAATAAAAATAAAAAAAGACTTTTGGAATAGTGTAAGTAAGAAGGGTATTTGGACTTGGAAGTCTGCACCTTAGAGTAGTGATTGTGAAAATGAAAAGAATAGATTTATGATACTTTCAAAAGAATTAATTCAACTTGGTGAATCTTCTTTTGATGGTGGGTCAATAATCCCAATTTCCATCTAGGAAGGAAAGTACACTGTGGAGTATTCTATATGCAGAGTGAAAATCCAGAATATGCATGGTGTTCTTAAAATATATATATTCTCTCTCTGAAACATGAATGAGTGATGACTAAAGGAAACCTTTAATAGTAACATCCACTACCATTTTTTCTTACATTAATCCATAACGTATTAGTGGGAAAAAAGTAGATTAAAAATTTATATCAGGAATAAATGTCAAAAAAATTATTTTCACACTTCCAATTTTAATTGTTCCCTTCCCTGATATAGAAAGATCTCTGCAAAATAATATGCTGCCTAAAAACTAACTTTTAACATCATCATTGAGAAGTTTCATACAACCAGTTGAAGAATATCCTGTAGATAAATTATTACCTTATACTAGACTATGGCATGTAAATTGTACTTATTTAAATGTTGACAGAGCAATACAAGGAAAACTTAAGCATTAATTCATATGTTTTTCCTAGAATGGCTGTTAATTGGTCTGGGATACAGAGACTAACCCTGTTGATACCCCTTTGACTAATCCATTTATCAGAAATCGATTCCTAAAGAAATCCTTGTCCAACATTTTATAGTCCTAGACACAAATCCTTGGCATTCGGTTAGAAATCAGATAAGGGAATGCAGATGAAGGCGCAATAGCTTTGATATAACAGATATAACAGAAAAGAAAATGCAACTCTTTGCATTTATCTTCAGTTTAAACTCCTCATGCAAAGTGAACAGCAAACAAAACCCATGTTAGCAATAGAAGTTAGTTCAATAGAAAATATACACATAAATCATGACACAGAAAAATAAGTCCATAATTAAGTGGCTGTTGGGAAATCCACTTGTGTCCTTCTTTGAAAGACCTAACTTATGGAGAAGAGAGGGATTTTTTAAACAGGCAGTCCTGGGTCTGAGTCAGGAAGATCTGACTCCAATCTTAGTCTCTTTCTAACTGTGGGACCTTAAAAAGTCATTATACCTGTCTCTGCCTTAATTTTCTCAACTATAAAATGGGGATATGAATAACATTTGCTCCCCAAGATTGCTGTGAGGATTGAATGAGCTAATATTTGTAAACTTCCTGCTCAGAACTGGGTCTGGAACTTAGCAGTCACTTAAAAAATTCCTTATCATCTATCTTAGAATCATAAATTTCAGTTTTAAGGCAAAAGAGCAATAAGAGGTAATTGGGGTTAAGTGACTTGCCCACACAGTTGGGAATTTGTAGTCATTTAACAAATATGTATTCCCTTCCCTTTCCCTTAAAAGGACACTTAAAGGGAGGTAGCACTTAGCTTTCCTAGCTCCCCAAGAGGTTCAGTGACTTACAGCAAGAATAAGGAGGCAGACTAGTAGGGCATAGCTATACCTTTGACTTTCAACTTTCTGTAGGGAGGATGATCCACTTCAATATATATATATATATATATATATGTATATATATATATATATATATATATATAAAGATATACTTCAATAATGATTGCTTTGTATCTCCCTGGATTTGGCCAAATCCAATCTGATATGGACTGAGGAATCTTCAGGTCCAGAGTATTAGAACTGCTGAGCTATTCAGGACCATTTCTGCATTCTTAGGTTGTCTGTTACATGAGACAAAGGGGCAAAGGGCATTATTCACCATATTTATTCAGCAGATTGGTTCTAACAGTCCTTTGGAGGCTGGGAATGCTCTGTTACAAGTCACCTTCTCATTACTGTATATGTGAGCAGTGGAGAGTCAGCATCAATTTGCTAGTTTCAAAGCAAACTATTTAATTGATTACATAGGGATGAGAAAGCAGTGTGGTGTAGTAGAGAAGTATTAGGCTTAGAGTCAGAAAGACCTGGGTGCAAATCCAGCCAAAGAGGCTTACTAGCTGTGTGACCCTGGGTAAGTCACTTAACCTCTATTGGCTTCTATTTCCTCATGTGTAAAAAATAAAAGAGTGTAGACAGTGTTTTCTAAGGTCTTTTCTAGCTTTAAATCTATTACCTTTCATCTTGGGAAATGATGAGACGGTCCAGAGACAAACAGTACAATAAAAATTTTATTATAAAATTTCAGAAAACATAAATATTCAGGTGCTCATTACAAGTGGAGCTGCACCATAAGAACATTACTTTAAGGCAGCACCAATACTGAAATGGAGTATGTCAGAAACAGGACAATGTGTGGCTTTTTCGTTCATGAAATGTTGGCATTCATTCTAAATGGGTATTGCAAAAACAAACCAACCCCCAAACTTGCATACATATGAAACATGATTTAGAAAGTTGGTTATTTAGCAGACAACTATTTTAGTAGTATCATAATTTTTTAATAAAGGGCAGCAGGATTTGGGCATAACCAGACATTTTAAAAAATGATACAGAACAATTCCTTCTTTCCTTCCTTCCTTCCTTCCTTCCTTCCTTCCTTCCTTCCTTCCTTCCTTCCTTCCTTCCTTCCTTCCTTCCTTCCTTCCTTCCTTCCTTCCTTCCTTCCCTCTCTCCCTCCCTCCTTCTCCTCTTTCTTTCTTCCTTTCTGTCTCTTTCTCTATTTTCTGTTACAGCAAAGCATAAAGAAATAAGTTTAAATAGGAAGGCTCCTTTGTAAATAACAAATAGATATAAAAAATAAAACAAGAAAACTGTTGTTTGGCTCATGAGTCTGAAAGGGAAGGAAGCACCTTTTGAGATATTTCATTTTTCCCCCTTTCCACATCTGGTGCATGAATCAAGACATGGTGTCCAGGTTCAAGTGCTTCAAGTATGCTGATGGAACTTTTGATATTGCTCCTCAATGAGGCAGTATTCAGAAAGAGGAACAAACAGACTAACTTCCGGGCTGTTATTTACCAGCAGCTGGGGAGGAGGGACGTGTGGGCCTGAGAGCTTCTGTTCTTGTAACATCTACCCCTTTAAAAAAAAAAAAAGAAGACTCAAAGAGTTCCAGAACTGAAGAACTGGAAGAGACCACAGATCAGCTGGGAGAGGCACTGCATATGTCTGGTTGGTAGATCATCTTAGCTTGTCCTCCTCTTCATGGATTTTTTTTTCTTTTCTTCAGAAAGCACCACATATACTATAATAAGTTCAACTTGGCCTATTCCTTTTTGTCCTTAATTTATTTGAGATTAAAAGAAAAACAACAATAACATACTCCTTAGCAAAGTTTTGCTCATTCCTTTTAGAAAAGGTTCCTTTTGCTGGCAATGATGGTAGGTTTGATTCTTGCCATAGTACTGCAAAAGGTTGCAGAAGGCTTCCATGTTGAAACCATTCGTAATACCATTTATGTGTGTGTTTGTGTATGTGTGTGTATGTGTGTGTGTGTGTGTGTGTGTGTGTGTGTGTGTGTGTGAATGTGTGTTCAGGCCCATTAAAAAATAACCCCAAAGTCAAAGAACAAAGCCTAGTTTTTCTTCAGATGTCTATCTTATTTGGGCACAGCCCAATTTAGATTGTGCAGCTCTTTTTCTCTTGTGATGAAAATATATATATATATATACATATATATATTTCCCACGTGGGAATCAGTCCTAAGTTACAAATTTGATTTCGAACAAGACCTGCAGCACTGCTTGCCATAAAACTTGTGGTTGCACATTCCGTGCTGGGGCACCAAGTAGCACCAGTTGAAATAATCTTTGCAGAAGGTATCTGAAAAAAGAGGAGAAACCATGATCCTTCAACATCCTCAGTAGATTGTTAGCTTTTCAGGGTCAAGGACTGCCTTTCTTTTACTTATTTGTATTCCCAGAATTTAGCACAGTGCTTGGCATTTAGTAGATGCTTAAAAATGTTTATGGTATTGTATCGCCCATGACCTGTTAGCTCCCCAAACACATCACTCACCACAGACAGCAAATGGATATTTTGGTAAAGTAAACGTTATTTTGTCATTACTTTAAGTGGACTTTTGAAACAATGCAGTTCAGAGAATTTCAAAACTTTAGGAGACCTTCATTGGATGTTCTCCTGAAAAGTTTGGGACTTCTCATTCTTCTATCCACTCCCCTCAATAAATCTACCCACCCTCTCATCCACCTAGACAATTTTTCCTCTGTTAATTGAATCTCAATTTTTTAAATTATTTGATCTACTGGGCATGTAGACTCTAAATGAACATCCTAGTGCAAACATTAACGACATGGAAGTAGGTTCTGATCAAGAACACATGCAATATCCAATGAAATTGCATGTGTTCTATGGGAAGGGGTGAGGGAAGGGGAGGGAGCAAAAGAAATATGATTTTTGTAACCAAGAAATAATGTTCTAAATTGACACAATAAATAAATAAATAAAATTTTAGAATCCGATTTTATCTGATCTAGCTAAACCATTCATTCACTGTCCTCTAGCTCCGTTCCTTCTTAGAAAACAGCTTTTTGCTCTCTCCAAATATTTTAGATGTTTGGTGTTGTAAAACAGCACAATCTGGGATGATACAGCAAGTAGAACTGAGTAAGGTTGGCTTTTGTATAACCTGGGAAGAAGTACATAGGCTCCAACCACTTTTTTATGTGAAATATTTCTCACATCTATTTCTTTCCTAGTGGTAATACAGTGATATTAGGAACAAGGTACTTTTCACATAGACAAAGTGGATGTTATTTAATGGGGTAGTTTAATTTAATTCTGGAAGATTGGGGGCAGGATTGGGAATGAAAGAAAGCATAGGTCCTTATCAAGACTCCCTCCACATGGGTCCCCACCAGATATCTCCCCATATGACAGCTCATAAACCCTACTTCTCATGGGATCTACAGCTGCCAAGAATTAATCTACCTCTTTTAGCCATAATATACATGTTTATCCATCACACATTTGGTCATGTCATTTCTCTGCTAAAATATCTTCAATGGCATCCCATTTCCTATTGAGAAAAGTACTAATTCATTACTATTTTATATCATTTCTTTCCAGACAAGACTATTTATCGTGCTTTTCTTGCTCCTGTCTCTCTGATTTGCAGTAGTTCCTTTTTTCTGGAATAATTTCTCCTTCCCTATTCACTTATAAAATGTATCCTTCCTTTATAACCCAAATCAAATAATGCCTACTCCTCCAAAGAGCCCTGATCCCTCAGTTGGTCATAAACTTGATACCTTCAGACATCATAGAGCCCTTTGCATTTCTTGCACGCATTTATTATGAACTATTTTGTTTTATAGTTATACTCGAATTCAAATAAATATAGGCTTGTGAGGTCAGAGACATCATATTTTATCTAAATTTTGTGTTCTTCCCTATCATCTTCCATGAATACACTGTAGATTATCTGCTTACCACTTGTTAAAATTTAAACATGGAAACACTGTCAGTCACACTTACCTTTCTTTTCTGGTATAGGGCAGAAGTGGGTATTGCAGGCTAGGGAGCTGATAGGTTTCTGCTGGGGAAAGCATCCTGTGGCTGGCCGGCCACCTGCTAGGCACTGGACTGATCGTGTTTGAACTCCACCTCCACAAGTTGCTGTGCACTGTAAAAAAAGAAAAAGCATAAAGAGACATTGTGTGGCATGGTGTGGTGTGGTGTGGTGTGGTGTGGTATTTAAAGCTTTGCAAGTGGCAAGCTAGATCCTAAAAAACAAAAACAAAAACAAAACATCTATAATGAGGGAGAAAGGCAAATGGTCAGCACTCACAAAAGACCTGGATTGGAATAGTTTTCTTTTTTTCTTTTGGGCCCTCAGGAATTAGCACGGTACAATGGAAAGAATATTAATTTGAGCCGTAGAACCTAGGTTCAAATCTTGCCTCTTGCTCTTACTATCTGCGTGATATTAGTTAATCACTTAATTTCCTTAAGTTTCCTTCAGATCTTCAGTTCCCTCATCTGCAGACAGAGGGAATTGTATTAGATGATTTCCAAATCCCTTTTAGTTCTAGAATGATGCTTTTATATTTACTGATAACTGGAAGACTGAATTTGTTTTAATGAAGCAAAAATAACATACCTATGTTTTCATGTTCACTTTGGAGATATATTAAGGGAATAGAAAGGGAAGAAGGTGAATTTATATGAAGAACCTGAAGCATTTTAAGAAAAATACAGAAAATTAGTCATTTTAAATTCATTAGCATATTTTCTTACTAAATCCCTACCAGATGCTGGAATGAATAAGAATTTTTTTTCCCTTTTTTAAACACTTACCTTCCATCTTGGAATCAATACTGTGTATTGGTTCCAAGGCAGAAGAGTGGTAAGGGCTAGGCAATGGGGGTCAAGTGACTTGCCCAGGGTCACACAGCTGGGAAGTGTCTGAGGCCAGATTTGAACCTAGGACTCCCATCTCTAGGTCTGGCTCTCCATCCACTGAGCTACCCAACTGCCCCCAAGAGAATGTTTTTAAATATGTGAGGGTGATATAGTTACCCTTTTCACATCCCAAAACTCCTTATTCTCTCTCTCTGCTTCCTTATGTCATTCTTACATCCCTTTTTTCTTTCATTTTTCTCTTCCTTCTCTTTGATTTCCTTTCAAGATGTTTTAGTCTAAAAAGGTCAGAGATAGTGATGTAGGAATAACTCCTATGTCAGTGATGGTGAGCCTATGACATAGGTACCAAAGATGGCATGCAGAGAACATGCCACCCACATCCTCTCAGAGTTCATTACTAGAAAGGCAGAGGGACTTGGGTGGAGCTGCTCCCTCCCCCTTTCCACAGGGTCTAAGGACATTTTTTCACATCCCCCATCCCTCTGCCCAGCAGACCATTGGGAGCACACAGGGGGTAAGGTGGGTGGTTCATAGGTGGCAGAGTTGGAGGGGAGAAGAATGCTTGGGTCACTCCCCTCCCCCTCTCTATACTCATGAGGATATTCATCACCTCACCCACTCCATTCACCCAGAAGCCCAATGGGAATGATTCCTTCCTCCCATGTGTGGGATAAAGGGTGTGTGTGCTTGGCACTCATTGAGGGGAGGGGCAGTCATGGTCTAGGGGGACAGCCATGGCACTTGGTCTGAGGGGTAGAGTAGGGGCAGGGCCAGGCACTCAATCTTCAAAAGATTCACCATCACTGTCCTATGTCATAAATGAAATTGCTGACAAGTCAGGCTACTAATGGTTGATATGTCCTTCCTGAGTAATTTTTCAGGAAAACATGGGTTAAACCCTGAAACAGAAGAAGTTTGCCTTCTCTTTCCCTTCTTTTCTCAACGGTTGAAATATTCCCTCGCACTGCACCTCCCCACTGACCCTCAAAAATAATTCCTCTGTTTATGAGTGTAGCATCTCAAGCATATTCACATCTATGAAATATAAATGACTGTATGGTTACTGTGTCTCCAAGCATAAGGTTATACCAAAGAGGCTTGTGAATGTAACCTTGAACTGGCCATGCAGCCCTTGGCTAAGACAAACTCATTAACATGCTCGGACTCAATTCCCTGGGAAAGCCCGGTTTGCAATCTACACACCCAAAGGTGTTCCCTCTACCTTGCCACCCAATCTTAAGTGTCTATACTTTGTGATGTGGTTACTACATGCTTGGGAGTACCGCCCAGGCAGGACAGGATTAAATTCAGAGGCAAACCCATGAACTCTCTCTTGGTTTTCTCTCCCCTTTCATGGAGCTCCACTGGGCTCCTTAATGACTATGTCTCTCTCCTCTTAACCTTCTCCTTCCCCAAAGCTGTAACCATCTAGGCCTGCATTTCCTACCTTAATCTCCTCCTCCACCTCGTGTTCCTTTGTACTCATACTTTCCTATCAAAGGGAGTATCATAGGGGTTGCCTGCTCTATCCAACCACTGACTTGTCCATGTCTTTCATTTCCACCCTGGTTCTCGGTTCCTACCTCTCCTCGGGTCCCATCACAAAGGTGAGCCCCTTCCCTTGTGGGACCCTGCTGGTCAGGGAGGTCCATTAAGGAAAACCCCACAATGAGATTCATCATATATGGATCTACTGAAAATGAATTACCTTTTTCCAAGAAGTAAAACAGTGCACAGTGTGAAAATGATAATAAATATGGAGATAAATCATCTTCCACTGAAGTTTAAAGATATAGTAAACAAAAAAGAGGGGTCACTACCCCAACCCCAAATTTTTATCTTGAGGGCAAGATGGCATTTTCTAATATTATTCTCAATAATTTTCTTTAAAAATTATCTGTGAATTCTATAATAAACTCACAATATCCTATTATAAGACTAATATCATGTGGTCAATTTTCAATTCATAACATAAATAGCATACTTATGGAAAAATGCTATCGTTTTTGCCAACAATTAAAAACCTTAGATGTAACATGCATGTATGACTTGGGAAAGGATTAATTAGATACTTAAGAGAAGGTAGGTGGCAAAGTAGTCAGTGTGCCAATCCTGGAGTCAGAAAGATTCATCTTTGTGAGTTCAAATCTGGTCTCAGACCTTTATCACCTTAGACAAGTTATTTAACCTGTTTGCCTAAGTTTCTCATTTGTAAAATGAAATTGAGAAAGAAATGTCAAACCACTCTAGTATCTATGCAAGAAGCCCTCAAGTGGGGTCTAATGTGCAGGTCTAAAAAAATAAAAGATTAGACAACAAGAATTAGATCCTTTCCTAGTTTACCAAAATCATATATCAACTTGTGGCTGGGGCAAAAATCCCTGAATATTGAACACAATACTGAGGCTCAAATCTTATAAAGTCTCTAAGAGCATGTAGCATATGTTTTTATCTTATAAAATGAAAGATCAATTAAACCAATATTAATCTCAACTCATAGTTTTCAGTGCTGAAAGTAACATCAGAGGATCTTACCCAGAATTTAAAATGAAATCCACATCCCCAATAAGTAGTTAACCAGACTATACTTGAGGACCTTTTATGATAGGGAGTTAATGAGCTCCAGGCAGTGCATTTTTTATCTTATTTTTTGTGAGATATAATTATCAAGTCATTTTTACCCTTATGTTGAATGTAAAGCCATTCTTCTGTAGTTTCTTTTCACCATCCAGGATAACCTAATAGAATAGGTCTAACTTCTACCTGAAAGCTATTAAATATTTTAAATGTTCTAGATCTCTAAATATGCATATTTCTTTCCATCAGTCCTCATATACTATTCTTTTGAGTCCTTTCATTATCATGGTCACCTTCCTAGACAGGCTCTAGTTTCTCAACATCTTCCATATTCATTTATTCATATGACTAATTTTTTTAACACTCCACTTGCATCTATTGAGTGTCTATTGTAGACATATCACTGTTAAAGAAGAAACCTTTGAGAACCTACTACATAGTGCATATATCAAACAATTGAAATTTTTCTATTCCTTATGCTGGGTTTGAAGAAAAATATGGACCAGAATTGATGGCAAAAAGGAATATGGAATGCTAAAATTGAATATGCTACTTCACTAAAAATATTTCAAAATATTCATATTTGTAGGCAGTTTTGCAAAATGCTTTAGTAAATAATCTCTCTCTCTCTCCTTCCTATCAACCCCCCCTCTTTTTCCTCACTGGAATGTTAAATGTGTTCTAGACAATCCCAGGGTATGGTTCTCTGCTAGAAAAAGTCCAAGGGGTCCAGGATGGTTTCAGGGTATTCAGAACTCAAAGAAAGGATATGATATTTTTTAAAATCAGTATGAAAAGAGGCTGGATAATGACCCTCCTGCAAAACAAAAGTTTGAGGGAATAGTGGCAGGTGCAAAAAAATGGTGGTGCCTGGCAACGAGTACATAATTTCGTCTCAGTAGGGGCAGTAATTATATGCAGATGTTTTATATAAACTTTAGCAGCAGGATATTAGGAGTGATGTTCTGACTGGCTAACTGAAACTGTTGAAGCAAGTTCCTGAAGTCTGCATGGTCGTGAAAACTAGAAGCACTCTAAGACTTGGCATGTCAACTTGACCTATGGCAACAACTAAGCAACCTTGGGTTCTAACTTACATATATGAATATTTGGCTTACTGGCCAGTTTATTTAGTTATCCAATAGGCTTTCCTTAAAAGAGTTAACTACCAAACTGGCTCAAAATGCTTCTTTCCTCTAGGCAAAAATATTAGGATGTCACAGAAGTTATAGGGATTCAGATTAATCCCAAACCTTATCCAGGGTCCTGAAAAGGCTCATAACTCAGAGGTGCTGCCCATTTGCTTGTAGAATCAAAATGGCTCATTGGGGTTATTCAGCATTGTGAATAACGAGGTCAGGGTGGATATGCCAGAGTAATTACAGGGCCACCAAAGTTAAATAGACCTACATTCCAAATTAGAGAATCCAAAATAATCCCCATTCTGCTCTCCATCCCAAGAAGATTCAAGTCTATTCAAGATCCAAGTCTCTTTGGATAGATTAGAACTGAATACAGATATTAAGGGAGACAACTAAATTACTTCCAAGGTCCTTTCTAGCTCTGATTAGTCTTTAATATCCTTCAATGGATTGTCATACATCTCAAGCTCTTTAATTGTGGACACCCCAGGATTCTTTACAGAGCCCCTTTTTTCTTCTTTCTTCACTTTCTAACTTGGGAACCTCATCAGCTCCTAGTGATTTAACTGATATCTTGATACATCTATACATTTTAGATCTATATATCCAGCAACAGTCTCTTCTCTGAGTTGCAGGATCATCACCAACTGTCTATTGGCTATGTCCAACTTGATGTCTTGTAGCAAAATGTCCACAAAAACCCTCATTACTTTTCTCTTTTTCTTTCAAGCTTTCCTATTACTGTTGAACATAATACTAGTCTTTTAGCCTCTGAGGTTGTCATTTCTCAATGTTATTTCTGCCTTCTCATTCTTCCTTAGCTCACTTATCTATTTAGTCACCAAACACTCTCATTTCTACTTCTACAAAACCTCTCTCATCTTTTTCCTTTTCTCTTCTCACATAGCCACCACTTTATTTCAGCCGCTCATCACCTTTCCCTTATACTACAATTGTAGCCTTCTACTTGATCTCCCTTCAATACTCTCCCCTATGTAATCTCTCTTTTCATGATGCTGCCAAACTGATTTTCCTCAAGTGCATGCCTGACCATGTTACTTCCATACTCAATAAACCTCACTAGCCCCATTATCTTTTTTTAAAAAACCCTTACCTTCCTTCTTAGAATCTATACTGTGTGCTATTTATAAGGCAGACAAGTGGTAAGGGCTAGGCAAGGGAAATTAAGTGACTTGACCAGGGACACAGCTAGGAAGTATCAGAGGTCAGACTTGAACCCAGGACGTCCCATCTCTGGGCCTGGTTCTCAAAACACTGAACCACTTACATACCCTTCCCACATCATCTTAAGGAGAAATTATGGACAATTTTGCTTGACTTTGGAGTCATTTGTTATTAATAAGTCAAAAGTATTTATTAAGCTTCTACTCTGTGCTCAGAACTTTGCTAAGTGATGGGATAAAGTACAAAGAATAAAACAATCCCCACTTGGGATGAGCTTGTGTTCCTTGACTCAAACCCACCTTTTTAGACTTGTTACAAATTCTAGCCCTTCATATACACTACAATCAGTTGATCTGGCCTTCTTATTTTTCCTCATACATGAAACTTAATTCTTGAGCCCAAGTCCCTATCTTGGCAATGAGGAGTTTGGAATGCCCACCTCTTCCTAGAATTTTAGTGCACTTGTTTGGACACATGGATTTCCTTTGTAGAGATTATTTTAGCACTTTTAACAAGCTTTGTCTCCACTCTCAGGATTGTATGCTTTGGAATCAGAGAAAGAGAACATCTTAATGAAAGTGAACACCTGTGAGAGCCAACCACACACTCTTCTGTGTATGACTGCTCAATCAAACAATAGAGGGCACAATGCAAAGAGCAGAGGAAGCTAGAAATACACAGAGAAAAAAGAGGAAACACTTAGCAATCAGTATATCAAGAAAGAAAGCTGTAAATAGTCTAGCCGGAATTATGTACATTATTTTAAGATAATAGAACTTGCTCCAAAAATTTTTTAAATGTCAGCAATTAAAGCAGTACCTGCAAAAAGATAGCAGGCTCGATTTTCTTTTGGATAGTCTGATACACAACGGTGAAATAAAACCTTTTAAACAGAGGGTATAAAAATGGTATGAAAATTGTGTTATGGTATATGAGTAGTAACACTACTTGCCAAAAATTACAAGAACACATTGCCAGAATCCCATAGTATTGAGTGACCTTGAGCAGGGCTCCAGGGCTCTCTTCCTGAGACCATAGCCAAGGGGCAATAAACTCTGCCTTCCACTGTTTCCTCTACTTTCCCTACCCCAGAGGGGGCTTTTAATCTAGGAATTCCCAAGTCCTCCCCCTTCTGACTGAGTGACGAACACAAGATCAATGTTGGCTATTCCTTCTTTGTGGGGAGTGAGAATGAAAAATAGAAAGGATGTCTGTAAACCGACAGACAAGCTGAGAGCGTTTTTATTTTTCCTCTCTGGACTGAAGGATAGTCAGGCCCACTGGATATTAAACTGCAGCACCTTGGGACTTCAGCTGATAAGTATGGTATGCCTCTAATGTTTCTGCTAGGGCTTTCTTCCCTCCCCTCTTGACTTTCTAACAAAGCTCAGCAAAATTCCTCAGTAAGTTAGTCTTAAAATATGACTGTAAGTAACCAGAGAAAATTAATTGTGTGGGCATGGGAATGCCTAATTTCCAAATTATCAGGGTCAAATACAATTGATCCAGCTGTTTTCCATCAAATATTCTTTATTTCTGTATATTCTAGTCTAATCATAATTCAGAAAAATGATGGAGGTCTGGCTCCATTTTTTGCATGTGTGTTTTAGACATTCTTCAAGGTCATGAATATATTGCACACGGACATCCTGGATTTTGCTAAGTATAGTGTATAGCATAGTGGTAGTCTCTTGGTGACCGAGAATGACTATTGTCTTTGTGCAGTTTCATGTACGGTG
This sequence comes from Monodelphis domestica, assembly GCF_027887165.1. Lineage (NCBI taxonomy): Eukaryota > Metazoa > Chordata > Mammalia > Didelphimorphia > Didelphidae > Monodelphis > Monodelphis domestica. The sequence goes on from NC_077229.1 coordinate 390,272,431, forward strand.
TACCCTCATGTGGTTTTGGAGTCCAAAGCCTGAGGCGCACAGTTTGTGGCACACGGGGCCTGGGACGCCAGTTGTTACGGGAGGTGCGGTTGTGGCCTGGTGTTGGCGTTCATGCGCAGCAGCAAGACGTTGACGTTGCTCATCTTCAAAGGTGGCGGCATGGTGAATGTGGGTTCGCCAGCTGTTTCTGTCAGAGGCAGCGAGTTCTAGTTGCTTTGGTTAATGCCAGCCCTCTTCAAGTTGGACTTTAGCGGATCCTTGAATCTTTCCTTTGGTCGGCCTTGTTTCCTGAGTCCAGCTGACAGTTCACCATAGAATACCTGTCTTGGTATTCGCTGTGGGTCCATGCGGATGACGTGTCCAGACCATCGTAGCTGGGTGTTGAGGACCATGACTTCGATGCTGGTGGAGTTGACTCTGTCGAGGACTTCCTGGTTGGTGATTCGGTCCTGCCATCGGATCCTCATGATTGACCGGAGGGAGCGTTGGTGGAATTGCTCCAGCTGTTTCACGTGCTTCTGGTACAGTGTCCATGTCTCACAACCGTACAGGAGCGAGCTGAGGACCACTGCGTTGTACACTTTGAGCTTCGTCGCAGTGCTTACACCTCTGTGTTGGAGGACTTTGCAGAGCAGCCGCCCGAGTGCCTGGCTGGCCTTTTGGATCCTGGCATTAATCTCGTGGTCTAGGGACCCGTCGTTGGTGATGATGCTGCCCAGATACTAGAAAGTGTTGACTTAGAAAGCTGAGTGCCGTCGATTGTAATGCACGGCTGGTTCGTTGGCCTCCCTGGTGCAGGTTGGAACAGCACCTCTGTGTTGCTGAGGCTGATAGTCAGGCCAAACAGTTTTGTTGCGGTGGAGAACCTGTCCACAATGGTTTGGAGATGATTTTCTTGGTGGGCCATGAGAGCACAGTCATCTGCAAAGAGAGCTTCCAGGATGAGTCTCTCTGTTGTCTTTGTTTTTGCAGTCAGGCGGCGAAGGTCGAATAGTGAGCCATCCAGTCGGTATTTGATGTAGATGCCCAGGTCTAGATCCATCACAGCATGTTGTAATACTTGGGTGAAAAATAGGTTGATGAACATAAAGAAGGAAACTATATAAGTAAATTAGGTGAACACAGAATAGTATACCTGTTAGACCTTTGGGAAGGGAAAGATTTTAAAACCAAGCAAGACTTAGAGTCACAAAATGTAAAATAAATAATTTTGACTACATCAAATTAAAAAGTTTTTGTACAAACAAAACCAATGTAACTAAAATCCGAAGAAAAGCAACAAATTGGGAAACAATCTTTATAAAAACCTCTGACAAAGGTTTAATTACTCAAATTTACAAAGAGCTAAATCAATTGTACAAAAAATCAAGCCATTCTCCAATTGATAAATGGGCAAGGGACATGAACAGGTAGTTCTCAGCCAAAGAAATCAAAACTATTAATAAGCACATGAAAAAGTGTTCTACATCTCTTATAATCAGAGAGATGCAAATCAAAACAACTCTGACGTATCACCTCACACCTAGAAGATTGGCTAACATAACAGCTATGGAAAGTAATGAATGTGGAGGAGATGTGGCAAAGTAGGGACAATAATTCATTGCTGGTGGAGTTGTGAATTAATCCAACCATTCTGGAGGGCAATTTGGAACTATGTCCAAAGGGCAATAAAAGACTGTCTGTCCTTTGATCCAGCCATAGCACTACTGGGCTTGTACCCCAAAGAGATAATAAGGAAAAAGACTTGTACAAGAATATTCATAGCTATGCTCCTTGTGGTGGCCAAAAATTGGAAAATGAGGGGATGCCCTTCCATTGGGGAATGGCTGAACAAATTGTGGTATATGTTGGTGATGGAATACTATTGTGCTAAAAGGAATAATAAAGTGGAGGAATTCCATGGAGACTGGAACAACCTCCAGGAAGTGATGCAGAGCGAAAGGAGCAGAACCAGGAAAACATTGTACACAGAGACTGATACATTGTGGTACAATCGAAGGTAATGGACTTCTCCATTAGTGGCAATGCAGTGTCTCTGAACAATCTGCAGGGATCTATGAGAAAGAACACTATCCACATTCAGAAGATAAACTGTGGGAGTAAAAATACCGACGAAAAGCAACTGCTTGACTATAGGGCTTGAGGGGATATGACTGAGGAGAGACTCTAAATGAACACTCTAATGCAAATACCAACAACATGGAAATGGGTTTGAGTCAAGAACACATGTGATACCCAGTGGAATTGCACGTCGGCTGTGGGAGAGGTGGTGGGAGGAGGGGAGGGAAGAAAAGAAAATGATCTTTGTTTCCAATGAATAATGTTTGGAAATGACCAAATAAAAATTAAAAAAAAGAAAAAAGAAAAATAGGTTGACTAGTACTGGAGTGAGGACTCAGCCTTGTTTCACGCCATTGAAGATGTTGAAGTGATCTGAAGTCTCTCCACCAGATAGGACTTCCCCTGTCATGTCGACATGAAAGAGCTGGATCAGTTTGATGAATTTTGCTGGGCAACTGAGCTTGCTGAGGATCAGCCACAATGCGTCCCAATTCACTGTATCGAAAATGCCTTTGTCAGGTCTATGAAGACAATGTAGAGACTCAGGTTCTATTCAAGACATTTTTCCTGCATTTGCCTCACTGTGAAGACCATGTCAATGGTGCTGTGATCTGGTCTGAAGCCACATTGTGATTCAGGCAGGTTCTGCTCTGAAACATGATAGGAGTCTGATGAGTATAACACGGGCGAGGATCTTTCCAGCAGTGGAGAGTAGTGAGATGCCTCTGTAGTTGTCACAGGCTGCTCGTGAGCCTTTGTTCTTGTATAGGGCTACGATGGAGGCATTTCTGAGTTCTGGGGGCATGTCTTCCTCTTCCCATATGCTGGTCAGCACTATGTGGAATGCCTGGAGCGCCTTTCCATTTAAGGCCTTGTACACCTCAGTTGGGATCCCGTCTTTACCGTGTGCCTTGATTGCACTCATTTGTTTAATGGCTTTTTGGACTTCCTCTATTGAAGGAGGGATGTCAAGTTGTTCAATGGTGCGGTTTTGGAGGATCTGGTCAAGGGAGCTTTGGTCGACTGAAGAGAGTCGGTTGAGAAGCTGACTGAAGTGTTCTTTCCACCTGTTGCTGATGCCTTTTTTATCTTTTATGAGAGTGTGACCATCAGAGAATAGCAAGGGAGTGGTGGTGGGTTTTAATGGCCCATAGACAGTCTTGAGGGCACTGAAAAATTGTTTGTAGTTTTTCGTATCAGCAAAATGCTGGATTTCTTCTGCCTTTTCCCCCCACCATCGGTCTTGCATCTTCCTGATCTCACGCTGTGCCGTGGCTTGGAGAGACTTGAATCTGTCCTTTTTAGGAGCAGAGTTTGGGTTATTTTGCCACTCCATAAAGGCTTTGTTCTTCTTGCTCAATAGGTCTTCAATAGCAGTGTTGTTCTCCTCGAACCAGTCCTGGTGATTGCGTTGTTTTGGGCCTAGGACTGCCTTTGATGTTTCCTTCACTGCGTCTCTGAACTGGTTCCATTTCTCTGTTGAGCTTCCAGTGAGTGGTCCCTTGTCAGACAGCTTGTTGTCCAGGCAGGACTGGAATGTTTGCAAATAAGATGGATCTCTAAGACGACTCATGTTGTAAAATGCGCGAACTGTCTGAGCGCGTTTTGGATGGCAAGGCGCAATGCACATTTGAAGAGTCACTCTAACCAATCGGTGGTCTGTCCAGCATTCAGCTCCTCTCATGGCTCTGGTGATCTTTATATCCTGGATGTCTCGACGGCGTACAATGATGTAGTCAATGAGATGCCACTGTTTTGATCTTGGGTGCATCCACATTGTTTTATATTTGTTCAGCATTCTGAACACAGCATTCGTGATGGTGAGTTCGAACTCTGAGCATTTGCTGAGTAGCAGTAGGCCGTTGTTGTTCATTTTGCCCACGCCGTGTTTGCCGAGCACTCCTTTCCATCTTTCATGGTCCTGGCCAACACGGGCGTTGAAGTCTCCCAGTAGTATCAGCTTGTCATTTGTGGGCACTGAGTGCAGGGTGGCACTCAGGTCAGAGTAGAACTGCTCGATGGTCTCCTCTGTGCTGGTCAGTGTTGGGGGATATGCGCTGATGATTGTGGCATACCAGTCTTTGCTGAGAGGCAAACAGATCTTCATGAGCCTCCCGCTGATGTCCAGAGGCAAGTCTGGCAGCTATTTGAGCAAACTGGTCTTGATGGCCAGGCCAACACCATGGATTCTGTCTTCATTTGAGGCTCTACCTTTCCAGAAGAAGGTGTATCCAGTGGTGGGTTCGCTGAGTGATCCCTCTTCTGGTAAGCGTGTTTCGCTTAAGGCTGCGATGTTGATGTTATATCGCGCCAGTTCTTTACCGATTAAAGCTGTTCTTCTCTCAGGTCTTGGGGTATTCTCTCTGTCAAGTAATGTCCTGATGTTCCATGCTCCTAGTAGGAATTTCTTTGTATTTTTTCTTTGATTTTGACCGCTTAAAGGGGATGATTCACCAGCCGTGGTGTGCTGACCGGGTGTTTGTAGGGCAGGCAATGTTTGGGACACCTTTTCTAGTCCCTTCCCTTGATTAGGGGGAGCAGTGCTATCCTAGAGAGGGCTGCTCAGTCGCCCAGGATGCTGCCAAACGCCCTGCTGCCCACAGGGCCAAGCGACCACTGGTCCGTGGGCCGCCTACGTGCAGGATCGTGACTACAACTGCCAGTGGTCACCTCTACCTGTTGTGTCCTCACTCCCCCATCGCCACAGGTCTTGAAGAGGGTGGATGGGGTTAGGATAGATGAGTGTGCACAAAGATACTTGCACACTCATCAATTTTGCTAAGTATATTTCCTTAAACAACCTCCTCTCCCCTATTAAAAACAAAAACAACAATAAAACCCCTAACATTAATTTTATCAAAACTTGGTAGATTTAATATTTTAGTTGGAAATTCTGAAAATATTATTTGTTTCTTTATATTGATCAAGATGAGAGCGAAAGTACCAAAGTGGTCGGGGGCAAGCATTGTAGTTAGAAAGTCTTGGGTTCAAGCCTAACCTGCATCTCAAACACCTCAGCTATGTAAGCAGGGGCAAGTCATTTAACTCCTCAGAGTCCCTGGTAAGTCTCTAAGATTTTGAGTGAGTTGCAGATCTTTGCAGATCTCCATCCATTCTAGGAAATTTCTACCCTAGGATTTTCCCATATAGATGAAGTCACATATACATACATTTAATTAGGGGAGGAGGGGAGGAAGAATCAAAATCCAAAGAGCACTAGGACAAGGAGGAAAATAAAATTTTGAAAAATTAATTAAAATTTAATGCATTGAAAATATTCATGCCTCAAATTTAATAACTTCTGTTGAGGTTAAAAATACAGGAAGTTATTTAGTACCATTATTTTCTTAGTTTACCAGTGGTTTAACCAGAGAGTAAAAAAATTTAATGCTAGAATTTTAGATCTATTTCTCAAATTCCTCCAGTCAATCAACAGGGATTTTATGAAAGGCATGCTAAAATTCAAACTTAAATAGCTTTTCTTTCCAGTTGTGTTTGTTTTTAATTGACCTAAGAATTATCAGGAATTCTTTGAATCTTTAGATTATGAAAAAAAATTATGCTTATTCAAAAAGTAACCAGGGCTTCTTTGACTACAAATATACTCTTCAATTGAACTGGGGAAATCACAAGGAATAGTATTGCTAGAAATGTTTTGAATGTGATTTTTGCCAGAGACTCTAATGCTGATTTTCAAAGAACAAGAATAATTTAGGTAATTTGCGTAAACTCTCCTTTGGCCTTAGTCTGAATATTGTCCCTATAACCTAAACAGCAGTACAATTTATTTATGTTTGCCTGGCTAATGTTAGATCCCAGCTCAAAAAAATGAATTATAATAAAAATAGAATAAGAGGTCAATATCTGACAAATAGAAAAATCTTAACAAATGGGCTAATATTGATGTTTAATATACATTTCACAACACAGTTCCACTCCCTTCTCCCCCATCCCCTTCTCTTGAGCTTGGTTGGTTTGTTTCTACCCAAGGATCAATTTTTTTTTTGTATCTACTGGAAGCTTATTTAATATCCTGAAGATCTTTTTGGCAAGGCTTATTTTAAAGAAATTGTTAGGAAATAGAATTTCTGGTGCTCTCAAACTGCAAATTCTTGTTGAAGAAGTACCCTGTCTTAGAGGTTGCTGTCCTGGCGTGAATATACTGGTTTGCATCTGCTCTGAGAGATGCGCCATAACTTCACTTGGGTCCAATTTAGTGACTACTGGTAAATGGTGGTGAGACTTGTCTGTGCTCTAAAGGGCCTTTCTTGGAACCATCACCGAAGCTACTGAGATCTTTTGGTACATTAGCAGGGCTTTTGGTTTGCTGGGAAGAGATTTTCTCAATGTTCAGTTGAACACTGCTTGGCTCATTTCATGCAGGGCTGAAATAGTTTACAGTTAGAACCCGAGAGACTACTTTCCAAGACTTCATATAATCAGAGAAATTAGAAGTGGAAAAAGCCCAATACATTATCCAGGACATGATTCCTCCCTGTGGTTCAGCAATTAGTGGGTTTTTTCCCCAATCCCATTTTAAATGACCTTGCTGATGCTAACTGAGCTTTCTTCATTTACCTGGGGAGTCTATTTTCCTGATATTCACCCAACTAAGTAACATCTGCTGATTTCATTAACTTAACTCCCAGCTCATCTAATTTAAGATATTTAGTACAACCGGTTTGCCAAACATTAAACAACTGAAAGTATCATATGTCTTCTCTTTTTATGCTCCCTTTCAGTAGCAATTTGCATGAATTTATAATGATTATGAACCCATATTTAGCTTGGTTAAATGAAACAGATCATTATGTCTAGCTGTAGGTAGAAAGAAAAAAAGGGGAAGCAAATGGTTTGAAAAGTGAGTTACAGTGTAGAAATGGCCATTTTCTTTTATTCTGTCACAAATCTTAACAATCACTGGTAGCCAGCAAAGTGGTGTGGGACGGAAGTCAGGAATTCCCAAGTTCAAATCTAGTCACACACACATGAAAGCTGTGTGACACTGGGTGAGTCTAGTTCAGTTTCTGTAAACTGGGGATAATAGTAACCCTTACTACCCAGGCTTGTTGTGTAGAAGAAATGGGATAATATCTGTAAGGCCCTTTGCAAACTTTAAAACATTATATAAATGATAACTATTATCATAGCTTTAATGTTGCTACTGTTTTTTTTTTTTACATACCAAAGTCCATAATTTAGGAATACATTTGTGCTTAATCTGTATAAAGGGAAAACTTAATCTGCTAGTCTAACAAGATAAATACAAAATATTTTCTGGAGAATCCACTAATTTCCCTACACAGAGTTTAAGCCCTTCTTTACCTCTTCCTTCCTTCAATAATATACCGCAATTGTGAGTGCATTTAAATTCTACTAAGGATTTTTTTTCATCCTTTGGCTTTTCTGCCTTAATCATTGCTTTCCCCATTGAAGTCACTTGACTAAAGCTTCCAATTGATACCTTTAAAAGCATCATGAGTGGAAATATTTGGTGAAAATTTGAATTTTCCTGTAGCCATTTCCTGTTGCACGCCAGTTACACTTCCTCTTCCCATTTTCCTACTGATCAGATATTCTTTGCCTAAGCCTGAAGTGAGCATTCACAAATACCCAAAGCTTTATCCAGGGGAAAACCCTTTCATTTCCGTTAATTGGGTCCATATTGGACTATCAGCTTGATTCCCAGCTCAAAGCTAAGCTTAGATCTATGGGGTATACTGTCATTAGCGGCACTCATTTGTGCCCCAAGATTAGCCCACTGATTCTTGTTCTTCTCTCAAACACTCAGAACTCCCTTGAGTTAATCATTGAGAGTTGAACCCATGTTGTACTATTGGAGCCAGGTGACAAGGAAGAATTCGTCATAGTTACAAAGAGGTTCGTTTTTTAGGGTAAATGGGCAACCAATACAGTGGAAAACCAAATGGCTCATCTCCTACATGGTTCTTTCCAATGCAAGTCTAGAAGATGACTGACTGAACTTGTGCATAGTCATGGTGAAGAATGTCTGGAATGACACAGTGCTCCTCACACTGCTCAGACTGTGATTTCACACCCCTGTTTTCGTCATGCTGATTCATTCAGACAATCCAACAGGTGTTTGCACTTAGCCAGTCATAACCAAACCAAATTAGTATGTGAACCATCTGAATCTCTGCCCACATGATTTAAGTTAGTCCTAACTCAGGGGTCCCCCACTGAAAGAGATGATGAATAAAGTTCTTAAGTCAATAGAAATCTCATGAACTAAATAAGAGAAATGGAGATTTTTAAACTGTTACAAGAATAAGCCTTTTGAGTGCAAAGGGCGGGTGGGCAGACAGCCATTACATCTTGACAATTTTCCATAGCCCTGGAAGACCAGCTATCTCACAAAAGTGCTTATGGCATGCATATCACTTTGGATTCTTATACCACAATAATTTATGATCTTGAGGAACTATAAAACACCCGGCAAATGAATAGTACTTGCCAGAAAGCTTATAGTCCCCATATGATAAAAATGACTTATCAGACAACTGATTGAGTATCTTTAGTCTTTTGAAAGCTGTGAAGATATATTTTCCTTTTTTTTTCTTTTGCTAAAATGCCAAGAATGGTTTAAATTAAATACAAATAGACTTCTTTTTTCTCTTTGTAAATTCCCCTAAAGTCTCTTCATGAGTTTTTTTTTTTTCCCCTGGGAAGTAATGGGTATTCCAAGACAACGTGTAGTGTAGTAACTACTTTGTTAGCCTTAGCTGGTAGATCTCGTAAACAATTATGCTCCATACAAGAAGGAGACCAAATCAAGGAAATATGCAGGGAAAGTTTCTGCCCATTTGGTGCTCTTTGTCTTACAGTGCAAGAAAGCTTTACAAGGCATAACAAGGCTCGAATTGCTCTTCCTCAAATTTAGACTGTTATCAGAAAGATGGTATGATTCAGATGTATCTTATGCCTCTTAATGAAAAACACGCAGCACCTTTATTGATAAAGTTCCTCAAAGATGAACCTGAAAGGCATTTATAGGCATTGGATACAATTATTCAGTAGCAGGATTTTTGTTCTCCTTCAGAGATTTATAAAATGCCTTTTCTCTAATATGCTTGCAGATTAAGTCAAAATGTTTTGGCAGATGAAAAAAGAGACATACTACAATGACATTACATCTGGGTTGCCTTGGCTTTGGAAAAGCTTAACATATTACCAAGACAATATGACTAGATTTATCTGTAGACTGAATGAAATATAGGTACTTTTCAGACAGCATTTGGATATTATGAGTTCTTCATGGTTCAATAATTTTAGAGAATACAATGACTACATTTGAGAATTACTAATAAAGTCAAAGTGACAATTCCATGTAAGCAATTTCTTTAAAAAAATTAATATTAGGGTTGGGTTGTGCTTTAGTTAAAAACTAAGATTCTGAGTTTGTGGAGTTTACTAATTTTTTTAATTTGAGCCTTTGGATTAATTAGTAGGCCCTATGGACAATAGGTGTGAATAGGAATTGCTGATTCATGATTCCTTTCTTTTATTATAAAAATAGGGAGCAGGAAGTATAGTGAATAGAATGAGGGGCCAGTAATCATCTCTTCTACTCTCCCATCAGCAGGGAAAATTAGTCTCTGAGGAAAGATACTCCATTTATCAGCTGAGCAGAGAAAAGTGAATCTAGCCCTGTATCTCTTCATGTGGCAAGAAGAGCCAAATAGGAGAAGGCACAGCAGAATGTGCAGCAATATGATGGTTCAGGAAAAAGAAAATTCAGTTTCCTGGAATTTTGGCAACCCTTTTCGACAAGCAATGGCCATTCTGTTACCTTTCCAAAGATGACTGGGCAGTCTTAAAATATTTCCTACATGGAAAATTATTTCCCAGGTGGAATTTTAATGCTTACAAAATATTAAATCGTTAATAAAAATTCAACCTAAGTGAAAATCAGTTTCTAGTTTCCATAGTGCATGCAATGCAGCTCCCTGACCGGGAAGTGAACCATGGACAACTATTTATTAGCTTGTTAAACCACATTCCAGCCACTTTTTGTGTTTTTCCCCCTCTTTTCCAATCAGATAAACATGCTCAATAGCATATCCTGGATTTTAAAAAATGAAAAAAATTATATTGGTATGGTGTCTGTACTCAAAAATAGTCATTTGAAATGGGGATTTAAGTTGTAAATCACCAGTATGACTTTATATGTGTATCTATATACATACACACACATATGAACATATATATGGAGAGAGTGAGCTTGTTTAAGATTGTCTTTCTGGAAAGGATGATCTTAATAGTGATTGCCGAACATTTGTGGGAGATCTCTCAGAGAGGATGAGTTCTATATGGACAGTGAGACTTGGATTCTCATTAGTTTATCTGTTTGTTTGTTTTTCCCCTCAATTACAATTTTAGTTTCCTCAATTACAAAATAAGAATAACAATAGCACCTTCTTCCTAGGGTTGTTTTGAAGTTCAAATGAGACAACATTAGTAAAGTGCCTGGCAAATAGTATGTGCTTAATAAATGCTTGTGCTCTTCCTTTCAGCTCCTCTAAAAAGTCAGTAAAAAACAGCTTTTTAAATGACCAGTAATCTCCATGATTTAGAATGTTTCAGGGAACTAAAACCCTTCTATCAATGAAATTTCCCTGCTATTTATAGCCTTAGAGATTTTCCTGGGGGCACTGAAAGGGTAGGTGACTTCTCAAGGACCACACAACCAGTACACATCCAGAGACACTGTAAATGCAAATTTTCTAAATTCCTAGACTAAATCATTATCTATTACACTACTTTATGTCCTTAAAAGCCAGTTAATCTTGATAAATATGAATTAAATTATATAGATTACCACCATTACTCTAAAACAAATCTCCATATACTTTAGATATCTTTAGAAAGTCACAGGAACAGATCAGAGAACCACTATCTCAGACTATTGGCAGATTAATTCTGTTTCATGTTTAGGAAAAGAATATGAATATGAACTTGACTGGAAAATTAACTTCTCAGAGGTCAAAGTGTAAAACTTAAGTGATTCTTATTGGAAGTACATTTTGCATCTGGGCTTGTGATTAACTAAAAGATTTTGACAGGAATCTGTTTTAACAGAACTGATGCCAAATGAATGGGAACTTCAATTTGAATTCATTCAAGAGGTGTAACAATCTTCCATTTAATCTGAGCACCAGTCTCCATTCATTATGAAGGGTGTGAGGGGGTTCTTGCACTTCTTCCCTTTATTTTTGGAAGAAATTTCTGGAGAATCTGGCCATAGAAAGGGATCATTTAATGAAGAAGATGCCCAAACAAGGACAAGAGGAGTTAGACAATAAAAGATGCTAATGAGTATCCCAAGTTGCCCAAATCTAGAATTGCTTTACTCTCTAATCTAAAGGATACCCATATGCATATAAATATTTTGATTGTTCATAGATTTTAATTAAATAATTAGATCTCGTATGCATTTTCATCTTTTAAATAAGCTGTATTGTGTGCACTAGGTATCAATTACAGAATTCAAATAATGGGAAAGAAATATAAATTAAACAAAAGTAGGAAAAAATTAAGAGTAACCCCTGAAAATAAATTCATGGGGTTAAAAATAGAACCCTTTATTTTGAGAATTGAGTTTTTATAGTTTTCATATTTTCATAGAAGAGTTAGTTTGATTTGGCATATATACATGAACATTTTATTTGAGTCTACCTTATATTGTGGGCAGCTTAGTGGCACAATGGATAGAGAATTGGGCTTAGGATCAGGAAGACTCATCTTTATGAGTTCAAATTTGGCTGCAAACACTTCCTTTTTCTTTCTTTCTTTCTTTCTTTCTTTCTTTCTTTCTTTCTTTCTTTCTTTCTTTCTTTCTTTCTTTCTTTCTTTCTTTCTTTCTTTCTTCATTTGCTTCTCTTAATCCTTCCTTCCTTCCTTCCTTCCTTCCTTCCTTCGTTCCTTCCTTCCTTCCTTCGTTCCTTCCTTCGTTCCTTCGTTCCTTCCTTCCTTCCTTCCTTCCTTCCTTCCTTCCTTCCTTCCTTCGTTCCTTCCTTCGTTCCTTCCTTCGTTCCTTCCTTCGTTCCTTCGTTCCTTCGTTCCTTCCTTCCTTCCTTCCTTCCTTCCTTCCTTCCTTCCTTCCTTCCTTCCTTCCTTCCTTCCTTCCTTCCTTCCTTCCTTCCTTCTTTTCTATCATTACTAAGTATCAGATCCAAAGCTGAAAAGTGAGATCTAGGCAAAGACTATTTCCTTCTCCAGACCATTTTTACAAATGAGGAAACTGAGGCAAACAGGATTAAGTCACTTGCCCAGGGTCATGTAGCTAAAAAGTGTCTGAGATTAGATTTGAACCCAGACCCTCTTTTTTTCAGGCCTGGCTCTCTATCCATTGAGCCATCTAGTTTTTCTTCCTCAAACACATTCTAGTAGTATGATCTTGGACAAGTAAATGAATTCTGTTTTCCCAAGTTTCCACATTCGTAAAATTGATTTGGAGAAGGAAATGGCAGTGTCTTTACCCCCTGCCAAAAAACAAACAATCCAAAATGGGATCATGGAGAGTCTGAAATGGATGAACAATAAACAATAATTACCTTGTTTTATAATGGGGCACACAACATTTAGAGAGAGAAACAGATATTGGTAGATAAATAACTTTTTTCTGACTTGAAAGACTAATATAATCAATTGTCTTTAGAAAGGAGAACAAAGAATCAAGGTACTTGAAATTCCTGATTCTCTCTTAATCCTTCAAAGAGTTAAGGATGACCTAGAATGATAGGAGATTCCTGGTTGCTTTATGTTAGATGAAGAAGCAAAAATCCCTGACATCAAGGGGAAGGTGGGTATTCCTACTTAAATGCCATGAACACTGAAATGTTTTATGAGGGAATTTGAAGGATTCTACAAGATGAAAATAACTGAGATTCAATGGAGTGCAAGAAAGGCAGAATCACTGCTATATGGAGACAGTCAGTAAAATGAGGGCACTACATTTTATCCAGAATTAAAAATATACTGCTTGGGAATTGACTGTCCTTTCTATGTCTTATTTTTCCATATTTTCTTCCCTCTACACTCAGAGAAATAGAAGGGAAAAAATTTTGAGATGTAGAAAAATGCAAGGTGTAGAAAAAGGGGATTAAGACGGAAGGGAAAGAAAAAGGAAGAGAAGAAAAATAAAGAAATATAAAGGAGAAGAGGGAGAAAACAAGACATAAGGGATATAATCAGGGTTTTACTGTATTTTTTAAGAAAAGGAACTATTAAAACATCAATTATTGGGACAACAACCATACATGAGCCTTTTGTTGTTATTTCTTATATTTGTTTAAAAAGAAAATAAAAAGGAGTGGGGAAAAAGCAAGTTTGTAGGCAAGGGGAAAAATTGGTATGGCTGAAAAGACAAACTTCATGTTATTTTACCAGTCAAAGGCTGGCTCTGCTTCAATGTATGTAAACAATTCACAAACTATCTAATATATATTTGGAATTGTGAAACTCCCTAGTTAATCTAGCATGAACTTTAATCCACCTGGTCATTCTGGAGTTGTGTTTCTTTTTATATTTATTCTACAGGGGATTCTGCTCTCATCTCACCCACAGCATTAAATCTTCCTATTAATGATGATGAGTGATAATTCTGAGCAAAAGACACAAACATGCTCTTAATGTCCCTGGAACAATTGTATATCAAGCCCTAAAAGACACACACACACTCACAAACACACACACACACACACACACACACACATTTATTCTTACCCTTGGGAGAAATGTAATAAAATAGTTTAATAGGACATCAGGGACTAAAACTCTGAGGAAACATCACTGTTTTAAACTTCACCACCAAACAGCAAAGCCATAAATTTTGCTTACTAAGGTTCTGGGAATTTAAAGACTGTTAAGTACCTGAGACCAGGGGGATGAGTACCAAGTGCCCCTAGCATGCCTTGCTGCAGAGTATACCGGTTGCTTGGGACATGAAAACAGGGCACATTCTCTTTCCAAATCCATGTTTGGCTTTGGTAAATGTAAGCATTTCTTTGAAGCCAGTTCTCTGTATTTTCCAGAAACATATTTTTCTGCACATTTTAACAACCTTTTCTGTATCCCTCTTTCACAAGTTACAGAACACTAAAAGAAAAAAAGAGAAAGAAAAAACATTGAGTATTAAAATAATTCCTCTAAAGTAACAATCTTAAACAAAATTTAATCTGAAGGTTAAAATGTTATATAATTATTTAGTTTTAGCATGAATATAACAAAATGCATGGATCTTGGATTTAATTGTTTTAATTAAATATAGTGACTATCTTTTAGATAATATTTTTGAGTTCACATTGGCTTTTAGTACCAAGTATACTTGTTGGCAGACCAGAACTGTGTAGGCAGAGCAGTCTCAAAAAATTGTCTACTCACAGGACTCACTGAGCATGCAAAGTGACCTTATGGCTCCAATATTCATTATTGAATTCCTGTGTTTTCTGAATCTTCTCATGGTTAACTGGTTATGTCCCTGGCCATTCCTTGCTTGCTTGGCACTTGGTATCTCTATTTCCTCTCTTGATTGGTTCTGGATGATCTCTTGCTTGAGAGCAGAGAACCCTTTCTATGTTCCTTTCTTGGATTTTTTTTTCCAGTCAGATTTACTTTCCCACAACCATGGACTGATTTTTTGTGGTGAAGATTAGGTCTCAGAATATTTTTCATTCTACCTTACCATGAGGCCACTAAGGCTGGGCCAACTAGAGATCAAAACATAGTACAAAAGGCAAAGAGCAAAAGCAGGAGAAGAAAGGAATAATGCCTGGGAATGAGTCCAAATGGCATATCTCCAGTAGATGCTCTCATGTTGTGCTGTAATGTATTTGAGTTTTCATTGAAAAAAAATACTGGGCCAACTGGCATAGTCCACAGTTTTATGAAGAAATCTATAAGCACCAACAGGCTTCACAGACAGGGCATCTGCCCTAACTGTTAAGTTAGTGTACATAACCCTGAAACAAAGTGCTTAGGTACATTATCCTTCCCTGAGGTTAAAAAGGGGATATTCCCAGTTATATGATGCTACTTGGCCAATATGAGACTAGCTTCCAAATGTATTAGGGCATAAAAACATTGCAAACAAGTGCAAAAGAGCAGAAATAATAAATGCAATCTTCTGAGATCACAATATAATGAAAATAATAATTAGTAGGCATAAATGGAGAGGCAAATCAAAAATTATTTGGAAATGAAACAATATGATTCTCCAAAATTGGTTAAAGAACAAATCATAAAAACAATAATTTCATTGAAGAAAATGACAATGATGAGACATCCTTTCAAAATCTGTGGGATGCAGCCAAAGCAGCCAGGGGGAAATTTATATCCTTGAGTTCATATATTAACAAATTAGGGAGGGCAGAGGTCAATGAATTGGGCATGCAAATTAAAAAACTAGAAAGTGAACAAATAAAAAATCCCCAGATGAAGACTAAATTAGAGATCCTAAAAATCCAAGGAGAAATTAATAAAATTGAAAGTTGAAGAACTATTGAGTTAATAAATAAAACTAAAAGCTGGGACTTTGAAAAAACAAAAAAAATAGACAAAATACTGGTCAATCTAATTAAAAAAGGAAAGAAGAAAACCAAATTGACAGTATCCAAGATGAAAAGGGAGACCTCACCTCTAATGAAGAGGAAATTAAGGCAATCATTAAAAATTATTATGTCCAATTATATGGCAATAATATGGCAATCTAGGTGATATGGATGAATATTTACAAAAATATAAATTGCCTAAACTAACAGAGGAAGAAATAGAATACCTAAACAACCCCATATCAAAAAAATAAATTGAAAAAGCCATCAAAGAACTCCCTAAGAAAAAATCCCCAGGACCAGATGGATTCACAAATGAATTCTATCAAACATTCAAAGAACAACTAACCCCAATATTAAACAAACTATTTGTCAGAATAAGCAAAGAAAAAGTTCTACCAAATTCCATTTATGACACAAATATGGTAGTGATTCCAAAGCCAGGCAAGTCAAAAACAGAGAAAGAAAACTATAGACCAATCTCCTTAATGAACATAGATGCAAAAATCTTAAATGGAATACTAGCAAAAAGACTCCAGCAAGTGATCACAAGGGTTATTCAAAACTAGGAACATTTTTAAAGAGAGATGAGAGGGGGTAGCTGTTTAGCTCAGTGGAATGAAAGTCAGGTCTAGAGACAGGAAGTCCTAGGTTTCAATCTTAACTCAGACCCTTCCCAGCTGTGTGACCCTGGGCAAGTCACTTAACCCCCATTGCCTGGCCCTTACCACTCTTCTGCCTTGGAACCAATACACAGCATTGATTCCAAGATGGAAGGTAAGGGTTTAAAAAAAAGGAGATGGGAGGAATGAGGCTTTTGACCTAGGCCAAGTATTATGTGGGGTTGTACTGGTAAAAGGAATTTCTTCATCTAGGAATTCTATATACAATTGAAATTACAAGTCTAACCCCTACAACCCCTATCTCAGTGATAGAGGGCCTACATAAACTGTTAAGCTCTAAATACCAGTTTGATGATAGCTATACCTAAGATGTGAGTTTTATATTTTGTATGATAAGTACTGGATGTTGGTTTTGGAATTCGAGTTAGGAAGACCATAATTAATACCATGCAATCAATTTCTTTTTTTTTCTTCTGGATACTCAATATTTTTTCTTTCTGTATGATCCTTAGAATCAACTAATACAAAGCTGTTGAAAATACAAAATATTCTTTGATTCTATCTTTAACATTACTAGTGTCCAACTCAAATAGAAACAGATCTCTATTACTGCATATTGACTTAGTAAACCATAAATTAACATCATTTATGTTCCATTGTATTTTTACTTATTTTCTTAAACTTTTTTCAATTACATTTAAATTATTTATTTGTTTGTTACATCAAACTACCCAGATAACTCCCTTTTCCCTCCCCATTAAAGAAGGCATCATTTGACAGAAAGATACATGTAGATATAAAACTATCTTTTACTTTTTTCTATTTATCATTTTTTCTCTGGACGTAGAATATAAAAGTCATTCTTCAAAGAATATTTCTGTTGCTGTATATAATGTATAATTTCCCTCCATAATTTCCATATAGTTCTTCCCCTGTTTATCCAATATTTTTAACCTGTTTTTCATTTTATATGGTGCAGTGGTATTCCATCCCAATCATAAGGTACAACTTGTATAGCCATTTCCTAATTGATGTGCATCCTTTCATTTTCCAGTCTTTTGCCACCACAAAGAGAGCTGCTTTAAATATTTTAGAACACGATCACCATACGAGATAATCCTAATAGTGGTATTGCTGGGTCAAAAGGTTTACACAGTTTTATAAATCTTTGATTATAATTCTAGATTGCTCTCCAAAATGGTTGGATCAGTTTACAGTTACACCAATGGTGTATTAGTGTCCCCATTTGTCCGCATCCCCTTTAACATTTGTAGAATGCCCAACCATTTTTAGCCAAACTGATAAGTGTTTTAAACTGTTGCAGGTCACCCTCAGGAGTTTGCCAGTACTTGCAGACTTCTGGCAGCAAGTTTGACACCTCTAAGACACAGTTATGTCTTCTTCTATCATTGTCATTGTCCATACATATCTTCCAGATCAAAGAGACTTATAAATGACAAAATTTTTTTTTTGTGAAATTTTTCCTTATTTTTTCTTTTTTTTAAAATATATTTTATTTGATCATTTCCAAGCATTATTCGTTAAAGACATAGATCGTTTTCTTTTCCTCCCCCCACCCCCCATAGCCGACGTGTAAGTCCACTGGGCATTAGATGTTTTCTTGATTTGAACCCATTGCTTTGTTGATAGTATTTGCATTAGAGTGTTCATTTAGAGTCTCTCCTCAAATGACAAACATTTTAATGAGAGATGGTGTTTAAATCTTTTCCTTGGAAAAATTTTAATGGATGCTTAAATAAATTGAAATGCTCATTTGAATATAATCCTAATTACTGATGATCCCAGATTTAGACACTTGAATATCCTTGTTTTTTATGTTTTAAAATCTTCTTTTATTTAAAAATGGTTTCTAATGACCACTTTAGACAAGATGCGCATTGTCTTAAACTGGTTAAGCACCTTTTTCTATAGCTCCTAGAATGACACTCTAGCAATTTATCAGAATAGAGATATATACCCACCTCTGACCATGCTGACACGAGCCATTGCAATTTCTTGTGTTTATGGCAGCGTTTAAGCAAACAGGCTTCTTGAGTTTGGGGTTTCGTTTCTGTGAAACAGACAGCATCAGGCAGAATCTGAGCCAGGGCAGATGGGTTTGTGCTTTTACAGGTCACAGATCTCTTTTTCCATCCTTTCCCACACGTTCTTGAACACTAAAGGAGAACAGTGAATAAATGATGGGCAGGAAAACCCAGCAAAGGAAAATACACTAGGTTGGTGTGGGAGTTTTCAGGAGGAAGGCTCTAACTGGCATCAGTAAGTTCAGGGGTTTGGAAACAGGCACCCACCTCATTTCTCTGTTCCCTGCTCCCTTTGAATACTTTACCTCTGACCAGGGCCCTGCACTCCAGGCAGGTGGGCAGCTCTGAGTGTTGCAGATCTGTCTGCTGGGAGGCATTGACTGAGGGCAAAGAGTGGAGGACACAGCCTCTGATTTAGAGTGAATCTGCTGCATACACTGAACCAGTCTAGACTGTTCTCCTATGCCACAGGTTAGGCTGCAGGTGCTCCAGTTCCCCACTGACCACCTAAGAGAAGACAAGGCAAAAGGCATCAAGATTTGTGAATATTTATTCATGCCAGAAAGAAGATAATTATATGAGTATTTTCATTTTAAAAAGCTTTATCATTATTAGTAGTAATTATTCTCTACAATAATACAACAAGGTAAACTCAGAATATTTGTTTTTTCCATACTGAAGAAGTGATGTTTTCCAGGCAGGTGGTGCAATGGATTAAGTACAGGATCTGCATTCAGGATAAACTGAATTCAAAATCCAGATTCAACCACTTACTAGCTGTGTGATCCTGGGCAAATCACTTATCCTTTCTGCCCAGCTTCTTCATCTGTAAACAATCTGTTAACAATAGTATCTTTCTCCCAGGAGGATAAAATAAAAGAGAATGGGAATAAGAATTCATGTAGCACCTACTCTGTACCAAGCATTGTTCTGTTTTTTTTACAAATATTACCTTATTTGAACCTTATAGCAATCCTGTGGATTAAATGCTATTATTATCCTCATTTTATGATTGAAGAAACTGAGGCAAATAGAGATTAAATAACTTGCACATAGCTAGTAAGTATCTGAGGCTGAATTTGAATTTCAATCTTCTTGACTGAAAGCCCAGTATTCTATCTACTGTGCTATCATCTATTTCTAATTTTAAAGATGATATTTGTAAAGTGCTTTGCAAACCTTAAAGTGCTATATAAATACAAATAACTAGCACCAACAGCATCAGCATCTCCAAGTTTTACCCTATTGACCCACATCCCTTAAGAACTCTTCTCTCTTTTTTCCTCAACTCTTATCTTCAGTATGAACAACTACCTTGTATGAGGTGGAATATTTTTCAAAATTAAGTTCATATATATGTATATTATATATATTCTCGATGTGAATGAGAAATATGTATTCTTGTTTCATTCACCTTTGATTGTGGAAACCCTAAAATATTATATATGCAGTAAATTTATTTCATGAGCACAATTTCATTATGCTTTCAATGAACCCAAAGAATCCAATGTCACTGGAGTCAATTTCTTCCTTGAGTCTATCTTTTTTTACATCAATTTCTTCCTTGTTATTCTATGTGACTTTGGAAAATGACCTCAGGAGATCAAAATAACCCTTGATCCAAATAACAAGGAAAAATACATAGTAGGTGAAAGGAGGCCACAGGATTTACTTATGGAAATATCAGACATGTAAGACTAGAAAAAGAGGTTGGTTTGACATAAAGTTGGACAAAAGACATAGTACAAATTGTACTATTACATAGGACACATTAAAAGACAAAGAGCAAGAATTCAAGTTATTATTGGATAGATAATCCATGGAGTATTTCTGGAAGGAAATAGGCAAGACTTCTAAGGATCAGATGATATGCCTGAGTTATAATCTGCACTGGAGGTAGGAGTACCCATGCAGAACAACTGTCACAAGCCATGTTATGATGGCTTAAGTGAGCACCTGTGGAATGGGAACTGAGGTCTGTTTGAAAACATATAGCAAAAATTATAGCAAAAGAATAGCAAGGCAAACAAAATGCCAAAAAGGACTCAAGTTCTAACTTTTCCAAGCTATGTTATACAGGAGACAAGGAATAAAATGCAGAAAAACAAACCCTCTGATTTTCCTAGATGTGAAATAGAAGTAACTCTACATAATTTAGTCTACCTCTGTCTTGGGCAGGTCTAAAATATTATCTATTAAGTGTGTTTCCTAAACAGATATCATATTTGTGAGAAATTATAGAAAATCTGTTACATCAACTTTTGAAACCCAGAACAGTAAAACAATACAGCTCCTTATGAATTGTCCCATTTTAACTGTGGAAACATTTCAGCTTTCCAGCACAAATAGGGCCAATATGTTAAAAAAATTAGAAACATTCTCAATCAATCTATCCTTTTTATGAAAGCCAGTCCTTTAGCATGTACTACTTGGCTTTTTTGTCCATTGATAATGCCTCCCCTTTCTCTGTCTTCATTATCCATGTTTGCATTTATGGTAGTTTTTACATTTTCCTCCATTTCTTGTATTTGTTCTCCCTTTCCCAAAGCCTTATAAATTATAATTGGTGTGTCCACACAGGGGTTGCAACAGACATCTTGGCTGCTTCAAGGCTTTTCACACCATCTTGTTAAGTCTTTCTGTCTCCACTGTCTTAAGCCATTCCAACTGTGTTGATCCAGTCTCTCCCCTCCCCTCTTGACTGCACATCATTAAGAAGCCCTTCTTTTGAACAAAGCTCATTCATACTGTATCTGGAAACTCAAAGTGTCTGTTCTGTGTCATAGACAGAGTTGTGGGGAAAAGCCTTGATTTCAGCCCATGAAACAGTCAAAGTCAACACAAGAGCCTGCCCTTTGCCATCTTATGTTTCTGTAGCTCCTTGATCTTCAGGAGTAATTTCCCAAAACTAGATGCATACAGTAGCACACCAACTGTCATATTGGAAAAAGCAAAACTCTACTACAGCCAACCAAATCTCCAAGTCTCCAAACTGAACGATGTAAAGAGCTGGTAAAATGTCAAGTCAAAGTCATGGTTCCAATTTTAGGCATTAAAAAAGTGAGCCATACATAGTCAGTACTTTGCATCAGCTCAGGCACTAACCCATGAGGCATAAGCTTTTGTCTCCCAGGAGTGTTTGAAGAAATGCTAGGATTTTATGGTCTTCAGATGCCAGCTAAGATAGGATTTTCTGGCATCCTTTGTTTCATTTTAATTCCCCATTTGCCACCATTCACCAACTGATTCTCAAGAAAGCTACAAGCCATTAAAAAAATCTTTTTATATCTATAACATTTTGATTTCAGACTTGTGATACTTCCTTTCAATATGCAAAATTCTTACATGGGTAGTTGATTTAAGAAAAGTGTCTTGACATAAAGCTGCCACACAAGTAGACATACTGAGTTTTGGCTAAAATCCAGACTCTTGGATAATGTCAACATCTGATGACACCTTAAACATTAGACAAAAAGTTAATCCTATAAAGAACCAATGGGGAAGATTTGCTCATTTGTTGGGATTAAAAAGGTGTCAGATACTTACTCAAAGGGATAATAACATCTGGTTTTTAATGACTGTGACTTACGGATAAAAATGTTTAAAAATATTGTCTTGTTTTTGAAGAATTAAGATTAACTAGGCCTGTGTTACTTTATTTTTTCAAATTACTTCAAAGAAGGACTAATTACAGTGAATACCTACATGATTAAGCTAAGGCTTTACTTCTAAATCATCATGCTATACATTTTTTTTGTCTTTGATACCTCAGTGAAGGCATAAAATAAAGCTTATCTTGGTACCTTGATTTATTATAGTATAGACCTCAGTAGAAGATATGGTTCATCTTGGAAACTGTCCAAAAGGATTGAATATTAGAATTACAGAAGGACCTTGTTATAGTGCTATTTCCCACACTAATACATTTTTTCAGTTTAGAATCTGGAGATGATTAAACTAATGTTCCAACATACACATAATTTTTACACTGCTGACATTTATTTTTCTTCCTCTAAAGTCCTCTTCTGTTCCCATATCATAGCATGAGGGTACCCTTGACTTTACCAAGGTTATGCCAATAGATACAGACCTACTGTGCTACAAAGTTTTCAAGTAAATACCTGGTGACAAATTTTGTGTTTCTTTGAAGGATCAGCCCTGCCAAATTCAAGTGATTCATCATTATAAAGTGGAACACTGGGTAATGCATTTGCCACCAAAGCTCTTATAGGCTGTACCTTTTCCTCTGCACTCTCTTCTCTCTCTTCTCTCTCTCTCTCTCTCTCTCTCTCTCTCTCTCTCTCTCTCTCTCTCTCTCTCTCTCTCTATTTCTGGCAATTTGTAGGTCTCTCCTCCTAAATTATTATTTCACATTAAGAAATTTTTTGGTGATCTCTGCAATATAAATTGACCCTGGGAAACACACCTAATCCTTTAACTGTCTGACAGTTGGTTATCTGAATGATTTTTGAGCTAAGACAGATGAGGAACTAGACTCACTTTCTTATTATTTCTTTTTTAGAATGACTTCTTGTTATGGAGTGAGCCTTTAAAAGACTTCCAGTTTGGAAATCTACCTTTTGTGTAGAGGAAACGTGTAGAGGAGAGGAAGTGACACTCTTTTGGGATGGTATTCCACAGAGAAGATTCCTTGTTCTTTTGATCTTGGATAAAAGGTTGAGAAGTGATTGAGAGGAGGATTTTAGGGAAATAGAATCCATTGAGCAGAGGATGTTATTTTGGGGCAAAAGGTAAATAGGGAAGGGAAGAAGAATAGCATCTAGTTGCTTTATAACCAGTCATGTCTGGTGGCAGTTAAGGAGAGAAACTGATATGGAAACTAATGCTAAGAAGCCCAATGTGAGCTCATTGGACTTAGAAGTACAACAACCAATAAGAACCAAATTTGTAAGAGTGAGGAAGATTTTGACACTTGGAACCAATCATGGGGCAATGAAGTGGTTCAGAGGAGAGAGCATTGAACCTGGAGTCATGGAAACTTGATTAAAAGATTTGGTCTCAGATACTTACTAGCTATGTGGTCTTTGGCAAGTAATTTACAACTCTATCTACCTCTGTTTCTTCATCAAAATAGGAATAATAGTTCTAGAGTGGTTCTGAGGATAAAATGAGATAATATTGGCAAGAGCACTTCCCAAACTTTAAAGGGCTGAATAAATGCTACCTATTAGAGTTGTTATTATTTGATCTTTCTGTGGGTTGGAGAATTACAGTAAATAATTTGTGAATTTTCTTTTTATTTCCTCTCTTCCTCCTTCTTTTTCTCCATTCTTCTCTCCCTCCTTCCTTCCTTCCTCTCTCCCATTCTTCCTCTCTTCCTCTTTCTTTTTTACCCTTCCTTCCTTCCTTCCTTCCTTCCTTCCTTCCTTCCTTCCTTCCTTCCTTCCTTCCTTCCTTCCTTCCTTCCTTCCTTCCTTCCTTCCTTCCTTCCTTCCTTCCTTCCTTCCTTCCTTCCTTCCTTCCTGATATTAGTGTAAAGAAGTTGCTTCTTGAGAGGGTGTGTTAGAGTGCACAGTATAAATTTCCAAGGATTCTGCATGAGTTCTCTGAACCAAGAAGCAGAATAAAAAACAGTGGTATAGTGAAAAATTAAAATGATTAGGAATGAGAGGTCATGTATTTGCATCTTGGCTTTGAAACTCATGTGACTTTGAGTTTGTCACTTAATGTCTTGGGCATCAGTTTCCTCATTTGTAAAAGAAGAGGAGTGTTCTAGATTAGTAGTGTCAAACTCAAACAGAAGCCACTAAACTATATTAATGGTCTCTGTGGGCTGCCTAGTGACCTAGAAAATCACAAGTTAATATTATATATGTTTTATTGCATGTAAATTTTGTTAAATATTTCCCAATTATATTTGGTTTAGGCTGCACTTGGGAGTGTTGTGGGTTGAATCAGCCCCTGGACCCATGTTTGAAACCTCTGGGCCAGACGTTTTGTACAGTTCTTCAAAGTTCAAAACTCTGTATTTATGAAAAAGAAGCACAGAAACTTTCTGTCCTGATGGCAGGAAAGGAAGAATGCTTAGGCTAGAATTTGAATGTGAAACAGCAGAAGGCAAGAGAACAAGAAAAAGGCAGAATCATGGAATCTTTGACCAGGAAGGATCCTCTGCAGTCATTTAGTCCAACCTTAACTCAAAGCTATTTTATATATATATATATATATATATATATATATATATAGTCTCTCGGTAACCGAGGATGATAATTGTCTTTGTGTGTTTTCATCTATGATAGATGAGTGTGCACAAAGACACTTGTGCGAGAAGGAGATTTAAGTGGAAAAGTCAATGCACAGAGACAGTCCCACTCTCTCGGCGTTGGAAGCCTGGGTCCATTGGCACGAAAAATCGTTACACTTGGAGACTTCCTCAGCTGCATTGGATGGCTGTGTTGTCTTCTTTGCTCCTACATGCCCTAAGCACACCACAGTGCTTTGCTGCGTCGCCCTCTCAGCCGTTGAACCTTCTTATTGATTTCTTCCGTCTGTTCAGCCGAAGCAGTCTTCACATGCTGGGTGAGCAAAGCCCTGGTTCACCAGGGGTTGACGACCCAATGGCTACCTTCACAAGGTTTAGCCAGCCTGTCGAAGCCATTGCCCTATATCCCTATATCTCTATATCTATATCTATCTATCTATCTATCTATCTATCTATCTATCTATCTATCTATCTATCTATCTATCTATCTATCTATCTCCTAGAACAACTATCCCTGACATGTGGTCATCAAACCAGTGCTTTAATCTAGAATTGAGGGATGTGGGGGAAGGACTCTGGTACTGTAACTCCAGTTGTCATTGACTCTAAAATTCACTTTCCTCATCTATTAATTTGGGATTTTACTCTTTATCCATCTCCCTGGACTAGTCATCGGGATCAAATGGGATTTATTAAGTGTCTAGATCTTGGCAATATATCAAACCAGTAAAAGTGGTGAGGGCCATGTCCTCACAAAGCACACAGATTGTAACCTAAAGAAAACATGTAAGTGGATATTCTGCAGAGCCCTAAGCTACCTCCTCTATAGACTGCCATATTTGCACATACACGCCTGACTAGGAAAAAATTTGGTGTCCTAATATTCCCACTACCAAGCTCTTCAAAGACTAGACCTAAATGTCGAAGGAAATGGAGAACAACCTGTCCAGCACTCAACAATCACATTTTCCTCTGCAGTCTGTTTGGACAGATGTTCTGGTTGCCGACTGGACAAGCTGGGATCAGGCTGCCTGCTGGAATGCTTCTTTATCCAGCCTCATTGCCTGAAGGTGGGCCCCCGGGCCTTTTCATCTCAGCACAGAGAGCTCATTACTGACAACTGGTTGGCAAAGAAGCAAAGGTCTAGCATTTGGAAAGGAGAGAACCTGAATTGGGAATCCAGACCCTTGATGAGGGAACCAAAAAGCATGTCCACTGGCACATCAGGACTTACCCCTTTACAATTCTTACATTTCTCTGTGCCTGAGAAGTTCGACTCATGAAACTGAAGTCGACATTTGTAATGAGCTAAAGAAATCCAGGCCCTGAATTGTTTTCATCTTCAAAGACAGGCTTTCTTTGCTGAATCATGCAAGGCTACACTGCTACACATCAGGAGCTGAGCAGGAATAAGGTGCCGAGGGTGTTAATTTTATGAACTGTGAGAAGTCAAGGGGAAGTCCAATTCTCTATCTTGTGGGCCAAGATACTATTTTTAATGGGTTTGCCTGTCTCGGTATCCTGTCATCAGATCTTATCTTTAAAAGGATTAGTAAGATCCATCATCTTTATATTTACAGGCTGAAGGATGGGGAAAATGAAATCATGGGAGACATATGCTTACAGAAAGTGACCTCACTATTCTTAACATCTGCCTTATTAGTCCCCTGTCTCAGTTTAAACCCTTCATCTGGGGGCGGGGGCTGTTTTCCCTGCAGAACGTGAAGGGTGTCGTTCTTCTATTAACTTGAATGAAAACAACATCAGCTTATAAAAATAAAAATAAATCCATTATTCCCTAAAAGGACGCGGAGCTTTGGCACTCTTGGAGGAGTCCTCGTTTCTAGCTCGGCATGTATATTTAAGGGGAGTGGGTCTGTGATGAAAGTACTAGATATCATACTTCTTATCCCCTATAATAGTACGCTTGCTACTCTTACACACACACACACACACACACACACACACACACACACACACACACCCTCTAAGGGAGCTCTTTAATTTGTAAACAATCAATCAATCAATCAATAAATGAGAGTTGTACCATAAGAAATGATGAGCAGATTAATTAAAAAACAAACACACTTGGGGAAATCCTACAAGAAATAATGAAGAGTGAAACAAATAGAACCAAGAGAACATTATATACAGCTACAGAATTAATATTTGAAGAATAACTTGTGAATGCCCATCTCCAGGGAAAGAACTGATAAATAGAAATATGAAAGACATAATTTACATATACAATTTTTTTTTGGTTGGGTGATGCCTTCTATGGCTCAGGGAATAAAGGGGAGGGAGTACTTGGAAATTTTAATGTAACCAACAAACAAATTAAAAAAAAAAACAAGCAAGGCAAAAATGATAAGCCTTGCTCTTAAGGATCAAGAATTCTATTGATATGTAAAATTAATAGATTTTTAATATTAAAACAAAAAAATATTAATTAATTAAATAAAACATTAATCAATAATTAAAATATAATAATAGAATTTTAATAACTAGATTATATGCATATATAATGTGCATATATAATTACATATAAAATATAGACAAGTACAAGGTAAATTTGAGTGGGACAGCAGCTAGGGGAATCTTAATAGGCTTTCTAGAGAAGTGGCTTTGGTTGGGTTTTGAGGGTAATAAAGGATTTTAACATGTAGAAATGAAGAAGGAATGTTATTATCTTTAGGTGATTATAGCTCACCTCATTATAAATGAGCCTGAAGAACTATGAAGTATTTTAATATATGCATTATATTGTTTGTTGCTCATAGAAATCTTAAGATATTATCCTCATTTTACAGATGATGAAATTGAGTCTCAAAGAAGCTAGGGTGCCTGACTAGGATGACACAAACAATAAATGTTGGAAGCAGGATTTGAACCTAGTTCTTCCAAGAATAGGATGGCATAAAATCCTCTGGGATAAGATCGAAGAACTTCTAACCTTTTGGTCTCAGAAATCCTTTACACCCTTAAAAATGTACACCAAGAATGCCCTCCCCCAGCCTAAGAGCTTTTTTTCATGTGGATTATATCTATCAAAATGTACTATATTAGGGCACCTAGATAGCACTGGGCTTTGAGTCAGGAAGATTCATCCTCCTGAGTTTGAATCCAGACTCAGAGACTTAGCTAACTGTGTGACCCTGGGCAAGTCATATGAGAAATGGAAACATCTTATTAATATTATGAAAATAGTTTTGACCTTAAAGACCTCCCCCTCTCCTTTAAAGGGTTTTGGGGGGACCCCAAGGATCCCTGGAACACACTTTGAGAACCGCTTCTCTATACCACATTATCTTTAGATAGTTTACAGCTGAAGCTTGTTCCTTTGTTCTGTTTGTGATCTTCTATACTAAAGTTGTCTCCATGATGTTGCCATTTATGTTCAGTTAGTATAATGTGCATAAACCATCTCATTGAGTGTTAAACTTTGGAATATAAACTTTATACTGGTGGGCAACAGTAAGCTAGAGAAAGAGCATCCTGAGATGTTTGCCTATTTCCTAATCTTTGCATGGGGCAGGTTGCATCTGAGTCATTGCTTTGCCAGGCTGCCTCCTCTTCCCTACCCCAGGTATCCAGTTTCTTGACAACTCTGATTCATTATTCTCGTTTCTATTGTGTAGGGTCAAGTAGAAAAAGTTTTTCAGACATTTAAAGACAACTAGCAGTATATATTCCCCTTGAGTTTTCTTTGGTCTCTGACACTAAACTAACTGTGTGACTTGGGACAAGTCATTCAATGCTATTGGCCTCAGTTTCCTCATCTGTAAAATGAACTGGAGTAGGAAATGGCAAACCTATTTCTGCCAATAAAATGCAAAAAAGGGTCATGAAAAGTCAGAATCAACTAAAAACAAATGAACAACAAATTATTCCCCCTCAGCCTTTTCTTTCCAAGGCTACACATTCTTAGCTTTTAGCTGTTTTCTGTAGAATTTGGTCTCTAGTCCCTTGTCCTCTGGGGGTGACAGAGACTTTAAAATAGAGATATATCATTGTTGAGAATACAGTGCTTTTGGCTAAAGGTCTTGGGAGAGCCATGAGGTCAGTGTTGCTTCCTCACATCCAGAAGTATGAAGTTGATATATAGAGACATGAGAGATAAGTGATGGCTTAAAGTATATTGAGCTGGACATCTAGTCAGGAAGAGTTGAGTCCAGATTCAGTCTCAGATACTTACTGTGTGACCCCAGGCAAATCATTTCACTGCTGTCTGCCTCAGTTTCCTTGGTTATAAAATGGGAGCACCATAGCACCTACCTCCCAGGGTTGTTGTGAACATCAAATGGGATAATACTTG
This sequence comes from Monodelphis domestica, assembly GCF_027887165.1. NCBI lineage: Eukaryota > Metazoa > Chordata > Mammalia > Didelphimorphia > Didelphidae > Monodelphis > Monodelphis domestica. Next base: position 390,301,266 of record NC_077229.1, read on the forward strand.
TAATGTACTTAGCACAGTGCCTGGTACTAAGTGAGTGATTAATAAATGCTTCTTCCCCCTCCTCACAGGGTTGTCATGAGAATCAAATGAAATCATATGTATAAAGTGCTTTGCAAACGTCAAAGTGCTGTGTAAAGCTAGCTATTATTATTATTATCATAAAATGTACAGTTATTTCTTAAAATAATTTAGCATTTTAAACTATCCTGATCTGAGGGCTCATCAATTCTAAATCCTTCCAAATGCAGACTTTATAATATAATTTATCCATAAATCTAATATGAATTCAAAACCATGTTGGTTTTAATCCCTCTGTAATTATTTTTTGGAGGCGACAGTTTAGTAAAAAGGACATTAGACATGGAGCTAAATGATCTTTGTTTCAGTCACCTTTTTGACCTGGGGCAAGTCACAACCTCTCCAAGTTTCACATTCCCTAGTTGTAAATGATAGATATTTGTTCTCTCTATTACCCGGGTTGTTTTGGGTGAAGGGCTTTCTGAACCCTAAAGTATTATATTAGCATATCTGACCAAGATAATAGCTAATACAGAGTGTTTTTTGGGGCTTGTGAAGTGCTTAAATACATTATCTCATTTTGTAAATATTTTACATGTGCTTTTATATCTACATATTGTCTCTCCCACTAGAATATAAATACCTGGGGGCAGGATTTGCTTATACATATGTGCAATCCAGGTGCTCAATGTAGAGACTAATCCATGCTAGGCATTAAGAAAAAGCTTGTTGATTGATAAAAATGAAGTATTCTCTAGTGAATATAGTCTTTGTTGCATTTAGAATAAGGAAAACACAGGTTTGAATCTTGCATAGACACTAAGTATAATACCCTGGCTAAGTCATGTACATTGATCTGGTCTCTAGTTTTCTCATCTAAAAATCAAGAAGTGGGACTCGGTGATGTATAAGGCCCCCTCCTCCCCTTCCCCAGCATTAATACTATGATCCTAGAATTATTGCCTAAGAGCTGCGATGCTTATAAAAGAATAAAATAGCCACGGACTTCAGAGGCTGCTTGGTCCAACCCATGTCTGAGCGAGAATCTTTCTACAGTATAATTGACAAGAAGTTGTTAGCACTTCACTTGAAATCTTCTAGGAGAGAGAGGAGTCAATACATTGATCTTTTGGATTGCTCCAATTACTAGTAATTTAAATAATTACTGATTAAATAATTTTATACCATATCTAAATTTTCCTTCATATACTTTTCTACTTCTGTCATGTTATATGAGGAATAAATCTGATTCCTCCTCTAAGGGAAAGGATTATAGAATTTGATGGTAGTAGACTGAGATATAGAAGGATCCCTCTTTATCTTCATGTTCTTTCCACCATAGTATTTGCAACATATCTGTCCAAGTAATCATGGTGAGTTTCTGTCTTCTGTGAAGATGTTTCTTAAATACAAAGTTGTGTGAAAAAAACCTTATGAGTTTCTTTCCATATATACCTCTCTATTAATATCAAACAGAAAGATATCTTAGCATATCTAAAATACTTCAAAATAAATGGATTAATTTACAGGTCTTGTGTCTTGTTATTAACCCTCAAACGCTATTGCAATATATCAAATAAGATAATATTTGTAAAAAGCACCTAATATAGTACCTGGCACCAAGTAGGTACTATAAAATGCTTATTCCCTTCGCTATACTTCCCTTCCCATATAAGGAAACTATCCTAATAATGGTCTCATTTCCAGTACTGCCAATTGATCTTCATGCAAATTTTTGCAGAGCAATACTCAGGTAGGAACCTTGCCCCATTGCTTAAGTTTGACCAAACAATATTCTGCCCCAACAATAACTCTAATCATTCTATCTCTACATTTACTATCCTCTCAAGTCCCTTCCCAATTGAGGACTCTGTTCTTAAAGTGGATACTCATCTAAATTTCATCCTTTCAGACATTTTCTGTAATTGTTTCATGTCTTTGGTTAATTCCTTTTTCAGACTTCCTCCTCTTCTATGTAATAGTCTAAGAAGTCTATTAATTTTTACCCTAAAGAAATGTTTCTACTCAGCCCTGTTGTACTAAGCCTAATCAAGCCCAGTGGTGGTAATTAATGTAGTAGCTGTGCCAGCATGTAATCCTAAATTCTGTAAAATGAATAGCCACACCATGGTATGATAAAGAAGAAAATGCAGACTCTGATTTTTCTAACCATTTTTAATAGCTTTAACAATTTTTCTTTTAGAGAGAACAATTAGAAATAAATCACATCATTTATAAAGATTCATAATATGGACTCCTTCCTACTTTTCTCCCTCCCTTTCTCTCCCTCCCTCTCTGCCTTCCTTCCTTCCTTCCTTCCTTCCTTCCTTCCTTCCTTCCTTCCTTCCTTCCTTCCTTCCTTCCTCCCTCTCTGCCTTCCTTCCTTCCTTCCTTCCTTCCTTCCTTCCTTCCTTCCTTCCTTCCTTCCTTCCTTCCTTCCTTCCTTCCTTCCTTCCTTCCTTCCTTTCTTCCCTGGAACAAAGTAACTCTAGAAGTAGCAAAGGCAGGTTTGTTCTTTCATTTAATGTCAACATCACTGGATCTGTCTCTGCCCTATTTGGTCCAGAAAACTAGGGTCTGTCTCTTCTGTCTCTGTGTCATCACTATGTTTCAGTTTCTGTCTCTCTGTGTCTCTATATATAAATGCATATATACATATGTGCATATATACATATATTACAATCATAGACTTCCTGAGAAGCCATTTTTACCCCAGTGTATTTTTAATTACTTATTAATTTTCACTTAAATTCATCACATATGGAACCACTATAGTGGCTTTTTAAGCATCATATCCATGAATATTTTGGAATGTATTCAAATATTTTGTAAGACAAGTATTAGAATTGTTGTGCCAAAATCTCTTGTTCAGGGAAATTTAATGTTTGGCCAGCTTAATTCATAAATTTTGTATTATTGTATATATATATATATATATATATATATATATATATATATATATATATATATATATATATATATATATGTAAAATTAACTCATTAGAGAGGTCAGAGATGGGGATACAGGTTTGAAAGCCAACAAAAAAGAGGAGAAAATTCTTTGAGGGGGAGGAATTATAAAAGTTAGAATGAAGGTTGGAAGACTGAACCTTGAAAAAGCCCACAGAGTGTGGGAAAGCACACTTGAGACACATATAAGTCAAATAGGTAGTAGAATCAGAAGAATCATTTCCCCTCCTGCCTTTTCCTCAGCTTATCTTGTCATCTCAATTCCTTTAATAAATCTGGTTCATTGTACACTACTCCCCCTCCCATAGTCTGTGACCCATCCATGCTATCCTTCTCTCAGTTCCTCATAGAGAACATTCCTTCTCCCTTCTCTGTATCTTTCATTGGCCATCCTTCATGCCTGGAATGTGCTTCCTCCATAACTCCACCTCATGGAATCCTTCTATTCCTTTGAGACACAACTAAAGCATCATCTTCAGTGTGAAAGTCTTTCCTGGTCTCCCCCTTCTCAAACTGCCAGTGACCTCCCTCCTAAACTACACTGTATTTAACTACTTTGTCTTTTTATTTATTCACTTTATATTTATACTATACATTATAAACATATAATAAATTTACACATGTACTTTTGACTCTGATTAAAATGTAAGCCATTGTTTCATCCTTGACCTTGTATCTCTAGAGACTGACACATAGCCGGTTCAAATAAATACTTGTTGATTGATAAATTGATGAATGCATCTCTGAATGTCTTGAATTGGTGTCTTATTAAATATTGTATCATATTTGGTATATTTTTATTTTACCTCTTGAACTAGATGAGAGCTCCTTGTGGACAGGGGCAATACTTATTTTGGTAAATTAATAATAATATAGATTTTACATAGTGCTTTCTGATTTACCAAGTTCTTGACCTACATAATATCATCTCTGACTCACAACAATTTTCTGAGATTAATACTACAGATATTATTACTATTTTACTATTAAGAAAACTAAGGCTAAGAGATATAACAAAGGGAATACATGTTAAAAGAATGATTTGAACCCATATTTCTGACTTCATGTCTAAAATGTAATTACCATGCCAAGTTCTTCATGATCTTCTCTGGATAGCTATTTCATTTAGTATTGTTTGATTAAAGGTCAGCTTTGCTGTTCCTATTTGACAGATAAGGAAGTTGAGGTATGGCTCTTATGAAACACAACAGAACTCTGAGCTAGGGAGCAAGAGCTGTGGGTTAAATTTGGTTGTGTTGAGAAACTGTATTAATATCTACCTTTGAGATCACCCTGATTAAATTAATGTTTTGGGAGACATGATGTAAACTATGCAGAGTGCTCTATGTGCTATATAGGATGTCTCCAAAGTCCTAGTATATAAAAAACCATAAAGTATAAAGTATACTTGTTCTCTGTGTGTGTGTGAAGTTATATAGTATATGTTCCTCCTTCACATGTTCACCTTCTGAACCAAGGAATGTTCACTATACTTTCTTCCCACTAGCCACTTATAATGTAAAATGATCATGGTAATGTTATTATATGATGTACATATATCATATAATATAATCATATAATCATATGATAACAAAGCAATTAGAATTATCCAAGTACTATTTGCTACAAAATCTCATTTTAACCATTCAAAGCTGGTATATAGAATAATTTACTACTAAACCCTTTTGAGAAATGAGTAAAATAAAGTAAGAAAGCAAGAGGATCATAATAAGGACACTAATTATTCTAATTAAAAAAACTCTTTTCCCCCTTTGTAGCTGTAGTTAATGAAAGATATATGCTCAAACATTGTTAAATTATATTTTTATCAGGGATGATAACAATAATTTTCAAAATGTTAGCAAATTTTTTATAATGATGATTATAATCACTACCTTTTATATAGATGTTTAGGTTTGTAGAACACATTACATATATTTCAGAATGTTCATTTTACAGATGAGGAAATTGAAGCAGAATTAAGTAACATTCTAGTGTCACACAGAAAATAAATGTCCAAGGAGGAATTCAAAACAGGCCAACTTTTCTCCAAGTCCACTGTTCCTGGAGAAGAGGAATTGGAAAGGAATTGCTGGTAAAAGAAAAACGAAGGCAGAATGGGAGAATAGCATACTCCCTATTGCTGCTGCAGTAAAGTCTGGGAGTTTTTCAGGTTCATTCTATTTAGTCTTAATGGTGTGATGTTGGGAGCAAAGCCTATTTCAAATTCAAAACAAAACAGCAACAGCAACAAAAGGAGAAAGGGCAGATGATTCAGGTTGACTTTAAGGTTGACAATGGCAATAGTCATTGTGGCAATGGCAATAGCAGAAGACATTGCAAAAATTTTCTCTTGCTTTCACCCAACTAATCTAAGCTAAATCTGCTAAGAAAGATCCAAATGGTGGATGCAGTACAGGCATATGTTCAGATGCTATCTCTTACCATAGGCTGAAAATAATAATAATGCTTTAACTTTTGCAAATTGCTTTATATTTAGATGCACTGGAGAAGGAAATGACAAAACACTCCAGAATTCTTGCCAATAATACTCAATAGATAGGCAGGATTCTCGGATTTACAGAGTTGAACATGTCTGAGTGATTGAAAAGCTTCTATATGTGTTCACATTTGATCCTCACCATGATACTTTGAGATAGGTGCTATTATTATCTCCAAGTTTTATATGAAGAAACTAAGGCAGAGAGAGTTTAAATGACTTGACCTGGATTACAATGCCTAGTAAGTGTCTGAATCCATATTTGAACTCTCATCCTCCTGGCTCTTTCAGTCTAGCTTTCTATACATTATTCCATCTGGCTGTGCCAATCAATCACTGCATGCACCAGCCTATTTAGGGAAAGGAAGCAACAGTTGGATAATGGCTACTGAGCCATTCTTACTGACAGCATGTTAGTAGAGGCTACAGCTAAAGAAATTATAAATATAATGTTTGTGAAGATGTCTCAGCAAATATACCAATGGAGGTAGTTCTAAGAAATTCCAGTGATTTCATAATTATGTAAATTTATTAAAACAAACAAATGCTCAGAAGCATCCAGGCAAAATGGAATGATGAATCTCTGATTTGTTGGCCTTTTCTTGCTTTGTAAATTAAATATTTTAACTGCATCTGGTAAATGACAGTTAAGATGACTAAGAACCACTGTACTCATCAATTGCTGAGGCCGTTGACATGAATACTAGGTCCTGAGTAGGCTTTTTTTGAATAAGGTTAGACAATTCCTGCCTCTCATCTTCAGGTAAGAAAGGAGACTGCCAAAAGGATCAGCGCATTCAGTGATTAAGAATCAATTCTTTAAACCTTTCAATGAAACTATGTCAGCTGGGGGCTGGTATGTTTCTACAGCTTGTGACTGAACTTCAACTTCTCCTTATATTGTACTTATTCAGATATGATATTGGGATTCCATGTCAAACTTTATCAAGTGAGACCTCTTATGACTAAGTGACTTACCCAAAGTCACAAAGACATTCACGATGGAGCCAGAGTCCAAACATCAAATTCACAGCTCTTTTTGCAACATTTTGCTGTCTCATTTAGAACCTGAATTTATCTACAACACTGATAAAGTTATCCAAATTCCAATTCTATTATGATTTGAGGAAATCACCTAACCTGAAATGAACTCATTTGTCTTAATCAAGGAAAGCATGATTAAACTTGTTGTATAGTGCTTGCCATATTCTAATCATGTAACAAGTGCTTTATATTCTGAAGAATAATTATATTGAGAAATAATATGGCTTAGTGTATAGGGAGCTGGTCCTGAAGCCAGGAAGACTTTGCTTCAAGTCCTGCCTCTAAGATAGATTGACTGTGTGACTGTGGGCAAGTAATTTCTGTTCTTGGTACCCCTAGATAACTGTGAATATCACAAAGAAATTGTAAATGTGCATATGGAGAATTTCCTCCCTGAGAATTCCATATTCTACTCAAATCACAGGTCTAGAAAAAGACAAACAAAAAAACCCATTGTTAGCATTCTGAAAGCAGCATTTTTATCTATTTTGATGGCTATATTGTTGGGCAGGATTAGGGGAGGGGTCTCTTAGTCAACTCATGGGCCTTATGGAGATTTGAACTCCAGACTTCAATTCCCAGAAGTCCATGGTTGTTCCCAGAATTCCCTAAAATGTCACCAGAGTCCTCACCTGGGCCGAATACAAAATGGGTATTTAAACTAACTGTACCACCTACTCACTCTCTTGCTGCTTCCGCTTCTAAGCACACTCAGCTCTCTACCTAGCAGGCAAGATGTAGAGTAAATGGTTGTGAATGGGATCTGTGCCTAGGCATGTGCTTTCTTATTTTGTATTTTCTTTATTTCCTAATCTTTAATAAACCTCACAAAAATATAATACTTTTAGCAAAGAAACTAATTTTAATTGTTACAAGTTTGGTGAATGTTTGTCTGTGATCTTCGAAAGTACCTTTCATAGGGTGTGCTGGCATGCCTGTGACCTCATTAAGAAGACAAAAGACCTTTGATTGGTGCTCAGTGGCTGTCCTCAAAAGTGATTGGTTGGTTTGGAAGTCTGGAGGACCCAATCTTCTCACAAGGATCATACAAATTCCTTTATGATGTTTTATAGAAGAAATCTTCATTGAGGACCTAAAGTTTATTTTTCACTTTTTTTATCTGCTTGTTCTATTGGCAGATCAGGAATTCAAGAAGCCAACAGCCACCACTTTCAAGCACAAGGACAAGGGTCTTGCATGTGTTCCCCAATGTAGCCTGAGAGCAGAGTCCCTGTATACTCTTTGTCTTTCTTCTTCATTTTTTAGGCACAAGTCAAAAATCCAGAATTTAGAATTTCCTGGCCCCGGAGATGGCAGTAGCTGAGGCAAGGAGTCTCAAGATGTCTTTCATAACCCCCTTGTTTTCCTACCTTGTGGTAGAGGGAAACATGTGGTCACTCACATGATCTGGACATTGGAAAGTCCATAGCCCTAGGTTTGTGTGGAAATTCCAAAAGAGTCTCTCTGGAGGAATGCCAAGTTGGAGAATTCTAGAACTCATTATTCTAGGCAGAAAAGAGATATTTCTTTGATGTTATGATCCCAGAATCAAACCCTCTAGTTAGAGAAGGGAAACTTCTTAGTCAGAACTAGCATTAGGGGTTGCTTTGTAATCCTTCTTTTAAGAGTCTAAAGGTTTGTCCTTCTTTCCACCAAAAAAAAAAAAAGACTTCCTAAGCAGTGTGTCTTTTGAGGCCCACAATAGTTCAGTGGGAAAGGAGTTATCTGCCCAAAAGCTCTAAAGGGTTTCCCATCTTTGGGGAGTTTAATCATAATATGGGGGAGGGACGTTGGGGATAGGGAGAACTAAACCTGTGTAAGACCCTACAAGGGAAGAATTCACTTTTCTAGAAACCTTTTTTAGTGACTCAGTACTGAGTCAGAAAGACTTTAGAATTCTTGGAGAAAAGAAAGACTCACTGAGGCCAAGGGAGAATGATCTTGATTGCTCATAGGCTATTTATGTATTTCTTCATGTGTTTTGTGTTTTTATTTAGCCAATCATATACATATACATACATACATAAACACAAATACATGCATTTATAAATATGCACATTCATGGATACTTATGTATATAAATGCATTCTTATAGGGATATATATATATATGTACATGCATATATATAGGCTCAAACAAATATACATATATAAATGGTCCCCAAAGTCTTAGTGCAGTTTTAAGATTTAAGAAAACCTCAGCCTTTGTCCAATGCTGTGTATGCACATATATGTATATTTATACAAGTTAAAATACATAAATGTGGGTATGTCTCTATAGACTGATAGTTTCATGTAGAGAGTTAAATGTATATATATTTGGGCTTTGTGCATGTTCTGATAATCTAATATGGAGGCACCCACATGGGAGATAACCAGGACCCAGCTTCTGGGAGAAGACATTTTTCATTCCTCTTCCATGTATATAGGAATATACATTATTCTATGTGGCTGGTCAAGGCTGTACCTTTAAATCTACCAAACTAGAATAGTCAGTGTCATTCTCTTTGCCAGGGGGCAGGAGGATTGAAGGTCCTATTAACTTAAAGCATGGCACAGGACCTAAGCTGGTTAAGGGGAAGGATTACTTCCCCCTCCTGGACCCCTTAGGCCAGTGATGGTGAATCTATGGCATAGGTGCCAATGATGGCATGTAGAACGCTCTCTGTGGACACAAGGTCACCCCCTCTACCCCCAGAGTTCATTACTAGAGAGACTGAGGAATTCCGGCAGAGCTGTCCCATCCCCCTTTCCACTAGACCTGAGGACATTTTGTCACATCCCTCATCCCTCTGCCCAACAGTGGGAGTGCTTTCTCCCTCTCCTGTGTGGGGTAAAGGGTAGGGCAGGGCAAGTAGTCTCTGCAAGGGGTGGGGTGAGGGTGAGACTTGGCACTCCATCTCTAAAAGGTTCGCCATCATTGCCTTAAGCTCTGTGTCCTAGGATGTAGGCTTGAGGTTTAGATCTGTTTCATTCTGATTCCTTTTTATTTCTCTAGGTGCAAGTGCTAATGTCCCCATACCTAGACTGGAGCCATGACGATCTTGGAAGTAGCAATCCAGGCTAGATTCATAGTAAAGCTCTGAGAAACTAGAACTTGAGCTCAAGAGTTTTATGGACTCAGAACTTGGTGAGATGGTATTTTATAGGAACTGAGCTAATTGGTAAACATCATTTCCCTCCCCTCTTTAGACACTGGGATTGTGCCCTCTCTTCATGTTGGGGAAATGTTTGTATGTTTATTCTTACTATAGCTTTGAAGTAAATATCCCTTTGAAAAAGCTAGTCTGACTGTTAAGTGGTTACATGGAAGCAGAGTTCAAGGGGCCCCCAGAAGTGAGAGAACATAATTAGAGTATAAAGACAATGGCAGAGAAACTAGTCACATCTGAACCCCATTAAGGATAATGGAAAAATGCTTAGGGAGGATTGAACTAGAACCTGACCTTCCAGCAGAACAATCACTGATATACTCACAAATACACACACATACACACTCTCTAAAAATGTAGAATCTATATGGGTACATGTACACAAACATGTTTCCATGTATATTTCTCTATTCACATATATGTAAATGTTTGCACATACAGGTGTCCATATGTACATAGATATATAGATGTATGTAGGTATATGTAGAATAAATTTTTAAAAATTAAAAAGAGATAAATATGAGTCAGTGAGGAAAGGGGTAGCAGTGGTGGGTGTATCAGGAAAGTCATGCAAAGGTGTTGTTTGAGCCACATCTTGAATGAAGGGAGGGATTCCATGAGGCAGAGGTGAGGAAGGAGTGCTTGTCTAGCATGCAGTATGGCCAGTGTGAAGGCATAGAATCAGGAAATATGTTACCATAGGTGAGGAACAGAGAGAAAGCCAATGTGGCTAGGCTGCACCATTCAAGAGAAAGAGCCATGTATAATGCATCTGGAAAGAGTAATCTTTACAAGGTTGTAAAGGTCTTAAAAAGGTAAACAGAGGAGTTTGATTTGATCCTAGAGGGAGTAGGGAACCCTGGAATTTATTGAGTAGGGGAATGCCGTGGTCAAATATTGACCTAAGAAAAATCATTTTGGCAGCAATGTAGAGGATATAATGGAGTGGGGCGAAACTCAGCAGAGAGACCTATTAGGAGACTGTTTCAACAGTCTAGGTGATAGGTGATGGGGGCTTGAACCAGGATGGTGTGAAAATCATTTTGATACCCCAAATTCATTTACTCAATATTTATTCAGTTCATTGTGATTTTGTATCAAGTGATTATATTTGTGAGTTAAGAATAGGATTAAGTTGAAGTTAGTGATGTTAATTAACGCTATAGAGTTAATTAACATACCATGTGATACTTTTCATGCCTCAATAATTATATTAATTGTATTTGACTTATTGGAAAGATTTATGCTTTGTTAGATGCGTTAATAAAGACTCACAGAGCTTTCGCTGCTGCATTAGCAATACCCCCACGCCCAACCACTTCTATGTATGCAATGCTTGAAATAAGGTTTATGCATCTTAGCAATTCCCCTCACATGTATGAATCATTATCACCCTCCTAAGTGACCTTTGCTTTAAAACCACAACTTCTCCAGGACCCTGTAACAGTGCTCTTGAATCCCAGAATGTTGTTTACTATACTCCTGCTGAGATGGCCAGATGGCTTGCTGGAGGCCCAAGACCTTGCTGACAGGGTCTCTTGACCTGTGCAAAGTCTTATGAGAAGATATGAGTAATTGATGACCTGTGAAAAAGCCTGCTGACAAAATGGTTATGATTGATGTACATGTCCCTTAGCCAATCACAGGGTCTTTTCCCCTTCTTTAGATGACCAATTATGTCATTGTACCACCCTTCAATGACTCTAAAATAAACTTTTCCCTGAACAAAGGGGTCTTTGGCCATTAGGAAGTCTGTGGATCCAGTTGGTTAGGAACCATCGGAATCCCTAATAAATTGATTGATGAAGCTCAGAGCTCTGTCTGTGACTTTTGTTCCAGATTGGATATTTTTGATCCAACATGGTGGTTTTTGAGTAGAGAGAAGGGGCTGTTTGAAAGAATTGTGGAGGCAAAATTGGCAAAATTTGGAACCATATTAGTTATGGGGGATGGGGTATGAGGCAAGTGGGGAATAAAAGATAATGCTGAAATGATGTACCTGGGGAAATAGAAGAATGGTGGTGCCTTTGGCAAAAATAAGGAAGTTTGAAAGAGAAACAGGACTTGAGGAAACAATCATGAGTTCTGTTTTGATTATGTTGATTTGAGATGTTTCTAGAATAATCTATTTGAAATATTTATGGTTCCTATGCATCCTTTGCATCTTATGTATTTCCACAGATGAAATAAAGACAGTAACATACTCAATAAAGTTGTTTATGTTATATTGAGTCTTTGTATGGGAGCTGGCGACAATATTATCTTTATCTGTGGAACTTGGAAATTAGCTATGCATAGGCTATATTCAGAGATTCACCTCTGGGTTGAGGTATAATATAACAAGCCAGTAAGAGACTGATCCTTTGGGCCTGCTCCTCAAATCTGATACTCTGAGTTAATGCTTTTCAACATTTTCATGCAATGTGATTGTCTCCCTTTCAATTAAGAATAAGGACTCTGAGAGTCTTTTCCTTCCCTAATTCAATGACTAAGAACTTTCTAAATGTTTTGGTCAAATGTGTCAACTAGGATTAAATGAAAACTTAGGATTTATCCAGTATATTCCCTCACCTCTCTTCTCCCTTCCACACAATTGTTGAGGAAAATGGGAACAAGAAAGATAAAATAGCTTGTTAAAGGCTTCACTGTTGGAAAGTAGCAGAGGCAAGAATTGCCCATATAACTTGTGACTTTCAAATTGGTGTGTTCTTCTCTTTGTCCTTCTGCCCCTCTATGCCACACTGAACCCTCAAAGCCAAGACATAAAACCAATTTATTTGTATTGAACAGTTTTCACCTTAAGAAATATTATTTTTTACTGCCTGGACATTGATCTTATGATTCTTTTTCAAGGAAAATGATGGTAGATTCACCACTATCAATAAAAACAATGTACTGTCAACTCAAGATACTGCAATTATACTGAGAAATTACTTGAGTACTGACAAGCTCTCATTGTCACTTTTCTTGTAGCTTGGAATGAACTAATTCTACCCATTGATTATAGGGCTGAATGCATCTGCTTAACCCAGGAAGCAATATCTTCAAAACTGCAATATCACTTTACTGTAAAAAAGGTGTCTCTGAATTTCATGCTCATTTTGAAGTAGAGCAGAAACAGAGCATGGGAGGACAAAAAAGAAGATAAATGGTCCCATTGTGGGAGATGTTGACAGTAAGGAAAACCACATGTTAAAGCTTGTAGTTTCGGTGAAACGTACAGATTGCAAACCTTAAGAGACAAAATGAGATACAGGACTGATGCAACTGTATATTGTTGTGTGTTTTGCTGGAAAAGAGAGCTCAAGAAAATGGACAGCATCTTGCCTCATAAAACCCTGAACTTAGACTGAAAAATGCATGGCTGACTTTCATAAAACAAAGAAAAACCCAATTGTTTTTCTTGTAATATGGTTAATACGGTTGGAACTAGGGTTATAGAAGGTCCCAGGAGAAATGCTACATATGCAGAAGCATTTTTTGGACATTGACTAACCTAGTTCTAGAGTTCATTTGATAACAATTAGCTGATAATGGTGTGGCTGATTTTCATACAAGAATAACTGCTGAGTTTTCCCTATTCATAAAACCTTACATATGTGTGCATTCAATCAAGATATATGCATATATTTCTCTACATACATATGTGCTCATTTAAATGCCTTTGCTAGAAATAAATGAGCCTATTTTCATTCCATTGCTGATTGGTAATCCAATTGATACTATTCATAAGCTACTTAAATGATTTCGGATGGAGTTGAAGTCTAGATACAGGCTTAAGGACAGGTTGTTTCCAAAACCTTCTCCATTAGTCATTATGCAAGTTCAGCTCTTCTAACAGCTGAAATATCTTTTTCCTGCCTCTCAAGAGAGCCAATTATTGGCAGCCAGGGGAAAACTCAAGTGTCTAACATGAATTTTAAAAATTTCAAGCTGACCTATGTTCACTTCTCTTTCTTTTAAAATGAATGACCTTCCCGCTGATAATACCGCAAGGTTAAATTCATTCCCCAGAGGCTAAGGTGTAAGATAAATCACAAGTGATCCTGCAGAAAATGCTTGTCTATCTTAAATTTTCATTGGATCTTTGTTTTTGAGGACTGAATGTGGAATTTCACATTCTTTATGATAGTTTAATATTCCCTGTTGTCTCTTCTTCCTTTTATTATAAGGACTTGAATAGGATGGCACAGCTCCTACTATGTTCTCTGGCTTGTCCTGCATCTTTGCTTCAGTGTTTCTTAGACTTATGGTTATAGGTAAATAATCCTACAGATGATCTTTTCCTGAGTGATGAGTCATTTTTCTGAGACTGCTTCCCAGTTGTATGTATCTAGCACATCTGAACTTTTATAGCCCTGGCAGCATAGACTATAGTTCCTGATGCTGGCTAACTCCAACAGAATAGTAGGGGCTTGGGAGGAAGTAGAATAGTAAGAAAGTGTTCAGTGTTGGGATCATAAACATACAATTATGTATAAGTGGATAGATATACTCCTTCTAGAATCATTCTCTTGTCATGGTGGAGGGCTTGCGTACAACCTCAATAAAGCTAAGAGCTATATCATGCAGGGTTACCCCAAATGGGCAAGCCATAATGGAGAGTTTCACTGAAAGTTCTGATGATTCACTGCAGAAGGAAATGGCAAATCACTTCAGTACCTTTGTCAAGAAAAAATATGGGCAGTATTAAAATGCTAAAAAAAAAACGATGTTGGAAGATGAGCCCCTTAGGTCAGAAAAAGGACTGGCATGGAATGGTCCTCAAGATCATGATGAGTCAGACATGACAAACAATACATATATGTATATACATGTTTTACATGTATCTATATATGCATAGATATGTACATGTGCATGAGGCAGTATGCATGCCACTACCAGAAATTCCCAGTGTGCCTTGAGATGTAACTGACAAAAGCACTTTTTAACCAATAGTTTAAATGTCAGAATCAAAAGCACACTGTTGATATTGACAGTGTTAGTGTCAACATCCTGACAAGAGCATTAACCAGAATCACTGCTCTAAGGGCAAAGGAGGGAGGCCAGTCGTGATTACATAGAAAAGTACCTTTACCAAGGGCAAGTGGCTGGGTTTCCCTATTAGGTAACCAAATTGCTGAAATTAAAATATAACCAGTGATTTCTTATGTTAAAAAAACCTGAGGATTAGGTATATTATTTAAGATAATGGAAGATATTTACCTCCTTTTCTTGGCATTCAAGACACTGCCCAGTCTGGTCAAGCCCCACTCTACCTTTCAAGGCTTGCCTCACACTAGTCTCTGCCAGCTGTAACCTGCATTTCAGTCAAAGTGGACTGACTTGTGATTTACTTCCTCCATGGTTTTGTTCCTACCGTTTCCTAATACTTGTCCCTACCTATTATTGCTTGTTGACATATTATCCACTCTTTAAGAACATACACCCTTCAAATATCACCTTCTCTTTGAAGTCTTATTTGATTCCTGCAGTTAGAAATAAATTCCCTTACCCGCGGTGACTCTTGGTTTTTACTTCTCTCTACATACATGCTCATTTGGTATTTTAGTATTCGTGTTTATGGGATATTCCTCTTACTAGATTTTAAGCTCCTTGAGAATATAGTCATTCAGTCATTTTCAGTCATTCTCCATGAATGCATTTGGAGTTTTCATGGCAAAGATACTGGAGTGGTTTGCTATTTTCTTATCCAGTTCATTTGGCAGATGAGAAACGGAGGCAAACAGGGTTAAGTGACTTTTTCAGAGTCACCCAGCTAGTAAGTGTCTGAGGCTGGATTTGAACTCAAGAAGATGAGTCTGTCTGATTCCAAGTCCAATGTTCTATCCACTGTGCTACCTGAGTGCTCTGAGAGTGTAGATTTCTTATTTCTTTTCCATCTTTCTCACTATTTAGTATAGTGCCCTATACATGGCTGACACATACATGCTTGACAAATTGAGGTTATGGGGCTGCTTTAACAAAATTAATATAGGAATCTTGGCAAAAACAAAAGCAAAAGCAAAATAAAATGACATTAGGCCAACAATGTGATGGAGACTGCAGAAGACTTTTGTGACTTTGATCAGATATCGGCAATTTTTGCTTTTCTGAAATCATTCTTAAGATAATTTTAATGAAAGAGGAATAGATTGTTTCTCCATGGAAATTTAATAGAAAAAACACTGTCTTATTTTTTCTTCTTCATTTAAGTTTTAAGAAATAAAGGGGTTGGCTACCAGATTAGGGTACATCATAATATAGTTTATTGCATATTTCTGGATCATAAATATCCATGAATCCTCATGCCTGAAAACAAAGTTGAGTTAAAAATTGAAGTCAGCATTATCTTTCTCTATAATCACAGCCAAATTCTACCTTCAACAGGAAAAGAGATCTCACCATGGTGCTTTCAAAGAGATCAGCCTGATTCCAGGAAATAAATATGTCTACTATATGAAAAAAAATCAAATGTTTATCTAACCTCTTGGCTCAAGTCCCAGAGAAACTAACTATCCCCAAACAGTTACCCTCTTCAAGACACCTGGATATTTCCTTCTTTGTACTGAGCCATGAAGAGCCTACTGGCTGGACTTGTTGCCATGGTTAGATTAAGTTAGCTCATGGGTGGCCTTAGATGTTGTTGGGCCATGGAGAGTCATTTGACTAATTTCTTTGACTGGACCTTGCAGTATTTCTTGCAATCAATTTCTTAATGTAGACTTTTAATAATAATATCAGGAAGATTATGGAGAAAATGTCAGAGCTAATATTTTTATTCTTCTAATCTCAGTGTTGAATTTGAAGATGAGTGAACTATGTTCTTTTGGCCTCGAGGATATCATTTATTTTATTTTAATTGGTATGAGAAATAGTCAGAAATGAACATTAGCAGAGCAGCATTTAGCTACATTTGCATCTGTCTGCAAACACTGTCCTTGATTTTTCAGGGACAAGTTTTATAAAGGCTCAACATTCTAATAACTAGGCATGGATAAGAGAAAGCTCAGGATTTATAGACCTTATACACTACTTCAGCTGGTTTAAATGTTTCGAATTGGGACAGCAGTCAAGAACTGTAGGGTTTATGATAATTTATTCCAAGATATCATATGCAGAACATAGAAATGATGTCTGATAGTTTAGCCAGCACTACGATGTCTTTCTTTAACTAGTGCTCTAAAATTCTATGAGTCTATGAATACATGAGCAAGAATGTACAAGTGATATAAGGTCTTTATGAGTACATGAGGATACATGAGATAATTACTTCTATATACCTAGCTTTTGCAGTTATCAAAAATTCTTTGACTATTGAATTTAAAATTTAAAAATATTCAAAAATTGTCATGAATAGGAGGTGAGGAAAATTCTAAATGGGATATGTTGAGGCAATTATATGTCTCAGTGGATAGAAAACCATACCTAGAGATGGGAGGTACTTGTTTTTAAATATAGCCTCAGATACTTCCTAGCTGTGTGACTTAGGATAAGTCATTTAATCCCACTTGAATATCTCTTACCACTCTTCTGCCTTGGAATTGATACTTGGCATCTATTCTAAGAAGTAATGATTTAAAAAATATGTCTAAGAAGATCAAGAAAGGGTACTAAACATACAAGCCTGACAAATGAGTGATCTGACTGATGGATGTTATTAAGATCCAATGTGCATTTGAATAAAACCTACTAAATATAATAGGCATTCAACATAGTAAAAGCTTATCTATCAGGTTTTCAACATTATGCTCTGTTGGCAAGGGTAATGGTGCAGATGTTATGCCTACACTCTTAACCATTAACATGCTTATACGGGACACCAAAAAAAGACAACCAATATATTTTACTTCCCTCTCCTCCCTTAAAATATTCATTCATCAATCTCTTGCCATTTCCTTCCAAGGGCAGCAATATCCACATGCCTTCTGATACTCTAGCCTCACAGTTACTTGACCTTAACTCATCTAAGCCTCAATCTCTTCTCTACCCCACTGAAAATTCTTTCCTTTTAAGACTGAAATCTGAGATTCTCCACTTAACCAAAACCCTCTAAGTTGTCACTTTTTTATACTCTTTCTTATTTAATTTGTTTTTTTGTTCATTTAATGATTCTAGTATTTTTATCCTTGATAATTCAATGATTTATTCACTATGATATTTCAAACTGTCATTGACGATATGCCATTATCACTTGCTAATACCTACCACTGCATAATTACCACCATCTAAACATCATGACTCTATTCCCATTCCCAGGCTGCCAAATCTTGTTAGAGAAAGTCACAAAATTATGTGGAATGGGTAGACTATATGCTCATGCTATTTAGACCCTTGGGGCAACTTGGCAGCCCTTTTATGTTTATTGATTTGTTTCCTACATATTGCATTCCTTACAATGACTATGCCAAAATTTTTCCACTGTGCTTATACTCTCAGTTCTACATTCATTTCTTTGCTCTATTCATAGGTACTTTTACTTTATTATGATAGATCATGTCACCTGATGGAAGTTTCCTGATTTTCATTTCTCGGTATTTTTATTCTTTCACCTTTATAACTTAGTAAGAATGTCCATTTTCTTTGCCAAATTTAAACCTTTTCGCCTGTACTCTTGATCCCTTTTCTCCTTCTTTTAGTCCTTGAGACCTTTGTCATCAATTTTCCTCTTTCTCTTTAGCAACTTTAATCTCCCTCTTTCTCTTTCTTTCTCTCTGTCTCTCTGTCTCTCCTCTCTCTCTTTGACAGCTTTGTAACTCCTTTCTTAGATATGAAGTCTTTGGACTTGATGAAATTACTTGTTCCCACTTATGAAGAAGATCCCTTTGTGGTAATGAAAAAGATGGTTGACATATTTTTCATGATAATCTGTCTTACAAAGACGTTGAAAATCTACTCCAGGTTTTCCTAACTGAATGTGAGAAAAACAAAATAATTTCTCAGGTCAGTAAAGTCTGAGGGCTCAATGCAGCACACTGGCCATTGCAAGATCCTGAATGGGACTATAACAACTCTGAAGATTATTTACAATTATATCATAGTAGGGAGGCCATTCTGGCTGCAATGCAAGAGTGCTCTGAACCCAGATAGATGGACAGAATTTGAAAAATGTAAGCAATCAGATGAGAGATGATGAGACACCCTCCAGATTCATGGATAGGTTCACTGAGTTTGGGGGTCAGTACCTAGACTTTGAGTTTTCTAAAGAGAATGACATAAGACAAATCAGAAGACACTTTGTCAATAACTCTTGTAAAGTGATCAGGAATTATTTTAAGACTTATTGCCTAACGTGGCCTGAGATGGATCTTGATGAATTGAGATATATATGCTTCAAAAGAAAACAAAGAAAAACAGGAAGAGACTAATGATTACATGGAAACAATCCAGAAAGAATGGAAATATTTAAGAGATAGGATTGATAAAAAGGAAAAAGGGCATGATACTCAACGAAAGGTACTTGCCCCTCTCCAAGAATCTAACTATTAATCCCTTACCTGCCACTTCTGTGAGAAGGGCCACAAAATGATAGACTATAGAAATTTATTCAAGGCAATCAAAAATGCTATGCTGTTGAATAACAACTACAGAAATAATAATTTTAGAAATAACTATGATAATGATTATAGGAATCACAATTTTAAAAATCATAATTCTAGGAATAGAAATTGGGAAAATGATAACTCAAACCAAAAGACCCCACAACAGTATAACTTAAGTGGAGCTCATCCACAAAATACTCAGGGTACTACTGCCCTACATGTGGGGCAGAAGGTGGTACCTCTTAGACTTTATTGTTTTTTTATATTAACCCTTTTCAGTTTTGTCTCCCCTCCACATAGTAGCAAGGAAGAGGAAATGAAACCTGTATTAGTGACCTATATTGACTTGATGTGGCTTTTGTAACATTTTGTGTGTTTTGTAAATTTTATATACACATTATATATATGTATGTACATACACATTTTTAATATTCTTATTTTTCTTCCTATGTGTGCCATAGAATATTTGATTTTTTTCTCTCATTTTTGGCATTTGAAGCATGTCACCAGTATTGAGAAGATTTTTTAAAACTATTTTTGAATTTTGAAATAGAATAAACTAGATATCCATTTACCTAGCATATAAATGCATACCCAAAAGCTTTGGACTATGGAAACCTGCCATTTATTGATAAATATTATGCGACTGTGACTAATGTTTATGTCTGATTCTAGGAAATGGGATAAAAAAAGGAGCATAGACTTTATCTATATAGTGCCATAGAAGTACAGACTTAACCTGAATAGTGCCAAAACAGAGCACACGGGTCAAAAAAGAATCCAATCCAGGTGGGATAGATGAACTTCTATGCCAATACAAAAGGACTTGAACCTAGTGTGAGACTAGAGGTTAAGGTGCTTGACATATGTTAAGATGCAGGACTCCTTGAATTACATTCCTTGTAAAATTTTTTTCTATCAAAGTACCTAACAATTGACTGTTTTGGCTCCCCTAACCCTGAGAAATGACGAAAGATCAGATGAGGGGATGACACTTCCCTTTTACACAAAAATCTAGTCCTTTTTTTCTCACTTATATTATGGCAACTTCCTGTAGTTCTGGTTTATAATGGATAAGTACAATATTATTGCATTTTTCCCCTACAGATTTGTAGGACAGGCATTTTCTTTAATTGGACTCTAATACAAGGGCCTGTTTTGAATTTATTGTTTATTCAGAAATTGTATATATATATATATATATATATATATATAGTTTTTGATATTTTGATTCTGATTTTGAATTTTTATTTTCCCTGAAGTTTAACTTTTCTTCTATGTTTTTGTTTTTTCTTTTGATAATTGACCTCCCCCTACCCCCCACCCCCACCTGCTCAACCATGTATCATGAGTTGATCCGGGTATTGGTGAACACCCTCTTCAGGGAGGATTGTATTGTATATTCATAAAAATCCAAGATTAAAAATTTTTTTTGAGAAAAAATTTCAAGGAAAAAAGTTTACTGACTCCTTGAATCCAGAGAATTAACTATTTGGAGAAAGATACCTGCAGAAACCAACACTGCATCAAGAATATCCAGAATGAAGTTTTGGGTGCAATAGGTTGAACTAAAGGGTGTTGAACATTTATTTTTAATGTACACTTTTATGCCAAAGGGGACTTCCCTCTAATTGGCTTTTTGTCAATGTGCCTAGCAAAACATTGGCTTTGCTCTCTCTTTTTCTCTTTTATTTTCCTCTTATCTCTAACTATTATAGTTTCTTCTTAGACAGTGCAATATTATATACACCCATAGTTAGAATTTTTTAGGGGTACAGATGATTATGTTAAATGATCAATGGGAAGACGAGTATCCCAATGATCATCATTGGGGATTGTAATGATTAAATTTAACTCTCCCCTAATTGTGAAAATGAAATTAACTATCCTGCCCATTTTTAGATTTAATCATTAAAAGTATAAATGCCCTACTTAAAGTTGAGTGGGGAGACTTGCCTATTTTTTAGATCCAAAAGTATAAACATCTCACTTAATCATTTAGTGGAAAGGCCTGTGACCCACATGTGCAATAGTGGATGACAAATCAGTATCAAAACTGACTGCACCCTGGACAGTCCTAAAGCAAAGCTTCAACTATGATTGGTAGATGTAAAATTAGGGGAAGGCATGGGAAGTGATGCAAAAGAAAGTGTCTTTAAAAGGGAGTTACAACTTCCTGTGAGGGGATATCTTCAGAGATCCATTTCTTCTAGAGTTCTACTTGAACTCCAGCTTCTTCTGGAGTTCTGAGTTGGAGTTGGAGGCTGGTGAAGAATCTACTGACTGGACCTGATACACCTGTTCCTGGTGAGACTGTTCTTGAATTTCTTCCTTTTTGACTGACACGTGATGAGTGAAAAAGCTGACTCCTTTCCTTGATTTTCTGAAGGGACTAGCCCCAGGAGAGATCTACCTTTTGAGAGAGACATCTTCAGGTCCTCAGCTTTGCCAAGGCCTCTCAAGCTAAGGACTAACTCCCCTTGCCCAGGTTGAGCCAGGGATCAGGAGTAAATTACTTAGTGCTTAGGCTAGATATCTTATCCTATCCTCTCTCTCTGATTTTCTTACTTCACTCTTCCTATATTTTGTAAATAAATTATAAATTAATCTCTTTGGAATAACTTAAATTCCTGGTAACCCTATTTTAAAATATAATCCAGACCATTTTAAAAAAATAAAATAACCCTTTTCCCCTTACATACTCAATGGCAAATTATTAACTCCAAAGGAAAGGCCATACTCCTAATAGCCCTTTAAAAATGAAAAGTTCTATCCTCTAGTCAGTTGAAGCAGCTGCGAGAAACAGCTGTGAGTAGTGTGACCTTTGGTAGGAGAGAAAAGAAAAAAACTATTGAACTCAACTCTGGGATGGGTATGCTTTTTCTCTCATAGGTTTACCAGAAGACAGTAGGGGAAGTGAGAATTTTTCTACCCTTAACATTATCACCTTTATTGCTATAGTATTTTGTACCAGATCTACTCATTCAGTAGGAGAGACCACATCTAGTAGGAAAATATAGAGCTTGTATTTGACCACTGGCAAGATAGAAGAGAGGAAGCTACTGATTCAAGAAATCAGTTGGGAACTTATATGTGGAAAGGATCAAACCCAGGGATACCAGCTATTTGTATGACCTTTGAATTAGGGAATCTATTTCCATGAGGGGATAGTGTGAGGATATCATGAGAAAAGGAAGAACATTAGAGACCTGTAGTGCTAGAGGCATGATACCTTGACCACATTTAATTCTTATTCATTTTCCTCTACTAGAACATGTTCCCATTCTTTCTACTAACACTGAATGTATTTGTGAATTTTCACCAGATTTATGAAATGGTAGCATGTTTTATTGCTATGCTTATTATTATTTCCCCATAGCAAATGCTCTTTTGCTCTGAGCTAATTGTGTTATCTGGCTGAATAATAAAGGAAAGTTGACTGGTGGGGACTTTTCATCTGTAGGTTTAGGAATGTGTACCCATGGAGTACATTGATCGTCCATGTAGTCATCTCTCTGGGCACACAACTTACAAGTATGAGCTGGAAGTTGTCAAGTTACTCTTCAGTTTTCATAAGAAGCTCCTATTGGGCTTGTGGCTTTCTTGGCTCATTTTTACCTTTGACTTGAAAGATTAGTCTAGACTCACTCACTATCTCTATTTTCTCCCTAACTATTCACTTCTTAACCATTATAAAAATCTATTGTTGACTCTCATTCCAATGGATCTGTTCTTACAAAGTTACCAACAATTTTCTAGCTGCTAAATCTAAAAAACTTTTTTTGCTCTGTTTTTAATTTCATTCATCTTTGTGTGTTATTTTATGATCTTGACCATCAACTTCTTTATACATTTTCTCTTCTTATGGTATCTTCTACACTATAGCATCCTGATTCATTCCTCGAATTATTCCTTCTCTTCTTTTCCTTTATAGCTTATCTTGATCTTTTCCTCTCCTTGCACTACCTCCTTGGAGATTCCATTCATTCCTATTGCTTCAACGATTATATGCATGTAGATGATTCTCACTTTTTATCTCCAGGCCTTTGCTCTTTCCCCAGCTTCAAGCCTCAATCTACAATTAAATATCCATCTTGAAGTTTTACTGGCCCCTGAAAATCAACATATCCTAAAAAGAAAGAATCATCTTCCTGGTTCTTCAAAGCAATTCCTATAAAGTATTCTCTTTTCATTGTCACTGTCACCTCACTATTACTTTGTGGGTGATTCTATTGGAGGAACATTTTACCTGGGCTACCTACCTCTGTCCTTTACCCCTTCCAATTCATCTTATGTAATATATGTGTGAGTATGTGTATATATAGATATACATATATATGTAGGTATTTATTTCAATATATAATATTTACATACACAAATATATTTATTTAGATTAAACAAAATATCTCTTTTAAATAAATTAATTTTATTTAATATATTTTGCTGTAGCTCTAGGTCTGCAGGCTCTTTCCCTTTCCCTGATAGCATTTGCCTACTAATTCTTTAGTTTTGGAGTTGTGGGGAATAGTGTGTAGAAATTCAGACTTGGAGCCAGTAAGATCAGGATTCAAATCCTGCCTCTAACACATATTAGATGTAGTAACCTTAGCAAGTCACTTAACTCTTCAGTAATATGAGATGGTAAATTGCATACAAAGTGCCAGGATGCATTAGTATGAGTGATCATATTTGAGACTTTACTATATTAATAGAATTAGAAGCCCAGACATTATTTTGTATCCTTGAATAAATTATTGAGTTTTCTTTCTTATTTAGTTACTGGATTCTTCTCTTATATACTTTCTATTTCCCATCTCAGTGAAGTAGTTAATTCAAAATCTTTGCTTTCCTTTCCCTTCAACTTTATGTTTATTAATTCTCTTCTTACAGTACCCCTTCAAAAGGAGCTTTTATTTTCTTTTTTCTATTCATTGATAATTTTTACTTCCAGTCAATTCCAAAATTTTATTCTTTGATTTGTGGGCTACACTCATATTTAGTCTCTCTTTAATTTGTTTCTCAGGGGAAGTTAAAGCTTCTAAATCTCAGGTTTGGTCTCTTATGTTACCAATATCTATGATATTGACTTTATAGGTGTTGACCTATTATCCTTTTTTAATGCTGTACCTTCCACATCAAAACATTAATTTGTGAAAGACATGATATTGGACAAAAATAGCACCGTATCCTAGAAATAGCCATATGTCTCAAACTATTTGGTGTAGTTCTATCCTCTGCCTTTCAGATAATTTTTATATGCATGTCAACCCCATATAACCAGCATTCTGTGTTTCTGAATGAAATTAGGAGCCTAAACATAGGGACATTTAGATGGCTCAGAGAATGTAATGTGGGACTTGGAGTCAGGAACAATTAAATTCAAATCTTGTCTCAAATGCTTACTAACTGTGTGAACTACATAAACTACTCAAATCTGTCTTAGGCTTGTTTTTCTCCCTGGTAAAGTGGGAATACATAGAGTGCCTAACTCATAAGGTTATGAGGGTCAAATAAAATAACATGTCAAGCACTTTGCAAACCTTCAAGTTCTATGTAAATACTATTAGTGTTAGAATTATCTTTCTTTAAGGCAGGAGTGCTTCCCACAAAGAAGGTGACCTCCCAATGCATTGACTTCCCCCAATATTAAACTCATTATCAGGCCACATTTCCCATTGCAGGCATATTTTTCCTTTACCATTTGGGGGGAGGGATAAGCCTTCATTTCAGTCTCCCAGACATAATCCCATTTTTTTTTTTGCCATCACTCTCTTTTTGGCCAAGAAACTATAAAAACCACCATCCCTTTACTGTTCACTCATTTCTTGGGTCATTTACTTCTCCCTTATTTATATAACTTCCCATTCTGCTATTCTGTCCTATACAACATTGGATTCATTTATTGGAGAGCCATAGGATTTCGGTCATCACATTTTAGTTCTGGTCCTTCATCTTTTTATCTTTTCTTTAACTTTATATTTTTATCCTGCTTTGGTTCTTTTTTTATCCTTTGATGACTAATCATTTTCTTTTGCTTCTATCTAAGAGACTAATTTCTTTCTCTTTTTTAAAAAAGCAACATTTAAACATGTGGTAATTGACTTTATTTCTAGTACTTCCCTTAGATGGCATATTGATTTAATTTTCTTGTGTTTCTATTGTTTGAGATGCTCTTTAGTTCAATATTCTGTTCACATTTGCATGTATTCATATATCATTTTAGGTTGCAGATTTTGTAGAATATAATATTACATTCATTTCAGCTGTTTCTCATGCTTGTAGAGTAATCTTATGTTATTTCTCTTATACCTGAAAATCGTTCTTCTGGTTGCTGGTTGTTTTTGACATGGAATGTATTAAACTTAACCACAATGAGGTAGTGGAGGTGAAAGTCCAGATTTCTTTTTCTTTTTCTTTTTTTTTCTGGGGGTGATCTATAGATTCTCTAGATTGTCTCTTTGTTGTCTTAGTTCACAACTTTGGAGCACTATTCTCATATTATTTCTTCATTTTGGTGTTTAGGTTTTTTGATTTATTTAATTTTCCTGAAAAAATCTATGTTCTTTAAGTTACATCTGTTCATTGAGATGACTCTCTACTGTGCCTTCTATGAAGTTCAATTGTCCTTTCAACATTTTTGCCTTTCACTTGCTTTCTGTAATATTTCCTTTCTATGTAAATATTTTTTAAAAACCTTTAAAGTATGTTTTAAATCTATGAATCTCCTACTTTTCAGAGAGAGTTCTTGAAAGATTAAATATTTGGATCATCAGGAATTCACTGACTGGAAGATTATTTATTAAACATGTGGACTATAGTAGCCCATAAGATAATACTTCTACAAAGGAAGCAACTTTCTCCTTTGCTAGGAAGATGACCCAAAATATAGGGTTTTCTATCACTAACAAAGATCAGAAATAGATTTTATTTCTAACTATCAGAATGAATACCCAAACCAAGAGACACTTTTTGAAGAGCTTAAGGGCAAGTAACCCATTAAAATAAAAAAATGATAACTAGAAAACAGTAAATTAGATATAGTATTCAATAACTTTCTTTTTAATTAATTCTTCTTACTAGTCACTTTCTATCGTAATAATAGCTCTTAGATAGAAATACAAAACCTAGGGAAAAAGGATAGAGAGACTTTTCCAGGATCATACACCTAGGAAGAAATTGAAACTGCATTTGAATCCAGGTCCTCCTGACTCCAAGCCTGTTGGTCTACCTACTGAGCCACATTGCTACACTTCACTAGTCATTTTTTGTTATTAATAAAATTGTAGATGGTGATTTTTATATTAGAAAACTGGAAATAAAATGTTATTGTTGAAAATGTTCTAACAAGAAATCAGACTCTAACATAATGGAGCAGTGGCAAAGTAATATTTGAATATCATTATCTCATTAAGCTGTTTACAGTTATACCAACATTTATCCCTGAAAGGGGTATGGAGGAGGGAAAAGGGGTGCATAGATTCCTGTCTTGCATCATATTCAGACAAATCTAAACAGTCTAGGAGACTGTGGTCTTTCCTTTATGACTATTACATTCTTAGGGACTTTAGTCAGAGGCATATCAAGAATTTGGGTTTTTGTGTCAGTTCTGTTTGCCCTGAACTTATATGAAACCTGCAAGCTGAACATGAAAATGTTTAATGCTATTGTGTGGTTACATTTTTCACCCTGCAGCATTACTGCTTTAAAGAGCTGAGGTCTGATTTGTGAAGGCTATAACTTTTACTTCAAGCTGATGTTGTAAATGAAAATGTATTTTTTAAATGAAAATTTAGGTGAGGAAAAGATTCATATGAAGCTTACATGACTTGATATAGATGGATGTGTATAAATATATATATATGTATATATATATATTCAATATTGGAATGGTGATCTTTTAAAAATATGAAAGGAGACTAGATACACCATACTTCAATTTTATTCATAATTCAGAGAAATTCTGACATGAAGATATGATTTTTTTGGATCAGCTTATATAACCTTGTTTTTTGTTTTATTCATGAAGATTTGTATATAAAGATATGACCAAAGTTTTCACATCTATTCAGACACTAGTGAAAATTATTTTGAACATTGCTTAAGTTAAAAGAAAAATGCTCGTACTCCATCACCTGTATTTCCAAACAGAAATCTAGTGTCCTACCAAACAATGAAACCAGACTTTTAAATACAAAACCTAAATTTATTTAGTTTTGATTTCCTTTCAGAAATGTAGATTTCTCATAATTAAACAAGATCGCTCTGTTCACTTTCTGGCCAGTTTTTCCTCAGGACACTAGGCCCTTACCCAAACATCTATAACTCCCCTGCTACTTCCCCCTGTCTCAACTTGGAAGAGTGATGTTCCAGAGCTGATCTCCAGAGAACAGACACTTTCTACCACTTGCTCTGGGAACAATATTTAACTCCATACTACTGTTACTTCTGGAAAAGTCCTTGTGATTTTCCCTAGCCTCATAATCTCCCACATGCTATCACTTTGCTAGTTAAAATGTCAGGTCCTTGAAGGCAGGGATTGACTCAGTTCCCATATTTGTGGCATCATTGCTTAGACCCTGGCACAAACTCTATTCCTCTTTTTTTGCCCCTTCTCTCTTCCTTTTCTCTTTCCTTTGCCCTTTCCTTTTCTCTATTCTTTCCCTTTTGTATTTTTATTACCTTTCCTATCTCTTCTCTCCATATTTCTTCCCTTCCCTCCCCTCCCCTCTCTTCTTTTCTAGTTTTCCAGTATGATTTCCTCTTTTTTCATTCATTCTTTCTTTCTTTCACTAAGTTTTCCATCATGCAAAGTCTTCATGGAATCAGTAGTAACATGTTTGCTTTTCTATCATGTTGATTTTTTAAAATGTTGAGAACAATGATTTAAATTTTTTTAAAGTATTTCAAAGTAGCTTTTGGCAAAGCAGTTGTATAAAAATATTGGAATCTGACAATTATGGAGCAAAAGTATCTATGGAATCTTCTACCATTTTAATATTACCATTGAGAGAGCCACAAGGTTGAGTGACGATGTTGGAATATGGCTTCAAATAGACTCTAATAATAAATCTGATAGAAGATGTATTTAGAAAATAGAACTTCTGACATGTCAGAGAATCTGACTCCTGCAAGAGTTGTAACAGTGATCTAAAAAAGAAAAACATCTTCTGTCCCACTCCTGCCCTTTTCACTTATAGATCCCCTAATTCTCCTGTTCAGACATTCATGTTTACCTTTAGGGGAGACATAAATAATGGTGACTTTTGTGTACTTTCCAAGCTCAAATAGACTTCTACTGCTGCTCTGGGGAAGAAAGATGAAAGGATTTCTCTGCACTTTAAAAAAAATAAAAGGCCCATATTTCAGCCAGTTTAGCAATGGTATGTGTGTGGCAGTAAGAGGGAAGACAGAAGGCTTGGACAGTGAAAAAAAACTATTATTCTAATAAAAAAGGAGGGAGGGAAGATGATCTATGTATCTAAAAACACTGCATCATAATTGATTATAATGTTATTTAATATCTGCTATGACCAGAGGGTGGAGGACACTCTTCTCCAAAATGGAATTT
Organism: Monodelphis domestica; assembly: GCF_027887165.1. Lineage (NCBI taxonomy): Eukaryota > Metazoa > Chordata > Mammalia > Didelphimorphia > Didelphidae > Monodelphis > Monodelphis domestica. The sequence continues at coordinate 390,330,038 of NC_077229.1, forward strand.
TACTGTGAAATCTTTATTTGTCCCGTACTGTTTAGCATCTGCCATAAGCATTGATATTACTCACTGGATAGAGTGTGGGGCTTGGAGTCGAATTCAAATCTATCCTCAGACACTTTTTTGCTTGTGTAATTGTGGGCAAGTCACTTAACTCTCTTTGCCTTAATCTGCTAGAGAAGAAAAGGCAAGCGATTTCAATATCTTTGCGAAGAGAAATCTACATTCACAGGGTCCTGGAGTCACACACAAATGAGCACAGCTCCCCACACACATTCACACATGTATTTAGTCATTTAATATTCATAATGACCATGAGAGATTGATGCTATTTTTACCCCCATTTTACAGATAAGAAAACTGAGAGCTTCCAAGTTCCTAGTTCCAAACAGCTAGTAAATATCTGAAGCAGAATTAAAACCCAGGTCTTCCCAATTCTAGGTTTCATTCCTAGCCATCATGCACGCTACATAGCATGCCTTCACAATCTGTCTTTCTAAAATTGTTTCACATCACTCTCATTGTATGGCAAGACTAATGCGAGCCAGAATTTCCTCCTGCTTTGACTTATGGGGCCATGGAGAGCCACATAACTGAATGACCAATAACATAAGCACCAATAGTATATTCTATCTTTTTATATCATATGCAAAATTCTTCCCCTCGAATCCCTGCAAATATGTAAATGGAAGAATTGGTTAATATACTCTTCAGGTCAGAATGAATGTTAAAACTCACTTCCAAGTCCTGATCTAGCATTTAATGCATTATTGGTGGAGTTGTGAACTGACACAATCATTCTATAGCATAATTTGGTACTATGTCCAAAGGATTATAAAACAATGCATACCTTTTGATCCTGTAATACCACTCCTGAGTATCCCAAAGAAATTTTTTAAAGGGGGAAAAGACCTACTTATAAAAAATATTTATAACAGCTTTTTTTTTTTTGTGGTGGCAAAGAAAAGGAAATTGACAGATGTCCATAAATTGGGGAATAGATGAATAAATTGTGGTATATGTTGGTGATGGAATACTATTGTGCTATAAGAAATATTGAGCATGATGATATCAGGAAGAGTTAGAAAGACGTACAGGAACTGATGCAGAATGAAATAAGCAGAATCAGGAGAACAATGTACACAGGAAAGCAATATCGTGGGATGATTAATCAACTGCGAAAGACTTAGCTACTCTCAGCAATAAAAAGATCCAGGACATCCTGAAGGATTTATGACAAAGAATGCTATCCACCTCCAAAGAAAGTGTTGAAATATAGATCAAAGCACATGATTTTTCACTGTAGTTTATTTAGTTTTTTATTTGGGGGTTTTGGTTTTATATTAGTATTATCTTACAAAAGTGAACAATTTGGAAATATGTTTTGCATAATAATACATGTATAACCCAGATCAAATTGCTTACTAGATCCAAGAAGAGGGAGGAAAGGGAGAAAAGGGAGACAACTTGGATCATATAACTTTAAAAAGCTTATGTGGAAAATTGTTATTACATGTAATTGTTGAAATAAAATATCTTTACAAATAAAATAAAATTAGATTTGAAAAAATAAGATAAAATAAAAAGGTTACCCTATGTAAGTGAAATTCAACATTGAAAATAGAATGATGAGAAATTAAGGATATTTACCTAAGCTATCTGATTGAACAGCCTCAGGATCAGAGCATTTTCTTAACATGCTCTTAACTTTCTTCTAAGGAAAATTTAGGTAAAGAAATTTAGTCTGTCATTTAAAGGCAACAGAAATCTATGTTTTTAGTCATCACAGGATGGGTTAATGCCCTAGACATTTAAATGAGAGTCTTAGGATTTTATTACCTTTGTACCCAGCCTCCTCCCCTTCTCCTAACTCTTAAAGGTTTTTCAAGTAGGGGTATCTGGGGCCTCGGAAATAAGCCAACTGAGCCTTAATTGTTTCTTGTTTTCTTTGGCCCATTAGACAACTTTTCAAACTTGGCTTCCCTTCTAGATATCTTATCTTCATACAGCTGCTCATGTGTGTTTTAAGTTGGCTGAGAATTTTTATACATGCAAAATATTCCTTTAAAAAATAATGTTATCTTTCATTGGAAAGATAGAGGCGTATTTTTTAGAATTTTATATAGTGCTCATCATTAGCACACCTAGCTTATTTATACAGCTCAAAATCAAATTAAATTAATTCTGGACTCATGACTCATGGAGTTAGCTGAACAGCTGCCCAAAGGCATTTGTTTTAAAAACCATAGGTTACTGGCACCTTTAAGACAGATCTTTGGCCTCAGCTAGAAAGTAGATGAAAGTCATAATTTCTTAGTGTTTTGTTTGTTGATAGCTATGGCTAATGAGGGATCAGACAGGTATTTAATGCTAACAGGTAGCAAGGATACTACAATAAAATTTGTTTTCCTGGGGAATATAGCATTCTTATCAACTACATTCTATATGCTTGTGTTTGTGAGAGATAGACAGACAGACAGAGACACAGAGAGATGGTTAGACATAGAGACAGTTAGGGAGTTATAGACAGAAAAGAGAGAAGAGAAAGAAAAAGAGAGCACAAGACAGAAAGAGAGGGGAGAGGAGAGAGAGACAGAGAGAGAGAGAGAAGTCTTTAAGTAGCATTTGGAAGGGTGGAATAGGAAATATTAGAGAAATATTTGTTATCCTCTATAATTTTACTATTTTGCAAGAGTCTTAAGGTTTGGAGCAACTGGCAATCTTCTCTCATGGAAGTAGGACTAGGATAAATAAGTTTTCTATATCTTTTCTGATACCTCCTATATCTTTTTTTTTTTTTTTAGTTTTTAAAACATTATTTTATTTGGTCATTTTCATACATTATTCATTGGAAGCAGAGATAATTTTCTTTTCCTCCCCCCCACCCCCATGCCATCCTTCCCCTAGCCAATGTGCGATTCCTCTGGGTGATACCTCCTATATCTAAAAATAACTCAAATTAATATAAAGTGTTCCAAAAGTTAGTGCAATTCAAGCAATTAAAGATTAAAGTTTGGGGAAACTCTGTATAGCCCTTCATGGTTTGCCAAGTGATAAAAATTTCACACATGCACACACACATATGCCCACACAATTTTAGTCAAACAATAGCCCTGCAAGGTAGTTGTTGTTATTATACAATTTAATAGAAACAGAAACGGAGGCCCAAAGAAATAGAGACTTGCCAGTGTACCTTGTTACACAGATAGGAAATATCTGAGATGAGCTTCAGAGTTGTAGCAGTTTAATTTAATCACCATATCTCATCTAACTATATAGTTCTGTATATTGAGAATTGATGTACAGAATGATGCACATGGGAATATTGTCCTATGGTCCTAGATGATTTCTAAGGTCTTTTCCATCTCTAAATATATATTACACCATTTGAATAAAAATGATTCTTAGAAATAAGAGCTGTAAGAGTTTCACCATTATCTGAACTGGACAGAGAACAATGGAAAATCCTATTAGATTTTGGCTACTAATTTTGGCTACTAATTTTCAAGAGGGATACTGCAGGGCTCAAACATTTTCTTAGGAGATTGCTTCAATCAGGGAGGAAATTCATGTTATTCATTATATGAAAGGGGTCAGTGATTAGAACTAAAGAAGATCTGTAATGGATATATTCTATTTCTTCAAATACTAGAAGAGGTCTATTTCTAATCACTAGAAAGGTGATTAAACTTTTTCACAGTTCTAGTTGGCATCAGTAGGACTAGAAGTTATAGGAATATAGATTTCAGATTAATATAAAGAAGAATTTCCAAAGCTAAGTGAAAATGTTCTACTGTGCTCTTGAGGGAAGATCTCTTTCAGAAGAGTTTTTATAAGCATAGCTTAGATAACCATTTGTCAGAGAAATGGTACAGAGGATTCTGCATTGGATAGTCATTTTATCATATGATCTCTATAGCCCTCTCAACTCTGAGTATGATTCTGTCAACTTTAGAAAGTAACTAAGTCAAGGAAAGGGGTTTTGAACAAAGTGTTAGAGTTTATAGGATGGTAAAAACAGTATAGAAACATGAGCTTTGCATCTAATCAACAAGGACAACTAGTTAAAATAGGAGGCTACAAAAGAGGTTTATGCTTCTCCCTATTTTCCATTCCCACAGGCTGCCACATCCCATGTGATGTCCTCTCTCTTATCCCCTACCGCAGAGCATCTTCATTGTGCCCAGGATTCTTTACCAGGTAGCTGGTGTCCTGAGACCTCTTATCCTTTCCCCCTTAGTGAGTCTGAGGGTGATCTTGTGCTGTTTGACCCAGCTGAGTTTTGCTAAATTTGTTCCAGATACTGAAAATTCTAGTTATGGCTAGAATCTCCTCAAGGTTGTTGAAATAATGAATATTTAAACACTTTTAACATTATAAGCACTATTCAAATGTACTATCATTATTGTACCGAATGCATTTATAACTTAAACTTAACACTCAGTGATAGCTATCCATACTCTAATGACTAAATTCGTAGATATAAGTCATGAGAGAAATATAGCTACTTTTGAACTGCATGCCTAAGTTGAAAGTGTTCATTCACACCAATGCTTGTTCATATCTCCTATTCTGATCTAGTAGAATATTTTTAAAAGAAGAAAAAAGTTGTAGTTTAACATTTGGAACACATTTCCTCTCTATAGTGCTTATATACATCATTCAGACAGGTATGTTACCAGTGTTTATAATATAAAAATGTAGCAAAATGGATAGTTATTCTAGCCAAATCATAGCAGAGTCACTCTGCTTAGCTGAGTTGAGCAACACAAAGGAAAGAAATATTATTGTGATTTATGGCTTATGGTTCAAAAGCAAGTGATAAAAATGCCTGATTCGTGCTGAAACCTAGGTTGGAGCCTTGGTGTGCCAGTGGGATAACTGTACCGCGTGTCTGCCTCAAACTCAGTGTGAAGGTACGCCTTGATGTGGGGGAGGAGTAGAGGAAATCAAAGATTTCTGGCTCATCTCCATCCCATAGGAGTAAGTTGGAATTGCTGACGCCTCATTATTTAGCCATGATGCTCCTGCTGGCAAAAGACTTTCAGACATTTTAGAATCGTCTTCATCTCACAACAGAACTCCTGAACTCAAAACATTCTGCACCCTGCAGAGATTTATGACTTCAGGGGATTTCATTAGTCTAATGACCCCTCGTTTTGACAGTAATCCAACATTGTGAGTCTTCCACAATACATGCATGCCTTTGGTTGCTGACAGAGAGAGCTTAGGGGTTTCTAAAAGGCACTACAGAAGTTTTTGTTTTTCATTCAAATTTTAAAAAGAGAATGCTAGGGTTTTAGGTATTTTAAAGGTCCCATGGCCCTGGCCACCCAAATGCCTTGGAGATCTGTCAAAGGCATGAATATGAAACACAAAATTGTACTGTTCTGAATCATGCCCTTTGGAAATTAGCAAGTGCACCAATTCTTCTACAGGGTAATCTGCATGCTGCTGAGCCCCAGCTAGGTCATGAAGTTACTCAGGAATAGGATGACAGATCACTGACAGTTTTGGAGATTAGCCATGGGAGCCTCCAAGGGAGAGTTATTCTAATAAAATAGTCACATTTTCATTGTTTCTAATGAAACTTTTGGTTTTCTGCCCAATGAATAGGCAACCAAAAAGCTTTGTCAGCAGCCTGGATAAGGCCATGGTTAATAATTAATTCATAGAAAAAAGGAAACAATTGGGAAATTGTTTTCAGGAAATTTGATTTCCTTTATGGAACAGCAAAATCAAAAAGCAACTGTTAAAGACTGACATTTAATTCCAGTGTTTTATTATGTAAAATTGACTTGTCTCATCAATTTGTTTAATTGTATTGACTAATAACGATGAATTTTAATCTGTCTTTTCACATCATAATGTTTTCTCCTTTTCCTTATTCTTCTGCTCCATGTCTGATGACTCAATGTATTGAAAAGTAGATGTCATGGGTAGTTAAATAGGGAGCTATGTTCTTAAATTCACTGTTTGTTTTAATAGCTTACTGTCTTTCAAATTTTGTTTCAGAAGTCAAAACACACAAAACTATGCCTTTGGAGATTTTCTCTCAGATATAAAGTTATTGTAGCAAAGAGAGATTTGTAAGGAAGTCAGAAAATCTATATGTGAGTTCCAGATCTGACAAATTTAGCTGTATGAATCTGAGTATACATTTAATTTATGAACCTCAGTTTCTTCACCTATAACCAAACAACCACAAGCAATTACCAAATACCTACCATATATCAGGCACTGTGCTAGGCACTGGAGAAACCTAGACAAAGAGGAGATAGTTTTTGCCCTCAAAAGGATTATAATCTATTTGGGAAAGATGACATGCTATATTTGATAACAAGATCATTTTTGGAGAAAGAAACTAGCAACTGTGGGAATATGAAAAGGTATCAAGTAAAAGATGATGCTTATGCTGTGCCTTGAAAGAAACTAGGTGTTATATGAGGTAGACTTGAGGAAGGAATGTATTCTAGGCATGATAGAGTCATTGAAAAGACAAAGAGATGAGAGATTACATGCCAGGTATGAATAGTAGTAAAGATAATTTGACTGGATTGTGGCTGTGTTGGAAAAGGAATAAAATATATTAAAGTTTGAAGTAAGTTAAAGAGGGATTGTCAAGAGTCTTAAATATAAAAAAAGTTTATATTTGATTTTGTATACAATAGGGAATAACTGGTTTATTGAATGAGGGCATGATCTGAGCTTGAGAAAAATTACTCTAATATCTGAGGAGAATGATTCCCTTCCTGTACCATTTAGGGTTTTGTGATGATCAAATGAGATCAGTTGTGTAAATGTCCTTGAAATCATAATGAACTCTATAGTTGTAACCATTTTCATGAATGGGGAACAGTCATATCCTCTAATTTTCAGATATCACTTCAAATGTGATGCTAGAATTTATTTCCATTCCATTTTGATGATGCTATTTTAATAGCTCAAACTCTGACTCCTGTTCCTCAGACTTATGAAGACAAATCAGAATGCTATATTCTTTGTGAATTTGATTCATTACTTAGCTAAATGAACAAGATGTAGTAGTATATGGTACTAAACTGCTAATACATTGATAAAAAATGTTTGGTGTAGCTATCCCAATATCAGAAAGATTCATTGTAATAAAAGACAGTAGAGTGTATTATAAAAAAAGCTATAAAATAGTCATAGGGCTGACAGGAATAATTTAACAAGAAAAAGAAGGACTAAATGTATGTAGCTTCACTAAAAATACATGAGGGGAAAAATCTGACAAACCCTTAAATTTTTTCTTTGGGGAGATTAATGAATATTTAGGTAAAGGGGAGTTAATGGACATGATTTATTTAGACTTTCAAATATCCTTTGAAAGATTAAAATATTAACAGGTAAGAGAGTAAATATTAACTAAAAGAGTAAAATATTAACAATAATCAAAGACCTACTTTCTCTCCCTCATTCCCTATGATCCTATGAGACTTGTGGAAACATATGGAATAGAGAACTATTGAGAAAGAGATGGTCTTTATACAAGTCTTTTTCTGGTAGAAAAGTATTAATAGAAATTTCTTGAGGATCAGCTCTGGGACCAATTTTATTCATTCCAATTTATCCATAAAGGATATGGAGATGGAAACACCAAATGTCATCTTTAAGGATATAGATAACATTATGATGGAAAAAGCTGAGGTAATTGGAACAAACTTCAGAAACATCTTACAAACTTCTAGGAGCAAAAGAGTGTCTAAGAGCTTCAAACGTAAGACAATGTAGCTTTGACAATGACTAAAACTCAGTTTATAAATTGATGAAATTTGATTTAGCTATGAGGATTCAGGAAAGAAATCTTGGAATCTTATCCCAAAGTAGGCTCTAACCACATATTTTTAAATTAATTTCTCGAATTAAATATTCCCTGCAGATATATACTCAAGATGGAACTGCAACTTAAATGGCTTATAAACTCTTTTGCATCACCCTGAAGGAACTTATAAATCAGAGGGAGCATGGAAAGTAGTAGAGAAATCCAAAGAGCTAGGTTTTGGTCTTGGTTCTGATAGTTCCTCATCATATCACTTTGCCCTTCAGTTTCCTCTTTAAAAATACAGAGATAATAGTAGACTATACTGAAAAGTACTTGATAGTTATAAAGGTATTTCTACATACCCATCCATACACATACACACACGTACACAAAATCAGAGTTGATAGAAGTATTATGAGTCACCATTTTTAGAAGAGGAAACATTAAATGATGTGTCCAAGTTTATTAGAACTAGAAATTGTCTTGAGGGAAGGAGCTAAAATGATAAAGACAAAGATTAACAAAAAGAAGAAAGACGTTATTAACTATATCCTAGGATATCAAAGGTAGGAAGCACCCTTGGAAAGAATAGTATAAGTAAAAATATAGACGACTTTATATATATTAGGTCATGTATTTTTGAAACTCATTAAAACTGTACAAACTGAAAAAGATACATTTATGGAATTTGAATTATGCATAAAAGAATATTGCAGTATATTTAATGATATGATTCCCTTGAGGAGATTTTTATGTGAGACAATTGTAGCCCCTGTAAATCAATTAATAAATTATGTATTTTTCAGTGCCTAGGAAGTTTAAGTCTGTGAGCCAGATGCAAGACTTATGATGGCAAAAAAAAAGCAGTTCTCAAGGAGCGCCTTCTGTATAAATAAATAAAAAAAATATGCAAGGTAATTTGTGGTGAGGGGTTGGGAAGGTTACTACCAGCTAGAGGTGATTAAGAAAGGTCTCATTTAGCAGGTAGAATTTGAGTTATGCTCTGAAGGAAGCTAGGGAGTATAAAAGACCTACAAGAAAGGACAGAATGCATTCCAGGCATATTGTTGTTGTTGTTTTTCAGCTGTGTCAAGGCCTTCATGAATTCATTTGGGATTTTTTGGCTGAGATAGTGGAGTGGTTTGCCATTTCCTTCTCTAGCTCATTTTACAGATGGGGAAACTGAGACAAATAGGGTTAAGTGACTGCCAGAATTACACAGCTCATAAGGGTTTGAGGCCAGATTTGGTCTTAAAAAAATGAGTCCTCCTGACTATAGGCTTGGCACTTTCTCCACTTTGCTACCTGGCTGCCCATATTCCAGGCATGGGGAGCCACCACACAAAGGCACAATGATGGAATCTCACATGTGGGGAATAGGGGTAAATCAACTTAGGTATATCATATAGTATACAAAAAAGGAGGATGGAGCAAGAAACCTAGAAAGGACGATAGAGATAGGATGTGATGGCACTTTAAATGACAAGCAATGGAATATGGAGGCATCCATATCAAGGACAGAACAATGTGTGAGGTGAACCATTGTTTTAATCAAGTATGGAATTTTGACATTATTTATATGTTAGTGTGAGTATAAAAAGTTTTGGGATAAATTGTATATTTAATTAATGCAAGAGAACAGATGATGGTGAAAAAACAGTAAGGAAAATTTTACTCAACATCAGGAAAATCATTTTGTTTTTGAAACCTAATAAAATTTCAAATGGTCTCATGTGGAAAGCAATGAATTGACATATTTAAAACTGGACGAGACAAGACAGAAGAAGTATGCCATAAAGAATAATACCGAACAGACAGGAAAGAGAAAAAATGACCTAATCAGTATCCTTTTCTCTTCTATCTATGGTTCTGTAATAAGAGGAGAAACCTGGAGGGTTTTGGTAATGTACATATAAGAAAACCCCAGGGCAGAGGAGAGCTTTGCTTTCCCCTACTGGAGTTGCAAGGGTCTTAGGTTTCTTTCCATTATAGGACTCTTGGGAAAGATTTATTAGTAAGGAAACATGGTTTTAAACATAAAAGAGGAGAAAAAACAATGCCTTTTATAAGAGATCGTCTTTTCAAAAAGAATACAGAATTGCATAGCTCTTTCTTCAACTTTTTTGGGTCAGTTTAGGAAAATAACATTTCAGAGAGTCTGATTTATCTATCTGAAATCTCTCTTCCTTTGTTATGTTTCCCCCCACCCCCTTAACCCTCTTCTGTCTTAGTATCAGTTCTAAGACATAAGCATGTCAAGGGTTAAACAGTCAGTGACTTGCCCAGGTTCACACAGTTAGGAAGTGTCTGAAGCTATTTTGGAACTCTGGTCCTTCCAACTCCAAACCTGGTACTCTATATATCCACTGTTCAACCAAGGAGCTCCTAGGTCTGTTGATCTTCACCTGGGATCTGCAAACCTGTTTAACAGTTTTTTGATAACATATAGTACTATAATTAGTCTTCTTAGTAGCCTTTTCATTTTATGCATTTAAAAAAAAAACATGATCAGGGATTCCTAGACTTTACCTGATCAACAAAAGATTCTGTGAGACAAAAATGTTTATGAACTCCCATCATATGCCATTGCTTCCTAAAGTCCTTCTTGGATTGGCACACTTAGATAAGACTCTTCAAGTATTTTTCACTTTGCTAATTAGCAATAAGTTTTGGATACTACAATTAATCACTCATTAATTTCAACCCTATTAATTTGGAATTTGTCACAATTCTCATAGTCTAAGACACTAGGGTGGTATAAGGGTGAGGAGCCACTCTCAAAGCTGGAAAGACTTGGGTTCAAGTCTTACCTCAGCCATAGAGTAGTCTTGTGACTCTGGGCAAGTCACTTAACTTTTTAGTGATCTAGGCATTTCTTTCATTTTTTTAATTGCAGGTAAAGTATCAACCTACATTGGTAGAGAGAACTCCTCATTAGACAGTTTCCTATATTAATGGAATCCCAAGACTAATCCCTATCCCCTATCTAACCTTTTAATAGCTTCATGAAAAAGCATTGCCAAGTGAATTGATATTTTCAGAACTATAGAAAAAAGTTTAACCAACTTTCTCTTATAATTTCTAATATCTATATTTGTAATATGAGTAAAATAAATCCCAATGTTTATCTGTTTATTAATAGTATACTTTGTTCCTATTTAGCAATATCCTTTAGGTCACTGTCTTTCAGGAGTATATGTACTTTAAAATGAAAGAATTACATTCATGTAAGAATATTTAGTGATTTAAATGGACTCTGCCTTAAGTCACTTTAATGAGAGAGATTTTATTGTGCAAAAAGCATGGCTGAATAGATGATGTCAGGGATCAAAACACAGTTCTGGTTTAGGAGAAAGCTAGACTAAGAAAGCTATAACAATTTTGTAATAAGTGGAATACATTTTCTTATAGGGGAATACAACTATAATTCTTATTTATAATTTAATTCTAGATTGAGAGATTTTAGAAAGTTACATTAAATTTGTCATGTTAATGTAGCAAAAAATGAAACTTGGGAAAGAGGACTAAAGATAATAGCATAATGTGTTGCCAGGAAAGAGGTGCAGACCTGACTTCTTTCTTCTCCACTTTCCCCTGACAGAATGATCATTTTACCTGATAATCATGCAGTCTCATATCTTGCCTGAGAAGATCATGATGTGATATTCCTAAATTATCCTGAACTACCTGCATTTATAGATCACTTAATCAGCCAGCAGAAAAATCCCATGATAATTTGTCCTTTTTCTACTTTCTTTTTATTATAAAGCTATTTGCACAGTCTTCATGACCATCTATGCTAAAAATGGCTATTGAAATGCATTCTCCTGGGTATATAAAAACCTCATAGGGCTGTTTACATGCTTTTAGGTACATAAAAGTGTGGTAATAGGGGCATAAATTCTCAAAATGTGCTTCACTATGCATGTTGGGAAAACTTATGAACCCCATGCAAATCACTACTCAAAGTCATGGAGCCCAAGCTACAGACCTTCCATCCAATAAGGTAATGAAAATTTATGCACTGGAATTCCTTGAACAAATCTTAAATATTCCCTTACAGCAGCAGACTTTAGTGGCTCACAGAGTCAGGAAATAATTAGAAAGAAGTTGGACATTCCCATTGGTATGAACATGGATATATATACTACCAAATTAAAGCAAGACTGGAAAAGGAAAAGAGCAGTTACACACTGAGATTAAAAGTACAAAAGACATGATTATATGAAGGAGACAAAGAGAAATCCATTTACACAGATTCCTTTGATTCACCTTTGGAATGGCAAAATAATGAATAGCAACAATTCTTTAGCACCCCTCCTCCCCAACAAAAGAATAATTAGAAGAAGAAAAAAAAAGACACAAACAAACCTCTCCAGGTCTTTCCTCTTAGATAGAAGAGAGTAGGAGCTAATACTTCATAAAAAGACTTGGGGTTGTCACTCCTTTGCAGAGGAAGGGAAAGATAAGAGATCAGAGAGGCTTGGAAGCTGCCTCTAGTAGGAATGATGTTCAGGTTCACTTTTTAGGGCTGGACGCATTAGTGGGTATGTATACATTTGGTAGCTATCATGGAAAGTACCTCTGACATCCATCCAACAAAACCTGCCAAATGGTCTTATCTTTGTTCTTTGAGGAACTAAGTCTGTCTTATTAAACAAATTCCTGTAGGTTATACTTGGAACCAGAATTCATTTTATAATTCTTAGTCCTTTCATTTTGGGCTAGAACATATGTTTTGCTATATCTCTTCTTTTTACCTCAACAGGTGAACTCAGGCTTGGACCTCACTTGTATTCTGAGAGGAAACAGATGCAGAGGTTCCTTAGATGTGCATTGGAGGGAATGTATATCAAGGCACAAGGACTTCTGGAGCTTTTACAGTATCCTACAGACCAAACTTTTGCTGAAAATGGAGACTTGGGCCAGTTTCTATGCACTAGCCTCCTCTAGGTAATAGAGCATAGTATAAAGACCACTCACTGAATTGGGAATCCTATAAACTGACTTTCTGACCCAGCATCTATGATCTTGAGGAAATCAGCCTATCTCTGAGTCTCAGTTTCCTTGCCTGTATAATAAGGGTAAAGGTTCCTGCCCTATCTATCCCACATATTTGATATGAGGATTTAACAATATATTGTATAAAAGTATTCTTTAAACAAAAAATTCAAACTAGTTACTTCATTGGTCCCTATCTTTAGAGTTTCCTGCTTCTCAACAAAGTGCTTGATGATAAAAATCATTTACCATAAAACTTGTGCATAGGGATTTGGTGCCAGCATTAATCTAAGAATTTTTAATAGACATGGGAGTGGGGAAGAGGGAAACTTACAAGATGGTTAAGTAATGGGGGAGAATTGACAGGAGTAGAGGGACTATTTTGTAACATTATGGGCAGTGAAGATACAGTTTACATAAGGTTTATATGAATCCCATAGTTCAAGTTGTTCCAGTGACACATTGGTCAATAAGGGTATTACAAGCAACATTTGGATGGGATTGTATCATAAGCTGCAAATTTTCTGCTCAATGTTATCAAATACATCAGGAAACACTATTAAAAGAAAATTGACTATTAGTGAAAAGTAAAACTCGTGTTTTTTAAAGATTGTCCTCTTGATGTCTGAAAAGGAATACTGTTCTCAACTCTTGCTAAGAAGGTTGGGTTTTTTGTTTGTTTGTTTTGGCCAGGGTCATATCACTTGCTATGTGTACACTTCTATAAAGATGACTTCCATTTTTGCATCTCTACCTCAGATATCTCCCATAACTCATTTCACATTTCAAAATGTGGCTAGTCACCTTCCTCCAAATGACATAGCAAATTCAACATAATGATAGAATTCATCTCCCCTCTAGTCTTGGGAATAGAGGAGATTGTAAATGAGAAAAACAGATAGTTCGGGATAGTCTCAGTTCTCAAAGGTAGAGGCATCAGGAGAAGAACCAGTGAAGGTTCTGAGAAATAGTGGTCAGAGTGGTAGATGAATTAGAATTATGAAAAAAGAAGACAAGAAAGAAAAAAAGAAGACATAGTCACAAGAATCAAATACTAAGATTAAGGAAAATGAAAGCTGAGAAAAAACAACACATTGGACTTGTCGATTAGAATATTGGTGACCTTGAAGTGAATAGTTTCAGTAAAGTGAGAGAAAGAGAAAGCAGATTGCAAAAGGGCTCAGTTGAGGTAAATGAGGGAGTAGATGTAGAGAGCTTAGATTATACTCTCTAGAGTTTAATTAGTCAAGCATATGAGAGAACTAATATCCTAATGAAATTTTACATGGGATCATAAATATAGGGCTAGAATTAAAACAAAACAAAACAAACATTAAAATCTCTTTGTTTCTTTAAAACCAGGCTCTTGTCACCTTATGCCTAAACTATTCTAATTGTCAGCTGGTTGATCTCTGCTTCAAGTTTCTTCCTATACTAGTCCATTCAGCAATCAAACTAATCTTAAAGTTCAAGTCTGACCATATTACCCCACCCTATCTCTATTCCCATTCCATTCAGTCAATTCCAGTGGTATCTTTTACATTTCTAGGATCTATGATAAAAAATATTTTAGCTCATAAAATCTTCTATATCCTGGCACCTTCCTTATTGTGAGGATAAAATGAAAGGATATTTTCAAAGTACTTTGTATGCCTTAAAGAACTATATGTATGCTAGTTATTAATAATAATTATTTTTGTTATTTCCAAATTTCTAGTTTTCTTATGCTTTACCCTGTCCTCCCTCACATATTCTGCAACTCAGTGACACCGGTCTCATTCCTGTTCTTTGTACATAACATGCCATCTTCTAGTTCTAAGCATTTTTATTGGCCCCAACGTGTCCTCTTTATTTCCCTCTCCTTGTTTCTCTTGTTTCTTTCAAGTCTAAGAAAGTCTCATTTTCTGTCAGAAACTTGTCTTTAATTCTGTTAATGCCTTCCTTCTGTTGATGACCTCTTCTGGTATATCATCATATATCTTGTTTGGACTTAGCTACACTGATTTTTTTGTTTTGTTTTCCCTTATTTCCTTTGTATCTACAGAATGTAATACAATAATAACACTTTGCAGACACTTAATAAATGAGAGTTGACTTATAGAAATAACTTTTTATTCTTGTCTAAACTATTTACTTGTGTCAAAGTAACACTGAATAGAGTGCAATTTTTAAATAGACATCAAGTTGACCTTATTAAAACAGATCTATAGCCAGTAAGTGGATTATGGGGAACTCTCACTATTTACATACTTATAATTCCTAAAACAAAGGTGTGGATTTCAGTGAAATTTATATTACTGGAATATTAATGCAGAGAAATATGATATTGTGTCAGAGATGCCATAAGGAGGTCTTCCTTCATTGGGTTTCATGTTGGACTATGGACTAAATAATTTCTTTTGTCTCTTCTAACGATTAATAAAATTATAATTCTCAAAAAATTGAATTGTTCCCACATCTGTTCATGCTTTGTAACTTTAATCTTTGATAATTCTATAAAATTTTACATTTCTAGGATCTATTATAAAAATCTTTCAGCTCATAAAATCTTCTATATCCTGGCACCTTCCTTATTGTGAGGATAAAGTTTTATAAATATATAAGTATATATACTTATATAAACACATATATACACATATACATGATATTACAAAAGTGCAATATTGCTCCAAATTATTAATTATGACACCTAAAACAAAAGTGGTATAAAAGTAAAGAAAGTAGAAAAGCAAAAAGAAAGTTACTCTGGATATAGTATAGTTTTTATGCATTTCCCCCTTTGTTGGGATTGCTATTATCTATCTCTTGAATGTTGGTTTCCTATGATTTGCTCTGTAGATCTCTTGCAAAATCTTACAATGCTGCTTTTGTCGTTTCCATTTTTTATAAGTGAAGAATTCTCATTACTATCCCTGGCTCTATCACTGTATTTTCTATGGCATATATGATAACTTGAATGTAGAAGATAAAAATGGGCTCCTTACCTGGGAGGACAGGCTGGCATTTTACAAGGTATAATCCCTGTAACAGGTCGAGTCCTTGGATTGCAAAAGGATGTGTTTACTTGAAGTCTCATATCTCGATAACAGCCTTCTTTTGTAGTCATCTGTCCTGTGTACATGGGGCAAAATAGTTGATAATGAAAGCACTACAGAGGATGTATGGAATATCTGATGAGTTTAATTCACTACATGTTTTCTTTTTGTTATTTCTTGAATACTTTTTTTTTTGGCATTTGTCTGATTGTGATCACCTCCCCCACTCCCCAGATGCTTATTTTGCCATGTGATTACTGATCAATCAGGCTACTTTGGAGACGAGATCTTCTTAATACCAAATATAATACTTTTAAATTCCGAGATATTCTGTCTAAGGAGTAAATTTGTTCTAGCTTTCCTCAAAATCTCCAGACAATAAGTTGTACTTTGAGGTATGTTTCAGTCTGAGTTTTAAATTATGGTCTAAATAGAGAGACAGTGGGATGTGACCGAAAAAAGCAGCAAGAAGGATTAAAAAAGGAAACAAAGTGACTTGCTGATTCCAAATGGCAGGAATCTCTAGGAAATTCAAAGTGCCAAGCCTTACTCAAGTCCTGGCAAGTTTCAGGACTTGCTTCTTCTTATATAGAAATGTAACTTATCCACTAGACTTAGTAACATTCTTTGAGAGACTGGAAATGCAAGGTCTATTCTAAGCCTCCTCTTCCTCTCTAGTGGTGTTTAAACTGTGGAATTCTCAGATGACTGAAAATGAGCCAAAGGGCTCCATAGATTCAGGTTTGGACAACCAAATTTGTGCGATTCTCAGAAGGAGTCTTCTCCAAACTACCAAATGAGACTATTGGTAAAGTGCTTAGCACACTACCTAGAATACAGTAAGTATTTATTAAATGGCTATTTCTTTCCTTCTTCTATGAAACAAAAAGAATTAAGAATTTCCTTGATTTAGAGGAAAGAATATTGGATTTGGAGTCAGAATACTTGAGGTGAGAGGTAGTACTAATTTGCCCTCAAACTAGGTGTGTGACTATGAATAATTGCTCAATTTCCTATTTTGGATCAGTTTCCTAATCTGTAAAATGGGGATGATAACTGTATCACTCTCCTTACATCATTGTAGTGGGTTTTGGTGAGCAAATTTATTTGAAGTGCTTTTATAACTTTGTGATCAACAGAGCACTCTGGTCAGCTATTATTATCTTCTACTATAGAGTTGGTAGAGGAGATAAACATGCATTTTGGGATAGAAACATGAAATTAAAAAAAAAAATCCTTACCTCCTGTCTTAGAATCAATACCATGTATTGGCTCCAAGGCAGAAGAGTGGTAAGGGCTAAGCAATGGGGTTAAGTGACTTGCCCAGTGTCACACAGCTAGGAAATGTCTGAGTTCAGATTTGATCCTGTCTTTAGCCTACGTCTTGATCCACTAAGCTACCTGGCTGCACCCAGAAAAATGGAATTTTGAGTGCTAATTCATATTGTCACTAATTTCCAACCTTTTCAGTGTTTACCCTATAATAAATTCTATTTTCAAAGTATATCTAAATTAAGACAGATTAATAATAAATAGTAGCTTTTGAAGGACCATTCCACTAAAAAAAGTACAAAAATAGAACCAGTATCTTAAAAAATTATGAATTCCTTAAGATTAAAGAGCATTATTCTCCCTTTTGTCATAGAAGGCAATAAAAGGTCCATTGAACTGAATTACATATTGTTTCCATCCCTCTCATTCTTTTATTCCTGTTCCTCCTCCATTTTTGAACTTAAGTCAGAGCACAACTTATATTGACATTTTGAAATTTAACAATAGCTGAATTCACATGGTCTGACAGATGATGAAAGGATTGTTGACAAGGTAGATGACTAAAAGGGAAGTTTCAGGTAAGAAAAAAAAGAGGACAGATGGTTGTAGACATGAACCCTTCTTCTCTTCCCCTCCCCCCCCAAATCTTGAAGACTAAATTATTTTAAGAAGTTAAATGTCTTCAGGGCAGCTAGGTGGTGAAAGTCAAGACTAGAGACAGGAGGTTCTGGGTTCAAATCAGACCTAAAAACACTTTATAGTTGTGTGACCCTGGGCAAGTCATTTAATCCACATTGCCTAGCTGGCTCTTACCATTTTTCTGCCTTAGCACCAATATCCAGTATTGATTCTAAGACAGAAGATAATGCTTTTAAAAATAGAAGTTAAACCCTTTCCTCTTAAAAAATTAAGTCTTTCAAAGTATATAATGGTAGTTCAATTGCAATAGGGCTTCCATTTTGTCAACCAAGAATAAGCAATTCAGAGAAAAAGTTATTAGATATACTACAAAAGAATCTGCTTTTACAATGCCAGGGTAGATATAGAGAGTCAAAGAATCCAAATAACCACTAAAGCTGGAGCTGTTTGGCCTAAGGGCTCATCTATGCCATTTCCTCAGAATTTGCTGCCTGAGACTATTGTTCTGATGAGGGGGGGAGAGGCTATTATGAAATCTTTCTGCATAAATCTCTTTCTTCATTTTTTAATCACCCCTCTCCCTGAAAATGATCCAATTCACTTTGACCAAATGAAGGTAATTATATTATTCCCTGTAACCTATTTATGGCCAATTATTTCTTCATCATTCTAAAGTGTAACCACCATTTCTCCACTAAGCAATGTTTTTTCCTAGAGAAATTAATGGTCATGACTTTTTTTTTCCTATTGGAAATTTCTGTTTGACTAGGTGTGTGATTTCGTCAATATAGGGAGCTTCTGAGAAGTAATTTTTTCAATCAATGCAGACCGACTTTCTGAAATTTATAATCTTAGAGAAAAGCTTGGGTTATTGAGAGGTTGTGACTTTTCCAGGCTCACACAGCCAGTATGACAGAAAATATTTTCTTGATATTTAGGTCAACTCACTCTCTACTTTGCCACATGCCCTCTCCTCAGAAATATTAAGAGAATTTATTGATCATTTTGACTTCCTTAAAGCCTAATGATGGTATATAACAAGTCAACAAACTAAGAATTCCCTTTTGGCTCCCTTTGTCCATTACTAACAATTTTAGAAGTGATGCAATGAGGAAAAATTCACAATTTTATGGTCTGAACATTGTTGCTCTATCAAAACAATTTAAGATTATTGAGAATGGGTGGGACAATCAATTTTTAATAGGTCAATCCTTCAATCTTTGGACATAAACTATGTGCCCTGGGAATTACATTTGATCTTTTTACTGTTTTAGAGGACCATTTAGTAAAATGTAATCATAGTGCTATATGTTGAATCAAAATAGGGTGACAGAAAAGCATATGAAGAAAAAATTGCAATTGGGATGTGCTGAAGCAAAAATTTCATAAATGTAACTGTGTCACATGTTGATTATTTTTAAAAACAATAATAGTAAGCAGTTAGGCGGTACAGAAGTTACAGTCCTGGTCCTGAAATCAGTAGGTTCATTTTTTCTGAGTTTAAATCTGCCCCCAAATATTTATGACCTGTGACCCTAAGCAAGCCACTTAACCTTATTTGCCTTAGTTTTCTCATCTATAAAATTAGTTAGAGAAGGAAATAGCAAACCACTCCAATATTTTTGACAAGAAAACCCTAAACGATGTCACAAAGAGTCACAAGTGACCAAATAACAAATCAATTACTAACTGATTTAACAATTCAGGTGTCCCTTCCACATTTGTAATTTCCCCACGGTAATTCTGCTATATTGCAGGTTGGTATACACAGTTAAATGGGAATTTGGGGGAAGTTTTGTGTAAGCCAAAGATAACACACAGATAGCAGGGGAAAAGGAAAAAAAAGTTTAGAAACTCAGAGATATGTAAAATAGGATAAGATTTGGAGCCCCTCCCCTAATCTTAAATTGTTATTAAGGAATTAATTAGATTAGTATAGAATGATATTAGTGGGTTAGAATACTGACTTTGTGGGTTTAAGTTTAGATCTCCAATTCTCTTCCTTCCCTTCTCTTACTTTAATAAATAGTTAATTAGTTATAATTACAAGTTCTAAAGAGTACTTTAATTATAGTTATTTCAGATCAAATACTTAACCTAAATTTGACAACAAGGTATTGTAAATACTCCAGAAAGGAAAAAGAAAAAAATAGACTTCTTCTCTGGTACAAAGGTAGAGCCAAAAATTTTATGTGGGTTTTCCAGATTGCAGAGATGCCTTTCCCTAACCCTCATGAAGAGAAAGGGATGCCTACTTGGTTATCAGTGGACAACTTATAGGTCCAAATATCACTCCTAATATTCCAAGTGTTTGTTAAATCATACTTTACCATAAATATAATTGACTCAGGTTAGTATTTTTGTGGTTCAGGTGTTTCAGTTGTGTTCTATTCTTTTTTTAACTTCATTTGAGGTTTTCTTGGCAAAGATCCTGAAGTAGTTTGCCATTTCCTTTTCAATCTCATTTTAAATATGAAGAAACTGAGGCAAACTGGGTTGAGAGACTTGTTCAAGGTCACACAGCTAATAAGTATCTTAGCCTGGATTTGAGCTGAAGTCTTTCTGACTGAATCCAACACTGTATGCTTTGTGCTATCTAGCTGCTCTAGGTTAGCATAAAGTTATTCAATTACAGTTGGGACAAAAGAGCACAACTCAGTCATATAATACATTGAATAAGTGCCTGAAATGGGACTTGAATAAATGCTTTCTGCTTGGTGATAAGCAATAAAGTTATGGCCATAAAAGTAAGAAATGAAATGAATGATTTGTGATAGATCTCTTCTGCAGACATGTTTAGAGGATCTCTTGACTTTGGCATGGCATTTGCTTTGACTCAACTTAAAACAGGAACAGATTCTGTAAAATTCAATCCTGGGAAAGTACTAAAGTGCTGGCTAATATCCACAGTGAGAAGAGCAAATAACAAAGTCATCTGTTTACACTTCAAGTACAAAATCCAATTTTTAGATAGTTTTAAACTGTATGTCTTTATTAAAGGCATTACCATATTAAAATTTGGCTGAATCTTACTTTCTGTGAAGAAATTCAAGATTAGTGAACTTTAAAAATACCTACTGAATCAAAACATAGTTTTATTTATTAATGGCCACTAATGACATATGATAAAAGGCACAACTACCTGGCTAAAATTAAAAGGAATTACCTTTATGAACTGAAATTTAAACAGAAGAATAATTAAGTTGACAATTGTTCTTTTCTGTTAAAGAGATTAATGTGAATCTAAGCTTTACCCATGGCAAGAACACTTGTTAGATTGTCTATATATCAGCAAAAATATAATGCTGTTTCTAGAACTTTAGTTTGGGTAAAATTGAGTGGTATCTCATTTCTGAAGTTCAATTTTTTTTTTCTGGGACTCTGTAGCAATAGATGGACTATCTAAATAAATATCTGACCAACAAAAAATACAATGGTAATATAAAGGACTCAGGGTAACCTTTTTTGAACTGGTTATCTATATTATTAAACCTTTTCTCTCTTATGATAACTTTGTGACTTTAGGCAAGTTACTGAATAGTCAGTTAGCAAACACGTATTAAGCATTACAGTATGGTAGGCATTGTGATAAATACTAGAGATATAAAGAAAGGCAGAAAGAACCCCTCCCTCAAGGAGTGTCTATACTAATGGAAAATACAACATGTAAGTTACTAGTTACATTCAAGATATAGGCAAAGTAGATGGAAGATAATTTTAGAGGAAGAAGGCAGTAGGATCTGGAGAAAGGTCTTCTCCAAAAGATAGAATTTGAGGTGATCCTAGAGGGAAAACAGGTAAACTCTGAGATGGAAGTATGGAAGGAGAATATTGTAGGCATTGAGGCATGAAAATGGAAGATAGAGTCATATACAAACAATAGCAAACAGATCAGTATGGCTGGAGCAGAGAGTATACGGAGAAGGGAGAACTGGTAGGAAGAGGCCAGGATATGAGTTTTAAACATCAAAGAGAGCCTTCATGGACCTTAGAATTTTATCTTTAAAATGAGATGTTGGATTATAGGCCTTTGAGGTCCCTTGGAATGGAAGAATTTTAGAATCTGGAGAGAGATGCTGTGGAACAATCACAGCAATATTTGGCCTAAATTATTAATTATAGAGATGAATGAAGCCAAGCCAAGAGAGCAGAAAAGATACACAGGCCCATGTAATCTCTACCAAGTTACCCTCTAAAATATGATGCTATGATGCCTCAAAACTAATTCTTGAGCAAATATATCCCACAAAAATATGCCGTGAAATAATTTTTCAGCCCAAAACAACTTGAAAAGTTGGCATGAAAGATCGAGTGCAGTGGAGGGGCAGCATGTTAAGGTAGGTCACACTGCAGCAACATGCATTGGACATAGATTAAACAGCAGCAAAACCTTCTGGAGTTTTCAGCCACAGACAACAAAAAGGAGTTGGACAATTTCTAAGAAGGAGATTTCAAGGGTCCCTTTGCTGGTTCTACAAGACCCTTATTGCATTGCCTATACATAGAACCAGGTGACAGTTGAGGGGTATGGTCTCAGAGTAACGAGGAGCACTAGAAGACATGAGCATTTGTGGCCACAGAGAAGCAGGGAGGACCCTGGTCACAATCCCAAGGAAGAAAAGGATGCTTGTGGCTATTCATAGACAAAAGCATAGGTCAGAAAATTATTAAACATGCCTTACCTTACATCACCCTCCCTTTGAAGAACTAAAGCAAATAGATCTTCAGAGCTAGTTTTTAAGGGAGATGCACAAAGAACCTGAAGTTTGGAACAGGGTCCTCTTCACTACAGGTCTAGAGCCCAACATTTATACATACATACATACACATATATATATATATATATATATATATATATATATATATATATATATATATACACACATATATATTTAATTAAAAAGGAAAGGAAAATGTTGGAAATTGAGTAAGAAACAAAAATAGAAACAGCATAGAATGTTATTTTGGTGACATAGAAAAACAAAAAACAAATTTAGAAGAATATAAAAAAGTTAATACTGCTGCATCCAAAGGCTTCAAGAAAAATAAGAATTGCTCCCAAGCTCCAAAAGAATTCATAGAGGAATTTAAAAAAGGATTTTAAAACTCAAATGAGAGGTAGAAGAAAAATTGGGGAAAAGAAATGAAAGAGACACAGGAAAATCATGATAAAAGATTCAAAAGCTTGTTAAGGAGGCACAAAAAATTCTGAAGGAATGAATATCTTAAAACAAAATTTGGCCAATTGTAAAAGAGACATAGAAATCTAATGAAGAAACTAATTTCTTAAAAAGCAGAATTAAGATCATGGAAGCTAAAGACTCTATGAAACATCAAGAAATAACCAGTCACATAAATGAAAAAAAAAGAAGAAAATATAACATATCTAATTGGAAAAACAACTGACCTTAAAATAATTGCAGGACAGATAATGTAAGAATTTCTGAACTACTGAAAAACCATGATCAAGAGAAGAGCCTTGGCATTATCTTTCAAGAATTATCAAACAAAATTGTCTTGATATTCTCAAACAAGAGAGTAAAATAGGCACAGAAAAAACCCATCAACTACATCTTGAAAATGATCCCCCAAAATAACTCTTAGAAATATTATAATTAAATTCTAGATCTCTTAGGTCAAGAAGAAAATACTATAAACAGCCCAAAAGAAACAATTCAGATATCATGGAACCACAGTTAGAATACACAATATTTAATAGCTTCTACATTAAAGGACTGGAGGGTATGGAATATGATATGCCAGAGGGCAAAGGAGGTAGAACTTCAACAAAGAATAAATTATCCAGAAAAACAACATAATCCTTTAGCAGAAAAAAATGGGTATTCAGTGAAATAGAGGGATTTCAAACATTCCTCATTAAAAAAACCCAAAACAATCTGAAGGGAAAAATTTTGACTCTTGAGGAATCAAGACTCAAGAGAAGCATAAAAAGGTGAACAGGAAAAAAAAAATCAAAAGATATTCAGTAAGGTTAAACAGTTTAATTACCTACCTGGGAAGATGATTTTTATAACTCCTAAGAACATCATTATTAGGTCAGTTAAAAGGGGAATACATAGGATAGAGAGCAATGGTGTGAGTTGAATATGATGGAATGATGTTAAAAAATTAAGGTATGAGAAATAGGGATGCATTCGGAGGAGGAGAGAATCAAAAATAGAGTAGGGTAAATTATCACACATAAAAGAAGAATGCAAGAGCTTTTTCAGTAGAGAAGGTGGGAGAGGTGGGTAGAGTAGCTAGTGAACTTTACTCTCATCAGAATTGTCTTGATGAGGGAAGAACATACACAATCAATTAGGTATAGAAATCTATCTTATCTTACAGAAAAGAAAGAGGGGAAAGGGGTAAGAGAAAGGGGAAGAGGTTTATAGAGAAGAAGGCAAATTGGGGTAGGTGGTGGTCAGAAACTAAACAGGGAAAAATAGGATGGAATGTAATACACTGTAATAATGATGCAAAATTCTTTTTATATTTCTCTCTAATAAAGGCCCCACTTCTCAAAAACATAGAGAAATGAGATGAATATATAAAAGTACAAGCCATTTCCCAATGGATACATGGTCAATAGATATGGACAGGTACTTCTCAGAAAAAGCAATGTCTTTAGAGTCATGCAATAAATGCTCTAAATCACTAGTTTTAATTAGAGAAATATAAACAGCTCTGAGTAAATACTTCATACTTACCATATTGGCTATCATGACAGAAAAGGACAATGAAAGTACTTGGATATGGGAAAATTGAAACACTAATATACTTTGGGGGGAGGTGTGAACTGATTCAAGCATTCTGGAGAGCAATTTTTGTGTTTGCCCAAAGGGCTAAAAAACAATACATGCCTTTTGACTCAACAATTCCATTATTAGGTTTGCATCTCAAATATGTAAAAAAAACACAAAAAGGGAAAGGACATATCTGTTAAAATATGTAAAGCAGCTCCTTGTGTGGGGGCAAAGATTTGGAAAAGTTAAGGGATATCCATCAATTGGGGAATGACTGAGTGATTGTAATGGAATACTATTGTGCTAAAATGACGGTCTGAAAGCGCTCAGAAAAATCTGGAGAGACTTACATGAACTGAAGTGGAGTTAAATAAGCAGAGTCAGAAGAATTTATTGTAAACAATGATAGTAATACTGCACAATGAACAACTGTGAATATCATAGCTATTCTCAGCAATGCAATGATCCAAAACAATCCCAAGGAATTCAATATAAAAAATGCTATTTGCTTCCAGAAAAAGAACCATTGGAGTTTGAATCAGACCAAAGCAAACTCTTTTCATTTTCTTTCTTATTTCTTTTTTAGTTTCCTTCCACTATAGAATTAATATGGGGAAATGTTTTATACGCTTGCATATATAAAATCTATATGAGATTGCTTACTCTCTAAGAGAAGGGGTTGGGGGGAAGGAGAGAGATAATTCAAAACTTGAAATTGTTTGAAAAATGTTGGAAATGGTTTTTATATGTAATTGAGGGGAAATTAAAATAAAAAAGATTAATTATAGACTACACACAGTTCTTTGACCTTTTGGAATAAAGCCACCAGGAGCCTATCAGCCTCAGGAAAAAATGGCTAAGTATTTACTATGTTCAGGGAAGCATACTGGGTACTAGAGACCCAAAGAAATCTAAGGCATCATATTTAAAATCAAGAGGTTTACAATGTACTTATGAAACAAAATAAACACATACAGAGATTTAAAAAATTACAAAGTAAAATCTATAAAGAGACAAATAAATATGTGCTATATAAGGTCATAAAATGGAAACCCTTTCTTGCTTAAAACTAAGGCTATGATCCCTTGGAAGTAATTTAGGGAGTATTAATTTCATGTAACAATCACTGTATGTCTCCAACAATACAAAAAGGGGATATATTATGATAATTATTATTATGTGGTAAAATAAAATGTAATGGATTTCCCTACTAGTAGCAATACAATGATCCAGAACTATTCAGAGGGACATATGAAAAAGAACACTATCCACATTCAGAGGATGAACTGTGGGAAAAGAAACACAGAAGAAAAACAACTGTCTGATCACATGGGTAGATGGGGCTATGACTGGGAAAGTAGATTCTAAAAGATCACCCTAATGCAAATATTAATAATATGGAAATAAGTCTTGATCAATGACACATGTCAAGCCCAGTGGAAGTATGTGTCAGGTACAGGAAGGGAGTGAGGGGAGGGAAAGAACATGAGTCTTGAAAACATAGGAAAATATTCTAAATCATCTAATTAAATAAAATTTTCAAAAAAAAAGTTAGAATTTATATAGTGATATAAGGTTTACAAAATAGAGATGTTATCTTATTTTATCTAGCCTTGGATATAGGTGCTATTATTATCCTCATTTTATAGATTAGAAAATGGAGGCCAAGAGAGAGACTAAGTTACTTGTCAAGGGTCACACTCTATCTGAGTTTACAAATCTGCCTGAAGGCAGAGATAAACTCAGAACTCCTGACTTCAATTGCAGTACTGTGTTGTATTTGACTAATTTAGCAATGGTTCCATATTGTAATAGAGGGTTAAGTGTGGTTATAAAGAGAGTGAGAGAAAGAAAGAGTGGAGACCTGCCTTCTCAAATTGGGGTTCAGGAGGAACAGCTGATGTTTAATTTGGCCAAGGGAGAGGAAGGGGAAGTGAGTCTGTAGTTCCCCCCCTTTGGCCTCCCCTCAGATATGGCTGCTCAACCCCAAACTTCCTCTTGACTTCCCTATACTACTGAAATATTTCCTGAGAGAGAGAGAGAGAGAGAGAGAGAGAGAGAGAGAGAGAGAGAGAGAGAGAGAGAGAGAGAGAGAGAGAGAGAGAGAGTGAGTGTTACCCTTTCCTCTCAAGCTGGAACTGGTTTCCACTCACCAGAGTCATTTGGGGAAAGATGACAAACTTTATTCTAACTGATCAATTTGGGAAGGGTTTTTTGTGAGGAAAGAGGGAAAGTTGTCCCTGTTCTAGCTACTCTTACATCCCTCCTCAAGTTGGGGAACCCAGGTCTTGGCAGCCTTGGACCCCTGAGAGATTTAGGCTTGGATGGACCTGGTCTTGGCCCCTTTGGGCACCATTCAGACCCAGGGCCCCAGGAGCTGTGAGGTGATCTTGTCAGCTGCTTGGTTTCTTCTCAAACTGGCCACTTCAGTTGAGAATTGATGGGGGGAAGGGTGTCCAATCACCAGGAGAGGTAAGTCTTTCCTCAGGAGCAAAGTCTTGAGGAGCCCTTTCCTTAGGCTGTCTCAGGATTGAGAGCCAACTGCCTCTCTCTGACAGAAACTCTTGCTCCCCCAAGTTTCCAGAATATCTCCTGGAGCTCCTCCCCCACTGTGGCTGAGGCTCCAGCAATTTCCCAGACTGTAACTCCATTTCTAGGGTTTGACACCTCTATCACAACACTCTGGATGTTCTTAGATATAAATCAACAGATTTGGGATCTCTTAGTAGTACACATGGTTATCAGTGATCAAGAGAATATAGTAGTGCTTTTTACTTATTTTATCCCTAGCCTGGAGGATAGATAGCAATAGGAGTGCTGTACCTTTCTTGCACAGTGGTATTCTCCACTTTGGGATTTGAGAGAGCTTTTAGGAGGATGTAGCAGTGACCTTGTTTTATCTGCTCCAGAATCAGGTTTTAGTCTCATACAATACTATCTGTACTTAGTATATGAACTAGTTCTGTGATGTTTTAGGAAGGATATACCTGCAGTGAAGGAGGGAAATGACAATTTATAAAATATACTTGATTCTGAATGGCAGTTCCATAACTACTAAGTTGTGGAGGACTGTAGATGTATGGGGAGATCTTTCAGGTGAGAAAAAGTATGAAAAAATGCTAAGGAAAGAAAGCTTCACTGTCTCATCCCAGTGAGCCAGTCATTCAGGCCATCATGCTATCTGGCTGCTACTGCTATCATACTTTTCCCAACTGAACTTGCACCTTCAATGCTGGACTTCTTTACCGGATTTGTAGAATCTATTTGTTAGTTCCTGAGTAAGGGATTTAATTGATCTTTACTTCCACAATTGGGTCCAAAGTCTGAATTGTTGAGTGGGTACAAAGCGACCTAGCCCACATATATGATTAAGTCCAGATTCCATTAAAGACTTGACTATACATTCACAGCTTATTTCATCCACCATCCTTCCATCCATTCACTGGGTTCATTTTTCCATCTATCTGTTGCTACATAGCCTTCTATCCTCTGGCCTTTTTTTATTCTTGTGAATTTCCACCTCTTGTTCTGGGTGCAGTAATCAAATCAATAGGACTATGAATTTATTGGATAAGAGTATGATAGGAAAAAAAGATTCAAGGATGACTTCAAAGTTTTGAGGTTGGAATAGATCATGGTAAAAGTGTCATAGGTTTGTGAAAAATCAATAAATTAATATTTATTAAGTATACATTACATGACAAGTATTGTAATAGACTCTGGGGATATAAAGGCAGAAAGTGAAAAAAATCCTGTATCTCAAAGAGCAAACATTCCATCGAGAGAGAAAACATGCCCATATAAATATGTTGAATTAATTTATTTGTTAAGGAGGAAGAGTCCTGATGAAAACTTTCCTATAGAAGGTCTTACTTGAAGGAAGTAAGAAGGTAGAAGTGAAGTGGGAGTAAGGAAGGAGTAAATTCCAGGCATGAGGAACAGCTAATACAAAGACATATGGATATGTAAAATGGAGTACTATGTGAGGGGATTAGAGAAGATAGTTTGATTGGACCATGGATTATGAGAAGGGGAAAAACATCTAAGGAGTTTGGAAAGATTGGCTGGGGCTATGTTGTGAAGGGCTTTAAAAGCTAAACACCATTGATCTTAGTAATAGGGAAGCACTGGAGTTAATTGAGTAGGGGAGTAACATTATTGGATTTGTACTGAAAGAAAATCAATGCCTAGGTGATGTAGCATATAGAATAACAAGCTATACAGTGTCATATTATAAACTCCCAATTGTTAAGAAGGTAGAATATAAAAATCTCACTGATCAGAACAGAGAAGAATCAGTTATTGATTAGTGGAATACATCTACAGGCCACTTGATTGTCAGAGACAGGAAAAACCCAGGGAAATCTGCCCCCACTTGATTATTATGGCTTCCTAGAAATTTAATATCAAGAATTAGTTGGGAATAAGTATTGGGTTACCTTAATGTAGATGTGAGGAACTTAAAGGTTATGTCTTTGTGGATTTTAGTCCAATTAATACAAGTGTGATATAACCTAGTCCTGTGGTATGGCAATACCATGTGGGAAGTAAAGCTTGCTATAGCTACATAGTTTTCAAAATTGAGAGAGTGTGTCAAAATTGTCATCACCTGTGGGAAGGGGTTTCTCAAAACTGTTAAGAGATAAGTACCTAGGAATGCAAGACAATGGAGTCTTCGGTGCAGGTGGATTAATTAGATCTGGAAAGGAGGGATAGTTTTCCTCTGAGGTAAAGAAAAGGAGGGAGGATGGCTAAAGATATGCTGTTTTGAGGTAGTGAGGAGGATGTCTAAATAGAAGAATTCTATGGCAGAGAAAGGGGGAAGATAAGAGGACCTGTAGTGGAATGTCTCAATATTTTAAGTAAAGCAGAAGTGAGATTTTTACTTGTATATATAGCATTTACAGAAACTTTGGCTGATGTAGAGTAAAACATATGGAGTCTATTATACCTGTACTCCATAATCTGCTCTGGCTTCCTATTTGCTTCCGAGTGTAGTTTAAAGTGTTGACTTTAATCTATAAAGACCTGTATGGCTTGGGACCCAGCTAACTTAAAGATTACTTTTCTCCTTACTCAAAATTGCTGTGATTAAAATCAGCTGGAGAATTCTGCTAATCGTCCCCAGACCTAGATCCTAGAGAATCATAGATGGGAAGCTTTCCAGGGAACTTCCTGATCTCTAGTTCCCTCATGTATTTTGTAAGGTCCTTGTTAGCTGACCTTTCATGCATCATACAAGTTCTGTCTTTTGGTCTGACAATTCTCACTAGGGAGTCTTCTGGGTTTTAATTTAATAGGAATTCGAATTTGTAGGTTTAGTTCAATTATATTTTTCACATGGAACAAGACTGCCTAGGGCAATGAATTCATTTTAGTAAAAGTTAATACAGCAAATAGGACTTATATTAAATTATTTCATAATAATTTAAAAAAATAAAAAGTAATAATTTGCACATAATTTTTCGTGGAATGATTTCAAACACTTACCATTCATCAAAGTTAATTA
This sequence comes from Monodelphis domestica, assembly GCF_027887165.1. Classification (NCBI taxonomy): domain Eukaryota; kingdom Metazoa; phylum Chordata; class Mammalia; order Didelphimorphia; family Didelphidae; genus Monodelphis; species Monodelphis domestica. The sequence goes on from NC_077229.1 coordinate 390,360,020, forward strand.
TTACATTGTTGATCAGAACTTGAAAATTCAAATTCTTAGTTCTTTGCTCTAATCACTGTTTTCTAATCCCTATGCTCATAGCAAAACAAATGAGGTTTGATGGTGTCTGGGGTTGGGGATGAAAGAGGGAAGCTGAGTTGAGGTTTTTTCAGAGGCTTTACTTCAAAAGCCTCAGCCACCTTGAAACGGGTAGGTAGATTTATTGATATCGTATATTAGAGTCAATATTGGAATCCTGAAGTGATTAATGATTTACTGATGCCAACTCACTCCCAATACTTCCCACAGTTTTAGAGGCAATGGAGAAAGGATGACAAAACATAGTCCTGTTTTTGGTCTACTTCCATTATTTCTACTCTAGGTCTTTGGAAGCAGGTACGGAATTCTTTGGACTATGATGTGGATATGAACACATAGAATGCCAGTTTGATATATATCTGGTTAGACCTTTTCATTTTTACAAATAAGAACAAGAGAGTTCTCTTCATTTTCCTAGGTTCTTTCCAAGGGTATCAGCATCTATAAGAATGCCCAATTTTTGCATAAAGAGTAATACACATTTTGACCAGTAATCCATGGGGAAGACTACATAAGACACATACATGGTTTGAGCCAGGCAGAAAGAATGCATATATTATATATCAGGAAATAATCTCTGCCTGCCCCTTTTGTGTATTTAAAAATTTTTTTAAATTTCTTCCTTCTATATTAGAGTTGATATTAAGTTTTGGTTTCAAAGCTGAAGAGGGGTAAGGGCTAGACAATTGGGCTTAAATGACTTTCGCAGGGCCACACAGCTAGGAAGTGAGACCAGATTTGAATCCTGGAACTCCTGATTCTAGACCTGATTTTTTTTTTACCCACTGAGCTACCTAGCTACACCCCTCTTCAAAATTTCCTAATGAATTGTTATAGTACCATACCATCAGACTTTGGATTGGAGTCAGGAAGACTTGAGTTTTAATTGTATCTCAGTGACTTACCAGCTTTGTAACCCTGGACAAGTCACTTAACTTCTATTTGCTTCAGTTTCATCTATAAAATGAGGTTAAACATGTTACCTACCACCCAGTATTGTTGTGGGGATTAAATGAGATAATATTTGTAAGGCATTTTATAGACCTTAAAGAGCTGTTATTGTTGTTATACTAATACATTTATTAAGGCATCTCAGACTATGTCTCTTAGACACAGCAATATTTGTAAAGCACTTTGTAAGCCTTAAAATGCAGTTTCTGTTATTATGATAAATGTGTTTACAATAAGCATTATAATAAAGGCTGTCTATCTTAAAATCAGATCAAACTAAAGAAAACATTTCAAGAATCCTAATCTTGGAACCAGAAAACCTGAGCTCTTCACTAGTTCTCTATGATCTTTTAGTATGTAATTAGTTAAGCATTTTTATTATAGTTTTCTACATATATAGGATTAAAAGGAAACTACTTCTATTTAAACATATTTATCAAAATATTAAAAACAATTTTATGGACTATAGATTAAAAACCCTGTATTAAAGGCTTAATTCAGTTTCACAAACTTTTATTAAGTACCTATACAAAAACATTCTGAAAGCATAGTTAAATATAAGAAAGAAGTGCCTTCTGACACTGATTGATTGAGTGGCCCTAGGAAAAACACTTAAAAGTCTCAGGGCCACAGACACTTCTCTAGGACAAGAAGTTGCAGAACAAATTTTGATCTCCCTAGGAACAAAAACACCTATCTGGGAAAGGCCAAGTAAACCAACAAAAAACAGTGTACACTTTACTCCTTAAAGAGTCCCCAGAGTGCCTCCTTGGCACCTAGTATCTATGCTTCATCACATTCTTGGTTATCAGGTTTCCAAGGCCATAGATAATAGATAGGTGGATGATTTAGCAAGTACTTAAGTGTCAGGAACCGTGCTAAATGCTATGAGTACAAATCCAAGCAAAAGAAGACAGTTCTTACCCATGACCAATTTATATTCTGCAAGAAGAAGAAAACACATTAAAAACTAGAAAAAGCAGTGAATGGAGGTGGAAACAGGTACATGTGAGGGCAATCTACTTGGGAAGAGATGGAAAAGTCTGTAGATTTGGGAATGGAACAGGGAGGGTAATGAGCATGGGTGACCCTGGTGAGAAGTTAACTGGTTAGAAAAGGGCAGGAAGTACTACACAGAGACACACTGATAAGCAGTAAGAAATAACAGCTTTGAGTGGTTAGAAGGAAAGCTATATGACTCAAAGAAAAGAACACAAAACAGAACAGTCTAGGGTAGCTTATCATACAATTGAGGGCATCAATCTAGTATAACAAATACTCAGAATCATGTTCCTTATTATCAAAAGTTTAAATTATGTTCATTATGTGAATTTTTATAGTATACATGCATAAGTAGATGTATTATGTGTATAGGCATATATGTATGATATATTATGTCTGTAGAAATATGTGTATCATGTATATTATATGTTGTACATAACATATATATGTATATCACATATATAATATGTAAGGGTAGCTAGGTGGCAGAGTGGATAGAATTCCAAGTCTCATCTTCCTGATGATCTTGAATTAAAATTGGTCTTAGACATTTATTATCTGTGTGACCCAGGTTTAGTCACTTTTAATCCTGTTTGCCTCAGGTTCCTCACCTGTAAAATGACCTGGAGAAAGAAATGGCAAAACATACCAGTATCTTTGCCCAGAAAAACTAAAAAGAGGTCATGAAGAGTCAGACATGATTGAAACAACTGGACAACAATATTATGTGGCCCTAAAGGAAGCCTAGAATAGTGGACAGAGAACTGTTCCACCCCTGACATTACTGGTTGTGTGACCCATAGTATAGAAATCACTTAATTTCTCAATATTCTGGTCAACAATCTGAAATGACATGTTGTAGAGGAAGTAGTGACTTGAATTTATAGAGGGAATTTTCTCATCAGGGAGTTCTTTATATCACTGAAATCAGAGGTCCAGTCCCTATTCCTCTGCTCATATTATATTATGGTTAGAGAGAAAGGGAAATGGGTCATACATTTTAGAAATAGTTCCATTTGAAATGACTAGGAAAACCTAGATGGTTTAATTGTTATTATAAAAGAGCCTATATTTATATTTTACATTAAGGTTTGCAAAGTACTTTGCATATCACATTGGAGCCTCACAAATAACCCTTTGAGGCGGTGTTATTGTCATCACCATTTTACATAAAAGGGGAAATCTTCATGTGCTTAGGGTAGATATTGCCCCTAACTCACTGACAGATTTGAGGCCCATCAGTTACCCCTAACCTAGTTAAGCCTATCTGTCAAGATGGCCACTGCTCATGCTATAGCTTCTTGGAACCACAGTTCAGAATTGAGTGAAAGGTGAACACCAAAGGTGGATGAGCAGCCCTGAAAAAGGCTTGGCAAGCCCTCACACCAGAGTTGCTAGTCCTCCCTGTACACCTTATACTAAAAAAAATATATATATATATATTAAATGGCACAATCCCTACTCACAAGGAGCTTACATACTAGTTAGGGAGATAAAAATAAGACATATACAAACATTTGCAAAATAATTATAGGGAGAATAAATCAATAGAAACTAGTTAAATATAAGGTTGTTTGAAAGGTGGGCACAAACAATTGAGGAGATCATTAAAAATCTCATCTAGAAAGTATTGCTTGAGCTATGTCCAAGAAAGTGTGGAATTCTATGGGAAGACGTTTGGGGAAATTCATTCAAGGTTTTAGGCTTGGTCAGTGCAAAGGCATAGGGATGGGAGATGGGGAATTGTGGATGATAAAGAAAAGGTAAAAAATGAGAATGAACTCAGTTTTTTTCTACTACATGGCTGGTGACCAGACTATTATGAAATGCTGTTTCACATAATTAACTGACATGGTTCTATCCCTAACATTTCTAGAACCAATGATAACCATCTTCTTAATATCTTTAATGCTTGATAATATTTGAGACACTTCCAGTTGCATTATTTAATTTATAGTGTCCTTAGACTCTCCAAAACATATGGCAATTGGAAAAGATATTTCTGACTCTTCTAGCACTGAAGCCTTTCTTTCTAGGCTATGAAAGACCTCAAGCTTTTTCCCAGAAATCCATTCTGTTCTGGGATTAACCCTTATTAACCTTACAGAGAGCTCTGCCAACTCTTGACTGTAGATTTCCAGACTAGTCAAGGTTCATTATACAGATCAATAACCCTCCATCCTTACTAAACCCAGAGGCCTCAGCAGGCATGCTATATCATTTACAAAAACATGGAGGGGACTCTGAAGCATTCTTCAGAATATTTTGGATGAATTGTGGGGTCAAATCAGGCTCTGGGAGGCAGATTCACAATTTCTCCTAGCCAAATTGAATGTGTGTGTAATAATGGATTTGAAAAGGGATTTAGATGTTTCTTTCCCTGGCCAATGGTCAAGTTCATCAATAAGGTTACTGGATGAGAAAAACTTCCTTCAAATACAAATTTAGACAGCAGTCTGTCCAGAGGCATTTTGCTTGTCCAGGGTCTATTTTAAGGTCAGATTCAGGGAGCATTCCCTGTTATACTCAATTGACTTTGACACATTATATTTTCTTTCGATATTGAACTGAACACATTTCGATGATTTAAAAACAGTTTACCTGGGCCTTTTTTAAAAGTACTTTTAAAAGTTTTAAAAGTACTTTTTCTATCCCACATTCCTCACTTAGTTTTTGCTCTAAAGGCAAAATAATAAAGTGTCCACAGAGACATTGAAATCATGCTGTAGAAAACTGGCAGATGGTCTTAGAAAGATTCACATTAGTAGATAGATCAAGGAAAGAAACTAAGGAAACTTGGAGCATAAGTAAAAAGACAAATAGAGAACACCAGAAATGGAGACAGAAGAAGAATGTTTAGTGAATTTACAGGAGATCTAGTATAGTGTGGTGTTTCTGAAGCCAAGGAAGAAGAGAATATCCAGAAGGAAGAATATGTCAACAGTACAGCTGAGAAGTCAAGATTGTTGGATTTGTTGATGAAGAGATCACTGGCAATTTGAAAGAGGCTAAGTAGAATGGTGGGAAAACCAGGTTGGAAAGGGAAGAGGAGAGGGACAATGCAAGTCAAAAGAAATTTGAGGCATTGAGAAGAAATTACTTTTTCAAAAATTTTGGAAGTTGAATGGAATAGAGATGAGACTCTGGGTGAGGTAGAAAATACTAAGGGAAGTCACCTTTTTAATTTTTAGAGTAGGGGAACATGGGCAAATTTGTCAGAAGATTTGACAGTACTACTGGAGATGGAGAAGTTAAGTATACATTTGAAATATAGGATGATGGCTAGACCAAGAGCCCCCTGGAGAAAACAGGGTCAAAGATGGAAAGTGAGAAACTAACTTTAGTGAAAAGTAGGTTTGCTTCTGTTCCTGGAAGAAATGACATCTAAATAAGCTGAGAAGTTTTGGGGAATGAAGGCAATATTCTGTCAGATGGTCTTAATCTCTGCAAAGTAGGAGGCAAAGTCAGCTGATAGTAAGTGCTGAATGTGAAAGGTTTAAAACATGTGTGGCGGGGAATATGATAAATATGATTCTCAAAGTTGAAGCAATTACTATTTCAAAATTCTATCTATGAACTATACCATAGCTGCTTCCAAAAGAATTTATCATTCCTTTAAAGAATACCAAATCATATAAGTAAACCTTTCCTTGGAAATAGAATCTAGTACATATATAATGTATAGTCTTGTGAGATGATGTGTATAATTTCTCTTCCATTTTATGTGCAAAGACATTTCAACAGAGAAGCACTTTATACCAGAGAATATCAGAGTTTCCTTAATATGGAATAATAAGCACAATTAGAGAAAGTTGAAATAGGGTATATTACTTGGAGTCACTTTCCAATGTAAGACCTTCCAAGGTTTTATCTGAATGGCAGCTTCCATCAATGAAGACTATTTAGAACCATAGCTTTAAGTGTGTCATAGACGTAACGGTAATGATGGTGATTTGCTGTTTGTGAAAAACCAGTGTAGGAATGCACAAAAGAAAGAAACTCAATCTTCAAGTAACTTGGCTTAATTATTGGCTTTTGTGTGGAAGAGATGACTTCATGGCTTTTAACAAGAAGGAGAGAATGAACTATCCTTTCCCCCCTAATTTTATCCAGTTATTAAAACATTAAGGGATTAAAGATATTTTCAACCCAGGGCAGTAAGAAATGAAGAATGATTTAGTGTTGTTGAGCCAGTCATTGCCTTCTACCCAAGCATGACCATGGCAACATAAGCAGCATAGTGCATGCACTCTTCTTTCCTGGAATGTGGGCACTTGAGCCAGTTACTGTCTTTCAGGGAGGAAATTCTGCAGTTCTACATATTCACTATCCCCTTGGAAACTATGGGACCCCTTTTGATGTTTTAACTTTCCAGGAGGCTCAAGGGAATTGCATACAAGAACAAGAGTGAGGCTTTTGTTTTACTTTAGACACCTGGAGAGACTACTCCTCCCCTCCATATAGAATTCATGGCTTCCTCCTTTTCCCCTTTTACTTTCATGTTCATTCCCCTTCTCTTTCCTTTTTTCCCAACAGATAACTACAATGCTACTTGAGATGACACTGTAATTTCTGAAGTATCAAAGAATCATTAATATTAAATAAATGAGTATAATACTAGAGAACCGAAATTATCCTATTTGTCTTTGTAATCTCATCCCATATAGACCTTAGTACTTTAATTCATAGCTAATGGCATTACTTAGTCCAACTGGTGACACTCAAGGTTCCGGAGGTTCCTAGCCTTTGTATATTGTATAAGAGGGCATTTTTTTTTAAACAATGAGAGCTATTCAGCAATGGAATGAAATTCTTTAAGAAGTCCTAAGCTTTCTATTACTGGACATGTTGTAGTAAGGACTACAATACCTACCAATGGTGCTATTATGGAATTGACACCAGCATAGGGTGGAAGGTTGATGAAATGATCATAAAAGTTCTTTATATTTCTTTGATTCCATTTTAGGAGAAATAAAATAGTATAATAAGAAATAATGCAATAGCCAAAAATAGTGATTTTAAGATATGATCAATTGAAAAAATATTTGTGAAACAAAGTATTATATACATTATTATTATGTAGAATCTTATAAATAATAATTTATCTAATAATTTAAGATATTTGATTTCTACAACTGCCCTGTTAGGTATATTTTAAAATGATCATTTTTACAAAAGAAGACACAGAGTGAATCTGAGAGAGTTTTAGCTCCCTACTGACTACCACAAAGCTATTTATGCCAAGAAGGCAGAATTTTAACTGAGTTCTTTTTTTTTAACCTTTACCTTCTGTTTTAGTATCATTTATCAATACTGTGAATTGGTTCCAAGTCAGAAGAGCTCTAAGGGTTAGGCAATGTGGGTAAGTGACTTGCCCAGGGTCCCACAGCTAGGAAGTGTCTAAGACTTCCCATATCTAGGCCTTGATCTCAATTCATTGATCTGTCTATGTCTACCTTCCCCTCTGCATCCCCTGAGTTCCTTTTTTTATGCCAACTTCAGGAACTCTGGCACACTCTCCATGCTATCTAGGACATAAAGTGGTTAAAAATAATCGTGTGTTTGGATTCAGAAGCAATTTCACAACATTCACACTATAATAATCTCCTTTAGCTTAAATGAGATAACCAAAGAAATATCTTTCAAATGAAAGAAAAGGGCTGATTAATAAGGGGCAAGAATAGTAAAGATGTTCCTGCCCTTCCCCTCCCCAAACCTTAGGGAAAAGTTTTGTCTAATCACAATAGACAAGTCCAAAATCCTGAGATAATATTGCACAAAAGAATATATTTCAATTTGAAAATTAGATACACTGTAGAAAGAAGGTTCTGGTGGTCTGATCAACTTTAAGATTTAAATAGAGATTAGACTACATTTTAATTTAAAGGACAATCATCATACCAAAGCATAATGCAACCAACTGAGGAATTTTAAAAACAAAATTGGAACTCTGGATTTTAATAAGCATTTCTACTTGGAAGAGAAGCACAGCCACAGAAGAGATTAGTGATTTGAGATACCCAATGAGCGAACTGAACCAAACCCTTTTCTAAACATACAGATGCATGCACACATACACATACATACACATATGTAATAATAATTGCCCTAAGAGAAAAAAAATGAATCTGGCAACAGTAAAACAGTTATCTTACCATGTTAAGAATGTTTTCACTTTAAAACAAGAACCTCACTCCTCCCTTCTGACATATATGCCTAATTAAATAATCTGGCAGACAGGAATGCATCTGAATAGCATGAAGCAAAGATGACAGGGAATAGATGACAGACAATAGATCTAACTTACACACTGGATTTCATGAGACTACAGATGGCCTACTGGGAGCTGAAAACTGAGTGGGATGAATGAGCTAATGGTTTAGATGTTTGGAAGAAGCCAGGATAAACTCCTCGTTTCTGATATCTGGTGGATCAATCCTTCATTTAAAAAACCAAGTGATTGCTATAGCTTGTTTTTACATCATTTTAACTTCCAGATATATAATTCTCACCTTCACCCTCTTCTCTAGCCTGAGCATAATCCCTTGTAACAGAGAAGAAAAAAATATAGAAAGACAAAGGCAGGGGTGAGGTGGGAGTGGGCAGGGGAAAGAAGAGAAGAATTCAACAAAACTATCACATCAACCAAATCTGAAAGTAGACAATCTTCTCTACTTTCAATAGGTTTCCTTCTTTGTAGGGGTGATACAATTTTCCCTCTCTATTTTGGGGTTACATTGAATCTGTGTAATATAGTACAATGTTTCACTTGTTATTTGTTCAGTTAACTTAATTGCAAGTGTTGTGTGAAGTGTTTTATTGGCTCTGCTTTCTTGACTTTATATTGGTTAATAAGAGCCTTTCCATGCTTTTCTGCATGCTTCACATTCACTATTTCTGACAAAGACGTAGTATTACGTGATATTCATGAATCACAATTTTTTTTTACACATTCCTGGATTGAAGGGAATTTACTTTGTTTCTAGTTCTTTGCTATTATAAAAAGTGTTGCTATAATATATTTCTTTGCTTTATTTAGTTTCCTTTGCCTCCTAATGAAACCTCTGGGTCAATGGCTATCCAAAATGACTGTACCAGTTTGGGGGATTACTTTAATTGTGTTGAAAAACAACTGATTTAAATGAATGTAACTCATAAGACTCGTTCTAATTTTAAATGAACTCAGTGGCAATGGATGAGTATAATCTAGAGTACTTAGTATGACAGAGGACTAAACCCATTTAGATATATTTAGGAAAGAATTGGAGGGATGGGACAAAAACTGAGTACTTGCCAAATATTCTGTGGAGATATACTCTCACCAACAGAAGAGAATATTCATTTTTTTTTTGAGTAAAGGGAGAATGAACAATTCAATGATGTCCTGAGGTCTTCTATTTGGAGATCAGAGGTGAAAGGGGAAGCATGGGCTAAAGGTGTGTAAAGCATACTGCTGACTTATAATTGATTCCATGAAACCAGTCATCTCTTCCCTAATGATTTTATTTAAAATTGTTTCCTGTGCATGACAAAAGTAAACTAGTTATTTGGTTAAAGGTATTTAGGGAAATTGATGCAAAAATTTTGAATATTGACTAAATAAATATGGGCTAACTAGTTTTAAAATCAAAGGCCTAATGAAAGACTTAAGAGAAAAAATACTGAAAATCAGGTTATCATATTTAAATAAAATGGTGTCAATACTTTCTCTTTCAAATCAGGAATCTGAAAAAAATATTTGTAGAAATCATTTATAATTATATATCACTTGGCCTGAGCTACCAAACGTTAAATATTATATGTATAGGCTATAGTTAGATTTCCTTTACAAAAATTAGTTTCTTTTTCTCACTTTAGAAAGCAAGGGATGGGGAAAGGAGTAGGTATACACAACATTTTACTGAATGAAGATTAGTTCTATTAATTTATTTCTTTTTTTTAAACCCTTACCTTCTGTCTTAGTATTGTGTATTGGTTTTAAGGCAGAAGACTTGCCCAGGGTCACACAGCTAAGAAATGTCTGAGGCTAGATTTGAACTTAGGACCACCACCCCCTGGGCCTGGCTCTCAATTCAATGAGCTACCCAGCTGCCCCCCTATTAATTGACTTCTACACTTTGAATATCTCTAGTGCATATATTTTAGAATTTGAATATATTATTTTTGAGGCACAAAGAATTAAGTATTTTGCCTTAACTAATTTTTGGAGTTTGACAAAATTTATTTGGGATTAGAATAAATTGAAGTCTTTTGTAAACTTAATAGTAACTTCAGACATGAGTTACACTATATTTCACTTACCAATTGCCATCAAATCACTAAAATCCCATAGTTTCATACTCAAGAAACAATAAATCCTGATAATCCTTATAATCACTTATGGCATGGCAAAGTCTATGAGAAATCAAAAATCTTAAAGAGAATGACTATGAATGGTAAGCAGGAAGGAATGAAATAATTTCAAACTCTGACAGCTTAAATAAGTACTTCAAATGCTGAATAAGGGTAGTGAATCAAATCAGAACTGAGAAAAATCAGCCTTCATATTTAGGTCAGAACACAGAACCTTTTACTCATTTTTTAATTTAAATTTATTTAATCAATTTATAACATTATTCCTTGGTTACAATAATCACATTATTTCCCTTCCTCCCCTAACCCCACCCTTCCCGTAGCTGACATACAATTCCACTGGGTATTACTTGTGTCCTTGATCAGAACCTATTTCCATGTTAGTGTTTGCATTAGGATGTTCATTTGGAGTCTACATCCCCAACCATATCCCCTCAACCCATGTATTGAAGCAATTGTTTTTCTTCTGTGTTTCTGTTCCCATAGTTTTCCCTCTGAATGTGGATAATGGTTTTTTTTTTTTATCATAGATCCCTCCAAGTTAGAACCTTTTACTCTTATATAAGATCACCTCCTCTTTTATCTATATTAAATTTAGGATTTTGAAATCTTCCCCCTTAAAATTTAAAGTATTGAAATTCATTGTACCATATCACTCTGTTATCAAAGGAAGATAGTAATCTTTAGGAAAAAAATTAGTTCCCTTGGTCAATTATATAACTTTTATCCATTCATCCCTGTCCCCTTGACTATGATTTTTTTTTCTTTCAGTTTTACCTTTCTATTCCTGATATCTAGTACAGAGCTTGGTACATAGTAGATGTTTTAATAAATGTTTTCTGATTGACTGGTTGATAAGAGAGAATAATCTGATCTTAGCATATAACATAACATTTTATTGCTTTAATTAGAAAAATTTTAAGTCTTATTGCTGCATTAAAATAGAAGCAGTCAACTCACCTGACTTTATGTAGCCCTTGAGAAAAGTGACTAAATAATAAAGTGATGTAAGTTATGATTCTTCTAATACTATCATCAAAAAACCAAACCAAACAAAAAAATGAACCAAAAAAACCACACAACTAAATGCCTGGGTTCATCAGAAACTCAGAATACAATAATTATTGGTAGACATTTTAGTATTTAGTGTGCTAATAGTATTAATTCAGGAAAATACAAAAATTAATTGTATTCTCTAAATCTATATACACTTCTAGGAAGCCCTCTCATATTTTTCCTTTACCAACCTAATCTCTTTTTAAGGTAAGAAAAATTTTACCCATTTAAATATATGTATTATTTCTTCTTTTACCCAGATCTAATGAGATTAAAGTACAAGCATTATCAGCCCTCCATTCCCTTCTCTGTAACATTTATTTTTTTCATCCCTCTTTTGTGTGAAATAATTTTCCATTTTAACCCCTGCTCATCTACTTTTATTTTAGTCTTTACCTCATTCCATTACATTCAATTTGACCTTAAAGCTACTCTCTATATATAATCTTTCAAACTACTCAATAAATGATATCCTTTGTATATGATATCATTCTTAAGGGTTATATATACTATTTTCCCATATGAGAAGTAAAGAGTTTGACCTTATTTAATCCTTATAACTTGATATTTCATATTTATCTTCTCATGATTCCCTTCTTTCCTATAAATTAAATTTTCTATTCAGTTCTGATCTTTTCTTCAAGAATACTTGAATTTTTTTTATTTTTTAATTGAGCTTTTTATTCCTTGCATAATAATACTTAACTTTGCCTGATGGGTTTATACTTGGTATCAAACCCAGCTCTTTTGTTCTTTGAAATACTGTATTCCCAATCGATAAATGGTCAAGGGACACGAATAGGCAATTTTCAGACAAAGAAATCAAAACTAGTAATAAGCACATGAAAAAGTGCTCCAAATCTCTTATAATCAGAGAAATGCAAATCAAAACAACTCTGAGGTACCACCTCACACCTAGCAAATTGGCTAACATGACAGCAAGGGAAAGTAATGAGTATTGGAGTGGATGTGGCAAAATTAGAACATTAATGCATTGCTGGTGGAATTGTGAATTGATCCAACCATTCTGGAAGGCAATTTGGAACTATGGCCAAATGGGAGCTAAAAGACTGTCTGCCCTTTGATCCATCCACACCACTGCTGGGTTTGTGCCCCAAAGAGATAATAAGAAAAAAGACTTGTGCAAGAATATTCATAGCTGCGCTCTTTGTGGTAGTCAAATGGAAAATGAGGGGATGCCCTTCAATTGGGAAATGGCTGAACAAATTGTGGTATATGCTGGTGATGGAATACTATTGTGCTAAAAGGAATGAACAGGAAAAATTGCATGTGAACTGGAACAACCTCCAGGAATTGATGCAGACTGAAAGGAGCAGAACCAGGAGAACAATATACACAGAGACTGATACACTGTGGTACAATCAATTGTAGTGGACTTCTCTATGAGTAGCAATGCAATGATCCAGAACAATTCTGAAGGACTTATGAGAAAAAACATGATCCACATTCAGAGGAAAAACTGTGGGAGTAGAAACACAGAAGAAAAATAACCACTTGATCACATGGGGATATGATTGGGATGTATACCCTAAATGATCACCCTGGTGCAAATATCAATAATATGGGAATAGGTCTTTACCAGTGACACATGTAAAACCCAGTGGAATTGCACGTGAGTTACTTTGAAGGGGTTGGGGGAGGGGAGGCAAAGAGCATGATCTTTGTAACCTTAGAAAAATACTCAAATAAAAAAAAAAAGAACTTCTGTATTCTATGCTCTTTGTTGCTTTAGTGTAAAAGTTTCTAAATATTATATTATACTGATTATAGTTTCACAGAATTTAAATTATTTCTTTCTAGTTTCTTGTAGTATTTTCTCCTTAACCTAGGAATTACAAAACTTAATTATAATGTTCCTGTGAGTTTTCCTGTTGGTATATCCTATAGATGGTAATCAATGGATTCTTTCAAGTTCTACTTTTCTTCTATTTCCAAAATTTCAGGGCAATTTTCTTTAACAATTTCCTGAAGTATAGTGTCTAAACTTACTTTTTTTTAAACATAACTTTCAGGTAGTCCAATAATTCTTATATAGTCTCTCCTCAATCTGTTTTCCATGTCAGTTGCTTTTGTAATATGATATTTAATATTCTCTTTTATTTTTCCATTTTTAAAATTTACTTTTACTATTTCTTATTGCCTTAAGAAGTTATCACCTTCTCCTTGTCCAGATCTATTTACAAACAATAAATCCTTACCTTTGATCTTAGAATCTACCCTGTGTATTGATTCCAAAACAGAAGAGAAGTAAGGGCTAGGCAATGGGGGTTAAGTGACTTGCCAAGGGTCACAGAGCTAGGAAGTATCTGAGTCCAGATCTGAATTCAAGACCTCATGTCTCTAGGTCTGGCTCTCAAACCACTGAGCCACCTAGCTATCTGCCAATGCCCACTAATTTTTAATGAGTTATTTTCTTTATGAGTTTTTGGACCTCTTTCCCCAATTTGTTAACCTTTCAAAATTTTTGTGATTTTTTTTTTTTGCATTGCTTGAACTCTCTCATTTGGTTTAAAAGGATTTTAAAAATGTAACTTTCAAGAACATTTTTTTAGATTTGTGTCTATTTTATATTTTTCTTAGAAGTTTGATAAGTGGGTGTTTTAATTTTATTATCTTCTGAATTTGAAACCTGATCTTTCTTTCTAAAGTAGCTATGGTTGGGTTCTTTCTTTAAAAGGTCATGGAGATAAGATAAGGGGGATTAATAATAAATGAAGACTAGGGCATAAGTGAGAGTGAACAATAGAGGACATTCAAATTAAGAAATGTAAAATAAATGCAGCCAAGAGTAGGAGGAAAGTAGAAAATTGGGGAAAATTTTATAGACAGTTTCTTGGATAGAGAACTTTGTCAAATATACAAGAATATGATGCATTTCTAACTGATGAAAGGTCAAAATATATGAATTTTGGATGAAGACATTGAATCTACATATAAAACTATCTGAAAAAACACTCTAGATAATTATTAATTAGCAAAATGCAAATAAAAATACTGAGATATCTCATACCTATCAGATTGGCTCTAGTGATAAGAGGGAAAATGATAAATTTTAGGGGGGATGTTGAAAAATGATGATATGCATACACTGATGGTGGAACTGTGAACCAAGTCAATCATTTTAGGGAGTAAGTATGCCAAAAGAGTTACAAAACTATGAATATATTTTGACCCAGCAATATCACTATAAGGTTTATTTTCTGAGATCCTCAGGAAAAAAGTGAGAGAACATATATATTCTAAAATATTTATAGTAGCTTTCTTTGTGGTGGCAAAGAAAATGGAAATGGAGCTACTCATCAAACAGAGAAAAGCTAAACAAGTTTTGGTATATGATTATGATTGAATACTACTGTGCCATAAGAAATGAGCAGGTTAATAAAAAAAGATCTGGGAAGACCTGTATAAATTTATGAATAATATATGAGCAAAACCAAGAGAGCATTATATTTAGCAACATAAGTACTGTTTGAAGGACATACTGGGTATGTTCACCTTAAGAGAAAGAAGTGATAACTAGAAATGACATTGTTTATATATCTATATGCATACATACATATATATATATATACACCTATATATTTTTGTTAAATAATGTCTTCTCTAATGGAGAGAGAGGAGGGAGGGATTCAGTTTCCTGGGTATTTTAATATGACAAAAAACAAATTTAAGATGAAAAAATTAATAGTACTCTCTATGTCTTCTAAACATTTAACATATTATGGGGGATGATTTGAATAAAAACTTTAATTAAAGAAATAATCTTGATATTCTGAGGAGATTATTATATCTAGGGATCTTTTGTCTTCCTCCTTGTCAGGGTTGTTTTACTTCCATTCATTTTTTCTACATAATGGTTGTTTTTAATAAGTTGCATTGCCTGTGTAACAGTCAATATCTTTACTTTTTCCTTATATCTTATCTTGCTTATTTATTATTTGAATAGGTTTGGTTGGAATTTCTGTAATTTGGCATTGGCTTCTCATCATTAATCTGCATTCTACTTTGATGTTTACTTTGACTTCTGCTCTAATCTCTACATGATTAGTGAGCCGATTCTGAAATGACTCTGGATCTATCCTGTTATTCTTTGTATGTGTTAATAGACAATTTTCCAGAAGTGTCTACCATGTCCTTGACTTTGTGACTCTCTTTCTGAGGAACACTCATAACACATAGGCATATGTATTCTGAATAATCAATAAGCTCTGGTCTCTTTCATGGCTTCATTTCAAGTCATATTTTTCTTCATAGATTTTGCTATCCTTTATTGTGTTAACTTTTGCATGGAAGCCATCAATCTTTAAAGGTATTTTTCTATCGATATGGTTTTGAGATTTTTAAGGTGTTCATGATAAAATTGCCTTAAACTACTCATAACCTCAAACAACAAAAACAACGACCCCATATCCCCATTCCTTTAATGCAATTTTCCCCTTCAATGATGTTATACAGCCATAAATCATAAAACATCACAATACTAGAATCTTGGAAGAATTGAAATTATAAGTCACCTTAAAAAACACAGAAAAATCCATGAGGGGCCTATTAGAGAAGCAGCTTACTAACTATGATTAAAACATAAGATGGGTGTAAAGGACATAACTATTGGCATATGTGACCAAAGGAGGTCTTAAGTTGATCCTTTATCAAAAATAAAAGAAAGCAAATGGATGGTCCAAATGATACAATAGTTTTTTTTCCGTGATATTGCAGAACATAAGGAAAGTTTCCAATATTGTGAGAGAAATCTCTAAAGATAAGGACACGACTTACATGGAATGCAGGGTTTGTGATCTATATTGGTGGAGGGTTTTATCCCTATCTCTGTAGTCATGGATCCATCAAAATATAAGTTAGTAGATAGAAGTAATGCTTTATGTATTTTTTCCATTTGATTCATTGCATAATACTTTAAAAGTATAGCATGCTTTTCTTATTATACTTTCTCTATAGAATTAACCAAATAATGACCTAATGTTGGGACTGATATTGACTTCCCTCTCAACTTTTGCAATATTTCATTGAGTTATTCATAATTCCTCATGAACAACTAAATAATGGTAGCATGGAGAATGGAATGTACTGGTATCTGAAGTGTTAGATCTTTAAGGCTATAATCTGCCACTTCAACCTATGTAACCTTGACCAAGACAGCTCACTGTGAAATGATTGGGAATAGAGATGTCTTGGTCACCTCTAAGATCTTCTTACCTCTAAATTTATGGTTTTTAGGGAAAGGAACAAAAATATAAAAGGAGATGGAAGGAGAAGAGTTTGAGGGAATTATAGAAAGGGATATAGAAATATATTCAGAATTTCATTTTTCTTTTATATATTTGTCGATGTTCAGTTATGTCCCATTCTTCATGACTCCATTTGGGATTTTCTTGGCAAATGGTCCTGGAGTATGCTATTTCCTTCTCTAGCTCATGATATAAGTAAAGAAACTGAGGCTGACAAGGCAAAGTGACTTGTCCAAGGCCTTGTGGTTAATGTCTGAGGCCAGATCTGAATTCACAAAGATTAGACTTCCTAACTTTAGGCCTGCCACTCTAACCACTGCACCACATAGTTCTGTATTAGATTTCATTCCCAAAGTACGAACCATGCCACTTTGATTTTGTCCTACAAGCTTCTGTTTGTTCTTATATTGGAATTTAGTCTGTTTTCTAATTTAACTTCATTACAAAATTCCTAACATGTTTTATTTTAGTTGCCTCCATTTGCTTATTCTACTACTCATTAGACAACAATATTTTCTCTTCCCCTAGCAAGATTTATTGCCCAAGTCTCAGTTCTGCCAAACACCCAAACTCTAAAGGTTTTATTATTTGAGTGTCTAAAAGGATGAAAAAAATGAAAATATTTATGGTATGATTTTTTAGACAATGCTTCATCTTTCATTCACCCCTCTGGATTCTTCTTTTCATGTCATTTGTCTAGTATATATCACTGCCATAAATTCACAAACTTATTTTCAACAGCTTCTATTCCAATCCTTTAGAATTTGACTTTTTTGACACATATATTACTTTCTTTTTTGTACATTCATATTAATAACTCAAATGTTATTAAGTTGTATACTTACTACTAGAAAATACAAAAATAAATTGAAGCTGATTAATTTATATAAATGACCATTTATTGTAGAATTTTAATATATTTTATTATTCCAGTTTAAAATATGCAAATATTCTTCTCATCACCATTCAGAAAGTAATAGAGAAAATGAAGAAGTGAATTATTCTTACAAAGATTTAATATAATAATTTCTTCAACTTTGTTGAGGTGAAAATGTTAGTGGAAACTGTAATGGAGGACTCTTATCCTTCTCCCATTCTCTTCCTAGGCTCACACAAACTATATGACATAAAACTCTAAAAGTAAGGGTGAGTATATTTTCTCTTTGTAGCCAAACTCTATATACATATATCATTCTTTTGAACACATATGCAAATCATTAATAAAGGGTGGTGTATAATTGAAAATGTTACCCTAAAAAAGAACTACATTTCTTGGGAGCTCATTGACTTCCTGTTGTTAAGTACTTCCTGTAGACAGGGGATATTAGGTAGGGAAGTGGAGGGTCCCGCCCTCTTTTTGGCCCTGTTGGGGAGCCTGGTGGTGGTGAGTGGGGATTTTGAAATGGCTAAACAGCCATGGGCACATGGTCTTTTATTTTTGTATCCTCTTTATTCCTTGATTTCTAATGATCATTAATAAATCTCCAAAAATATAATATTTTTGTTATTGAGACTAATTTTAATTTTTTCAGTGGAGAAGAATTAAATCTTATTTTTGCATAACACTCATATATTTAATATTTTAATGTATATTACATATTTTTGCTTATATCTTCTCTACTGTACCCTAAAGTCCTTGAGGGCAAACAACGTTTTTTATTTGTCTTTATTTATCTTACTCCCTCATTGCTACCATAATTATTTACATATTTAAAGTCCTAAATGCATATTAAGTTTGTTGTGCCACAAAATTTACACTCTGTATAAAGAACTATTAAAGAAAGGCATCTTTTTAAAATTTCTTCCAAAGTAGATCTTGATGTCACGAGTTCACTTTTTGTTCTTTTTCAAAGAGTTTAATATCTTACTCTTAATCTTTTTAACAATCTAAAACCTGCCCTCATCCTTACTAAATATTCACATTGATGCCTGGGGAGCCCAGCACAACAACCTTTCTCTCCTCTTAAGCTTCCATTCCAACTCACCCATGAGGATATTTGTATTTTTAACATTATCAACTGATATTTTACTACCTCTATGATTTTGTTCTCTGAAAACTTTCTTTAGTTACCATATCTTGTCCTTATAGTTTTTCTGTTTCATTCCTACTAACATCATTCTTTGTCCCTACTGGGATCTCTAGTTTTTCCATTTTCTCCTTAACCATAACCATAGTCTTCACTTCACAATCTTGATCCTATTTTTTAAATCAATTCAACTGAACACTATATTCTACTTCCTTTACCCATTGTCTTCTTAATTACATATTGCTAAATTCCAAAGGTGGAATATCCCTCTCATCTATCTCCTATGCTCTTCATTCTTGACACTAAATCACCCTGGTAGAATTCAAACAACCATGCTAGTTCTGTAAAGCCCAAATTTATGTTAACTAAATTCAACTCTAGAATCATTTGAGTGGAATAGTAGATACAATGCTGGGTTTGAAGTCAGGAAGCCCTAAGTATGAAACCTGCCTAGTGGTATGACTGTGAGCATGACAATTAATCATTTTCCCTCTTGGTTTCTTCATTTGTAAAAATAAGGATAATAATATAACTTACCTCAGTGATTGTTGAGGATTAAGTGGGATAAAATATTGTTTTACAAGCCTTAAGGCATTATATAAATTTATAGTTGTTGCTATTGTTATTATTGATCATCAACTATGCTTTCACCAATAGAAAACAATCTTTTTATTCTTCCTTATTATTCTATTACAATGTTCTCAGTGGCTAATCTTATCTTCTTCACTACAGCCCAAGGTACCACCCTCCCATCTCTTGCAGGAAAGGGTTTCCTCTTCTTTTTAACTGAGAAAATTGATGTTATCTACAATGAACTCTGCACATCTCAAAACTTCTCAATCCTGTAAAATATTATGTTTTCATTTAGTACAATTGTAAAGGAATGGGTAACACCTTTTTGTTAAGCAAATCTTTATTTGTGCCCTTAATTCTGTTGCCTCTAATAACTCTAATAAGAATTTCTTCATTCAACCATTCTCTATCTCTTTATTTATTGGTTCCCTTAATGCAACTTAATAACTATGCCTAGGGCTCCTTTATCTTTAAACAAACAACAAATAAAAGCACACTGATAAAAAAAAACAACAACAACCTTCCTTGGCTTATATGTATTCTGTATTAGGCTAATGTCCTAGATCTCTCTACTCTGTTATAGAAAAAGACTTCTAGAAAAAGTAATCTACATTCATTACCCCTACATCTTCACATTCTATTTATGTTTTAATCTTTTCCATTCTGGCTCCATTTCTTACTAACTGAACTAAGCTACTATTTCCAAGGCTACCAATAACTTCTTGATAATTTTTTCTGTTGTTATCTTACTTGACTTTTAATACCTTTTAACACTGTAGCCATTCTCTTTTCATGGATAATGTCTTCCATCCTGCCTTTTTTGTAACTATTCTTAAGTTCTCTTATTTATCGCACTATTCCCTGTTAGTCTCCTTTGATAGTTTGTTGTAAACCTTCTGCCCAGAAAGAGTAAGTGTCACTCAGATTCTTTCCTTGGTTCTACTGTCCTGTCTCATCCTCTTCTCTCTCCTCATCTTTCTTCTTCCATCTCCTTTCTTCCTTATTCTGTGTCATCTTCTTTTCTATCATTCCCCTGATTATATAATCACTTCTCCTGGGTCTAATATATTCTTATGGAGAAGACTCTAACTGTGTGTCTCTAGTCCAAACTTCTCTCCAGAATGCTAGTTCTCTCTGGATGTCCCACTGGTGTTAAACTCATCAACTTTCCTTCTCAACCTACCTTTCCCATAAGTTTTCCTATCACTCCTGTCACCCGAAGTCTATAATTTCAGTCATCTTTACTTTTCCCTTGGAAGGTCTTCCTCTCAAATCTTGTCATTCCTTTCTTTTGTAACATGATATAAGGTTCACTCATATAATTAAGATCCACAAAGCCACTTCCGTTATTCAGTTTTTCATTCTTTCTCACATGGATTAATGATAGTTTCCTAATTGGTCTTTGTTTGCCATTTCTCTTCCCCACAATCCATCCTCCAAATATCCATTAAAATGCTTTCCCTATAATTGTGACAGTGTCAGTTCAAACAAAAAAAAATTGAATGACTCCTTATTGCCCCTAGGATAAAATGCAAACTCATTAATCCCATATTGAAAGCCCTTTAAAATATAATTCTAACCTATCAATACATTTTATGTCATTTTTCTTTATTCATTCTATAATCCAAGCTATCAATTTTTCCCTTATAGTGTTTCATTTTCTGTTTGTTTTGGGGCTGGTTGGCCAGTTTGGAATTAACTTTATCCCCATTCCCGCATTTAATAATTCTTAGTTTCTTATAGGGAGCTGTGCTGGTGCCACCTCTTCTTCAAAACTTTTTCTAACCCTCCCAGTTTTTATAACAGAAGTTTTTGAGAGCTGACTGATAAAGTTTTGGTGTGAGCATTTATATCTCAGAAATAAGCAATAACTACAAATTTGATTCATTGTTTTTAATTATTTAGACATAAGAAAATATAATAACTCAAATTAAACTTAAATTTTTGTTTCTATACTTTTTTCCTTTGGAGACTCTTTGTTAAATATTTACCATCATTTTCCAGGATTACTTTTTAAATCTTCCTTGAGCTGAGCAAGAGTGAAGTAGAAGGCAAAGACATCACCACCCAAATGCCTAATGATTTCAGGATTATAATAGTAATAATAACTGGCATTTATGTAGTGATTTAAAGTTTGTAAATTGTTTTGTTCATTATCTCATTGAAGCTCCTCAACATCATGTTTTTATACATTTTTTATTTTAAGGACTATTTTGTTTTTGTCTTTGCACACTCATTGCCTGGCATAGCCCACACACAGTAGATACTTAATAAATGCTTATTCAAATGGAAAACTAATGCTATGGATCAAATAAAGCTACATTAGTGATTTGTAATGAAAGAAGTTGTCCTTAATTTGGGGATAAAATATGTATTATTTTGAATTGTTCTCTTTTTTAGGTAATGGAACATTTGGCTTTACCTGTTTGTATTGCCTTGTTTTTCTCATGGTTCTTAGAGTAGGAAAATTTAGCCAAGAGATTAGGCAGGAATGTAAATGGAATACCCAAATGTCCCGGCAGTAATCAAGAAGCCTCCTAGTTTACTAAGAGTAAGTCTGGGATTGTGGAACAGGCAAATGAGCTTAATATAAAACACTCAGATGGACATAATTCTGAATCAATAGGGAAAACTCTGGACTAGGAAGATACCATTTTCCTTTGGGAGCCATAATGGAGTAAACTACACATGGAGTATTGGCTCTCAGCCCATGAGTAAATTATGATGGTCATGGTTTCAGTCAGAGAAATTTTAGAGAGCTAAGACCGGCTAACAAGTGGAGGACTGTCCTATTAGGCTATGTAAAATTATTTTATCAATATTTCTAATTGCTTTTCACCATAAATATTTTAATAACCTAGCCCATATAATGTTTCTGTCTTTTTCAAAAATATTGTACCTAAAAATCAGGATGATTTAGGAAAGAAGGAAAATGGGTGAGATTCAAGTGATAAGTCACTATGGCAGAGGCAAAGGGAGAAAAGAAAGGCAATTAGGGTTCAAGTATAGCATCTCTCTGAACACAGAGAGCCACAGAGGGTTTTAGTGTTGAAAGCTGGGATTTTTCAGATCAATAGGTTTTAGAAAGTAGTGAAAGTTGAAGACCTATGTCCAAACTCAGATCTCCCGTGGATCATTTATAAGGAATATGTGGCATTATGGAAAACTGGCTACACATTATCAAATGTTAAAGTCAAGGGCCAGATCCTTCAAAACTGAAAATTTGTGAGTATTAAATTGACCACCATTTTAGTCCATGTAACAAATACAATGGAATTTCAATCGTGAAGTACCTACAATAAATGTTAGAATACAAACTCATGTCAAAGCTAATATTAATGAAGCAATCATATATTATTGCTATTATGGTAAAAAAAAAAAGGGTCAGTGGTGAAATGTTTTTAAGGTGAAATCCTTACCCCCCCCCCAATTCCATAGCAGTCACAGAATAAATACTAGTCCAATCAAAATAGGAATTGAGATAAACACTAAGAAAAGAATGGTACTAATGGACAACTACAATGCATCATAGTCATCTTAGTAGTTGTACTTGCTACTCCTGTATTTGGCGGCTACATGAAACAAATGGATTTTCTGTGTCTTTGTCTATCTTAGTCAGGTTTGTTAAACAACTCTGATGGCCAATATCCAGTGAACTACTGTGTAGCATCTACACAGAAAAGGCTATGTATGTCCTCAGCTATCTCTTTTCCCCTTTCTCCTTCTCTTCCTTCCCCTCTCCTTAGGTAGCTGCTTAAGGAGTTGAGTGAAGTAGAAGCCAGCTGCTTATCAACTTTAGAGTTGAACTAAGATATACCTCGGGGCTAGTCACAGAAACCAAAAAATGACAAGTTTTAATTAGGCATTTTAACATTACCCTAACATTTCTTCCCTGACTTTTACATCCTAAATCACCTCCATATACTAAAATCTAATCAGTTCTCAGATGCCAAAATTAAACAAGAGCTGAGAAAGTCTTAGTTTAGGGTTTAGAGAGGATATGTATAACTAAATGTATAAATCTATTTCCAAAAGGCAATTACATGATTATTGGATTATTTATTTCTTCTTATTAATTGAACTTCTATTTTCTCTACCTCCATTCATAAAAAAGACTGTACATAATAATTAAAGTGGTTTACATTGAAGAAGTACAAATTGCAATACTTCAACGATTGGTTTTTCATTAAATTTTATGAGAGCAAAATCCTAGCATTCTGCCACTTTCTCTAATTAGACCAGTCGTTCTCAACCTCTTAATTTGTAACAATAAGAATACATAATGCATATCAGGTATTTGCATTCTGAATCATAACTTTAGCAAAATTATGGTTTTGAAGTAGCCACCAAAATAATTTTTTGGTTTGGGGTCACTGCAACATGAGGAACTGTATTGTGGGGTCAGGGCATTAGAAAGGTTGGGAATCATTGAATTAGACAGGTGAATGTGATAACATAACTCAAACTGACTTTTTTGTTTGTTTCCTAAGTCTGCTAGTTGGATGAACTTATCTTCCAGAAGTATTTATTTAGGTAACTTTCCTTGAGGAGTACAAACTATTTTTTAAAAACCTTCAACTAATTCAACATCATAACAAGGTTGTCCATAAGCAAGAAAGGCAAACTGATTGACATAGGCACTATGAATCTATCTTTTTGGGATGATTACACATTATACATACTCCTGATAATCTGGCCAACATCCTGTTGGCCTATCTATCTTTCATATCTATGTATCTATGTATCTATGTATGTATCTATTCCTTCCTTCCTTCCTTCCTTCCTTTCTTTTTCTTTCTTTCTTTCTTTCTTTCTTTCTTTCTTTCTTTCTTTCTTTCTTTCTTTCTTTCTTTCTTTCTTTCTTTCTTTCTTTCTTTCTTTCTTTCTTTCTTTCTTTCTTTCTTTCTTTCTTTCTTTCTTTCTTTCCTTCCTTCCTTCCTTCCTTCCTTCCTTCCTTCCTTCCTTCCTTCCTTCCTTCCTTCCTTCCTTCCTTCCTTCCTTCCTTCCTTCCTTCCTTCCTTCCTTCCTTCCTTCCTTCCTTCCTTCCTTCCTCTTCTATCGTAGATAGATACTGATACTAAGTGTTGGTCCCAAGGCAGAAGACCAATGAGGGCTAGGCAACTGGGGTTGTTTGTCCAGCGTCACATATCTAAGAAGTATCTGAGACTACAGTTGAACCTAAGTCTTCCTGTCTCTAGGCTTACTGTACCCATTGAGCCACCTAGCTGCCTCCATAAATGAATTTTTATCATTTGCTTCTATACCTTTGAATAGGTTGGTCCCATGACTGGAATGCTCTCTTCTCACCTCCACCTCTTGGAATCTTTAGTTTATCAAGACCAAAGCCATTTTGGATACCTCAGTTTCTAAGTGATTCTCCCATGCATGAGATTGTTTTACATTTATTTTTCATAATTTTTGTATATGGTTTCTACATATATGTAATTTTCCTCTGTAGAAAGTAAGTTCTCTTCATAGTGGTACTAATTTACTAATTTTATTCTTAGGGCCCAGAATCTCTATTCCTAGCACATATTGGTTGTCAATAAATACTTATGATTGTACAGTGCTGCATTACCTTCACCACAAGTAGCTGAACATTCAGAACGGATGATGGCCCAAGTGTAGTTGTGTTTTGACCCTGGTTTCCTCTCATTTTCCAATTTAGGGATAGAATATTCCCAGCCAATTCCTGGGTTCCGACCTTGAAACAGAAGCTAAAAAAAACAAACAAACCGGTAATAGTGACAAAACAAGGAAGGAAAAAAGTAAATCAATTCAGGTGACTTAAATATAAGCTACGTAATATAAAAACAAAATTAAAAAACCCTCCATGACAACATTGCCTAGGAAGAGTGAAATCATATTTATAATATTTTGTTCAACCAAACTAATATCAGCTACCTCAAAATAAATTCTTTGCCAGTCCCTAGAAGCGTCAACTCTAAGAAAGGTCACATTTCACACATTCTACACATTTTGGTCATCCAGTCTCCACCTTGCCCCCCCCCAAATTTCCCCCCCCCAAAACACCTTGAAAAATCAAGGCTCTTTAATGTAATTATTCATCTATCACCTAATGACTCTATATACCTAAATATTCATAAACAACAATGAGATAAAACTGAGTCCTATGGGGAGAGGAAATCAAATGTAAGAATGAAATGTCTTATTTAGTCATCTTTACTGACCTGTACTTATTCATGCCTAGGAACAGGAGGAGGTCACATATAAACTGAGTATACATAGGTCATCTCTACCTGAAATTCTTAGTTGTTTTTTTTTAAGCCCTTACCTTTCATCTTGGAATCAATATTGGGTATTGTTTCTAAGGCAGAAAAATGGTAAGGCTAGGCAATTGGGGTTAAGTGACTTGCCCAGGGTCACACAGCTAGGAAGTGTCTGAAGCCAGATTTGAAGATAGGACTTCCCATCTCTAGGACTGATTCTCAATGCACTAAGTCACTCAGCTGCCCCCTTGAATTCTTAGTTTAAAAAAAAGAAACATTCTCTAGTCCTCTTGAAATAGACATTCCATTGATTCTCATCCAGAAAAGTTTGACCTTTTGGATGTTTCACTTTGCAATCTTTTCATTCTTTTCCTTCTGAAATTCTTCCTAGGATGTTTCTTTTAACTTGAATTACATTTGGTATGACTAACTCCATCTTCCTTCCCAATATACCCCAGTCCTTTTTTTCTTAAAATTTCTATTGATGCTCTACTACCTCCAAGAAATTTTCCCTTTATAACATTATCCATCCTCTATCCCACCAGCATAATTCCTGCCACCTTAATCTCCTTAACGTACTTTTGAAATAACTATTATATCATTTACATATTTATGTGGACTACATATTTATCTGCCTCAACTACAATATTAAACTGGAGAAACATACCTTATTAGAAAAGAACCAAAAATGATTTAATAGAATTAAAATAGCACTGCATGCTGGAAAAGTATGCAACTGCAGTTAAATGTATACATTTTTAGTTTATGGATTTATATCCACAAATGTGAGAGTTTATGCATAGCAGTTTAAAGCAGAACATTTGGGTGAAAATGAAAGAAGAGGGAAACAAAAATAATGTGACCATTGGAGCATACCATAGCCTGCCTGGTCAGGATGACGTTTTTCAAATACAGATTACCAAACTGACAGAGAGGCAAGATAGAGTAGTGAGAGGGGACTTCTCCAGCTACCCAGCCATCTGTTTCAAGTCTCACTCTGTCAAGTCAGAGTACTGGATAAATTCTTGAATTAACCTTGTGAACAATTTCATCTCTCAGAGGGCAGAGGAAGCAAAAAAAAAAAAGGGAAACTGCTACTCTGAATTTATTAACCAGGAAAAGCTGGTTGGTGATATCGAAGTGGCAGCAACCTTGGGGAGAAATGGCCATGCATCATGGAATTTATACATGTAAAGGAAGGAAGCACTTGAGTATGATTTCAAGGAGATTTCAAAAAGTCCAGATGTGGGATAGGTTGGTGCCAAAGACAGATACTTCAGAAGGGATTATATGGGTCAAGAGGATCGGGAAGTTTTGAAATTTCAATTCAGTGTAAACAACCACAAATTATCCTAATAAAAGAAAAAATATAGGCAATATCAGCTCAGAGTATAAAAATATGAAAACAAAAAGATAAGAAAAGGATATTTATAAAAAGATTACACAAACCTATGAAAGCAGAATTAGTCTGGTTATCAGAGAATGAAATATGGCTTGTGTAAAGTACTGAGTACAATTAATATAAAAACTTTTAAAGGAATATTTGAAGCAATAAGTTGAATAAAGAAAGAGGGGGAAATCCACTGCTTGAGCAAGAATCAGAGAATGATGTAATTTTATAGTTAGAAGTGTCATTTAATCCAGCCTATACCTGAAATAAGCATTCCCTCTGCATTATACCTAACATGTTAGTCATCTGCTTTTTCTTTCTAGTCTAAAAAAATAAAATATTTCCCAACATTTTCTTTGACCTTTTAATCATTTACCATGGCTGTTTATTCTGCATTTGGCTATCTCTAATTATTGGAAAAAATTTTTGTATCCTGTTTAAATTTGTCTCTTTTACCAAAGCTCCAAATACTACTTTTAGGAACCAAGTAAAAGTCTAATCCCTCCTACACAAATATTTGAAGAAAGTTATCACTTCCCATTGAAGTCTTGAAGAGATCACTTGCTGTGGCAAAGGACATTTTATGTAACTAAAATGTCACCTTCATTTCAGATGGAATAAAAGGAAAGGAAAAGAAGAAATAGAGAAATAGAGTAGCTACTGCCCTCTCTCCTCCAAATCTTGCTAATCCAGAGAAAGGCAAAATTGGAAAGAAAATTGAATTTGTCTGAAACATGATAATACATGACAAAAAACTGCCAATACAGAACCACACACCATTTTAATTGGATTTAGACTTTTTTTGTTGTTGTTGTCAGTTCCACTTAACAATGATTTCTGTGAATTGTAAAACTCTTTGACCACACACAGGTTTGTGCTATATCAACTTTTGTTTTAACTAGTTCGACAGAGGAACACAGTGCTGCTGTGTTTTAAAACACACTCAGAACAACAGCCTGATAGATTGTTTTTTTTTTCCTGTAAAATATGCACAGCAAATATCTTAAGTGTCCAATATTCATCACTGGATGTCATGTCAGTCTAAAATAGCAAGTGATTTAACTGTCAAGTGCACTGTCTCCATCCACCTTTCATTTTGGGAGTACTTAGAGATGTATAAGAGGCAAACTTATTAACCAAACCAATAACTATATGCATTCCTTAGTACTGTCTGAAGTCACCTCTAGCACTATACATCCAAATCATGAGACAAGACATTACCTCTACTACTAAGGTTTCATTGGTTGGTCCAGAAGATGTTAAAGACTCTGGTTGATTATATGACCGTCTGTAGTCAAAGACAGTACCAGAAAACTTGTAACGGCCAGGCCAGTCCACTGTCCAGTAGCCATTCAGGTAGTATCTTTTGAGGGCATTACGCACAGCGATATAGGAGGTAGATACGTTCATTTCGTATATGTGAATACTCCGGGCACCAGCAGGAATGGTAACAATCTGATAGTACTCTGGATGAAAGGAAGAAGGAACATGTAGCCTTTTTTTCTGAAACTGCCAGGACAAATACTGCAGCACTTCTGTTCTTTGTAGCTGAGACCCAAGGATAGAAGCCCAATCCACATTAGAATCGGTATGAATATCTGCTTTGGCAATCATTTTCTTTAGAACTATGAATCACTTTTTAAAATTGGAGTGAAACTGTTGTAATTTTGACTATTCCTACGAACCACTTTTACTCAAATAACCTAGCAACCACTCGTTTTTTAATCAAAACAAAAACTTGAGAACCATTATCCAAAGCAGGAAATGAAAAAAATATAAGATCTTGTTGAAACCTGGGATCCCCTGCTGCTTTCACTATTCAATTCAAGTCCATCCCCCAAAGAAGTTCTAGCTTAAAACTCCCAGAAAACCCAGGGAATATATGTAAAATACTCACGGTTCGTGTAGTGGTGTTTGGCATAATGACCCTTGTAAAGTCTGCAACTCGAATTATTTCCTTTGCACACCCCACAAGAATCTTCAGTGGCACTAGAACCAAGGACATGGTCACAGCCAACTGTCTGGAGGACATGAGATCATGCATTTGTAAATTCAGAAGAATAAAAACGTACTTTTTTGGGGTGCTTTTATGTTATAACACACTTCTTGGCACATTATTTTATTTTGTCCTCATTTAAAAAACAAAATTAGATACTAGGTGTATTGTTATCCCTGTTTCACCAGCAAGGAACCCGAGACTTAGAAGAGGTAGAAAGTTTTCATTCAGTCATACAGCTAGTCATTATCGAAAGCAAGATTCAAAGTCAGGTTATCCTGAAACCCAGTTCAGCATTCTAGTTGCACTTCATGATGCTGTCTCACCAAACATAAGGAAAATACTCAATTCCATTCAATTTAAGTCAATAAGTATTTGCTAAACACAAATAGCGTGTAAAGTACCACAGGAAGAAAACAATTCTTGTCCTCAACAAACTTTATAAAAATCATGATAATGCATTCCTTCCCTTTATTTTTTGCAAAAAGCATTAATAAACTTATGCTGCTTAATCAAATGACCAAATAAGTATTTATTAAAGCAATTTAAAGCACAGGACAGCAACAGTTCTTATGCCCACAGAAAGGGATATTCAAACCCCCAAAATTTTAGACCTATCATAAATTAGACCTCCATAATATTTGCTACATACCAACATCACCTCAAGCCAAAATTATTAGTATTATTTTTATTATTTATTTATTTTTATTTATTTAAATACATATAAATTTAATATAAATTTAATATATTTAATAACATAAATAAATTAATTATAATTTAAATATTTAATTATTATTATATTTATTATTATTATTTATTTTTATTATCCATTGTTAAAGGGATATAGAAGAATATGATGCCCAGAGAACATTACCTAGAAGATTGATTGGAATTCATAGCATATATGATATTGTCTTATCTAACTCTAGAATATGTACAGAGAAATATTTGATTCTACAATAAGATGATTCTCAGCAAAGTGATGAAATAATTGCTGTGTTATTTTCATTTTAAAAAAAGAATATTTTCTGGGTGACCCTCGGCAAGTCACTTGACCCCCATTGCCTATCCCTTACCACTCTTCTGCCTTGGAGCCAATACACAGTATTGACTCCAAGATGGAAGGTAAGGGTTTAAAAAAAAAAAAAGAATATTTTTTAACCTTTACCTTCTGTCTTAGAACCAATAATTTCTATTAGTTCTAAGGCAGAAAGAGTGTTGAGGGCTAGGCAATCGGGGTCAAGTGACTTGCCCAGGGTAACACAGCTGGGAAGTATCTGAGGACAGATTTAAAACCAGGACTTCTTGTCTCTAGGCCTGGCTCTTAATCCACTGAGCTACTCAGTTGCCTCTTTGCCATGTTATTTTCTGAAAAATTCTTTTTCAAAAGTCTTTACTATTGTTCATCCCATGTCCCTCTGTAATTGAACATTATAACAAGGCCAAGGCAAATTTCATGAAACAATTCAATAAAAGATCTAAAATTAACATATTTGGTGAATCACTTTGAAAAGAAAAGACAGAAAATTTCTACAAATTATGGAAATTTTGACCTGGAAGACACTTAATAGATTATTTGCTCCAAATTCTCTCAATTTTCTAACAACAAAACAAAAACTCAAATTTTCTGTGCAATTGCCCCAGGGCACAATAAAAGTTGCTGACAGACCTGGGAGTGTAACCCAGCACTCCTGGCCTTCCTCCCTGAAGTTTAAAACTGTATACTTAAAAGTTAACAATTCATGCTGTTGCTTGCATTTATGTTATCTGAAACGGCATCTTAATTGAGTAGCTAAATTAAGTCTATAATATAATACCTTTTCATCATTATTACCTCGCATATCCCATCTATACACACATTGCGAGTGTCCTCTGAGCATGGTGTTCCATCTTTGACTTTATTTGATAGAGAAAAGAAGAAATCAAATCCTTCTGCAATACAGTAGAGTTTGCATAAGTCCTGATCTTAAAAAAAAAAAGAAGAGAGAAACACAGAGAGGATACTTTACGTTATCTATGATCATTTCTCTGAAATCTGGGGTGGAGATGATTTCTTAAATTGACATAATGTCCATTTATTTCTAGGAAATAGCCCAAGTATGATAATATTTTTTTCTAAAAAAGAATCTTTAAGTTATCAAATCACCATATTTTCTTCTTCCTTAAAACTTCATTAGTTTAACCAAAATCTGGCGATATTCTGTTTACACTCTAGTGTTTACTTCTCTCCTTTTATTTGCCAAATAATAGGAATAACCAGGTATATAAAAATGCATGCTGAAATACAACACAAATAACCACTGAACTGCTTCATAATCTTTACATTCAATTAGATGCAGGGCGCTTTTATACTGATGAAGGGAAAATATGTAGATGAAATCTCCAGAGAATAGTGCTTTATATCAACTTGGATTTGGGGGGGGGTGAAGGAAATCTGGCATGTGGAGAGCATGAGTACTAGCATATTAAAAAAAATTTTAAACCCTTACCTTCTGTCTTGGAATCAATTCTGTGTATTGGTTCCAAGGCAGAAGAGTGGTAAGGGCTAGGCAATGGGGGTCAAGTGGCTTGCTCAGGGTCACACAGCTAGGAAGTGTCTGAGGCAGAATTTGAACCCAGGACCTCATGTCTCTAGGCCTGGCTCTCAATCCACTGAGCAACCTAGATGCCCCTGCTAGCATATTTTTAAAGTCTTACAAGGAGAGTCCACAACTTTCTTAGGGTAATCTATTCCAATATTTTAACAACTTTCAAAGCCTAAATCAGTTCTAATATAAATCTATTTCCCCTTGTCCTGTCTTCAGTAAAGACAGAAAATATTTGGCCATTACTTTTAATGCTGTCTGAAGAATTTCAGCATGGGATATACTAGAAATTGCCTTAATATTAAATATAGAATCTGTTGCTATGGGAAAAGGATTTTTAAAATAATTTTATCATAGAATTATAGCACTTTTTAGGCTGAATAGGGTCTCAGAGTTCATCTGGCTTAATTCCTTCACTTTTCAAATGAAGAATTTTAGTCCAAAGGCTAAATGACCTGCCCAGGATCATGCAAGCAGTTAATAGCCAAGCTCAGGCTAAAAGTCAAGCTTCCTACCTCATCCTACTACTGCCAATTTTTTTTTCTATCACCTCTCTAGTTACAGCAAAGTTTTGGTTTGGTTGAAGACAAAAACGATACCTAGAACTACTTTGTCTCAGTTTCCCCTCCATCATTTTACTCAAAAACCTAAAAGTCATGCAGATAAAAACTTAATTACTAGAAAGAATAATCCCCTGAGAAGGGCTTTGTAGGATCAATTGAATTCTATCTAATTAAACAAACATTTACTAAATGCCCGCTAGATATTGCTTGATATCTATGTCCTTGTTACAAAGATGTTTTATATTATACAGCAGATTTCAGGCCATGCAAGAAATATAGACACATTAGAACTTCTTCCTCAGTGAAATTTTGCATGTCTTCTACTAACTTTGTTTTGCTATGCCATCATAATGTTAGTGAACAATCTTTCCTATCTGCTCTTGATGTCTAATTCCTGTACATGCTAAAAATAGGCAACTTGGCTTATCCTCAGATTGAGAAACTCCAAATACGTCATTATTAGACCAAAGAAAATATCTTTATATAGATATTTACATTTCATTCTGCTATTCTGTCCAATAAGCTGTTTACCACATTGATAAGAATAATTATAACAATGTTTTCTGTTCTTCAGACAAAAGACGGTACTTCCATTATCAATGTGGAAAGCTCCAGGAATTTTTTTTCCACTAGCTGTGAAGAGCTTGCCCTTATCTACATACACTTTTTCACTCATGTCTTCTTTTGCAAGATAAAGCTAGGAATATTGTGTGTGGCTCTGGAAAAGACCAAATTCAATGGCCCGTACTGAGACTGAACCATATTCTTGTTGTCTGCCACTAGCTGGAAAACAAAGGATCTTTTTCGAAGATTCTCTCAATAGCAAAGCCATAAATCATGTAATCTTCAAACAGAGAAGGATGCTGGGAAAGAATATACTTAATATGCGTGTTTGTTTGCTTTGAAATTTACCTTCTACTTGAGTGTAAGGCTTCCACTTGTAGTACCATCCTCGAAATTGCTTGCTGTTGTACTCAGCACACTGGATGGTCCTAAAGTCAATGCTATTCTGGGGACAGCTCTGACTGTTACAAAGTTTCAGTGTCCGAGTGGAACCCTCACAAAATTTTCCTCCATGTGATGGCCTGAAACACATGTTTAACAGTCCTTTTTAAAATGTGCTAATATGATGAATATAGATTCATACATTTTTCCACAGATACAAATATATTTCATTAATTAGATTCCTCAAGAAAAGGGGTAAGGCATGTCAGAGATGATCAAATGACTCATCCTCACATTTTGAAAGTGAAATAAAATTATTTTATAAACAATACCTATTTAATTGGCATCAAGGATCTTAGTGGAAGAGGTATTTTTTGCATGTGGGTGTATGGGTTGGGGGGGACGAGAACAAGTATGGTCTATAATTTTTGATCAGAAGAACTATCAATGCTGGAACTCTCTGTCTCTATACCTACTTGTATACTTGTCTGCTCATTACCAGTTACATAATTAAATGGGACAAAAATAGATTAAATGATTTCCTCATGGGTATAAATCTAGTCTATTTCAGAGGTAAAAACCTTGAACTCAGGTCTTTCTGGTTCTAAAACCAGTCTTCTATCTATTATACCATCCTCTTGTTTATACAAATGGGATAGTTTCCATTTTAATGCAAGGAACAGAAAAAAATGTAATAATTGATTTGAGGTCTTAAATAATGAGAATAATTCTGGTTTAAAATCATATAGAAGCACTATCTTTCTTTACTTGTAGGATTTAGAATTATTCTGTTTGCAAACACACAGAAAAGCATAAGTGGTAAATCAGTTTGTAATGATCACAATTTATTAATGTGAATATTATATATAATTTGTAATTTTCCTGAGGGCTGCCCTCTATATTTTAGACCTAAAGAGGGATGATAAATAATGAAGCTATTCCTTAGAACAGAGATAAGAATAATAAATACATTCCCTTTCTGTTCCCCCTGCACACAATATTGATGTCTTCATACATTCACACACATTGATGTTTCTTCCCCATCAGCCCCTTGAATTGCCTTACCTTATGAGATCAAATAAAATGAAATGCTTCAGAGGCAAATAAAACTATCAGAATGTCCAACTTTTGATCGAATAGCATTAAAAAGAATGAATTTGATTGTTAATTATTCATTTTATTTCTGTGTGCCTCTATATCTCTAGACAAGAGTATAACCAATCCCATTTTCAATAAGTCTGTATTGGAAGGCACCAAACATACTGAGAAGATGGATTTATATATGGTACTTATGAAATAATATTAATTTTAATTTCTGTTTAATCTTGTTATAGTCAGGTTGCTATGAACGTTTAAAGGTTGGGAGAAAATATTTGGTAGAAATGATGCCTCATTCTGTCTACAATTTTTTTTAACAAATAAAGCAGATTATAAATTTCTAAAATCCATGTATATCAACATATTTGACTAAAATTTTAAACATGGCATTATAATTAATATGCCTTGATAAGGGTAGAATATTAGTCAATCATTTATGGTATTTTTATGGCATTCTGATTTTAGATACAGCTAGGTCTAGGCAAATATGAATGTAATTTTTATCAGACTATGTAATTGACTTGTGAAATATTCATATAAATCTCATAGGAATGAATATGCCTATGTAAAATTTGGATTTTTTTTTTTACCAACTAGCAGGTTAAGATAGCAACAACTTTTATTGATAAGATTAACTAAATGGTCCATTTTTGAACTTTTTCACTCAGGCCTGAGTTTGTAAATCAAAATATTGATGAAGTTTTATGTTTTCATAGATTTTTTCCAGTCCTTCATTATCTTAATTGTTTAATCTTTATTGCAAAAAAGAAGATACAAAGACTCTCTTTCCTGATGTCATCCAATTTTGTGGAATATATGAGATTCTATTTAGGAGTTATCTATTTTAATCCTTAATTTCTAATTTTCATAGATATTTGTTCTGATTTAATGAGGTAGTTTTTGGCCAAATATGTATTTAATGTTTCAGAAGTACATTTTTAGTCAAATATGATCAAGTGCAAGAAACTACATTCTAATGAAGGAAACACACATTAGAAGTTATTTTAATTCCTCTGGATAAATCTCATATATGCCTCAGAGGTAAGAAGAAATTATTTAAATATTTTAAAATCAAAAGAAGAAGTAGTTTAAGGTTTAAAAGAAGAATAAAAATGATTATGTACCTTGGATTAGTACAGTGACGATCTCTGTGCGATATTCCTCCTCCACATGTCCTAGAACAAGGAGACCAACTAGACCAATCTGACCAATGTCCATGGGTTGGCTTGGGACCCTCATCACCATATTTCACACATTGACCACCACGGCACCACTGTAAAATTAAAGTATGATATTTTCCCTCGCATTTTCACTATAAATATCTTCTAAAATAATTTTTATCATCAACCTAGTCACTATAGAAGTTAGTACAACCAATATAATAAAATATGCAATATAGAAACCTCTGGTCTCAAGGAATTTATAGCAGAGAACTCCTAAATGATGGTAGGTAGTTCAGTGTTTAGATTCCCAGTCTGGAATCAGAAATCCTGAGTTCAAATTTGACCTCAGACACTTATTGGTTGTGTGATCCTGGGCAGTTCATTTAAACTCTGTTTCCCTTGGTTTCTTCATAAAGAAAATGGAGATAAAAATACTTAACTCCAATGGCTATTGTGAGGCTATAATTATATGATATTTGCAAAGCACTTAGCATAATCCCTGACATGCTAAGCACTAGAAAATTGTTAGCTGGTTATCCTTATAATTTTTTTAAAGCTAGCTTTTGAAAAAATTTTCTACAATTTCTGGTCCAATATTACATAAAAATCAGTGTAAAATCCACATTAGAAAATTGTATGCGGACAGGTTAGCACCTATATAGCTTTGAATGAATGCATTTATTTTTGTGTAGGGGTTACGTGCACACACGCACTCATGTACACACACACACACACACACACACACACACACATACATTAGCCAATAACACCTGCCTTCTCAACTTTCAGTACAGTGAACTGTAACCTCTATTGTAAATTTAGGTCAGGGAATTACAAGGCCTTTTTTATATCTCACTTTAGGTAAAAGCCCAATCTCAAGTGGAAAACTCTAACCATATGGTTCAGCACCTTGTAATTATAGGCTAGTGCCTTTATGCTTTCATTGTAAAACACCTGGTCTCTGTGCCTCTAAGTTATTAGCTCTTGGCATGTCCAAGGTCACACAGCTTTTCCCAAAGATAAAACAATTCAGATAGAATTTCATTTGTCCCCAAACACCATTTGAGATATTATCAGTGCTATTTTCTCAAGAGAACTGAATGGTAATCTCAAGTCTCAGTAAGATATGTGTAATTTTTATTTCTTGTATTTGTCGGTGATCTTGGGGATTTAAAATTCACTTCACGGGTGGCTCTGATGCCTTCAACTCTGCTGGAAAATCTTAAAGGAACTTACCCGTTTGTTTGAGTTTTGGCAAAGTGCCAAAAGGGGAAGAGGGTTGGTGACTACAGTTTTACCTTACATCTGACAAAATTTGACTGTTATTTAGGCATGGAGTCTGTCATCCCTAAGGTGTTAGCTTTGTCTGATTCACATTTAAAAAGAATACAAATTAATTCTAGTGAAAATATTATCCAAAATATTTGTCTAATGTTTGAAGAAAACAGAAATAAAACTAATTTTAAAGCACGTCAATATTGTGATCAAAGTTTCATTCATCCACCTCTTTCCAAAATCCAAAAGGAAATAGCAATGAAAATGACCAAAACTATTCATCTAAAAGTTGGTGGAGACTATGGAACACAGGAGAACTTTGATTTGGGACCATAATGTGATGTCTGCCTACTTAAAATGAAAAATTTCCTTGGATTCTATGACATCACATTCTTCTGATTTTTCTTCTGACTCCGAGTTTCCTCTTCCTTCTGCTCTATCTTTTCCCTCCTCTGCTTTCTTCTCTCTCCACTCTTCTTCATCTGGTGTACCTCCACCCCACATTCCACTGCCAATTGCTTAGTACATTTATCCCCAAACTTATTGTGAACAGCCATTTGACCTTTCTCATTAGAGTTTGGAGATCCTGGGGTTGAGAAATCCACCAGTTTGTGCCTCTCCCATATGAGCAATGATAAACCTTTATCCTTGCTTTCTACATTTTTCTCCTTTGAGATATTTAACATGGCCTTAGCTCTCTTCTTTATGAACTCTTCAAACTGTTTCACTGACTCTAATAGCTTCTCTGAGTACATCTGTGTTGCCTGGGCTGCTCTACTTCTCTCACAGAATGTCCTTCTTTGTCTCCCATCTTCTTGTCCTAACTATCCATTTCTTTCAAAGGTACCTCCATTTTCCTGACCAGTCTGGTTCAAAACAATAGGACCATTTTCATCTTCTCCCAGTATTTCTTTGGATTTCTGCATTAGTCCTAATGTTTTTTCTACTCTTCCTTCTTAATGTTTCTTCCACCCTCATTCTAGTTCAAATTTTAAGCCTTCACCATTTCACATATGTGTGTGATGACATCATCATCTCATTCCAACTTAAATTCATTCTGATCACTGCTGCTAAGTAAATGTCCCTAACGAGTGGCATTGATCATCTTATTCTATTTTTCAGGAACTGTCAAGGGTTCTTTATTAATTATAAGATGAAGCACAAATTCCTTAGCCTTTCTTTCATGACTTAACCTGCTCTCACTCCTCTATATTATCCCCTTTCTTCAATCAAAGACCAATTTTCTTGAAGTTAATAATCAAAACTTTCCATCTTTCATTTATTGTATTCCTGGCTATGTGGTTTTTCTCATCTTAGAAATGTCCACTTTAAAAAATAATTATACTTAAACAAAAACAAATTCTACCCATCTTTTGAGGCCTAACATATTGTTGCTTCTTTGTAAGAGCTTTGTTCACTCCTTCAGTCCACAATGAGCTCTTCTACTTCTAATCTTTAGCACATATCGTCAAAACTGCTTATTGAGGCTCTGACCTATTTCCTCAATAGCCACTGCTGTTTAACTCTTTTATTACCATTTTATACATTGCCCTGGCCAAAGAATTGATCATTTAATACCTAATTCATGTGTGGTAAGTTTCTCTGTAGTAGGCAACAAACTGTCTGACAATAAGATTAAAAAAATGTTTTTTGGCTTGGTAGGTTTTTCTAGAGCTCGCACTTAACTGGCAGAATCTTTAAGGAATTGTAGTTACCTTAATGCCTGATAAACAGAGTAGGATTTTTGTCACCTTTTTTGACACTTAAAGAGATCATTTGAAGCATTTTTTGAGACTTAAAGAGATCACTTGAAGCATTAAATCATTTATTCCAATATCAACAATAATGCCCAAAGAATTTACTCATAGTACCTACCATCATTTTATGCACATAGTAGGCACTTTACTAATATTTCTTTAATGAATGAACAAGGATAAAAGTTATTGTGATATTCAGTACTGAAGAAATGCACTTAATTTTTTAAACCAATCTTTAATATTTATTTATATGATATTGCACAAATTTTTATGATGCTACACTGACAAATTAAATTATATCGCACATGTTTTTATGATGGTACACTGATGAATTAAATGATCCTTGCCCCACTCTTTCAAGTTTACCTAATTTAATTCTTGAAATTTACAATATTTCATTTATAATTACTTAAATATAAATCCAGACCAAATGATTCTAAGTGTACAGATGATGTATAAAATATTAAAATTTTAATGTGTAAGGAAAGGTTTGTGACATATTTTAGAATCTACATCCTCTGAGGTATTAAATCTCTATAATATTAAGAAATCAGTCTTACTCTGTGCCCTGTAGGTCAACATAATTTCAACTGAGCATCTGTGTTACCTTTATGATCCCTATTACAATTATACTTTAAATGTAGGCAGATGGCTGGAGCACTAAAGTTACCTTTAGATGGAAAAATAACAAAAAAAGCAAAACACTACAATTATATGCCAGAATTTCATAATGGTTCATGAGTTCAAAGGGAGAGACTATGAGCCATCCAAGAAATGTCCACATTTCTATAAAACCCCACTATGAAAAATAAAACCTGGCCAGGACCAGGAATCCTCTCCAGCTAAAAACAAAGGCAAGCTACTCATTTCCCCCTCCCAATTAGCATTTTCTAAGTCTCAGTCATATAGAGCTGGTATCTTAGAGAAACCACAGTTGACATGCATCCAATTTGCTTTCTTCATTATGGATGAAATCATTTAGTGGCTACACACTTCACAAGGAAGAATTGCAATAATATATATAGAGTCCTTTAACCTGTTAAGTTAAAGGAATCAACAAATATAAAAGGGATGACATTTGATTTACACTAAATTTAACCAAGTTGAGATTGATTGCTTTTGAATATTATTCTTGGACAAGAGCGCTTCTCTTCTTTTCTGCCTGTCAATCACTATTGTAATCATGAAACCTAAAAGCACATATCAGCTTTGATGTTCATATCTGGCTGAAGTCACCTTGAAATATGCATAGGATACTAGAGTTACATGATTGGGAGCTTGAATCTAATGGATTAAATACTTATTCTTCATATTTGAAGCTAACATCACTCAAAAAAATGTAACCAAAGAAACTTAACAAGGAGCAACTAGCTTTAGTTCAGTGTTTTGAGTTGGGCAGTCTTCATGGATGGTCTCATGTTTCGAAATGATAATGTTTTTAAAGATCAAAGGAAAAATGAGGCAAGGAAGGGGGAAGAATGTATTCTTGCATTGTCAGAATTCAGTTTTTAGGAATGAATAGCAAGAGTAATAATCCCTAATATGATTACTTAGTATACATATCATATAGAAATTAATTTTATGATCTATTCTCAAGTGTTGTCTCATAACTTATTTAAATTTATGCTTCCTACATATCTATGTGCAGGTTTGGTTTCATGTGTCCAGGTTGAACTATTGTGCTCCAAGGAGGAAGAGCATTATTTAATACCACTATTCTTTCATGTCAAAGTAAATGCCTTAATATTTTCTTTTCCATTTTAAATGTGCAAAGTAGAGTTATCATTGGCTGCTTGATCAATATTCAAAGGGAAATACTCTTTAAAAATTGGTTACAAGTTCTACTATCTTGAAATGGTAAGTATGAAGTTGTATCTTGAGAGTCAGCCTGTGAATAGGGGGAGATAGTGGTGGAAGATGTCTGTTATATTAGATATATTATAGGGAAGAGGATGGAGAATATTCCAGATGGCCTCTATTTTTTGTTTTTAGTGAGATATTTGGCAAAATGCTTCTTTGAGAGGATAATGGAGGGGATATCATGAATCTGAGGAAGGATAAAAAAGTATGAAATATCTGCTATGGCAAAAGTCAGTCAGTCAATAAACAGTTAATAAATGCAATTGATCAGGAAAGAAAAACTATTAGCTTACTTTAGTGAAAACCCAATTGAAATGATGTAATATAAATTGGTAGTGGATCTAGTCAACATGATTTTGTGATTTTTTTTTTACCTCTGTTCACAATACAGAAATAGGACAGAAGGTGGTAGATGATGTAAGAAATCCAAAATTAAGGGCTAGCAAAGTATGATTGGGAAAGGTATGACAAAGAGGATCATGTAGCCTTGAATTTACTCAACAAAGGTTTGAAGTAGGGAAGGGGGGGAAGGAA
Organism: Monodelphis domestica; assembly: GCF_027887165.1. Taxonomy (NCBI): domain Eukaryota; kingdom Metazoa; phylum Chordata; class Mammalia; order Didelphimorphia; family Didelphidae; genus Monodelphis; species Monodelphis domestica. The sequence goes on from NC_077229.1 coordinate 390,400,722, forward strand.
GGGAAAATAGTGCAAGGGTGATGACTCAGGAAAGAATTGAGGTCACATAGTGTTAGGAGCTAAAAGGTAGAGGGAGAGATAGAATGTTGTGTTAAGATAAAGGAACTTGAGAGTTCATGAGCACAGAAGTAGAATATTAGTAGGTGATAGCAAGATCCCTTATGGGATAGTGGTTAGAATGTTGGACTTGGAATCAAAAGAAGATTTAAGTACCTATGCAATTACTCTTACCATATCATGACCACAAATAGTGCCTTCTGCAGCTGGCATAAATTTTGTTTCACATTTTCTTCCAATTCGATGGCACCATAGAGCTTTACATATATCCTACAGGGGAAAATGAAAGGTCAGAACATCACTAGTAAAACAATCCAACTACCAGCAGCACTGTTACTTTCTAGCCTTGTGATACCCAGTATTAATATATACCTACAAAACCTCATTTTCTTTCCATGTAAAGTGGGGGAGATAGGGTCTGAATCACTGACTTAATTTTATAGTCAAAGGAAATAACATATGAAGTGTATTATTGTTAATTTTCCAAAATTTTGATGATATGTTAAGATTCCTCAATAGACCCCTCTTCCTTTTGTACCTTGTCATGGCATAGAAGGTGACACTGGGTTCTTCAGAATAGCCACAGTCAAATATTTTATATTCAAATATTTTTCTTTTCAAGGCAGTGTGTTTCAGGTACTCGAATGCCAAAATTTCCTTTTCTATTGCATAATTACCAAAGTCACACTATTGAGCAATTTCATAAAAGCAATATCTTTTATTCTCTTTCCATTATAACTACTTGAGTCTTGTTCTCCCTAAATGTAATTAATATATTTCAGGAGGTTAAGGTTTGGAGGTTTGTGTTTCTGAATAAGTTCTTCATGTAATCACTACCTGTGTGTACTAGCTTTTATGAACTTGAGAGAATTAATAAGACAAACTTTTGATGTCTTAACATTGGCACCCAGTTCTGATAATCCTGGAACTATTTGCAACCATCTATGGTTCAAATCAATGGGAAAGCAAGCTTCATTATTTTAAGAGACTCCAGAAAGATATCTGAGCAGTATTAGACTGAAAAGAAGCTATCTCACTCCTCACTGCTGTGTTTGATGTGGTGCCAAAAATACCATCTCCTCCCTCTGTTCACAATAGTCACAATGGTAAGAGTGTTACTGTTACTGATCTTGCTCTTACCAATGTCAAGTTTTCTACCTCTCAGTGAGCCGCTCCTTATTTTAACTAACACTTTGTGTTGGAATACAGAATTCTTAGCCAAACTGACATTGATGAATTAAAGCCACAAGGAATTTGGCCCTAGACCTGCTGGAATGAACACAGCAGCCTGGACTCTCCTGATTCTGTAATGAGCAGACAGGAGGGCTCAGTTTCTCACCAGAGATGACTACTGCCTGATATAGCACGGAGGAATAAACAGAGCTCTCTTGATGGGGTTTGAATGTGTGGGACTCATACTCTAGTGATAGAAAATGACAAAATGTAATGTCTGGGCAGAAATACCCTCATATGTTCCCTTGATAGGTAAGTTTAGGACACTGATGACACATGATGATACAGGAGGTTGGCTATATAAAAGAGAGTGAAGGAAGAATTCTTTCTTTGAAGATAAGCTGTGAATCATTTGGGAGCAATGAGAGAATCCAGATATCAACTGGTATATACCAGAGCACTTGAAGAGATCTAAAATGATGAAGGATGGGTATCTTTTCAAGAGAAAATGTAGGAAAAAACTAAGGTAGCATATTGACTAATTTTTGTTGTTCAGTCATGTCCAATTATTTGTGAGCCCATTTGGATTATTCTTGGCACAGAAACTACAGTATCTCCAGCTCATTTTTTAGATGAGAAAATTAAAGAAAACAGAGTCAAGTGACTTTCCCAGTTACGCAACTAGTTAAGTGTCAGAGGCCATATATGAACTCAGGAAGATGAGTGCACTCTATCCATTGTGCCACCTAGCTGCTCTAATTACTGACTAACAGGAAATCTAAATATAGTATATATGAATTGAAATCATAATACTAATATCATCAACAGTATTAAGTTGGTAAATACTTTAAAAATTATGATGTCATTTGATCCTCATAACAATTTTGAAAGGTACGTGCTATTTTCATCTTAGTTTTATTGATGAGGAAACTTTGACAAACTGAGGCTAAATATGGCTAGAAAATATCTGAGGTTACATTTGATCTCAGGACTTTCTGAATTCAGGTGAGGCACTCTAGGCACTATGTGGAACCTAACTGCCTGTTATATCTGGATATGAACACATTTGACCCAGACTTTGTTCTTTAAAAATATTCTAAAACCATGTATCAACATCTATGAATATTCAAGAAATAATGACTGTGAATAGATAAAGTATATTAAAGTTTTTTTAATTGAAACTATGGCTTCATTGGAATAGGCTAGAGATGTCATACACATTACAACATTCTCCAGCATGGCCAGAATCAGATTTAAATGTAACTCAGAAATATTTAATAAAATAAATAAAAACAACACAGATAATTTTAATATGTGGTTTATTAAGGCATTAGGTACCCACAGGAATATGTTTTAGTTTAATAGCACTGGTATATCTGCAGACTAGCAATTTCTTCATGGCCTAGTCATAGAGAACTTCTTGGGGACACTGAGATGTTAACTGAGTTCCTAGAGTTATATATCAGATCTATAAGTCTTAGGTGGGATTTGAATTCTGGCACTTCTATCTCTATCCAGTATAGCTATTCTCTCTTTCTCTCTCTCTCTCTCTCTCTCTCTCTCTCTCTCTCTCTCTCTCTCTCTCTCTCTCTCTCTCTCTCAACCCTTAAATTCTTTCTTGGAATCAATACTGTATATCAGTTCCAAGGCAGAAGAGCAGGAACGACTAGACAATGGGAATTAAGTGATTTGCTCAGAATCACACAACTAGGAAGTGTCTGAGGTCAGATTTGAATTTAGAATCTCCCATATCCAGGCCTAGTTTTCTCTCCATTGGGATATCTAATTCCCCCCATGTGGTGCCTCTTTGTTAACATCAGAGCCTTCATTTTAAGATAAAGGAGAAAAAATATTTGTTCACTTCATGAAGATGAATGCATTTGTTTTCCACTGATAAATGTGACATGGGAGGTATAGCTCCAAAAGGTAAGAACTATGATATTATGATTCCTAGAAGATGAGCTAACTACGTTAATTCCCATACCATCGGACTTCCTACTTCTTTGGGATTCTCAATTCTTTTATCCTATGCAATTGACTAAGGGATATCCAATATCATTATTCATTATAACCAAAATTATAAAACTAGTAGAGAGTTTGAGAGATCAATAACTCAACCTCCTCCTTAAAAAAGAGAAAAAAACCAACAAGCATAATAATAACAATGTCCAGAGATATTATTGTCTTTCCATTGAGAAAAAAAAATTTTCCAGAATATTTCCATGCCACTATTGGTAATATCCATCTATCTTTCTTGAACCTGAGAAAACTGGAAAAGATATTCTCATGTCAACCTTTCCTCTTTTCCAATTTGACTTGATCCTGCCCTGTCTCAGTGAGCAGAGGAAAAAATGCATACCTTTCTTTCCTGTCTTTTCACCAAATCCTGTTGATAAGCCCACTTCCCTCTTTTGACTTTTCTAAAGGTTAAAAAAAAAAAAAGCTTGTGGAAATGAATGAGAGCTAGCTATTGATTTTGAGAATGGAAATGAAAATTAACTTGGGTTCAGTTTCCCAAAATTTTTTCCCAGTTATCATATAACTTTAGTTTTAATTAATATAACATTATAACCTTTTCCTGCAAACATTCAGAATAACAGATACAATAAATCATGAGTCAGAAGTAATGAAGCCTGAAGGCAAAAGTTTCTGGGGATACCATAGTGCAATGATGTTAAACTATGGCACAAATGCCAAAGATGGCATGCAGAGCACTGTCTAAGGTCATGAGATAACCCTTCCTACCCCCGCCCCCACTGAGTTCATTACTAGAAAGATTCAGGGAAGTTCCGTCTTTCCCCTTCTCCATGTGTCTGAGGCCATTTTTTTACATCACCTATCCCTCTACCCAGCAGCCCAATGGGGGTGTTTTCTCCCTCCCATTTGTGGAGTAAGGGGGGGCAGGGTGCACCAGGCACTTGGAGGGGGAGGGGCACATCACATAGTCTCTAGGGGGGGTAGGCACAGCACTGGATCTGGGGGGGTGGCGTTTGGGAGGGTGGGGCCTACCTGGCACTCCAACTTTAAAAGGTTCACCATCATTGCTCTAGTGTATAGCAACTGTGCTCATGTCACCAAGGGCATCAAATGTTAAAAACAAAACAAAACTCTGGTACTTTACATCCTATTTTTCAGAGTCAGACCACAAATGTTGACAAAACAAGGTAGTAGATAAATATTCTAAAATAAAAAATAAATTACTATGGCAAAAATTTTGATTATGGAAGAAATCAGGGCAAATTGTATTTGCATAGTAGTATATTTAGAGGATTCTTGGCATTTTTGCTCCTAATTCTTTACCTCTTTTGCTCCATATTTTAAGGGAGGACTGTTTTCTCCTTAAGGTTGGTTTTAATAAAGATGAATTATAACTTATAATAATAATGATAATGATAATATTGGTATCTTCAGTTGAACACAAGTTCTTTGAAGGCAGATAATATTTTTATTTCTGTCATTATATTCCTTATGACTTGTACCAAAATAGACACTTATAGGTTTGCCAGATTAAATATATATAAGTATTAAGATGCATACAACATTATTTTAGTAGATGGAATTTTCAGGATCAAGTTTTTGACTTGGCAATAAGTTTACCACAAATTTTATTTTCCACAAACAATAGGCAGGAGTAGATCTTCTTGGGGAAAGGGCTAAGGGTAATAATACACAGTATACACTACATTATGTAATATATGTATATATCACACATATAAATATATTGATAGAGAAGCACCATGGAATAGGGGATAGAGAGCTTATTATGACTGTGAAGATCTGGGTTCAAATCACCCCTGACAGTCATCATATAAACCTGGATAAGTTGCTTAACATGTTTTTGCTGTGGTAAAGAAGGTAACTACTCATATTGCCATAGGTAGTTTTCTCATCAGAGAGATTCCTATTTTCAGCTAAACCATAGCCTCATCCATATTCCTTATGTAAACTAATTATGTATTAAAATGAATTTGATCTCATCAGGATGCTTTATGTTAGTTATGTGGTTTGTTTTGTTTAGTTTTTAAGCAGTTTGATGACAGTATAGCACTAATCATCATTATTAACATGTGCCCCTTAACTGTGTGACTGCTGGTGCACACATCTGCCCATTTTCCTATTTAGCACTTTGTGTCTCTGTGTCAGTCTTTGAATTTATTGTTTTCTGTTAGCTGTTCAGGCTTCATTGTACTTGTTTATTTAAAAGGTTTGTTTACTAAAAAGTACCTTTTCTGTATTTCCATTCCCTTCTTCTCTTCCTGGAATCTATGCATTTAGGATAATGAACAGCCTCTGCTATCTTCATTAAAATTAATAGAAACCAGTTTGTGACCTGACACAGACACAAATAACTAGAAGTTTTTTTGATGAAGAATGAATACTACTCCACAGGGTAGAAAGAAATATCCTGAGATGAAGGCTGTTTCAGCTTCTCAGACTCAAGCACTTTTCTCCATAAGTGTTCATATAGGCCCATTTCTTGTCAAAATGTCTCTGCTCTATTATATATTGTATATTTTTGGTATTCCTTTCCAACTTTTAGCTTCATTCAAGGCTTAAGAACCACCATGGTGGGTTAAGTTTAGGCTTAGGCTTTTCGTAATTCTTTCAGTATTAATGCTACTTTTCCCTCCTTGTTACAAAATTAGAATACTTTTGGAAACCACTTTGCCCAGTGCCTGGCACATAGTAGGCACTTAAAAGCGCTTCTCCCATTTCCCTTTCCTTCTTCCTATTTTTTTTTTGCATTTAGATTGTACATTTTTGTATATGTTCACTTTATAGTACGTTAAATTTTGCTAATTCAATAATAGTAGAATGACAGCATGGTGCAGTGGACCAAATGCTATAATTGGACTTAAAGGACTAGCTCAAATGCTTGCCTATTATCACCCACATCTGAAGGGGAATACGTTCAAATGCAGGACTTATTGATGCCAGATCAAGAACTCTAGCCACTTTATCACATTGCCCCTGTCTATATACACATTATTTCTATACAATAAAATGTAAGATCCTTGAGGGTAGAGATTGCGTTTTTAATATGTTTCCCTAGTACCCAGCACAGGGACTGGTGCGAGGCATGCTATAAGTAAATGACTTTGAGTTAATTTGAAGTACAGGTCAATGGTATGTAGTAAAGAGTTCTTGTAATTAAATTTAAAAAAATTCCACTCTAATATCAATTGCATTGAATCAAGCATTCCAACACAATCTCTTGCCTTTTTGAAGTCCAACATGCAAAGCTTGGCCTTCTCTCCGAATTGCCACTTGCATTGTGTGTTGGCATCATATAACTCTCCAGGCAGCTTTTCAGGATACTTGTATTCATTCACAGGCTTAGGCTGATCGGCAAGGCATATGGCTTGAGCAGTGCTAAAACACAGAGAGGGAATGGGGCCATATGTGTTGACCAGAGGGAGTTAGCAGAGGATACACACATTGTTTTGCTTTTGTTCTCATCATATAGAATAAAGACACTTTGCAAAGGGTAGTGGAAACTATTCTCCTCTTGAGGCTTAATAATTACATTTCTTCTAACTGCAGCTCTATATATACCATCCACATTTTCTGAAATTATCAATAATGCATTTCACCCCTTCCAAAGAGCAATTTAGTCCTGACTATAGACTGTGGGGAAAGGTGAACTTGAGTAATTGCAACCAGCTGTCTACTGTGAGAAGTCCTTACCCCAGATACCTCTTCTGAACCAGAGCTTCATGCTCCAGAGAGAGAGGATACTGTTTGCCAGGAACAATCAAAGGATATGTCTGTGGAAGTGGATGTTGCGGCTGTCAAAACACAGCCTGCCTACTTGGAAGTTTCTTCACAGTGATGATTGGAGGACTGGTGCCACCTGGACAATAGTTTACAGCTTCTATTAGTCCTTTACTGAACTGTATAAAAATTTCCGCCAGCAATAATCTAGGTCTAGGCCAATTCCTGACCAGAATCACAAATTTAAATGTAGATTCAATATTGTCAAAACCACTGCTGAGTTCCTTCACTCCCTCCCCTCTAACAAAAACAAACAAATACAAACAGATTATCACCTTCTTAGTGAGTGAGTTTTATAAGGTATAAATCCAGAACACTGGGGGGAAGGAAGGAGTGGAACATGGAGTCCTCACACTGGCCAAGAAATTCTGAGCACTTATTTAAGATGGCAAGGAATCAAGACAGCAAAGACATCACCGTAGTTAATGTAGTTACTTCATCTGGAAAATGAGGAGGTTGGACTAGATCACCTCTAAGTTTCCTTCTAGGATTTAAGGTTTGCACACACATAGGATTTTCCTCATTCATTCATTCATTCAATTAATATCCCTTGAGTAACAACTCTGTCCAAGGCACTATGCTAAACAATTAAGCAGTGTGTGTATGTGTGTGTGTGTGTGTGTGTGTGTGTGTGTGTGTGTGTGTGTGTGTGTGAGCAAGGGTGGAGAGGGAGATAAAGATAATAAAGGCTCTCTTAGGAATCTCAGAACACAGATAAAATGGAGAGATATTACAATAAGAAGTACTATTATAATCACTGAGGAAAAAACATGAAAAGAGAGAGATGCCATCTTAATTTGGTGATTAGGAAAATTTCTGAAATCCTATAACTTATTTCTTTTAGAGAACTCAAAAAATCAATTTTATATATATGTAAATTTTTTGTATTTCTCTGTCTAATACCTGTTGTTTCACCCAATAGAATATAAGCTCCATAGAGGACAGATTACATTCCACTTTCATTTTTGTATCTTATAACACAACATAATATAACATAGCATGCATTTACTGATTGCTTATTAATGGATGGAATGATTCATGTACTCTCTCATGTATCCTTATTATCTCTGAGTTATAATGGGATTAATGATATACCTATATCATGGATGGGAGACTGGGAAAATGTTTTGTGTAAGCAAAATCTAGGTCTGTCAGTGTAGATTTCCCCTGTAGATCATTAATAAATGCTATTTTTATCATTTGCTATACTTAAAAATAGTATTAGAATAACTTCAATTTGTTAAGAGAGAGCCTGAATGTGATTTCAGTGGATGGGGGATTACATAGTGAGTAAACTCCCTCTACTAATGTAGGTCAACACCTTTTCTGCAACTTGGAGTCTTATAAAGTTTCCAGGAATGCTGAGATATTAAGTGACATGTCCAGAGTCATATAGTCTGCGTGGCTGTCAGGGGTAGGCATTAAAACTATCTCTTTCTAACTCCATGGATGACTCACTATACCACAATGCTTTTCCATACCATCATCAAGGTAAAGGGAAATCATTTTCCCTAATTTGTTTTAAGAATTGGCTATCAAAATTCAATTATATTACCAGAAAATATACACGCTAGTATAATTTTATTCAGTTCTTTAGAAATCTATTACAACATCACCTGGCATTTGCTATTCTAAAAGCTCCTGAACACTGAGATCATATTATATGAATGAGATATTTATTTTTCTAAGAATAAGTTTGCATTCAGCTTTCAAATTCAATGAGAAAATAACTCATAAGTTAAATCTGACATTGTTATCCTATTCTTGTTATTAAATCAGAAAATAGTTGAGCTGGAAGGAACCTTAGACATCATCTAGTTTGACCTCCTCTTTATATAAAAATAGAAACACAAAATGGGCACTCAAGGACAGCTAACTAGTTTAGTAGCACATTCAGTTCCTTTAGTTCCACTATGAACAGTTTTACTTTCTAATGCAAATGTGCTGCCTCCACCAAAGTTTTAGGGTTTCACATACCAACTTCATCTTCTCCCTCTCCTGGATAAATGCACCTGGCAAATTTATAATAAAATATGACCTTTGAAAAAACATATTATTTAAATATATGTGTGTGTGTGTGTGTGTGTGTGTGTGTGTGTGTGTGTTTTCTTTCTATGAAGGACAATTTTTTGCTTCACATATTCTCATACAAATCATCAACATTTAATTTTAGGTCCTACAATTGGTTTTCAATACAATATTTCAACAACTTGTGATTGAATTAGTCTGTGTCTGTCTCTACCAGAGCAAATCATAATTCCTTTATGATTTCTTAAAAGATTTGTGATTCTAATTCATCCTTTAATAGCTACCCTTGTGGTGATTCTGACTATACATAGATGGGTCATCTTGGGGATTACATACATCAATTATCCTTAATCAAAATGTTTCCATATTGGCAAGATTTGTTAGAGGCTAAATTCTAACAGCATGGCATCAAGAACCAAGGTCATATCCCTGTTGCTTGGAGGCACTGTGCAAGGGAACAAGTAGAAAGCCCAAGTATTCCTCTAGATTAAAAGCATTACATTTTAGTTTTGCTTGTTTTCATTGATCATTAAGTAGCTGAAAATAAAATAATCACATGTAAGAAATTACTTGAGGATGAAATTATGATGTGCCCTATTACTTTTAAATGATTGAGCTAAATTTTCCTGAAACTATAGGCCACTGGTACAGACATGACTAATTGGGATGAGGTTTGTATATATTAATAGAAAATATTTTAAGGACATGACATGTCAACAGGATGATGGGCTTAGAGCTTACACTAAAAAAACAAAACCAAAAAAACTCTCTCCAAACTCTCTGGCCATGGCACAAAGGTTGCTTTTAGATTTTCAGAAGCCTCAGAGTTCATTTACTTTATTCTGTTTTACACTGTCTAAATGCTAATCTTCTTATTAAGAAAAATAGATTCATCTGTGAAAAGTTTTCTTTTACTTCTTACTCAGAGATGGGCATGGGGCCAAATACCCATCTAATTGCTGGTGAGTACACATGATCCAGGAAGTCCACACACATATGTGTGACAGAATACAGACTCAGATTTATGGAGTCACCAAGAGCATGACTAATTCAGGCTCAAGAAAAGTATCTGACTTGTAATGGGTCATTTCAAATAAAGCAAAAGCCCTGCTGATTAAATTAAGCACTTCAAGCTTTGGTCTGAAGTTTCTCTGAGATTTACTTCAAAAAGTCAACTAACTAGTTGATTCAGTGAAATCTTAATTGATTTAAGTTTTAGATTTAATTACTAGTGTGTGGTCTAGGGGGAATTAGCCAAATCCTCCAAAGTAAAATTGCATTCCAGAATTATTGCAGGAAGACTTGGTAATCAGGCAAAAGGGAACACTTAGATGACATCCTAGCTACCCTCAGGAGTAAAGGGGGTGAACCAGGAAAATGTCCTTTATCTCATGGTAATAACCAAAGAGCTGAGTTGTATTGTAGATCATGGCTGGCAGTCAGTGTAAACAAAAAGAGAAATAGAATTGGCCTCCATTAGCATTTCACCAAGTTAAAGAGTACTTTATTCCCCCTATATCTTCAAAAAATGTGCTGATACTGGTCTAGTGATTTCAGTGGAATGGGAAATTTGAGATAGCATTTGAGATAAGGATGTTTCCACAACCATCTCTGACAATAATAACTTTCGTTATGTTATTTCAGACTTTATACTGAAGCTAAACATTTTTATTATATTACTCCAAGTAAAAGGAGCTCCTTTTCTCTTTAAAATTAGAGAAAAAAAGAGGAGAAATATCCTAACATTTCCTATCTCCTAGCACAGGGTCATGCATACTTTGATTAACTGAATTAAATTGAAGAGATCTTACAACATGAGGTAAAAAACAAAAACAAAAACAAAAAACCTTTCTCTTTTTTCTCTTATTGTTGAGCAAATAGAGGTTGTGATTGTGGAGGAAGTAATAGGTGATTCTAGAGCTAGTTTTCAACAATTTTGTTGTTTTTGTTGTTCTTGATCTGTGATTACATTGGTGTAGGTTATTCTGAGATGGGAGCAGGTTGGTGGTGCCATGTGAATAGAGCACTGGTCTGGAATTGAAAAGATCTGAGTTACAATGTGGCTTCAGACATTCATTAGCTGTGTGATCCTTAGCAAGTCACTTAACCCCTATTTGCCTCAGTTCCTCATATATAAAATGGGGACACACTGGAGAAAGAAATGGTAAATGGTACTCCGGAATCATTGCCAGGAAAACCTCATGGACAAGTCAGAGGAGTCACCAAGAGTCAGACAAGACTGGACAACAATTCTTGTATGGAAATTCCCTCTACTTATAAAGATTTAAAACTCATGCCTCCATTTACAGTCTTGGAGAGTTGCTTGAGATGCTAAGAGATTTGATGATTTTCCATGGTTTTATGACTAATATGTATCAGAAGCAAGATTTGCACTTGGGTCTTCTGATTTCATAGGTACTTTTCCTATGTTTTTTGATCAATTACGCCATACTTCTTCCTCTATTTTGCCTGTTAAAGAAGGCAAAATAATTCTGGATAGCACATAATTTTTACTCCAACAAAAGGTGAATGACCAAGTTTTATTGAAAAGGTGCTCTCTTTCTTCCTTTAAACTCAATGCTATCAATTTCTAGAAGCATTATAGTCATTAGAAAAAGCCCAGAGTCTGAAAATAAGAGACTGGGGTTCAAATTCTACTTTTGGCTCTTACTACCTTTGACCACTAGAAAAGTCAATTCACTTTCCTGGGCATCAGTAGAATAAAGAGATTGGAGAGTTGACCTCTGAGATTCCTTATTAGATGAGAAAAATTGTAAACAGATGCAAATATTTCATGACATCATGCCATGGTCAGTTAGAGTGGTACAAAGAACCACTTCCTCCTTTTTTGCAATGATGATAAAAAGTTTGAAAGAAAACACTGAGATTATATACAGAAATTTCTAAAGTGTTGTTCATTCAAATAAATAATATTCCTTTAAATTTTGTAATATCAGAATAACAGCTGAAGGTTAAAAGAACCATCATTCCCCTAAGGGACAAAGGACTAGTCTCAAATCAGAAGGTGAGGAGGGAATCAGTCAATATTTTTTTAAAACCCTTACCTTCGTATTGGCTCCTTACCTACGTATTGGCTCCAAGGCAGAAGAGTGGTAAGGGTTAGAGAATGGGGGTCAAGTGACTTGCCCAGGGTCACACAGCTGAGAAGTGTCTGAGGTCAGATTTGAACCTAGGACCTCCCATCTCTAGGCCTGACTCTCATTCCACTGAGTCACCCAGCTGCCCTGAGTCAATATTTTTTGAGAATGGCTAACAGAATTATGACATAATGGCCAGAGCACTGGAATTGAACTCAAGAAGATCTGGGTTTGGATTCTTTCTCAGAAATTTTCTACTTGAGTGACATTGGACAATACATTTCCTTTTTTGTAAATTGAAGGTCTTGGATTCGATGACCTCTGAGGTTCCTTTCATGTGTAAATTTGTGATTCTATGATTTCCATAATGTTATACTATTGGAAAGAATCTCGAGAGACAGTCACTGAAAAATTCATTATCTTTATTTTACTGATGAGAAAACATTTAACTCATCTGTGAGTTAAATGACTTGCAAAACATCATACTGACATCTGATGGGATCAGTATTTGGTTTTCTTGTGTCTCAAGGTCCAAACTACATTCCACATACTACACAGAACCTCAAGAGACTACTAGTCACTGTAGCCTGATAAGTAAGTAGCATACTTAAAATGGGTACTAGAAGATGTAAATGGTAGATGAAGGGAAGAACAACAATGAAGAGAAATAATTCTTTTAATTTGTTTTAAGAAAAATATTATTTGAGAGGCATAGTAGATAGAGTACTAGACTTGGTGTCAAGTGGACCTGGGTTTAGAGCCTGCCTCTGATGCATAATAGTTGGGTTACCCTGGGAAAGTTATTTAACTTCTCTGGAATTCATTATTTTATCATGAAATTGGGAAGTGGGTTGTAGTAGACTCCAATGTTCCCCTCTAGTTTGAATTCTATGATCTGATTATGACCATAATAAATAAAATAATTGTAGGTCTAATTTTGTTGGAGATAACTTCTGATTATCCCTCTCTTCCCATCTCCCCTTCTCAGGTGAAGTCACATTGCTTTTATTTCACCATGTATTTTCCCCTCATTTTCTGTTTTATTGGCTTGCAAACACATAAATATAATCATTAGAAGGAAAAGATTTTCACCTACTTTTCCTAGAATAATGAAGCCAACACTGTGACCTCTTTAAAAAAGGTTCAGAAAGGATTTATTTAAGAGAAGCATCTTTCCCTCAGTTTCCTTTTGGGATTCGTATTTTACAAAGGAAAAGGATGGTAAACAAATATCTTATTTCTATATTACTAAAAAAAATTGCAGTTTTTCATGAGATGTATGAAACTGAAAGAAAGTGGCCAACATCATTGTTTGTGTTCTTAATCTAGTTGGAAATTAAGTCTCTTTTCTAAGGTCAAAAATTTGCAACAGTTTAAAAAATAAAATGAATATAGAAACCATTCTTTTATGAAGACATAGAAAGCAACAAGGGGCTACATAAGGAGCCATCACTGGATCATATATCAAAACAAGGTACAGTGGAATACTGAAAATCATGGGGATGTTTGACAAGGAACATACTTTTAACTTCCCAAAATATATATGTAGGCTGATCTTTGTATGTATATTTACATATATAAGTACATACATATATGCATGTGGATACATATGTATTACAAACACAAATCTTCACAGTTGATTAATTCTACGATCTTACAAGATGTTATCATAGTACATGTTCATTATATAGAAGACTATACATGGAGGCAGTATCAAATATTGGTGCTACTTGGAAGTAGGGAGATCCAGGTTCAAATTCTATCTCTGATTCCTCTTACACATTAGCTAAATGACCCTAGTAAGTCAGAACCTATTTCAGTTTCCTCACCTGGAAAATGAGGATAATAAAATGGCACCTTTTAATATATATAACAATAAAATAATGCTATACTATATTATACTTTAATATAATATTACCTCAACCTAGTTATTGATCATTTGATTTTTATAAGATGACATACTAGACATCTTTATTATCCATAGGACTAGATAACTATGGTAGACAGAAAGCTAAGTTTTTTTTTTCTTTCTTCCAGTTGGGGTTAAATTCTAATTGCTTCCCTATATGGGGCGGAGTATCAAATTTCATAGTATTCTTTCTCTGATACTTTTTGGAGGGCATGGGGAATAAGTATAATTTCCTAGGCATGTGGAATCTTTCAGTGCATGGAAACTCTCTTCTCCAAAGCAGATCACCCACTCACTTACAACAAAGCCTTAGAGTTTCCCAGGAATCTTGATAGGTAAATGTCACTATTGCTCCCATGATTACATAGCTAATATGTGTCAGAGGCAATATTGGAACCTACATTCTCCTGCCACCAAAGACAGACTCTGGGAATAATGCAACATTGATTGTCTTTCTCTTTGTTCTTAATAACCCCACACCCTGCTCTTGACATTTTAATTCCAATATGCAACATATTAAATGTATCAGTGATTACTCTAGTGAGGGTAAAAGCTTTTATTTCATAGACTAATTTTTCAAAGAGACAAAAAGCTTTACTTAAACAAAAAGAATGTCCTTTCCCCTTTTTTATCATTTAGGTCAGTACTGAAGAAAAAATTCTAGAACTATCATTAACTTAGTTATGATAACTATTTAAGTTCTGTTTTGATCTTTAATGCCAATCACTGACACTGACTAGTTGGTAGCTAGGTGCCACTGTGGATAGAGTGCCAGGTCTGGAGTCAGGAAGACCTGAGTTCAAATCCAGTCTCAGCTACTTACTAGCTGTGTGATCTTGGGCAAGTCTCTTAAACTCTATTTTTCTGCATTTCTTCGTTTGTACAGTGAAGATAATGATGGTACGTACATTCCAGGGTTGTTGAAAGGATTAAATGAGATAATAATTGTAAAGCATTTAACATTGTGCCTGAGAATGTTATATAAATATCAGCTATAATTATCATTGTCATCTCAAGAATGTTATATTCCTTTGCTTGAGCATAAACCTATAAGAAGTTTTTTTTTCTGGAGCTGGAAAGAATCTTTATTATTTAGTCTAATGTCCTCATTTTACAGACAAGGAAAATCAGAACTAGAGAAATAAGGTAATTGGGTTACAGAAGGTGTTAAGTAGCAGGGATAGAATTTGAACCCTATTCCTCAGAATCCAAATCCAATGTTCTTTCTATTATGTAACATTGCTTCTCAATATCAGTAAAATAAGGGTTTGGGCTAGATAAATATGCTCCTAAGGCCTCTTTAGTTTTAACCCTCTTTTCACTTTGATGCATGTTTTTGGGGAGAATCCTCCATGGGATTCCAGTCCTATTACTCTATTAGATTCTTTATCTCATCACTTCATATTTCTATATGAGACTTTAGACTTCTCAAGAAGAGATTCAGGCAAGAAACTGAATAGAATTCTTGCGATTAATTATAAGTTAAGCATTTTGAAAAATAATTCATCTTTTTTTTTGGTGATATCACAGACTGAGATATATACCATGCTATGAGTTTCTCTATGTATTAAATAAAGCTAGTCAGTTATGATAACTTGCTGTTATATTTACTTTTTAAATATAACTGATGAATAATTATGTCACCTTAGGCTAATTTCTTCCTGATAATCAACTCCAATAGATCTTTCTGGGTCTAAAATTCATATTTTGACATAATTTTTAAATAAGTCAGTAGATTTCTGGACTTAACAAAAAAAAAGACTCATCTCATATCTTTGTCAAATGGTCTGATTTGTCAAGAAATCTATGGTGATTTTCTTTAGAAAGTCTTTCATAATCTATGCCAGGTTATGTCCAAAGCTGAGGGCAACTAGAGCTTTTTCATGACCAGATTGGCCAATAATCCATTATTACAAAAATGAACAAGTAACTCACTCTTTATCATCAGTTGTAGCAGCTAGGCACTGCAGAGGACAGACAACCAGACCTGGAGTAGAGAAGGCTCACCTTTTTGAGTTTCGATGTGGCCTTAGACACTTACTAGTGCTGTGACTCTGGGCAAGTCACCTACCCCTATTTGCTTCAGTTTTCTCATCTGTAAAATGATCTAGAGAAGGATTGGTAAACCACTCCATTATCTTTGAAAATTACAAATGGGTTCACAGAATGTTGGACAAGACTGAAAGGTCTGAACAACAATCACTAGCACTGGTATCCTTAAGAAGCTTAAAACCCATATCTCCTCTTATAGGATACACCTCCAGTTTCCTGAAGGATACCTACATCTAGGTGCCCTACTGGCACATCAAACACAACATATCCAAAGCTATTTTCACTAACCGTTATTTGATCTTTTTTCTGCCTTCACTATTTCTGTTATTCCTTTCTTTGGTATCTTATGCTTGATACTTTGGTATTCTTTTTGACCCTTCCTTCTCTCTCCCATCAAATCTCATCTAGATATTTACCCCATTTGGTCTCATATGAGTTCTCTCCTCTTTAACACCATTGCCATCACACACCTTGTTATAGCTTTGTTACTCATCTTACCAACTTTACTCCATCCTTTCTAACACTGCTAAACTAATTTCCTTTTGCATTGATCTGGTCATATTATTCCTTTACTGAAATACCTTCTGTGGTTCTCTACTGCTTACTATCTGAGTTCCATGCTTCTTTTCCTGGAATTCAAGATTTTCTGCCCAAAGCCTTTATATACTGGACTTAGCTTATGCTACGCCCTTTCTATATATTATATCATAACCAAACTACAACTCCCCACAAATATCTCATGTCTTTCTGCCTCCTGTTCCTTATGTTCATGACGCTTTCTCCTATGTTACAAATTCTCCATTCTCTTATGGAATTCCTATCTTTCCTTCGTTTGAATCAATCCCAACTGTCTCTTTGTCTCTGGAGGTAGCTAGGTAGAACAATGAAAGAGCACTGGATTGGGAGTCAGGAAAATATTCATTCCAATATGACCATATGTTCTTACTAGCTGTGTGGCCCTGGGCAAGTCACTTGAACTCTTTCGGTTGCTTTAATGATAAAATGAGGGTAATAACAAACAGGTACATCCCAAAGTTGTTTTGAGGGTCAAATGAGATAATATTTGTACAGCACTTAGCACAGTATCTGGTATGTAAATGAAAGAGTATTCCTTTCCTCTTCCATTTCCTTTCTTATGGTTTCCTGCTGAGAATGATTGCCTTTACTGTCTTAGAAACTGTGTAGTAACTCATTTGCAAATCATTTAAGCACTAACAATGCACCTTTTTAAACTGTGTCTATTTGCACAATTTTCTATCCCTCTGTTAGGCTATAAAAGGCATGAGAGCAGAGACAGTGTCTTTTCTAAATTTTGCGTCTCTTCTATTGTTCAGAATTTAACACTCTCATGGAGTTTCACAAATTTTAATTCAAAATCCTCGGGAGATACCTACCTTAAAAATTTGTACAGATACTGGCGACTGCAAGCTGACCAGGAAAAGACTCCATTGTGTCCTGCCAATGTAGGAGACATGATGTTACCCTCGGACTTCTTGCACATGTTTCCTTCTCCATCATGAACCATGCCAAAGCTATCACAGAGGGAAAAAATAACATAATCCCTATTACTTAAAAACAAATAATATTTTACACTCATCTGATATAATCCAACTTTAAGTAGGCCATGATTGTATTGTGTGATCAATGACAAGTCACAGTTTCTCTTCAATGTATTGGATAATCATATGTGAGTTATATAGGCAGAACAAAACCCCTACTTATTTGGACTAATGATCATGTAAGTAATTCAAATGACATGAAGAAGCTTTTCACTTAACTTTCTTTTATAGCCTCTTAATTAAAGTGACCATTAGGTCCTCCTTTACCTTTGTCATCTCCTCTGGAAACAATATTAACCTGATGAGTGATTGGAGGTATTCTGAGAGGCAAATCTGGTTTTAGATGCTGTTATCTAGTATATATATATATAATATATATAATTAGCCACACTCACCTGTAAGTTTTCTTTGGGGCTACAACCACTTAGCAGAGTGACTTTTCTATGTTATGGCCATATAATTTTAATTTGGTGCCATATAGAATTCTTTCTTAATATTTTGCATATGGATGGGGTCCAAATGATCATGAATGACATCAGATTCAATCTTTGGATAGAGAGCCAGCCCTGGAGAAGTGAGGTCCTGGATTCAAATTTGACCTCAGATACTCCCTAGCTGTATGACCCTTGGGAAAGTCACTAAACCCTCAGTATTGGTTTAAGATAGAAAATATAGATTTTTTAAAAAAAGAATTAATCTTGGATGGGGAGAAAGAAGAGGAGAACAAAGTATTTTCTCCAACTAATGAACCCCATCCCTCAAAATTTTATATAACATGCACATGCCATCATTTCTGCTGCCTCCTCCCCTCATACTTCAGCATTCCCACTTTTCTATACTGTTTCCTTTAATGTTTTACAGAATCTATTGAGGACTTTTGAAAGCTTTTCCTACAAAAGCCAATCTCTGCAAATCTGATCTTATAGAGAATAGAGAGTATTTCAAACCTGTAACTTAAAACTATTCATATTTCTAGAAAGCTATTATTGGTTGTTAATGTCTTAAACCCAGTTACTTGGGCAGATTCTCTCTAGTTTAGGGAACTGAGGAAATACAACACAAGAGAGATTTTTCTTTGATTAGAAAGAAGGGCAGTAAAGAGAGAGAAAACTGAGAATTAGATGCTATCTGTTCTGAATATGGCTCAGAGAATCATATGTTCATAACTGGAAAGGACCTTAGAAATCATTGAATCCAAACTCCTCTTTTTATAGAAGAGCAAACTGAGACTAAAAGAAATCAAGTGACTTGGAAAGGATTTTACAGATATTTATAAGAGGATTTGAACTCAGATCTTCCTTACTGAGCTTAGCATTTCATCAGGCTGTCTTCACTCACTAAAAAGGCCCAGAGAGCAACAAAAGGTACTGAGAGGAAAGAAGTAATCTCCCATGAGGAGATCATGCAAAAAGAGGTAGAATTAAAGTGTTCTGGGAAAAAAAAAACCCCTGCCTATTTCAGTTTTGCCTCTATCTTGTTAAAAATTTAACAAGTAGATTTAAGGGTCTAACCAAGATAATGTTGACATGGCAAATGTCAACTTTCTGCAGAATTCATATACAGTACTAACACTAATGTGGATTTAGTCATTTTGACCTCCACCCACTCTCTGAAGTTCCATTAAAAATAATTAACCAAGCCCAGAGTTACCATATGGCATAAACAATGTGTCATGGGATATGGAAAGGTTTCAGATTTAGGTCAGTGGTAATGAAGCTGGCCCTAGTATAATATGATAAAAAAAGGAATAAGTCATCTTCTTTCTTTGACCTGTATTTAAGAAGGTATTTTATGACTTAATTTCAAAGACCTAGATAGTATTAATATGGTGATTGCATTTAACATGAACAACCACAAAGCAGAGAAAAAAATAGACAAACCAAATTGGATGATTCTTTCCTTCTCCTTTCCTGTCCTCCAAAAGGAAAGATAGCTTTGGATTTTGGAATCAAAGATCCCAATCTTGGAATCTTGGAACTGCCTGTTACTAACCATGTGATCTTAGGCAATTCAGTAAACTCTTGAGTTTCAGTTTTCTCATCTGTAAAATGAAGGGGTTGGCCCAATTTACCTCTAAAGTCTCTTTTGGCTCCAAACCTATAATTCCATGAAACTTGATGAATAAGAAAGTTAAGAAATACTCTTAAGAAACAAGGTAGGGACTATGGTTCTATTTACTCCCTTTTCATCTATTTCAATAAATTAGTCAACTGGTATTTATTTAGCACCTCTTTCAAGTTAGGTCCACAACTTACCAGCAAAAATGTTCTTGCCTCTAGCTGAATGCAAGTTCTTTGATGGAAAGGTTATCTCACTTTTATATTTGTATCTCGAGGACCTAACAGAATATCTGGCATGAAGTAGGTGCTAAAAATGTTTATTGAAAATACCTGGATAATTTTTATCTACGTGTGTGTGTGTGTGTGTGTGTTCAAAATATCCCATAAGAGAGGGCACTAATAATTGGGGAAATCAGAAAATGGATCCTGAAAGAAGGCTTTCTTGAGCTGTCTTGAAAGGAGCTATGTATTTCAAAAGGTAGAGGTACACAAGGAAAATATTTTAGGTTTGGGGAACAACCTGTATAAAGACCGAGGGTAAGGCATTAGAATATTTTTTCCTAGTTAATATAGCAAAAAGGACTTTCTTCCTAGAATATTGTTGTTCAGTCCTTTCAGTTATATGTGACTATTTATGGCCCCATTTAGGGATTTTTTGGCAAAGGTATTATAATAGTTTACCATTTCCTTCTCCAGCTCATTTTATAGATATGAGGAACTGAGGCAAATAGGGTCACATGACTTGCCACAGGTCATACAACTAGTAAGTGTCTGAGATCAGAATTGAACTCAGGAAGACTCCAAACCTAATGCTTTATCTACCATACACATGGTTGCCCTCTTCCTCTAGTGTAAGACACTTGAAAGGGGTAATGTAATTATTAATTTATAAGTAACAACATAATTGTTAATTACATTATAATCAGCCTCAAGAATATCATTTGCAGGCAGAATGTGGAAGACTTTAAATGATCGTGTATTTTAACTGAGAGCAATAAGGAGCCATTAATGCTACTGAGCAAACAAGTGATATACTTTAGGAGCTAAGATCTGAATTTCAGGAATATCAATTTGGCAGCTGTGAAGGAAACTGGATACGGAGAAACTAGTTATTGCAATGACCCAGGTGGGAGGTGATAAAGCACTTGATTATGTTGATTGTGTTATAAATAGAGAGAAGGAGAAAGATGAGAGAGATGTTAAAGGAATGGAAAAATTGAAAAGACTTGGAAACTCTTTTGTCAGTTATTTCAAACCAATTTTAAAATGTGAAATTTGAAATAGTACTTTCAGGAAGGCATATTTAGGGTCAAGCAGTAAAGTTAAGTGACACAGTGTATAGAATTCGGGGCTTAGAATCAGAAAGATTTCATCTTCCTGGATTCAAGTCTGGTCTCAGACACTAGGTAACGGTGTGACCTTGGGCCAATCATTTACCCCTGTTTACCTCAGTTTCCTCATCTGTAAAGTAAGATGGAGAAGGAAATGGCAAAACATTACAATATCGTGACCAAGAAAACACCAAATAAGGTCTTGGAGATTTGGACCTGACTGAAAGTGACTGAACAACAATGAGAGTTTAAAATTTGAAAATAAAATAAATCCTACTTTTTTCAACATAGACACTCCTTCCTGGGAGCTAATTAAGCAACCAAGATAAGTAGTTATATACCACCAACTAACTAACTACTAACTATGCCTAGTATTATATATATTCTTACTTTTTTGAAGCAACAACTCTTTTAAACTACTAGGAGAGTGGTAACTATTTTTTAAAACTTTTAAACTACTAGAACAGAAGAAACATGGCTTAACTTTGAAAAAAAAAACCAGAGTATGCTTTTTAAAATCTTTGTCTTTGGAATTATGGAATCAAATCAGGACTCATCTCTATACATCCAAAATCCTGACATACAGTAAATTGTCTCCAAAAACTACATGTGGTAGGGATAGTTAGATAATAGAAACTTCCTGGCAGTGTGACCCTGGGCAAGTCACTTAACCCCCATTGTCTAGCCCTTACCACTCTTCTGCCTTGGAACCAATACACAGTGTTGATTCTAAGAAAGAAGGTAAGGATTTTTTTTTTGGTGGGGGTGGGGGGAGAAAAAAGATACATTTAGCTGTGGGAATACAGTGCCATGATTTCAAGTGAGACAATAGAGGAAGTGGAGGAGAATATATGTTGGGAGTCAGGAGAATGAAGTCCCATCCTGTCCTTGCCACCATGATAAAATAATGAATATTTTGTAGATTTAGAAATTGAAAGGATCTTAGAGGTCACCTCTTCCAGCTCTAGTATTATAGATAGTGGACGTGAAGTCTAGTAAGCATCGTAGCATCACAGACTTATAGATACAAAGGACATTAAAGGCTATTTCTCTGATCGCCTCACTTTACATATGAGGAAAGTGAAGCCCAGAGAGGTTAAAGCCATTTGCCCAAGGCAAAACAGAGAGCAAACTGCAGAATCAGGGTTCAAATCCAGGGCCCGTGACTCCAAATCCAGTGCTACTTTCGCTGTGCCATGGAAACACAGTAATGCTGACCCTGGCATTATAGTAGATTGGCAGCTGCCATTGCCCAAGGTGCAAGTGTGGCTGAGGTTAACTGATTTCCTACATATAATTCAAGTTGCTGAAAAACATAATTTTGCAAATGGTATTCTAAGTGGCTGAAAAATTAACAAAATTTAGCGTTGGGAGCATACTTTGCATACTGGGAAGCTCTGGCTGCAGACTTATAATATAATGTAAACTGCACCTGCACAGACTGAGGATCTCAAAGAGCTTTACCAATTTTACGGATGGGAAAATGTAGTGAGACCAGATTAAGTAATGACTCCTTGGCCACATAGCCAAGTTGTGGTAGAATCAGAGAGCATCTATTCCCCCGGCTCTACCCATCAGACCATACTGCTTCCCTTAGCAAATGGGAGTTTTTCAAATGGCCTAATGCCCAGATTACACATTCTCCAAAGCATGCGGTTCAGTTATCGGTACGGCCCCACCAGTTCTTAACACCTGCAGCTTACAAACCACATGTAGCTGTTTCAAGTGATTTAGAGTAATAGCAAAAATTTCCTTCCATTGCTTATTAAAAAAAAAACCCACAACACCCTGATTCTCCTCTACCTAGTGAAAGAAAACATATCTCCTCATTTTCATCCTGTCTCTCCTGCTTTCCCTGTTTCAACCCAAATTCAAACAAGTAAGAGGAATGAACTAGTTGATCTCTAAGAATAATTCCAATGCAGTGAGATTAAAAAAAGAAACCATACCAACTAGAATGAAAAACTTTAATTTAAAGGTTAAACAATGTATTCCCAAACACTAGCACCTCCCTACCAAAAAAAATGGATTGAAAAAATAAGTAACACAAAAGTGAACTTTTTTTAGTTACACTCTGTCAACATTAAAACCTTGAGAAAAGAATATTTTTGCAACTTAAAGCTAGCTATACAATTCAAAAAATAAATTATTTAAAATCCTAGCTACAAAATTCTAAAAATGAATCTGTTTAGACCTAACTGATATAGTGTGAAAGGACAGTATGATGAAGAAGAAATAACACTAGACTTGCATGGTGTTACTAGGCTCATTTCAAGTCTCTAATCACTTCTTGCAGCTGTGTAACCTTAGAGAAGTCATTTTACTCCTCTGAGATTTCATTTCCTTATCTGTAAAGTGTGTAATTTTTGTCCCTTTAATGACCTCAGAAACTCTTTAAGACTTCTAGTAGCAGAAGTATTAACATTTTCATTTTGATGGCAAGTTCTCCATGATGGATGTCAATGGTATCCCTATGTGTGGACTTCCATACCTGATAAAATTATACATCCAGACAATAAAACAGAGGAGAAATAAACCATCTTATGGAGTCTCCTGGCTTCAAATGCTAACATTGCCAACACCCTATCTAAATTGATTATCTTAAACTTACTTCTTCAACTCTGACTTAATTTATTGTGGGGGAAGGGAGAAATTGGGGGGGGACTTTAAGTGTATTTTAGTTTGATTATGTAATTAAATTCAGGCATGGCTCAGAGGATAGTGAGAGCCTAATGAGGCTAAGATAATGTGAATATTTTAAAGTTCTTACTCTGGCAGACTATTAAAATATAATTATGACTGAAATGAAAACTTCATATATATAGTTCAGGCACCATTTGCTAGGCACTGAAAAAGTCAGTCAATCATTACCTGTAATGATGAGGGGATCCATAATGGGATTTAAAGCTTTCCATTTGGAGGTCATCAGTTCATAGAAAGCCAAAGTCAGTAGTGCATTCCATGAGAGACAACCGCATGTACATTCACACACACACACACACACACACACACACAGATCCTTACACACACATAGCAGCTAAAACTTTGAATAGTCTTGAAGGAAATGAATGAGACCTTATTCTATTTTCTAATAGGCTAGGAGGAGAGGGGAGTTTTATAAAAACACATTTACCACCACTATCTTTCTTGCCAATATAAACAGAAGGTGAAGAAAGGTAAGGGAAAGGCTATAAAGATAACAAACTATGTTTCTTAGTTGAACATTGTTCAGGAAAAATTTCAAATATGTTGGAAATGTAACATGGTAAGAGAATTACAGAATTGCCATTGGATCATTTTGATGATGCTAAGTTTTAGGAACTCAGCATTTCTCATGGACAGAAAGACAAACTTTTTCACTGGTATACACACACACACACACACAATATGTGGCATGGTTATGTATGTGTTTTAAAGAAAAGACAATTTAGGAGAGGCAGAATGGTATAATGGAGAGAGATGCCCTTGGAGTCAGGAAGACTGGGTTCAAAGCCTTCCTCTGACCCATATAGCTGTGTGATCTTGGGAAAGTTATAGAATCTCTTAATGCCCCAAGAAATTCTCTAATACAGACATATCAAACTTTTTTGTAGGCATACAAAAAAGGAGTCAAAGATGTTAAAATATAATTAGTAAATTTTAATAAAACAAATAAAATATAATGCAACATAGACAATGTTAATTTGTTGTTTTCTGTGTCAATATGTCATTGAAGGATCTATTTATATTGAGTTTGGCATCACTATGCTAAGATTTTAAGCTGAAAGAGAAAATTCTGATCAGTGATGGTAAAGGCAGTTTCTTTTACTAGGAAAACCTAATGACAGTGAAGGTTGAACTCCCAAAAGAAAAAAAAAAGACAATAAGT
The DNA here is from genome assembly GCF_027887165.1 of Monodelphis domestica. NCBI lineage: Eukaryota > Metazoa > Chordata > Mammalia > Didelphimorphia > Didelphidae > Monodelphis > Monodelphis domestica. The sequence continues at coordinate 390,425,632 of NC_077229.1, forward strand.
GGAAGTTATCAATATAACCTACAGCTTGCTATAGAATTTAAGATACAAGAAACTCCTTGAAGTCGTTTATCTTAAAATGCTGCCTATTCCATCCAAATAAATGTACCAAATTTCACATACAATGGATGATCATTAGGAGAGTGAGAGTTGTACTGGATGAGCTGTGCTAAATTTGCTTGTATTCTTTCACATTCCCTCAACAGAGACACACATTGTAGGTCAATGAAGCCTACACAGAAGTCAAAGCCAAGATCCCCAATGTACTTAAAGCAATTAACTGGCCACAAGAACAGAAAATTTAAGATGAAAATAAAAAGAAATTATTACAAAAAATGCTTATTAAAGGATTCCAAAAGGAAGAAATAGCATGGCTTCTAGTATATTCCAATACTAATAATTATAATAATATTAATACACATTTGTATTCAGGTATTATATAAACATATATCCAAAGTACAGCATATATAAACACACATGTAGGTATGTAAGCATATAGAAACAACACCTACATACAAGTATCCCAAAGGTCTACAATTAACTTTAAGCCATCAAAAGTTAGAAGCATCCTAAGACTTTCAGGACATGCTTATGTGTAAAATATTTGGAGTTCTCCAAGGTGGTCTAGTTCATGATTCAACTGAACTTATTGGAAAACCTGAATTTCAGAAGTAGAACTAAAGATTAGGTTACTAAAAAAGCAGGAAATTTTGTTCTTGGGGTGGAATGAATGGAGAGGATAGATCATTAAAGTAGACAATGCATCACCGCATTCATTTTACATGTTGCTAAAGTCCTAGTTCTTGATGGGGAACTTGTGAAGAGAAGATGGGTAGATTTCAGGAATGTGTCCACTTGGGCAAAGTCTCTCTCCAGATGGTGCTTTTGTCACACTTTAAAAGTAAGGGTCCTGGGGAAAAGCCCTGACCACTTCACCCTAGGTATGGAGCTAACTAAAAGAATTGCCTTCAACATTTTCACATGAGTACATGTGTGACAGGAAGAAAGAAGAAAGAAAAACAGAAGAAAATGTATTCAATGTATTTAGATTCAAATTAAATTCAAATTCAAACTAATTCAAAAATTTATATTCAAATATATTCAAATGTATTCATATATTTATAGTATTCATATAGCAGCAATATGTAGTATAAACTTAGAGGAAAAAAATAAAAGGTTTCTCTTCAATTTGGCCTTCAAAACTTAAGGCCTCAAATTTCATTTGAGGGAACAGAAACCACCCACTCATCTCCATTCTTAATTAGATGCATGTATTTGTTCTAGCCAGCCTATTATTTATCTCAAGTGACTATAATTTTACAATGTGAGTAATAGTGCTCCCAAATGAAAATGAGCCATAATTAAGCACTTCTGTGTTAACATTTCACAGAGATGTTCGGTTGTGGCATACTTTATTGACCAGCAAATTCTAATATACTCCAAAAGCTTGATTTATTGAGTTAATATTTTAAGTGATGAAATACTAGGAAGAGCTACTACCAGAGTTCCAACTCTGGCCCAGGTCAGTATGAGAAGTATGCAAAAAGACAGCCCCATATTACACTCCTTGGCACATTTTTAACTTACTTGTGTCCAGACTCATGGGCAATGGTAAAAGCTAAGCCGAGTCCTGTGTCTTCATTAATGGTGCAGCTGCGGTATTTGCTACACATTCCACTTATGGGTGCAAATCCTAGAGAGCAGAAAGGCCAAAAGAAAAGTGCAGCATGGTTACTGGAAAAAATAGAAAAAAAGAACTACATTGTCTTATCTTTTATTTCCTACACCAATTTACCTCCCTGATACTCTTGTGGAAAAATGGGGACATCCAATTTCTAGAAAGACCAAAGGATAGCTACTTTCAAAATAAAGGGAAGAATATCCATTTCTAGGAACTCAAAGGACCGTCCATTGCATGTAAAATCTAGCTCGGGGTTTACATCCTGCAAACAATGGACTTTAGTTGACTGTGTTAAAACTGAATTACAGGTTAATAATCTGTGTGAAGTCTTGTTTTTCCACAAATCCCTGCTACCCAAATTCCAGGTCAAAGGATAATATGACTCCTGCCACTAATTGAACATTCAATTGTGCCAAATATGAAGGTTCATATACTAAATATATCATCCTTGCTAAAAATAAAGAGCTAGAAATAGAGTTTGGTATTACACCTAATTAAAATGTTTGTTAATTTTTCTGAATTATATGAAAGCAGTTTCCAAGAGGGCAATAATCCTGGGGCCCTCCAGGGAGCACTTTTGAGACTGAGTTGATTAAGGGAAGATGGAAAATTAAGGAACACTGTATTTCTATAGAATTTTCATAACATAGATTTTCTTCAAGAACATTTCATCATCTTAACCTGAAACCTGATGACCCTGATCTTGGATTAAATGTATATTTTAATGAGTTCCATACACCCTAAATTACTTGTAATAAGTTTGAAAAGATTCTATATTGTGAAGATTCACTTAGTATTTGGCAAGGAACAATTCCCTGTTAGATGAACTATTGACATAGTTTAAAGTAGACCTCGATATTTTGAAAAAAGAAAGCTCGTGAACACCATAATTTTTAGTTTCAAGTGCTATACCTATTAAGAATTGAAACATGAAAACTATATTATAATAACATGAAAATATATTAGATGATGCTGGAATTGAAATAGTTTAAATACACAAAATGTACAGTTACATATAAATCTGCCCAAATATAAATACAAACATCTTTGAAAATACTCCATTAAAATCTTACCCAAGGTATCACATGGCTCATTCTTCCAGGAACATATATCCAGGCCAGTAAGCAAGATTGCATGATCATGGCGGGTTCCATCTTTTCCTATCAGTCCAGATTGCCACTGGCAGAAACTACTTAAGGTATGATCAGCATGGTGATTGATCACAAGTCCTGGCTATTCAGGAAAGACCATAACAATAATTACAGCATTATAATTATTACTAATACTATTATTATCATAGCAAATGTGCTTAACATTGTAACTGGCACATAGTAGGTAATTAACCTATATTTATTAATCATAATGATTCATTATTAATCATAATAATTCAAATGATCAGAAAATTCAACTTATATTTTTTCTTTTCTATATTTCTAATAAGGAAACAAATTATAAATATGACCATATTAGTAACTTTTTTCATAAAAGCTTTCAGAGTATTTCATACAATTAGTACAAAGTGGACCCCAAGTCAGTATAGTTTCATAGACTAGAATTGAAAGTCATTTGAAAGATCTTTTAGGCCAAGAGTCCTCAGCCTGTGATTTATGAGATTCTAAGGAATCTGTGGATAAATTTTTAGGTGTCTGAAATTTTTGTTTAAAAAAATAATAATAGTAGTTTATACTTTAACAGCACCTTCTTTGTGCCAGGCACTGTGATAAGTGCCTTATAAATATTATCTTATTTAATATTCACAACAACCCTGAGAGGAAGTTTCTGTTATTATACACATCTTATAATTGAGGAAACTGAGGCAAAGAGATATTATGTGGCTTCCTAAGGTAAGAGTTGCTGTCTAAGACAGAGTTGGTTTTAGGTCTTTCTGATTCCAGGCCAATGCTCTATCCACAGTATTGCCTCACCTCCTATTTTAATAACTTTATTTCGGTATAATTGGTTTCATTTGGGATCCTACTGTTTTATATTATGATACATTTAATGATATTTTTTTTCTTAAAAGGGGTCTAAAGATTGCCACAGACTACCGATGGGGTCCAGGAGACAAAAAAAAGCTAAATCTCATTTTAGAAATGAGGAAACCAAGGTCCAAACAGATAAAGTGACTTGCCTAAGGTCACACAGAGGCAAATGCTTAACTAGAATCCAGGTCTGTGACATCCCCATGCAGTGTTTGAGTTTTTCTACCATGCTGTGGTCCTCCAAAGCTATGGCACTGCTTCCCTGACACCTGACAGTCTTCAATGATCATGAGGCATTGCAACATCATGAAGTACATTTTTAATGTCAATGTTCAATATCTTTTTCTTGGTTATTGTTATTTTTAACAATTGGTAACCCAGGCATATTTATATATGGATGCTCACAACTGAGTGCATGCAACCTTTGTTCAATGAGATTTCCTTGCATTAATAAAATTGGGATAAATAGGATAGGAAATAGAAGTGTGATTTCCTTGACACAGGGAAATCTTGTGGGAATTTTCTTTCAGTGTAGGCCAGTGATTTCCTTGCAACTTATGGGCTTAAAAGAGCTGCAATGGGGGAACATAAAGGTTATGTGACTTGTTCAGTGTCATATAGTCAGTGTGTATGAATCAGGATTTGAATCCAGATTTTTTTGGTACTTAGGCCAGCTCTCTCTATTCATTATATTGAGCAAAGCATAGTTCAACAGTACTGAGAAAGTACATCAATTTTACTTTTAGAAATCTAGTAAAAAGCCTAGAACTGAGAAGAAATCACTACAATGGTAACTATCTAAACATATAAGTAGATTCTGGTTTAGGAAGCTTATAAAAATGGTAAATTAGAACTTTAGGAAAATATAGAAAATAATGGGCATGGGCAGAATTTGAAGGCAAATAATCTTTCATAATAAATGGAGTTACATCCTTTTTAGAGACCCTATTTTCAGATGAATTTGCATTTTTAGAGGCTCAATGAATAAAATCAAACTTTGGAGAAAACCACAGTGATAATAGTAAAAATAAGAATGTCTCGTGGTCAACAGATGATAGTATCTTCTACTTCAAATAATATCTTGGTTTGCTAGAGGAAAGAATAAGGCTAAGTTAAATGTCAATGTGTAAAAAACTTTGAAAAAAGGTACAGCATGCCTGAAATTCTTCAGCTGGTGATTTCCAGGAAAATTACATTAATTAAAGTTAACACAGGTGTATGATCAAAAGACAGAGTCCTGTCCTCTTTGCAGCTTGGATGATTTCCAAGGTGAAGAAGTTTTAAAACAAAATAATTAAGCTGTCACTTGAGAATCGCTGATCGTTCAGCACACAAAATAAGACCCTGGAGTTGAATTCACCCTCCTTTCCTTTAGGGAGGAGAACAGGCTTGAATATTAGGTAAGTTCATAGGAAAGGAGGGAGGAGGGATAAAGCCCCTTTGTATTCAGCCAGTACCTCACCCATCTCTTGCCAGGCAAGAGCAAGAGGATTTCATAATCACTATCCTTCCATCATATAGTTTATGTCAAAAAGTTGCCCAAATAAGGCAGAATGGGATATTAGTAAAGAAGAACTTAGGGAAATCAGTGTTCTGTTTTACTATTCAGCTACACCTTCTGCCTAGCTTCTTCATCTGGGTAGACATGGAAAAGTATAAAGTTACATATGTTAAGTGTGGGTCTAAGATTGCCACAGCAGAACATGTTTTTCCTTTCTATTCTTAGTGTTATGAATAAACAAGTGCCCTTTTGGATATCAAAAAAGAGAACTGAGTTCATAAAGTAAAAATTACTTTAACTTCCTTGATTCTTTATGATACTCGAACTTTAAGTTATAAAGGGTTAAAAAATGACTTAGACAATAGTGAAGAACATTTGTGTGATAAAAGAACTAATGTTTCTAAATTGTTTCCAATAATCCTAAATTAACAATTTGACTAATTTTAGTGCTGTGAAATAAACATTATATATACCATTTGTAGTTTTTGTTTTGTTTTTTATCACCAACACTGCTATGTGGTATTCTAAAAATCATAGACTGGGAAAAGTTATAATCTATATGCCATATTTCAAATATATTTGTAGTTTTGATTTAAATATAGAGACTGACTTAAATCTTTTGATCTCTTTAAAGAATGTAGGCAGTTCTCATCCTACCTTCTAGTCTACTCTCATGAGCAAAGTGAAAGATTATTTATCCCTTTAATAAATAAACCACAAGGAAAAAAACTAATTATATTGCATGAACTGAAGAAAAATTCATTAGTTTAGTTATGAAACATGAACATATTTTCAGCCTCAGGGAAAATAGTTAAAGATTCAAGGCAGCTATTATTAAAATTTGCATCATTTCTTTGAAAAAAAAGTCAACTTTCAATAATACTATACCTGCTCCTCTTCTAGAAGAATCAAACCCACAACTGCAATGTTGATGTTACCACCTATTGTTCCATCTTTGAACAAAGCGGACACCTGAGGGGAAAAAGGAAACCATGTTTGTCCTAGAGGCCTTCACTCATTCCATACAACCTGCTTTAAAACACTATTTTCAGAAAGTGGATTCATTTTGCTATGATACTACAGCACCAATTTTCTTGGGGAGCTAAATATAGTTCAGTTAACACCTCAAGTATATGGAGTTCAGACTTCTGGCAATCTCACACACTCTTAACAATGCCAGAATTAAAAAGGAACAACAAAAGGAAGAGCTTCTGAACCATGAGCAGCAATGGAAACAGTCAAAGATTTAAAGATTAAACATATCGAGTTTAAAGATTAAACAAATTGATTGATTTGCTGACAATTGCTGATGATGATCATCAATGCCAATCTCTGCTGCCTGACCCCAAAACCCAAGAGAATGCAAATAAAGGAAAAGAGATAGAAGAGTTAAGAAAGAAGAAAATATAGATGGGGAAGGGAAAAGGGGAAAAGAGATGGGCCAACCCAACAGAAGAAGTTGAAATCAGAAATCCTTATACAGTAGCTAGTCACAATTATTACAAAAGGAGTAAGAACTGGCAAAGGAACAAAATATGAAACAAATGAAAAGAAGAAAAACCATAGTGGATCTGAAGCTTTGAGGGTAAATAGTCTTGCAAATCACAATAGACTCTGAAGTACCATATATAGGATAGTTCTATATTTTGTACAGGTATTTAATTGAAGATTAAGGGTAGTTTTACTTGCTTTATTAGCCCCAGAAGGCATGACTCTATTACAGTAGAGCACAGTAATGGAAATACACAGTGATATTCCTAAGGCATTAAGAAAAAAACAAAATTACATCCAGTAATCTGCATTTACTAGGAAAAATAACTAAAATTGTTTAACAATCATTTCCACTAAAAAGGATTAGGCCAAAAGGTGTCAATACTTACAGACAAATTTCTCTTATCTGAAAAATTATGTGGAACATTTTATGTCTTGACAATTCCTGACCCAAAGCATGTGTTCAATGAATACTTTTTGAATGAATTAAAGAAGGCAGGAAGAAAAGAATGAATGAGGTGGTATTTCATTTACTGAGAACTTAATGCTGATCTTGGGGAGAATACACCTCAAGGGCAGTAGCAAGGTATCTTGTGCAGTGGAAGGTGTCCTTACATATCTTGTTTTTTAGTTATAAAAATTAAGTCACTTTCATCAAGTTCTAAGCATTTCTGTTTTAATGGTGGAGAATTATCAAGATATAAGAAACATAAATGTCTATGCATACTAGTTCCTAGTTGAAAAGAGTTTTATTCTACTAAAATTTTTCAACTTTTTCAAATTTATCTAAAGATTAAAAAATACTCAAGAACACTAAAATTATTATGGTTATACAGATTTCCCCCTTCAATTTTTTTTTCTTTCAATGTCATTCCTTTAAGCAAATGATAAACTCTAGAAAAGAGAAACCTGCTAATGAATCACCTCTAATTCTTCCTATTCTCTAACTTTCCACCTAAAATAAGTTCCTATCTGTTAATTCTCATTATATACTATATCTTGCATCCAACCATGACTTTTTTGTTCCGATTGCAAACACCTTGATTCAATATCTCATTGATTGGGTTTTCCTATTAGCCATCTGCATGTTTATGTAGTTTTGATCTCTTCCTATGTCAACCCATCTGTCACATTAAAGGCAAAATAATCTCCCTAATCACATTACTCTTCTGCACAAAAACATTCAGATACTTCTATTATTTATGAAATTAAATGCCAATTCTCTACCCTGATATTCAAGACTCTTCTCTGTCTGGTTCCAAATTAACTTTTTCAATCTTATTTCACATAACTCCTCTTCATGGACTTTGTTATTATTATTCAGTTGTTTAAGTAGTATATGAACTTTCATGATGGTATCTAGGATTTTCTTGGCAAATACACAATATTTGTTTTGCCATTTCCTTGTTTAGCTCATTTTATAAATAAGCTGAATCAAGCAGAGTTAAATGACTTGCCCACGGTAACCCAGCCAGGAAGTATCTGAGGCCAGATTTGAATTTAGGGAAATGAGTCTTCCAGACTCCAGGCTTGACGCTCTATTCACTGTGCCACCTAGATTTCCTCAGGAACTTTATGTTCTAATGAAAAGGTTCACCTGTATCTCATTTTGTCCTGTCATCTTCTAGCTCCAAGAAAAGTAACAGGATGGTAAATGCTAATGTAGTGATATGACAGATATTAGGAAAGATTTAATTACCCAGTTGGCCTCAACAAGAAGTGCTATCCTACCATATTGAGTATAGTCAAGACGTATGTTGTAATATTTTCATGACCATGGTTTTGCATCATCTTTTTGTCAACTACCACTAGAGTTTCCACATTCAGTTCATTATTTTTGTGAGTTTTCAGAAGAGAACGTTTGTTCCTCAATGTATACTTATATTCATCAGGTAAGATGAAAAGATCTTCTTTGGGAGGCTTTGGCATATCTGTGGAAGAAAACAGAGAATAAATGAAAAGCAGGAAATTGCCCATTCCCAATGGTCAGCCATAAAATTAAAAAAATATTCATGCTAAGAATTGGACATAGCTTAATTCATAGTGTTGAAAAACCTGAATAAAAACAAAAGAATATTGCAGTTTTTTTTGGTTGCTGCCATACACTTATCTCTATGAGCTTCTGTTCTTGGATATCTCCCTCTAACAGCAAACTAATCAACTAGGTCTATAAATTATCATTTGCAGCTGCTGGAGGCATAACTCCCAAAGAGTTTTACAATCCTACATATATTTTGAAAAGGGTATTTGTAATGGAGTAGTTTGGAAATACAAAAGAATCTGCTCTAAGTAATATTTTGTTATTTTTAATGATAAATGTTGCAAAAGAGCTTTTGTTCACCCTTTACAACTTTCTCATTATGAGATTCATTTTGTTACATTGAATTAAAAATGTACATTGCATAAGGGTAACAGTGTGGAGCATAGACTGGGAATCAGAATTCCTCCTTGATCACTTATGCCACATAGCCTTGAGTAAGTCACAACTTCTCAGGGCCTCAGTTTTATCATGTGGGAAAGATAGAGTGCACTAGAGAAATGCTAAGGTCCCTTCCAGCTGTAAACCTTTGATCCTAAGAACACTTGAATGCTTCTTTCTCTTGTCTGAATTCAATTATGTCTCCCAGAAGTAGGAATTTTATTAGTTTTGTATTAGAAAACAAGAACAACAAAACCTCATATCTTAGATCCTAATGTCATGAAAACCCTCTGGAATCCGCATCAGTATTTACTTAGAAGACAAAAACTATTTTGTTTGTCAGGTTAGAATAAATAGGTTGAGATTCTGTCTCTGGATTTTTTTGGTTTGTTTATTTTGTTTCAGCTATGTGCAGTTGTTAGGTAGAGATATGGGAAGCAATGTTCCCTTCTAGCTCTAAATGATCTTGTGATCCAAATAAGGTTGTGTGAAAATTACCTTTGGATAGAAAAAATTTTTAAAATGCGGTTAGACTGTATGTTATATAATTTCAAATGTGGGATTGAGCAAACCCAACTGTTTAAGTGGTAAATTATATGTCTGACCTGGAAAATTTATGCAAACTATAATTGTAGAATATCCAGTAAGCAGAGAGTGATTTTTTAAAGACTTGTAATCATGTCTTGCATTATACCCACACAATGGCTACTCTCTGCATGAAGCACTGTTTTGAAACCATGCTTGCCTCTCTTTACCAAAATACCCCAAAATTTAATTATTATACATTTTAGTTACCTTTTAAAACAGAAATACCATTCAGAATGGCCCTAAATAGATAACACCTAGATTTCAATGAATAAATCATTACTCAGTCCATCATTATATATTTCATGCTACAGAATAGTGAACTAAGTGTGACTTAACAAGGTAAGGATGTTCTTGAACAAGAACTTAGGATTATATGTTTACTGTTGGTGAAACGTGATTATGTCAAAGATAAAGGGGGAATGTTAATTTATTTCTGTTTCAGAGAAAGAAAATAAGTGCACAAATTAGGGTATTTTAAAACATTCAATGTTAAAATTCATCATGTAAGGTTTTTTTGTAACATTTCCTACTTAATCTTAAATGGCTAAGAGCTCATATCAAGACTGGTCTGGGGGGCCATCAGCAAGTACTAGGAAGATGGTCCTACATGGTAAAACTAAAATATTAAAGAAGGATTAAAGGGATAAAGCAGAATCCAAGAGAGACAAGATAGGATCAACTGAGTCTTTCAGGAATATAACCATCTTATAGAATTTCTGAACTAACCAGTAGGCATGGGACCATTTTCTCCCTTAGTCCTTAGAAAGACAGTTAAGTTAAATTCAGACAAGAACACAGTCTCTAATACTGCTCTTTTAAGGGTTAATAATAGGTTGGATGTAAGGGTGGGTAACTAAAGAAGAAAAAATGAATCCATTCACTTTGGGAATTAATCAAAGCAAGCAAGTTCTCTTGGAGCTGTCCATGGTTCCTATCCCAGTCATACAGCAACTTGTTTCAACTCTAGCTACATGATCAGTCATCAAAAATGCAGTAATTAACTAACTAGCTCCAGCTTTTGTGGGGGAAAGGACTTTATCTAAAGAGGTAAGGGAAATTGAGAAGGAAATTTAAAGGGTTTCATACTTACAAAATCATGTATGGAAATTAATATGAGATAGGAGAAAACTGTGAAGACTTGAAGAAAAGTTTAAAATAGCTGAAGAGCAAGAGGAGGAAGATCAAAAGAGATGGAACACAAACAGAAAGGCTAAAGAAGAAGAAAGATTTTAAGGATCTAACTAAAAAAGAACCTTGCATAAACAAAGAGCAATAGATGAAGCAGTTGAGCTGAAAGAGAAGGCCTACAGGAATTAAGAGGATGGCTGGAAAAAGGAATAGAATGCATCAAAGAGAAAGAAATTGGCAAGATGACAAGGCAAGTTAGAAAATACAAGTAAGACAATGGAAAAAGTCCCCAAGACAAGGGAATGAAGTTATGTGTGTTTGTAACGGTGCTAGCAATGGGAGAAATGGAGAAATAATCCCAGAGTTGAAGAGTCTCCCCAAAACATAAAACAAAATTTGCCACAATTGTGGTCCAGGGAATCAGCTAACAAGAAAATAAAGAACTCTGAATCTCACTTTCTTAAAGTATGGAGAGCAGTGTACATTTGTCAGTGTGCTTCATAGAGTATACCTGATGGGGTAAGTTTTGTTATGGTCAGGTAAATTGTTAGCTATGCTCAAAGTCCAAGTTGAGTTCCCTTTAAGAAAAGATGATAAAGAGGCTATGAGTTACCTCTGAACTATTATAGAAGTCAGAATGAACTGTTCTTCACAAGAAACAAAAAAAATCGATTTAAATATATATAATAAAGAAGAGGTTTTAAAGAGGCAAGAATATAAGGACCAATGAATATCCCAGCCTCCATAGCAGCTCTTCTAAACCTTTTTCATTCTTCCTCAAATTTCCCATGGCTCTCCCTCCCACTACTTTCTCAACTGAGACTCTTGCCTTGTATTTAACAGAAAAAATGAGTTTCTTCTCTTTTCTTCCTCATTTCATATCACTCATATGCTTTCTACTACTATTTCCTTTTTCTTTTTTTGGCTCAGTTGATATAGTGGCCTTACACCTTATCAGGGCTAACTCTTCTACCTGCTCAATTCCTCCTATTTCACTTCATTTCCTCTAGTAGATTGTCCATTATGTTATTCTAATTATTTCATTTGTTTTCAATATTTCCTTTTCTTTTGGCTCATTCTCTACTGCCAACAAACATGCCCATGTCTCCTCTGTACTAAAAAAGAAAACTCCCACTTCATATTTCCATTCCTGCTAACTATTTCCTATGTATCTTCTATGTTTTGTAGCTAAACTTCTCGAAAAGTCCACCTGCAATAAATACTTCTGCTTTCTCTCCTTTCATTCTCTTTTAACCCCTTTCAGTTTGGTTTTTGACTTTCTCATTACATCAAAAGTGCTTTCTTGAAACTTAACAATGATTTTGCTTGACCTCTCTGCCTTTGACATAAATGATCACTTACTCCTTCTTGACAATGTCTTCTCTTTAGGTTTTCAGGATATCACTCTCTATTGGTTCTTCTTTTACCTATCTGACCTCTCCCTCTCAGATTCTTTTCCACAATCCTCATACAGATCATAGAATCTAGCCAAAGATGTCTCACAGGGTTTTAATTTGAGTCTTCTTATCTTCCTCCCCACTTCTGTGTTTGGTAATCTTACTGGTTGTCATGATTGTAAATTTTATCACTATATTTATAATTTTCACACCTGTCTATTCTGCCCCAGTCTCTCTGCTGCTAATCTCACATTCCCAACTGTGTTTCAGAATTCTCAAACTAGATGTCCAGTAGACGTATTTATACTAGTCATGTCCAAAAGAAACTATTTCTCTTTCCCCCTCAAACCATTTTCCTTTTTACCTTCTATTTTACTGTAGCAGTCAAAAGTATCCTCTCTGTTGATCAGGCTCACAACCTAGAAGACACCCGAAATTCTTCATTGTCTCTTACCCACTCCATATCCAATCTGTTGTCACCTCTTCTTCATGTCCCAAATATGTCTCCTCTCCTGATGGCCTTGGTAAGGAGTAAGGTCCTCTCCTGACACTGATACCACTCTGATATAGGCCTTCATATGCCTAGATTATTGTAATCATTTACTAGTGGTTCTACTTGTTTCAAGTATCTCCTCAATCCAAACCATCCTTCATTCATCAATTAATGTAATTTTCCCAAAAGTGTAGATCTGATCATGCCACTTCTTCAGTCTCCCTACACACACAAAAAAATTCCCTTGGATTTCTATTGACTCCAGGATTAATAACAAATTTCTGTTCCATGTTCAAAGCCCTTTATAATCTAGGGTACCTCATATAGTTCCATTATTTTTACACCTCAAGCCCTCAATCACATATTCTTTAATTCAATCACACAGACTTCCTTGATATTCCATGAAAAAGATACTCCAGCTCAGCTCCAGCCATTTTTTGGCTATCTTCTATGCCTGGCATGCTCTCCCCCAACTCATCTCCATCTACTCATTTCCCTTGTGTTCTTCAAATCCCAACTAAAATCACATGTTGTGAAGGTAACCTTCCCTTTTAATTCTAGTGTTTTTCCTCTGTTAGTTCTTTCCTTTTTACTATATGTATATAATTTCTTTGAATACAATTGTTTGTTTGTCTCCCCCATTAGGTTGTGAACTTCTTAAATACTGAGGCTATCTTTTGCCTCTTTTTTGCACACCCAGCACTTAGGGACAGTGCCTGATACACAGTAGTTGATTAATAAATGCTTATTGATGACTTGATTCTCTACAACTTATAGGCTTAGAGAGTAGCATTGATGGTTAAGCAACTTGTCCAGAGTCACAAAGACAACACATATCAGAAGCATAACCTGAATGTATGTCTTTCTGACTCTTAGGCCAGCTCCTATCCACTCCATAAAAATAATGACATAAAACCAAAAATTGCCCTTACATACATTTCTTGCGCCTTCCACAGAAATGCTGCTTTTGTGGGTGATTGAGGTTAAATCCATGGTGCAGATGCTGGTTTTCTTGATATAATCTGTGGTGTTTCTCCAGATCTCTTTTCCTCTCAATCATCATGATTTCATTATCACTATGAGGCTGGGCTCCTATGGATCTCTTATAAAGTATATGGGAATGATGTCCACCAGGTGCTGAATAGTTCAGTTTAAGGGCTAGGTGCAGAGGAAGTGGTTTTAAGAAGTAATCTGCTTCCTGGGTTCTTATCAGACCTGACTGAAAAAAGGAAGAAAAGATAATCAATCAGTGTACAGTATTTTAGAATTGACACTGGAGAAATGCTCATCAACAGAAAGTTAGCTGACAGGTTATTATTTTCTGTTATCCCTATAAAACTATGAATATATAGATTGTAGACATATACATACACAGGCAGAACAACAGATAAACCACAGTACCTCCTCAAGGCTATTTATTAAGGCCTGAAGAGGCTAAATATTGCATAACCTCCCCCCACCATCCCTGGCATCACAGAACTCTAGTTTTAAAATCAGTACTGGAGCAATGAAGTATTCTTAAAGTTGAATATTTATTGTCAAATTTTCACATACATTCTCTTTCTATCTTGGGTCAATATTTGGGAGATTTCAAGCAACAGGAATGAGAATGAGAATCATGGGCTCTGGGAAAAGCAGGAAATATTTGTCCACCCTGGTTATTCTATAGATGCAGAAACTAAAGCTAAAGCAGTTAAGTTTTTGTATACAAAGTCACCCCTCTTTGAGAGCTGGGATAAGAACCTAGGATTCTAATTCCCTGGCTAGAATTATTTCCATTACATCATGCTGTTCTACAATGCTTAGAGTAGACAAGGTCCCTAGATGTATTTTTTTTTTAAATATATTTTATTTGATCATTTCCAAGCATTATTCGTTAAAGACATAGATCATTTTCTTTTCCTCCCCCCCCACCCCCCATAGCCGACGCGTAAGTCCACTGGGCATTAGATGTTTTCTTGATTTGAACCCATTGCTTTGTTGATAGTATTTGCATTAGAGTGTTCATTTAAAGTCTATCCTCTGTCATATCCCCTCAACCTCTGTATTCAGGCAGTTGCTTTTTCTCGGTGTTTCCACTCCCATAGTTTATCCTTTGCTTATGAATGGTGTTTTTTTTCTCCTGGATCCCTGAAAGTTGTTCAGGGACATTACACCGCCCCTAATGTAGAAGTCCATTACGTTCGATTATACCACAGTGTATTAGTCTCTGTGTACAATGTTCTCCTGGTTCTGCTCCTCTCGCTCTGCATCACTTCCTGGAGGTTGTTCCAGTCTCCATGGAACTTCTCCACTTTATTATTCCTTTGAGCACAATAGTATTCCATCACCAACATATACCACAGTTTGTTCAGCCATTCCCCAATTGATGGGCATCCCCTCGTTTTCCAGTTTTGGGCCACCACAAAGAGCGCAGCTATGAATATTTTTGTACAAGTCTTTGTGTCCATTATCTCTTTGGGGTACAGACCCAGCAGTGCTATGGCTGGGTCAAAGGGTAGATATTCTTTTGTCGCCCTTTGGGCATAGTTCCAAATTGCCCTCCAGAATGGTTGGATCAGTTCACAACTCCACCAGCAATGAATTAATGTCCCTACTTTGCCACATCCCCTCCAGCATTCATTACTTTCCATAACTGTCATATTAGCCAATCTGCTAGGTGTGAGGTGATACCTCAGAGTTGTTTTGATTTGCATCTCTCTGATTATAAGAGATTTAGAACACTTCTTCATGTGCTTGTTAATAGTTTTGATTTCTTTATCTGAGAACTGCCTATCCATTTCCCTTGCCCATTTATCAATTGGAGAATGGCTTGATTTTTTGTACAATTGATTTAGCTCATTATAAATATGAGTAATTAAACCTTTGTCAGAGGTTTCTATGAAGATTTTTTCCCAATTTGTTGTTTCCCTTCTGATTTTAGTTATATTGGTTTTGTTTGTACAAAAGCTTTTTAGTTTGATGTAGTCAAAATTATTTATTTTACATTTTGTGATTCTTTCTATATCTTGCTTGGTTTTAAAGCCTTTCCCCTCCCAAAGGTCTGACATGTATACTATTCTGTGTTTACCCAATTTACTTATGGTTTCCTTCTTTATGTTTAAGTCACTCACCCATTTTGAATTTATCTTGGTGTAGGGTGTGAGGTGTTGATCTATTCCTAGTCTCTCCCACACTGTCTTCCAATTTTCCCAGCAGTTTTTATCGAATAGTGGATTTTTGTCCCAAAAGCTGGGATCTTTGGGTTTATCGTATACTGTCTTGCTGAGGTCGTTTTCCCCCAGTCTATTCCACTGATCTTCCTTTCTGTTTCTTAGCCAGTACCAAATTGTTTTGATGACTACTGCTTTGTAATATAGTTTGAGGTCTGGGACTGCAAGGCCCCCATCATATGTGTTTTTTTTCATTATTTCCCTGGATATCCTTGATCTTTTGTTCTTCCAAATGAACTTTGTTATGGTTTTTTCTAAATCAGTGAAGAAGTATTTTGGTAGTTCAATGGGTATGGCACTAAATAGATAAATAAGTTTGGGTAGGATGGTCATTTTTATTATATTGGCTCGTCCTATCCATGAGCAGTTAATGTTTTTCCAATTGTTCAAGTCTAGTTTTAGTTGTGTGGCGAGTGTTTTGTAGTTGTGTTCATATAGTTCCTGTGTTTGTCTTGGGAGATAGATTCCTAGGTATTTTATTTTGTCTAAGGTGATTTTGAATGGGATTTCTCTTTCTAGTTCTTGCTGCTGAGCTGTGTTGGAGATATATAGAAAAGCTGATGATTTATGTGGGTTTATTTTGTATCCTGCAACTTTGCTAAAGTTGTTGATTATTTCAATTAGCTTTTTGGTTGAATCTCTAGGATTCTTTAAGTAGACCATCATGTCATCCGCAAAGAGTGATAACTTGGTCTCCTCCTTGCCTATTCTGATGCCTTCAATTTCTTTATCTTCTCTAATTGCTACTGCTAGTGTTTCTAGTACAATGTCAAATAGTAGAGGTGATAATGGGCATCCTTGTTTCACTCCTGATCTTATTGGGAATGCATCTAGTTTATCCCCATTGCAGATGATATTAGCTGTTGGTTTTAGATATATACTGTTTATTATTTTTAGGAACCTAGATGTATTTTCAAAGGTTGCTAAACACTGTTATCATCTTCCAAGAGAGAGTATGTGCTAGCTTTCCATTACTTGTGATCCCAGGTTTCTCTATAAAGAGGTCAAGTATATCTCCACAAAATTGTATACATGATTCATGGGTAGCTTTGTAATACAATCACATTTAATAGACTACTTTGCCTATAACTAAATAGTCTTCACAGTTGTATTCTTCTTTCTAATTCTTTCTATCCTCAGTAGCACTATGATTATGGCTCCTAATTTAAAAGAAGTATGGCACCAAAATGATATTTTGGGTTTGGAAATTAGAAGTCCTAGGTTCAAATTTAGCCTCACTTATTGTATGATATCAGTATTCCCATCTGTAAAACAAGGTAATAAGTCTCATAGAATTTTAATCATAATTTTATACATGTAAATATATACATACATACTTATATATGCCTTTTAAAATTTTATTGATATAATCATTATGCCATTATTTTAGAGACATATTATAGGGATCTGGTTTCAGAATCAGGATATCCTGGATTCAAGTCCTGCCTCTGGCACATACCAGCTAGGTGAACCTTAGCTTGTCACTTAACATTTCTGTCAGTGCCCCATTGTTAAATAATTAATGAGTGCTATAGTATTAAGCTTAACATTTTGGTTATCTTAATCTATTTTCCTAAAGCTCACTGAATTTTCTCTGTCATAAGTTAATATTACATGGCGGCACTGAATTATGAACCCAGATACTTGTTTTTTTTTTTTCTAGTCCTTGTGCTGACATTACCTTTGGCCTCAGTTTTCTAAACTGTTAAAAAGAAAGGTCTGACTTTGGATGATCTCTAAGGTCCATTCTCTAATCTTTGCTGTGCCTCTGATTTCACTTAAGTCTGGTTTCCACTAGCCTAGTTTCATGCTAAATACAGTCAAGTACTATGCTCAGCTGATTACCATCTTCCCCTAACTATTTACATAACATTGGGGAGGTGGTCATGGAGAGGTACTTCTTAGCTGCTGGGAAGATGCCAAATTAAACTATAGGGGGAAGCAGAAAGGAGAGATGAAGGTTATTATCCTTATCTCCCAAGGACCTCCCTCTAGTTTAGAGAGAGGCAAAATATCAATTCCTCATTAAATTATCAGCATCTCTGAGAAGGGGAGGGACACCTCCTGGAGAGTGGATTAAAGGCTATCATCTTTATATCTAAATGGGAAATACTTGAAGTTTAATTTTTAGGTCAAGAAGGATGCAGCCTCTCCATATTTGATATTAACTCTACTTGATTAAGCTTGGAAATGAGTTTATCATGTTTTTGGCCCCCAACTGTGTTACAGGTTAGACATGCACGTGAAAATAATTCAAAGTCCAGCGTTTTGCCAGGAGAAAGACATTGTCAAATCACTGTGTTTAAAACTATGTATGAAATTGTATGAAGTTAATCAGGAGTCAATGGTAAAACTTTGTCCTCTTTGGAATTTAAAACCTTACCCAGAAACACCAGTAAAAGTCATTTAGATGATTAACTTAGGTAACATTTCTTATATTTGGCAACTCCAGAGAATATGATTTTCCACATAAATGACTTTTCCAGATAAGTAAAATTTACCCTTTTTATTTAAAAAATATTTTATTTTTCTACTAGCAATAATATATTTTCTCTGCTTTCTTTTCCAATTAAAATAGAAAAGAAAAATAATGTCTGTGTAACCAATATGAATAGTTAAGCAAAATTTCCATACTAGCCATGTTCAGAACATGTATGTCTTATTCTACATTAGAATCTATCACCATTTTTCAGGAAAGCTTATTCTTTTAAGTTAAAACTTCATTTTAGTAGGCTCCTAGGTAGCTCAGTGGATAGAGAACCAGGTCTGGAGGCAGGAGGTCTTGGATTCAAAGCCTCTTTGAACTTCAGACATTTCTTAGTGTGACCCTGGGCAAGTCACTTAACTTCCATTGCATAGCCCTTATTGATTTTCTGCCTTGGAACCAATATATAGTATTGATTCTAAGAAGATAGATGAGTTAAAAGAAAGCCCACTTTATTTTATTTTTAGTCAGCTAGCATTTATTAAGTATTTTATTAATTGCCAGTCACTGTGCTAAGCTAAGTGCTAGATATACAAAAAAGGTAATAAACAAAGGAGGAAGGCAGTTCCTACATAGTCAAGTGTGACAGAGGCTGGCACTAAAGAAAAAGTGCCAGCCTGAAGAGTGTGTGAAACTGATCACCTCAATGGGGGAGGGGCCCTAAGGGATTAGAATCTTGAGGAGGGGAAGACTCTGGCTGGTAGAGGAGGTCTCTCAGTCTTGAGAAGCTGAAGAGAAAAAGTTGAAAAAGACTTTCTCCTGAAGGTTACCCACTTTTCCTGGTGGTGACAGGAAATCTTCCTCCCCCAGCATTTCCTAATTGAAAAGACTATTGAAGAGGATACCTGAGAAAGGCATTTTAAATCTCTGCCCAACTTTACTACAGCTCTGTTGCCCTGAGTCTGAACTGTGGCCAAGGGGCCAAACCCAGAGTGAGTCAACCTGACTTTCTCTCAGGGGACTCAGGCTGCCAAAGCCCAAGTTCCCCCCAAATTTGAGGAGGGAGGAAAAGGGTTTTTGATAGAGACAGGGACCCCCCCCCTTTTCCCCACTTTCCTCTCCCATTCTTTCCCTATTTGTTATTTCTTTGTATTATTCTGATTGAGTTGACCTTAAAAGTCATTTTTCCCCAAGCTGTGAATCAAGTGTGAGTGAACAGAAGGGGAGAACCTTTGATCTTGAGTAGTGGAGGGGGGACAAGAGGGACAAGAGCAAATCTAGGAGAACACCCATAGCTAAGGAGGGAAGGCAGAAGGGGGAGAATCTTCAAATCCCTTCTCTCTCTGAGGCAACCCTTTACATCTGTTGTCTCCCCTGAATCCTGCTTTGAGAAGGAGGGGTCTCTTTCTCTTTTCTTCTCTCTCTATACTGATTTAACCATCCCTTGAATACACAAGTAAGACAGCATGCAAACAACTGTATAAAAACTATATACACACAAATTTCTATACAAGATAAATTGAAGATAGTTTCAGACGAAAGGCTTTAGCATTGTGGAAACTGGTGCAAGAAGACCTTCATTGAAGGTCAGTGGGACAAACAGTGAAAATGCTCAGGATAGAGTGTCCTGTGAGAGGAGAATCAAGGATGCCAGTGTCATTGGATCACAGAGTGAATTCAGGGGAGTAAGGTATAGGAAAACTGGAATGGTAGGAAAGGGAAAGAAAAGAGATTTAAAAGCTAAACTGAGGATTTTCCACTTATAGATGTGATGGGTAACACTGGGATTAATTGTATGGGAGCTATGTGATATGATCAGATCTCTGCTTTAGGAAGATGCACTGGCAGCTGAGTGAAGGATGGGTTGGAGTGCTGAGAGACATGAGGTAGGATGAAGTCACTAGGCTATTATAATAGTCTAGGAGTGAGGTGATGAGGATCTACATTAGGGTGGTTGCAGGGTCAGAAGTGAGAAGAGGGTACATAGTAAAAGATGTCATGAAGGTGAAAATGACAACATCTAATAATAGCTTGAATATAAGTGAATGAGAAAGTGAGAAGTTGAGGATGACAGCTAGGTTTCAAGTTTTAGTGCCTGGGAAGATGATGTGGTGAAGAGTAATAGGGGAGTTAATAAGAAGGGATTTTTTGGGGGGCAGAGGGCAGGAGGAAACAATTAGTTCAATTTTGGATATGTTAAGTTTAAGATGTCTACTGGAAATCCAGTTCAAGATGTCTAATAGTTACATTTTACTGCTTTGTACAGAAATATTTAAAACATGTATTACACATTTATTATCTTTCTTATATTGAGAATACTGAAAACATTTGTCATTTCATTAGTGTAAATGCACCAATACACAATACAACCCTATAATTTAACAATATAACTAAACTATAATTACTTATACTATATTTACTTATAGTTACTACAGTGGTAGTATATATTCTTTTGCTTACCACTAGCATAGTAACTGTAAGTTATTAGTGTAACCCACTACTGATTAGAATTACTAATATGGCCTTTGGAGAGTTGTCACTGAGTAATTTAATACAGTTTCTGTCACAAAACAAGAAATAACAACCACCTAATAAAACCATTGTCCTGTGGTCAAACTAATGGTGATATTCTTTGAAAGGAGCTAGGCTGATCATTGGACATATAGTCCATTACTGGTCCCATATTAATATTTACAGCTTGGTGGGATTTGCCGAAGGTTATTTTTCCCAGGATGTGGCAGTATACCAAATATAACCTCTTGATGTGAGAGAACCTAAGAATTTACACTCCTACTTCAGTATGCTACTATACCACATTTCTCCAAAATAAATTACTATACCTTGTAATACTCTAACATAGCAAGAGAAATTAAGGTGTATAAATCCTTCCTGTGCTAAATTGCCCCTAAACTCATGGTGGGGAACCTATGGCACATGTGCCAGTCATGTGTCCATGGATTTGCCTCAGCACAGAGTTCATTGCTAGAGTTCATTACTAGAAATTCAGTGGACACATGCTGCTTCTCTCTCCATCTCTACCCTGCCTGAGGATATTTTTAAATTCACCCACCCTTCTGCTCAATAGGAGTCCAATAGGGGAGCTTACTCCCTTTCCTATCTGAGGTAAGGAGGGAGCAGTTTAGGCACTCTGTCTCTAAAAGGTATACCCTCATGCCCTATTATTGTACTTTCATAAAGGTGGTTCCTGTGTATGTTAGCTGTCACTTTTTGTTATTGACAGTTTTTTGTGTTTCTCATATGCTGTTTTATTTGATATACAATTGTTTAGACAGATGCTGGTTTGGTGCCCAGGCTTTGTTACAGTTATATGGAACTCATAATCCTTTTGTGCTTCTGAGTTTATGACTGCTTGAGGGTTAGGTTATAGTAAACCTGCCTTGAAAACAAGAGGATGCTACTAGAGTTGGAAAGTTTCTGGTATTTTATTACCTAATGAGATGATATGAAGGCATATGATTTCATTCTCATTCTAGTTTGTTCTGAGATATGATCTGTTATATTTAAGTGATGATAATAAAATATTTTTCAACAGAGATATGAAGGAAAAGGCAGTAATGAAGAGTTTGATCTTTTTGTTTCATAAACAAATTTCACTTTTTGGCTACTAGATAATGATAAATATTAAAATATTTATTTCATTTTGAATAATTACTTCAGAAAAAAGTATAAGAGCTCAATGTTCCTGTTAATGTTTACCTCATTCTTCAAGTTTCCCTTTGTGTTCTTTGTTACAACAAAGGAAAAATATATCACCACATAAGGAAATGAAATCTCGTTTATTCATTTGTAAGTTGAAGTAAATTCTATTGGGATACTAACAATAACACATAAGAACAAGCAGGTTTTAGAATGTGGCCAAGGTCTGAAGAATTTGCTCTTACAAAACAGCCTTCCAGGCCTTTTATCTTTCTCTTTTAAAGACAGAAACATTTCAATATCAATATAAGGCCTTGTTTTCAAAATCTTTCAACATGGGAGAGTAAATCAGAACCAATTAGATAACCTTTAAATAGGAACAATTAAGTTGAATGTAAATACCATAAATATTTCCCTATTTCTGAATATTCACAGAAGAAAAACATCTTTTTAAATTGAGAGATTGGATGTTCATTAGGAAATATTTATTAATTACAATGCAGCTAATGAACTATTAGTAATTGTTAACCATTTATTGACATCATTTATTGACATCAATATAGACATCATATAGTCAGGTAGAAGGAGTGTCCATTCTAGAAGATCTTCACCAGGAAATCATAGAAGCTTTGTGTATTTGCATATTGTATCTGATGTGACAATATAAATTCTCTTTAGAGAAGGCTGCATGTGAATGGCTAGGTGGCATAAAAGAGAAAGAGGGAGCTAAGCTAAGAGTCATGAAGACCTAATTCCAGCCCAGTCTCAAACATTTCTTAGCCATGTGAACCTGGGCAATTTAATTAACCTCTTCTTGTTTCAGTTTCCTTAACTATAAAGTATAAACTATAAATCCTCCCAGGGTTGTAAGGATCAAAGGAAATGTTTAGCACAGTTCTTGGCACATAGCAGTTACTTAAATGTTTTTTCCCCTTTTCCCCCCTCTTTAAAGAGTAATTCAACGTGACAGTAATAAAATTAAAGTATGGTTTTAAACCATACAAAATACACAATGAGCTTCTTTTTTCCCTAAGGCACTGGAAGGAGAGTAGTCCTTTTCAAGTGGCATATGACTAGTTCAGGAGACTAACATTCTCATTAGTTATTTGCTTTACATGGTAGGCATTTAAAACTATTTTTGTTAAATTGAATTGAATGAGAAGATATTGTTTGTAATTATTTTTTAGGGTCAAGAATTTTCACTTTCACAAATAATTATTGTGTTTTTCTTTCTTCTCATTTTTGTCCCTTTTATTAAAAATTTACTATGATATTATAATTTAGCACACTGCTCTACTTTCTTATCCAGGAGCTATTGCTTTAAAAAATTAAAAAGAAAAAAAGAAAAAATAGGCAACTTATTATATAACCAGTTATCATATCAACAGAGTCTGAAAGTATAGACAATATTCTATGTGCATTGCCACTCATCTTTATAAAGAAAGGAAGGAAGTACATTTTATCTACTTCTCTAGGGCCAAGCTTCTTGGTTATTATAATAACATGGAATTTGAAGTTTTAAATTTTATTTTCATTTACATTATGAAATTCATTGAGTATATTTGGTTCTGATTAATTTACTCTGCAACTGTTTAGAAAATTATTTCCTATTTCTCCAACATCTTCATTTCTCACAATGTAGCAGGGATATTATATTGCATTTATGAACTAGTTTATTTGATCATTTCCCAGTTGATAGGCGTTTACTTTGTTTTCAGTTCTTTCCAACTACAAGAGAGTATGCCTATAAATATTTTGTTGTTCTCTTTGCCCTCTTTGATATATATATTTAGCAGAACATTGGATTTGTTGGTCAAAAGTTATGGAAATTTCTCTCTTTTTAAAAAAATTTAAACATAATTTTCTTACTTATCCCTTCATTGAAAATCAGACTTTATTTTAAAAAATAATTTTATTTTTAGTTCCTAATTCTGCCCTTCTTTCCAAGGCCTCTTCCACCCATTTAGAAGGCAAAAAATAATACCAATTATAACATATAAAGTCATGTAATACATATTTCCAGAGAAAATAAAATAAAGTATGAAAAATATTTGCTTCAATCTGCACTTATTATCAGGTGCGCCTTCAGTTCTCTATATGAAGGTAGATGTCACTTTACATCATGAGTCTTTTGGAGTTGTGGTGGATCATTGTATTTATCTGAATTGCTAAGTCTTTTACAGCTGGATATCATTACAGCAATATTGCTTTTGCTGGGTATATTGTTCTCCTGGTTCTGCTCACTTCACTTTGCATCAGTTCATATAAATCTTCCCAGGTTTTTCTGAAACTGTTCTCCATTATTTCTTACAAATCAATAGCATTCTACCACAATCATATAGCATAACTTGTTTTGTCATTTCCCAATTGATGGAAACTCACTCAGTTTCCACTTCTTTCCTAGCACAAAAAGAACTACTAGAAATATTTTTCTACACATACATCTTGATATCATGCTTGAAATTGAGGAATTCATCACTTTAATACACTTGCAAAAAGAATGCAAAAATTAATAAAATCCAAGGAAAATACAGATCTCTCATAACATACCTGGATCTCTCAGGAAATAGAAATACTTGTGACACTAATCTTATTACCTTACAGAAATCCACAAAAAGGTAATTTACCTGACTTCTTTCTTACATACCTTGCCTAAATGAAATAATGTCAAAACAGTAGGCTTTGATAAGGCAATTAAACCCAGAATATTTATTGAGTGACAAAGAAGAGAGTACTAGAAGGTAGAAAAAGAGAAAATCATTATATTAATAACCATTTGCATAGCACTTTAAACATGTTTTACATACTACTTAATTTGGAGCTTGTAATAATTCTGACAAATCAAAGTAGTATTATTAACCCCATTTTACAGATGAGGAAACCAAGGCTCCTGGTCAGTTTATGAGTCTTGTCCAATGACCCATATTTACTAAGTGGCAAAACTTAACCTTGAATTCATATCTTCTGATTTCAACTGTACCATTTCCTTCTGTTTTATTCAAGAAATGAGGTTGAAGTTTAGGGAGTTCTCAGTCAGTTCTTTAGAAGGATAAGAAGGCTGTTTCTTCTAAAAACCCAAGATAATTTCTGTGCCCCTTTTCCGTTTATATGGCTATAACAAATCTGTTTGCTTTGACAGTTCACATCTGGATCTTATGAGGTTGGCTGATTCAGTTACAGTGTAACAACCACCAGACTAAAACAAATGTGGTTTGGGTGAATTATAACAAGACCTACTTTGTCTTATAAGGGATTAGTAGAAGGAAGCAGGTTTGTTCAGCTTTGTTTGTATGGTGCCTAGCAGAGACATAGTCATGTTGGCATTATCTTGATGCAGATAAAATCAGGTGGACCAGGGAGAATGGCATCGTTACAGGGAGCAGTAATGAGATTCTGAAGGTTCTCATATTGCCCCTGGAACTAGCTGATTGGAAACTGGGGGTGGGGGCAGAGCTAAACAATAAGTTGCTGCATGAGTTGGATCAATAACCAAAAGATCAAAGTTCAGACAGGGCTGGGGAGAGACAGGACTGAAGGTAACCAATCTCAGGACCTAGAAATTCAGAGTTCTGAGCAGGGTGAGACAAAGGTGAAGTTTCCTGAAATAAGAGAAGGAGCCGGAGAGTCAGTCACTGAAGCAAGGATGTAAAGCAAAGTATGAACAAGCTGGGTAAATAGAGGGTAAAAAGCACTAGGGCCATATTGCTGTTCAGGAAAAAAATATTGCTAGTAGTACAAATATGGTTTTAGACCAGACCTATTCATTCAATTTAGTATCCATCCTTTGACAGAGGAACCAACATATATTTTGTAGGAAAACATGAACATTGTTTCCCTTACACATAATACTCAATGTTAAAGGACTCTTGATTGATTTTGATGTTATAAGGTTAAAGACATACCAAGACTATCCATATTCTCCTCTCAAAATCCGTTGTAGATCTAAAATCATATTTTTGGCCTGCCTAATATTTTTGGATAATGGAGTCCATATGTTTAAGATCCACTGTGAAAAGTGGTCTTGTGCCACTCTAGTTTAAAATAATGCTTTGTAGCAGGCCAAGTTTTGAGGCTAAAGACTCTTGGTGATTTGATATAAAATAGAAACTATATTATACAATATGTTATAAAATATAAGCTATATTATAAAATATAAACTAGAACTAGATGCCATTTAATTTCTTTTTAGTCTAGTTCTAGTCTTTTTTGTCTATGCTAATATTCCAAGTCACTTCAAGTTGAGCTAAAACACCACTTCTCTCAACATCCCCCTACACTAAAAAATAATAATTTTTGCCTTATATCTAATTAAAAATAATTAATAATTTTCAGAAGATTATGGAGCTACTATGAGAAAACTGTAGTTACCTCTCTAAATAAGAAGTAGGTCAAGAGGAATAGGCATAGCTGTTATTATTCTTTTAGAGACTGTTGGCTTGTTTTTGGTACTCTCCCCATTTTAATTCATTCTGTATTATTGATATTGGGCTATATGTCATAAGCATCAATTAGATTCTTTTCCCCAGGAGTACTAGTGTCTGATTTAATTTTTTTTGGTCAGTCAACAAGAATTTAAGTACTTATTATATGCCAAACACTGTGCTAGGTTTTGTGGATACAAAGACAAAAAAGCGAAACAGTCTCTACCCTCAAGGAATCTAGAACTATGGGAATAGATATGTATATATAATGTCTTACAAAACAATGAAAAGCCCAATTTGGGGGAGGCAGTAGCATAACCTAATATTTCCTAGTAGCTAGGATAGTGTTCTTCACATATTATGGATTTCATGTATGTTTATTGATGTTAAAATTCAAATTAGCAGGAGATAGGTAGCAGTGTGGTGAAGTGGGAAGAAGATGAACTCTAGAATCAGAGGAGTTAGGTTCACATCCTTCTGCTAATCACAAACTTGAAGTGTGACCTTGGGCAAGTCATGTAACATCTTTGGACTTGTTTCTTCATCTGTAAAATAAGGAGTTTGGAATACCAGGCCATTAAGATCCCCATCCAGCTCTAGACCTATGATCTTATATGGACATAAATAACTATATGTCATTACTAACATTAGGATTTGGCAATTAAGTGCTGTATAAATTTGGAAGGAGAAAAGAGTTCTGCATGAGGTCAAAAAAAGAAGGCTTTGTTTAACAGGTGAATAGAATTTTTATAAACAAATGTGGGAAAAGAATATCAGGTCTGCAGAATGGCTTGGGCAAAGGAAAATACATCATAATGATAAGCAGTAAATAAGTAGTGGGCTAGTTCAAAGAACAGCAAATGTTTAGTTAAGCAAGGTACAAATTATAGGGGTGGAATACAGATAAAATAAGAAAAATTGGGACCGATAACATAAGGTCTTTAAGGTGCCAACAATAGAAATTTGTACTTCATTGGGTAGGCAATGGGGAAATCTCAACTGGTATTGAGTTAAGAAATGGCAAGCTAAAAGCATTGTTTTAAGGAAAAGTATCTAGTGACAGAATATATCCCCAAACACCAAAGGATTGTTGAAGGAGAATCTGGAAAGAGAGTTCATGAATGATACACTAGGCCTGCGATGGCAAACCTATGGCACGTGTGTCAAAGAAGGTACACAAAGCCCTCTCTGTGGACATGCATGCTCATCCCTCACCAAAGCTGGTTATTAGAAAGTAGACAGAGTTGTTCCCTTCTCCCTTTCCACCATGCCTAAGGATATTCCTCACTTCACCTGCCCAGCAGCCCAATAGTTGTGCTTTCCCCCTCCCCTATCTGGGGTAAGGAGTGAGGCCAGAATGCTGTCCCTTGGAGGGACAGGGCAATGCATGTGGTCTCTAAAAGGTTCATCATCACTGCACTAGGTTGATGATAGTAAAGAAGGAAAGAAAATCAGGACCTCATTTAGTGCTAACTGGAACAGCATGTACAAAGGACAGGGAGAATAGTGGTATTATTAGCACAAAGGAGGCAATTTGGAAAATGATCCAGCTTTGGTTTTAGATAGAGTTCTGGGGAAGGAATCAGAAGAAGATGACAGGGCAGGGGGTGATACTAAATTTGGCTTTAGAAATCTTGAATTAGAAGTACTAGTAGGACATACAGATAGAATTATTTATCAAGTAATTATTAGTGTGGGATGTGCCATAGCCCAGAGGTGGGAGTCCTTATCAATCTAGTAGGTTTTACTTTTTTCCTAAATTTATTCCTAAAGTTCCTATAGAACTTTATTAGATGTTGCCTTTGCCTTCTATCACATCCTACTATGTATTATACTTATTTATGCATATACTTTATTCCCCCATTAGAATCTAAGCTTCCAAAGGGCAATGCCTCCAATTTCTTTTTCTTTGTATCCCCCAAAATGAACACCATGCATTAGGGATAATCAGCTATTAAAGGCCAAATGTATTTGTGATCTCATCCATATTGATGTTCCCTCCAGTTATACATATGTAATCCATCCAGGTATGCAGATTCTGTGAAATTCTAATCCAGGAGGAAGGACAAAATCATTCATTTATTTCTTCTATAAATTTGCTAGAGGGAATCCATAGAACTTGCTAATAATTTTCCTTGTTTCTCTTAACATTCTCAAGATATCAGCACTTAAACTGTCCAGTTGTTTTTTTCCTTTCACTGAATAAGCAATTAATTTACTTTTCAGATCTTGCATTTCTGTGATTATATACTTTACATTGTTTCTTCACAGTAGTACTTTAATTATTTACATTATAGACTTCTTACACTTATCACTGTAGATCTCTCAGATACATCAGAGACCAAACGCAGAAACATTTAATTGAAATGTTCAGAATAAGTCAGAATGATGATAAGGAGATGAATACTTGAAATAGCAAAAATTAAATGGTAGAAAGTGTTCTGAAACAAAACCTACAATGATTATTTAACAGTAGGCTCAAAAAGGCAAAATACAAATTGCAATCTTTAAGTAACTTCAAAAGTCAAAAGATTTTGATCTGTCTCCAAGTTTAGGAATAGTGGAACTCGTGAAACTAGGAACACGGAAAATTAGATATGTGAATGACTGCAAGTGAACACTTTAGAATCCACAGGGGTTGGTTGGCTGGTTAATTGGTTCATGTCTTATTCTGGTTTTTAATACTAATTGAGGCATGGAGGAAGCCCCTGAATTTGTAAGAACAAGGAGAGAGACATGACATGTTCTAAGAGATTAGATCTCATTTGTTATAGAATTTCACCAAATATAAAACCATTTTGAGGAATTTCCTTTTTCTTAATTCTTTTAGATGAAAAAATGCTAATAAATCTCAAAATTGATTCAAATTTTAAAAAGTTAATAAATGTGAGATATCCTTAACCTTGATGCTATGCTCATTAAGGCAGCTTTAGGAAATAATAGATCAAGAACACATTGAAATTGTTAAACAAAGATCTTTTGTAAATACAAATATTTCATTTTGTCTTATAAAAATCAAAGCTTTTTATATGTATTTATTATTAACTCTAAAAAGTCTGTGAAGCAAGGGAGATGTCTATATTTCTCTATTCCAGTATATGTATGAGCAAAGAATGGGGTAAATGCAACCAAAGGCAGAGGAAATGAGCAAGAGCAATGATAAGAAGTTAGGTAAAATTTAATTCTCCATAAGAAAAATAATTCTAACAATTAATGTTCTCCAAATGTGAAATGCAATTATTTCCTTGTTCTTTGCAAACAACGACAGGAAGACTTCTTAGAGAACTTTGAATTCTTAGAGAATTATAGAATGAACTCCTGCTAGACTAGCTAACTTTTGAGTTATCTTGCATCTCTGAGATTCTATATCCCTGGTCCTTCTTGTTTAGCACCCTGATTCTTATTTAATTCAATAGATATCTTTTTTTTCTCAGTTCTTTATCTCTACTCTCTTGACCAAAGGAAAAAAAAATAATTTTGCACATAAGCTCAGTTGCTTTATTATATCTGCTTATATCTCCAGGGATTTGCACAGTCTTTTACACATCTTAAATCAAATTAATCCAACAGGTCTTTTATTAATTTCCTATTATGGGCAGCTAAGTGGTACAGTGGATAGAGCACTAGATTCAAGAGTCAAGAAGACATGAGTTCAAATCCAGTCTCAGATACTATATATGTGACCCTGGACAAGTAATTTAATCCTATTTGTCTCAGTTATAGCCTCTGTAAAATGAGCTAGAGAAGGAAATGCCTAACTGCTCCAGTATCTTTGCCAAGAAAACCCCAGATGGGGTCATGAAGAATCAGACAGTTGAAAAATGACTAAAAATGGGTCAGATTCTCTGCTAAGTGCTATAGATGCAAAGAAAGCAAACATCATCCTTACTCTCAAAGAGCTCACATTATATTGATGGAGACAGCAAATCACAAACAAGCAGGAGAAGCTAGAGGTAATCTTAAGAGGGAAACCATGGGTATTAGAGGAATTGAGAAATGTTTCTTACAAAAGGTAAAAAATTTTACTACAGACCTGAAGGAAGCAAGAGAATCCAGGAGACTGGAATGAAGAAGAACATCTCAGTTATGGTGGACAGACAGTGAAAATGATGGCAGGAGATGGGAAGTCTTATTCAAGGTCATTTGACTGGACCACAGAAGACATGATGGAGAGTGAGGTATAAAAAACTTGGAAATGTAAGCAGGTTATGAAGGAATTGAAAAGTCCAAAAGAGGACTTTGTATGCAATACTTGAAATAATAAATAATTACTAGGGTTTCCTGACTGTGGAGGTTGGAGAGCAGGATATGGTCAGACTTGTGCTTAGGAAGGTCACTTTGGCAACTGAGAGGAGGATAGACTGCAGTGGGGAGAGATTTGAGACAGGGAGAGCTAACAGGAGGCTATTGCATTAATACAGGGTGAGGCGTGGAGTTCCTGGACTAGGATGGTGGCCTTGTCAGAGGATAGAAGTGGGCTATTTATGAGAGATGTTAAGAAGTAGAATCAATTGAATTTTGCATTAGATTAGATACAGGGAATGAAAGAGAATGAGGAGTCAAGTATAATACCTCTATTGTCAACTCATAATTAGAAGGATGGAGATACCCTCAAGCATTTCTCATTTATTAGAAAAAATAATCATTTGGTACACTTGTGCCTGAAAAACAAACTTGAACACTATTAAAAAGATAAGAATAATGGGGATAAACTACATGCATTCCCAATAAGATCAGGAGTGAAACAAGGGTGCCCATTATCACCTCTACTATTTGACATTGTACTAGAAACACTAGCAGTAGCAATGAGAGAAGAAAAAGAAATTGAAGGTATCAAAATAGGCAAGGAGGAGATCAAGTTATCACTCTTTGCAGATGACATGATGGTCTACTTAAAAAATCCTAGAGATTCAACCAAAAAGCTAATTGAAATAATCAACAACTTTAGCAAAGTTGCAGGATACAAAATAAACCCACATAAGTCATCAGCATTTCTATATATCTCCAACACAGCTCAGCAGCAAAAACTAGAAAGAGTAATCCCATTCAAAATCACCTCAGACAAAATAAAATACCTAGGAATCTACCTCCCGAGACAAACACAGGAACTATATGAACACAACTACAAAACACTTGCCACACAACTAAAACTAGACTTGAGCAATTGAAAAAACATTAACTGCTCATGGATAGGATGAGCCAATATAATAAAAATGACCATCCTACCCAAGCATTTATCTATTTAGTGCCATACCCATGGACCTCCCAGAAAATTTCTTTACTGATTTAGAAAAAAACATAACAAAGTTCATTAGGAATAACAAAAGATCAAGGATATCCAGGGAAATAATGAAAAAAAAAAACCAAAAACGAGGGGTTCCTTGTAGTCCCAGACCTCAAACTATATTACAAAGCAGCAGTCATCAAAGCAATTTGGTACTGGCTAAGAGAAAGAAAGGAGGATCAGTGGAACAGACTGGGGGCAAGCAACCTCAGCAAGACAGTATACGATAAACCCAAAGATCCCAGCTTTTGGGACAAAAATCCACTATTCGATAAAAACTACTGGGAAAATTGGAAGACAGAGTGGGAGAGATTAGGAATAGATCAACACCTCACACCCTACACCAAGATAAATTCAAAATGGGTGAATGACTTAAACATAAAGAAGGAAACCATAAGTAAATTGGGTAAACACAGAATAGTATACATGTCAGACCTTTGGGAGGGGAAAGACTTTAAAACCAAGCAAAACATAGAAAGAATCACAAAATGTAAAATAAATAATTTTGACTACATCAAATTAAAAAGCTTCTGTACAAACAAAAACAATGTAACTAAAATCAGAAGGAAAACAACAAATTGGTAAAAAATCTTCATAAAAACCTCTGACAAAGGCTTAATTACTCAAATTTATAAAGAGCTAAATCAATTGTACAAAAAACCAAGCCATTCTCCAATTGATAAATGGACAAGGGACATGGATAGGCAGTTTTCAGATAAAGAAATCAAAACTATTAATAAGCACATGAAGAAGTGTTCTAAATCTCTTATAATCAGAGAGATGCAAATCAAAACAACTCTGTGGTATCACCTCACACCTAGCAGATTGGCTAACATGATAGCAAAGGAAAGAAATGAATGTTGGAGGGGATGTGGCAAAGAAGCTACATTAATTCATTGCTGGTGGAGTTGTGAACTGATCCAATCATTCTGGAGGGCAATTTGGAACTATGCCCAAAGGGCGATAAAAGAATGTCTACCCTTTGATCCAGCCATAGCACTGCTGGGTTTGTACCCCAAAGAGATAATGGGGAAAAAGACTTGTACAAGAAATATTCATAGCTGTGCTCTTTGTGGTGGCCAAAAATTGGAAAACGAGGGGATGCCCATCAATTGGGGAATGGCTGAACAAACTGTGGTATATGTTGGTGATGGAATACTATGTGCGAAAAGGAATAATAAAGTGGAGGAGTTCCATGGAGACTGGAACGACCTCCAGGAAGTGATGCAGAGCGAGAGGAGCAGAACCAGGAGAATATTGTACACAGAGACAAACACACTGTGGTATAATCGAACATAATGGACTTCTCCATTAGTGGTGGTGTAATGTCCCTGAACAATCTGCAGGGATCTAGGAGAAAAAACACTATTCATAAGCAGAGGACAAACTGTGGGAGTAGAAACACCGAGGAAAAGCAATTGCCTGACTACAGCGGTAGAGGGGACATGACAGAGGAGAGACTCTAAATGAACACGCTAATGCAAATATTAACAACATGGCAATGGGTTCAAATCAAGAACACATGTGATACCCAGTGGAATCACGCGTCGGCTATGGGGGGTGGGTGGAGGAAAAGAAAATGATCTTTGTCTTTAATGAATAATGCATGGAAATGATCAAATAAAATATAATAAAATTTAAAAAAAGAATGATTGACAGATCTTTAAAAAAAGATAAGAATAAAATAACAGTGAAGCTGAAGATGATAATGTTTAATAACAATGACAACCAGCATTTATATATTCCTTTATTGTTTGCAAAACTCTTTACATACACCCATTAGCTCTTATTCTAGATCTCTCATCATATTGTTTTCTTGTTTCAATATATTTTAGTTTGTCTTTGCCCTTGATTTTTTAACAATTTTTAATTTGGTCAATTTCAAACATTATTCCTTGGTTACAAAAATCATTTTCTAGTCCTTCCTCCCCACCCCCTCTTCCATACCCAGCACACCATTCCACTGGGTATTACATGTTTCCTTGATCAGAACTCATTTCTATGTTTTTGGTGTTTGCACTAGGATGTTCATTTAGAGCAGTGGTCCTCAACCTTTCTAATGCCGTGACCCTGCAATATAGTTCCTCATGTTGCAGTGACCCCAAACTAAAAAAAATATTTTGGTGGCTACTTCAAAACTGTAATTTTGCTACAGTTATGATTTGGAATGTAAATACCTGATATGCATTATGTATTCTCATTGCTACAAATTGAGAGGTTGAGAACTGCTGATTTAGAGTCTACATCCCCAGTTATATCCCCCTGGACCCATGTAGCCAAGCAGTTGTTTTTCTTTGGTGTTTCTACTCCCACGGTTTTTCCTCTGGATGTGGATAGTGTTTTTTCTCATAGATCCCTCTGGGTTGTTCAGGAACACTGTATTGTCACTAATTGAGAAGTCTATTACATTAGATTGTACCACAGTGTATTCATCTCTGTGTACATTGTTCTCCTGGTTCTGCTCCTTTAACTCTGCATCACTTCCTGGGGGTTGTTTCAGTCTCCATGGAATTCCTCCACTTTATTATTCCTTTGAGCACAATAGTATTCCATCACTAACATATACCACAATTTGTTCAGCCATTCCCTAATTTGAAGGGCATCCCCTCATTTTCCAATTTTTTGCCACCACAAAGAGCACAGCTATGAATATTCTTGTACATGTCTTTTTCCTTATTATCTCTTTGGGATACAAACCCAGCAGTGCTATGGCTGGGTCAAAAGGCAGACAGGCTTTTAGCGCCCTTTGGGCATAGTTCCAAATTGCTCTCCAGAATTGTTGGATCAATTCAGAACTCCACCAGCAATGAATTAGTGTCCTGACTTTGTCACATCACCTCCAGCACTCATTACTTTCTGTCGCTGTAATGTTAGCCAATCTGCTATGTGCGAGGTGGTACCTCAGAGTTGTTTTGATTTGCATCTCTCTAATTATAAGACATTTAGAATACTTTTTCATGTGATTATAAAATTTCCTATTAATGTCCCTTGCCCACTTATCAATTGGAGAATGGCTTGATTTTTTGTACAATTGATTTAGTTCTTCATAAATTTGAGTAATTAGACCTTTGTCAGAGGTTTTTGTTATGAAGATTGTTTCCCAGTTTGTTATTTCCTTTCTATTTTTGGTTACATTGGTTTTGTTTGTACAAAACCTTTTTAATTTGATGTAGTCAAAATTATTGATTTTACATTTTGTTACTCTTTCTAAGTCTTGCTTGGTTTTAAAATCTTTCCTTTCCCAAAGGTCTGATATGTATACTATTCTGTGTTCGCATAATTTGCTTATAGTTTCCTTCTTTATGTTCAAGTCATTCCCCCATTCTGAGTTTATCTTGGTGTAGAGTGTGAGGTGTTGGTCCAAGCCTAATCTCTCCCACACTGTCTTCCAATTTTCTCAGAAGTTTTTATCGAATAATGGATTTTTGTCCCAAAAGCTGGGATCTTTGGGTTTATCGTATACTGTCTTGCTGAGGTCTCTTGCTCCCAGTCTATTCCACTGATCCTCCTTTCTGTCTCTTATCCAGTACCAAATTGTTTTGATGACCACTGCTTTATAGTATAGTTTGAGATCTGGGACTGCAAGGCCACCTTCCTTTGCATTTTTTTTCACATTTTCCCTGAATATCCTTGATCTTTTGTTCTTCCAAATGAATTTCGTTATGGTTTTTTCTAATTCAGTAAAAAAGTTTTTTGGTAGTTCTATGGGTATGGCACTAAATAAATAGATAAGTTTGGGTAGGATGGTTATTTTTATTATCTTAGCTCATCCTACCGATGAGCAGTTAATGTTTTTCCAATTGTTTAGATCTAGTTTAGTTGTGTGGAAAGTGTTTTCTAGTTGTGTTCTTATAGTTACTGTGTTTGTCTCAGCAGATAGATTCCTAAGTATTTTATATTGTCAAGAGTGATTTTAAATGGAATTTCTCTTTCTAATTCTGGCTGCTGAGCTGTGTTGGAGATATATAGAAATGCTGATAACTTATGTGGGTTTATTTTGTATCCTGCAACTTTGCTAAAGTTGTTGATTATTTCCACTTTTTAGTTGATTCTCTAGGATTCTTTAAGCTTGGTCTCTTAATTTCCAATTTTAATATCTTCAATTTCTTTTTTTTCTCTAATTGCTACAGCTAGTGTTTCTAGTACAATATTAAATAATAAAGGTGATAATGGACAACCTTGTTTCACTCCTGATCTTATTGAGAATGCTTCTAATTTATCCCCATTGCAGATGATGTTGGCTGATGGTTTTAGATATATACTGTTTATTATTTTTAGGAAAGGCTCTTCTATTCCTATACTTTCTAGTGTTTTCAATAGGAATGAGTGTTGTATTTTGTCAAAAGCATTTTCTGTGTCTATTGAAATAATCATGTGATTTTTGTTGGGTTGCTTCTTGATATGGTCAATTATGTGGATGGTTTTCCTGATATTGAATCATCCTTATATATATCCTGGTATAAATCCTACCTGATCATAGTGGATGACCCCTGTGATGGCTTGCTGGAGTCTTTTTGCTAGTATCCTATTTAAGATTTTTGCATCTATGTTCATTAAGGAGATTGGTCTGTAGTTTTATTTCTCCATTTTTGACTTGCCTGGCTTTGGAAACAGTACCATATTTGTGTCATAAAAGGAATTTGATAGAACTCCCTCTTTGCTTATTATGTCAAATAGTTTGTATAGTATTAGGATTAGCTATTCTTTGAATGTTTGATAGAATTCACTTGTGAATCCATCAGGCCCTTGGGATTTTTTCTTAGGGAGTTCTTTGATGTCTTGTTCAATTTATTTTTCTGATATGGGATTATTTAAGAATTCTATTTCTTCTGTTAATCTAGGCAATTTATATTTTTGTAAATATTCATCCATATCACCTAGGTTGATATATTATTGCCATATAACTGGGCAAAATAGTTTTTAATGATTGCCTTAATTTCCTCTTAATTGGAAGTGAGGTCTCCCTTTTCATCCATGATACTGTTAATTTGGTTTTCTTTTTTTCCTTTTTTATTAGATTGACCTGTACTTTGTCTATTTTGCTTTTTTTTTTCAAAATGCCAGCTTCTAGTCTTATTTATTAGTTCAATAGTTCTATCACTTTCAATTTTATTAATTTCTCCCTTCATTTTTAGGATCTCTAGTTTAGTTTTCTTCTGGGAGTCTTTAATTTGTTCACTTTCAAGTTTTTTGATTTACATGTCCAATTCATTGACCTCGGTTCTCTCTAATTTGTAAATATATGAAATCGAGGATATAAATTTTCCCCTGAGTACTGCTTGGCTGCATTTCAAAGAGTTTGAAAGGATGTCTCATCATTGTCATTTTCATCAATGAAATTATTAATTGTTTCTATGATTTGGTCTTTAACCAATTTTGGAGAATCATATTATTTAATTTCCAATTAATTTTTGATTTGGCTCTCCATGTACCCTTACTGATTATTATTTTTATTGCCTTGTGAATTGAAAAGGTTGCATTTATTATTTCTACTTTTCTACATTTGCTTGCCATCTTTTTATGACCTAGTATATGGTCTATCTTTGTGAATGTACCATGTGGTGCTGAAAAGAAGGTGTATTCCTTTTTGTCCCTATTTATTTTTCTCCATATATCTATTAACTCTAATTTTGCTAAGATTTCATTCACCTCTTTCTTATTTATTTTTTTATTTGATTTATCAAAATTTGATAGTAGTAGGTTCAGGTTTCCCACTACTATAATTTTACTATCTATTTCCTCTTTCAATTCTACTCGTTTTCCCATGAGAAATTTGGGTGATATACCATTTGGTGCATACATTTTGATTAGTGACATTTCCTCATTGTCTATACTCCCTTTTATCAGGATGTATTTACCTTCCCTATCCCTTTCAATCAGGTCTATTTTTACTTTGGCGTTGTCAGATATCATGATTACAACTCCTGCCTTCTTTCTATCAGTTGAGGCCCAAAAGGTCTTGCTCTAACCTTTAATTCTGACCTTGTGAGTATCTACTCACCTCAGGTGTGCTTCTTGTAGACAACATATGGGAGGGTTTTGGATTCGAATCCACTCTTCTATTTGTTTACATTTTGTGTGTGAGTTCATCCCATTCATGTTCAAAGTTATGATTGTCACTTGTGAATTCCCTAGCATTTTGATATCCTCTCTTAGTTCTGTGCTTTCTTCTTTTGCTATATCCTTTTAAACCAGTGGTTTACTTTTAATCAATCTCCCTAATCCCAACCTTTAATATTCTTCCCTTTCTGATCCCTCCCTTTTTGTTCCCTTCTTGTTTTTTTAGGGTCTGTTAAGTTCCCTCCCCCCTCTCCTTCCCTCCCTTTTTGTACTCCCTTCCCCTTATGCCCCTTAGTTTCTCCTTCTCACTTACAGGGTAGGATAAGATAGAATTCAAGATCCCAGTGGATCTTGATGCTCTTCCCTCTCAGAACTGATTTCACTGAGAGTAAGTTTTAAGTATTATCTATTAGCATTTACTTCCTCTCCTTCTTAAAAGAGGTATTCTTCCCCTTCCCTTCCCATGTGTATCTTTGTGTGATAAAGATTATCCTATTTATTTTATTTCTTCAAGTTTCTCTTGGTACCATCTTCAATTCCCCCAACCCTATTTCTTTTTCTTTTTTTTTTTTTGCATATCATCTTATAGCCCTTAATGCCCCAATCTATGAGTGATTCTTCTAATTACTATAATAATGAATATACCATTTGAGAGTTACAAATGACATTTCCCCCCATATATTAATATATATGTATATATATAATTTGATCTAATTGTAGCCTTATAAAGAAGAGTTTGAATAAAAAAACAATTTCCCCTTTTCCCTCTCTTTCTTATTAACCTCTTCATGTTTCTCTTGATCTTTGTGTTTGAATATCAAAGTTTCCACTTTATTCTGGTCTTTTCTTTACAAATACTTGGAAATCTCCTATTTTGTTGAATGTCCATACTTTCCCCTGAAAGCATATAGTCAGTTTTGATGGATAGGTGATTCTTGGTTGAAGACCCAGTTCTCTTGCCTTTCTGAAAATCATGCTCTAGGCCTTGTGGTCCTTTAGTGTGGAAGCTGCCAGGTCTCATGTGATCCTGATTGGTGCTCCTTGGTATCTGAATTGTCTCTTTGGGGCTTCTTGTAGAATTTTCTCCTTAGCTTGAAAGCTTTGGAATTTGGCAATTACATTTCTGGGATTTGTCTTTGGGGGATTTAGTGTAGAGGGTGTTCTATGAATTCTTTCAATGTCTATTTTTCCCCCATGTTCAAGAACATCAGGGTAGTTTTCTTGGATGATTTCTTGTATTATGATGTCAAGATTTCTGTTTATTTCTGGCTTTTCAGGTAGACCAATAATTCTCAAATTGTCTCATTGTGATGTTTTCTTGATATGTCATCTTGTCAGTGAGACATTTTATGTTTTCTTCTATTTTATCAGTCTTTTGACTTTGCTCTATTAATTCTTGCTCTTTTGCAAGATCATTGGTTTCCAGTTGCCCAAATCTGGTCCTTAAGGCCTAGTTTTCTGTTATAACTTTTTGGTTTTCTGCTTTAATCTTTTGAATTTCCTTTTTAGTTTGGCCTATCCTGCTTTTTTGAGGCTTCCACATGTTTCTCCAATTGAGAGTTCTTGTCCGTCAAACTGTTGTTTTCTCTATGAACTATTTCCCACTTTTCTTGCTGAAGGCTTCCATCTTTTGGTTAAACTCCAGTTTAAATTCTCCATGAGCTTGTGGACAATTTACATTTTTTTTTGAAGATTTTGGTATTGTTTGAATTTTCTCCTGTATTTCCTCTGTAGCCTGGTCTCTGAAAAAAATTTCGAGGGTCAATGCCTTTTTTTTTTTTACTGGTGGTGGATGGAGATTCTGGCTCCTGTGTGCAATTTGCCATCACTGTGGGGGTTTTCCCTTCCCTTTTTAGTCAGAGATCTGAGTGAGATTGGCAGGGTGTCTGTGTATGGAGTCAAGAAGCAAGGATTTTGCCTGAGGCAAGCTCTCAAATCTTAGCAGCTACTGCTACTTGCTGCCCTTCTCTGCACCTCCTTGTTGAGAGCGTGCATGGTCTGAGCTCCCTAGCCCTCCAGGGTTTCAAGTATAGCTGCTCTCTGGGGTAGGTCCTCAGTATTTTTAGTCAGCTCCCAAGGACCTAGAGGTACCCCTTGCTCAATCCAGATGTATCCCTCTCTCACTCGCTGATTCTGGCACATGCTGGCTCTGACTCTGGCTCTTTAGGTGGGGTGGGGAAGGGTAGATCAGCTCACATTTGGTGGGAGCTTTTTCACCCCCTTATAGTGTGGAAAACCTTCAATGCTGTGCCCTACTGTATAGTCCCTTTGATCTTATGAAAATGTTTTTTTTGGTCTTTTGAGGTATTCTATATTGGTGGGTCTGAGGAGAGGAAGTGTTTTGTGTCTAGACTGTCACCATGCTTACCTAGAAGTAGTGTCTTTTCCCTTCTTAAAAGGTAGTACCTCAGAGATTTTCCAAATATGATCTTATTCATGTTGGATAAATTGGAATATGACTTTATTACTGAAGGCTAGCACTATTGATCACATTAGCATACATTTTAGCCACACCACTATATATAGGACTATTTAAGTAAAATGCCCATGTATTTTTGCTAGTAATTAAGGTTTACTTTTTACATCTATATTTCTTTTCTGAATTCTCTAACTTTAAATAAGAATAGTAATGAAAATGTAAGCAATGACTTCAATATTTGTAGATGGTTGTTATTTTTAATCAGGATTTGAGAGCAAAACATTCTAGATTCCTTCTGATGGTTTCATCTGAGTTACCTGATATGAATAGTGGTCCTTAGATTTGAAAAATCTCAGGAGACTCAGCTTTCAAGTATATTCTCCAAGAATAATCTTGATTTATCCTCTAAGTTATTCAATCATATAAATTTGTCTTTGTATATCTCATCAAAGTCATTCCCACCATGATTCTTCTTTTCTTCTGATACTGAATACTGAATAACCTCTTGCCTCCTGTTTTCTGTGACTTTTCCTTGGTACAAGAGAAACTGCTTCCTCTAGAGACAGTCCAATTTCCTCTTTATACAAAGAGGCCTCCTAACTATTTGTTCAGTTTTTTTTCAGTTGTATCTGATTCCTTGTGGACCTATTTGGGGTTTTCCTGGTAAATACAGTGGAGTGGTTTGCCACTTCCTTCTCCAGCTCATTTTACATTTGAGGGAATTCACATAGCTACTTTGACTCAAGTTCTTATCACCTCCAATTTGGACTATTATAAATCTCCTATGTGGTCTTCCTGTTTAATGTCTCTCTCAGTTCTCCAA
Source organism: Monodelphis domestica (assembly GCF_027887165.1). Classification (NCBI taxonomy): domain Eukaryota; kingdom Metazoa; phylum Chordata; class Mammalia; order Didelphimorphia; family Didelphidae; genus Monodelphis; species Monodelphis domestica. Next base: position 390,466,610 of record NC_077229.1, read on the forward strand.
ACTATTCTCCACTTAGTGGTGAAGTTATTCCCCTAACATTTTGATCATGTCTCTCTCTCCATCTTCAGTAAATTCAGTGTATTTTTATTGTTTTTAGGATCACCTCAATTCATCTTTAGCATCACCTCAATTATCTTATCCTTTTCAAGGTACATTTTTTCATGCACATTTTATAATGCACATGAATAGTAATGCAGTAATCCAAATAGATAATTTATAAATAAGTAAATATATACATACTAGGGATACATGCTTAAAATTTTTTACTTATGGCCTGAGCAACCAAAAGAAAGTTTGCAGATCATTGACACAATGATATAGAAAGCTTGTTTTGGAATCAGGGAGATCTGGATTGAAACACTGGGATAAATGTGTGTCATTGGAAAAAATTACTTAATATCAGAATGCCCCAGTTGTATAAAAGATTTAGATTTGTATTTCTAGAGCAAGTCATGAAATGCACCCTGTATCTAAAAAGGCCTGGTAATCACAAAAAACTTAAAACTTGCATTATGCTTTTATATTCAAGATTTCATTTGATCCTCAAAATAACTTGGGAGATATATTCTGTTGTTTTCCCTAAGTTACAAATGAGTAAAGAGATTTACACTTGCCAGAGTTATGCAACTATTGAGTATCAGAGACAGGATTTGATCCTGTGTTTTCTAAAATCCCAATCCAACTAATTCTTTGAGGATTTATGTAAGTTGGCTTTGTGGTTATAAAAGGTCAAAGGGGAAAAATGAAAAAAATTACAATGAATTTTTCACCAAAAGGGAAAAAAAATGGAACATACTCTTTGGAGATCAGTAGAAGATTGAAAGATTGAAACGGAATTGCAGAAATGAAGGAAAACTCATTTGTCTTTGCTTTCTCTCTCTTTTGGGCAGTTCCATGTTTTTGAAGAAAGGCTTATAGCCTAGAGTAGGAACACAAAGTAAAGAAATGAAGCCAAAAGATGGGATCTATTTAACTCAAATAAAATCCTCTCAGCTAACGGAAGGCAAAACCACAAACAGTAATAAGAAACAAGATAGGAATTAGTAAAATGAAAGTTAACAAAGGTTACTGAGAAGCTTAGGGTTAGAGAAATGTGAAAATATGTAATTATTTTAATACATAATTTTTATGAAATAGAAATTCTTACCTATAAAATGTTGGAATGAGCGTTGATGGTTCTATATGATTTTCAAAGTAATCTTTTATAGGCACAGATGTGATTATGCAACTCTCCTACTCAGAACCTTTTTATGACTCTAATCACCTAATTTAATGATTCAATTCAATTCAAAATAATTCAATTAATAAATTCAAAGTGCTCCACAATTTAGTTCTAATCATCTTTCCAATTATATATATGTGTATATCATCACTTCCCATCATTAACTATAATTTCTAACTACACTACTATCCTCTATCTAGTCCTACCTATCCTCTAACCCTAACTATCCTCTAACAGTTACTATCCTGTATCTAGTCCTACCCTCTCTTATCTCTTTCACTTTGGGCTAATCTAGTTCCCCCTCCACTCCAGCTCTAATTGTTGTGAATCTTTCCTTCTTTCAAGATCTAACTCAATTGACACCTGATCCTTGAAACTTACATAAAGCTTTGTTTGGATCTGTTCTTTGCATTTATTCTAGTATAAATCATAATTTGGTTATTTGGGTAAGTTTCTCATTTCTTCTACTAAAGCCCAAGTTTCCCTCTTCTACTGGAGTTAGAATTCTTTGTGGGACAAGTTATCATATCTTATTTCATTATGGAAACCCCCCTAAGTAATAACCTAGTATAGAGCCTTGGACATGCTATTAAATGTTTAATAAATGTTTACTAATTTCTAGAGCCTGCCTTCTTGCTTGGACCATGTGGCCAGAAGTGTGGCTTCCTACTTCTACCAAATGATATGGAACCCTAAATACCACTAGCAGTGATTAAGGACTAAGGTAAAATTAAGTCATAGAATAGGAAGATAGACTTTTGACAACTTCCCAGTTTAGGAGAATTTCCTTTCCTATGTCCATGTTCTTTAGCTTCCTTGTAATTATTTCACTAGACTAGGTGATCTTAGTCCCATTCCCTTAGCAAATAAGTTTCCTTGAGGCAGAAATTGTTTCCTTCTCTGTCTTTATATCTGCAGTATCAAGAATGGTGCCTGACACAAAGAAAGCCCTAAATAAATGCTTATTGAATTTAATTGATTCAGTCTTGGATGATTCTCTTGGCTTGAATCCTGAAATTTCTGCAGCCAAATAGGGCAGTTTGTAAAATGCAACAGGAATGTTTCTTTGGAGTGCTATTGCTAACGACATTTGATATTTGATAGTGCATGACACGTTTTTAATGGACTACACAAATACTAAAGGAAATTCCTTAGAAAGTCTCTGAGAGACCAATTTCATTTTTACACCACATAAAAGTACTCTAAGATGGAAGCACCTGATGAAATTCAAATTGTAGTCAGCTGGATGGAACAATTGGTACAAAATGGATTTCTTCTACTTTCCTTTGCAATAAGATAGTTTCTTTTTTCACACCTTATGCAAGTATTTTCTACTTAGTTTTAAAACAAAATTCATAGTGGTAAACAATTTTTGCCAGATGATTTATTCTTTGAATTCTGTGAAGTTCTATTATGTTTTTTCTCAATCTTTTATTTTTTAAACACATATCTGCCTCTTTAAGTCTTTTTTAAAAAGTTACATTTCATTCAAGTAGGCATCTCTAGGGAATTTGGTCTTTAACATAAATAAACTGTTAGGTAACTAAAACTTACCTTTCTCTTTAAAAAAAGGTTGTAGTTTACCTTTTGGCACCAAATCATTAGATTAATTTTATTTCAAAGGATCATAGGTTTATAGTTGGAAGCAATGTTAGAAGTCAGCTAGTTCCACTGATTGTTTTATAGATTAGAATACTTCAACATAGAGTGATTAAATGACTTGCCCAAAGGCACACAGCTTGCAAATGGAAGATTTGAATACAGATATTCTGATGACAAATCAGGACTCCTTCCACTCTTCCATGCATGATGGCTCAATATCTCTCCTAACTACTTTCGATTTCCTCCATTGACAAAATCACAGATATATACTAAAACTACAGTTTATGGATTACATATTCTAAATTCCCTTAAGCAATATGTAGTATAATTAATTTAAGATTTTCTTGATGACTTCAGAATCATCAATATTTATGCCAGTTACTTGAGGATGCTCTATATGATCCCAGATTGCTATTCAATTTTGATCCTAAGGCCAGTTTTTATAACTGTTTTTTGAAACCCTTACCTCCCATCTTAGAATAAATACTGGATATTGGTTCTACAGCAGAAAAGTGGTAAGGGCTAGGCCATGGGGGTTAAGTAGCTTGTCCAGGGTCACATAGCTAGGAAGTGTCTGAGGCCATATTTGAACCCAGGACCTCCCATCTCTGGTCCTGGCTCTCAATCCACTGAGCCACCTAGCTGCTCCCTTTTATATCTTTTTTATCTCTTCCTTCACTTTTAGGCTATCAACTCTCATTTCCTATCCTTGTAACTTCTTCCCACTACTGGATCTTCTGATATTTTAAATGTGTTAGTAAAGTTAGTAAATCAGATTTCCAAATTTGTCAATATTTATACAAAGTGTAGGTATATGGGCTTTATTTGAAAATGTGTCTCTCTCAAATGCTTCTATACATGTGGAATGTAGGAACTTTTATGCTTGGATTTTATGACACTACTTTTGGATACTTGTGTATTGTTTTTGCTTATGGTTCCTAATTTTCAGCTTGGGTCTAGATGTGCAAAGTTATCAGATGAATTGTATTACTGTAATGTTTCAGGAAGCACTTCGATTCTCCTAAAATCTGTAAAATCTTAAATATGTTAGGCAGTAATCCTCTAAGCCATATATTGTAGGATCTCTGTGTAATTCCTACTGATAAAATATTTTATGGACAGAGCATCTCAGAATATCCAGTTTCACTTATTTAATCAGGTTACTTTTGATTCACACAATGAAATTTGAACAAAAGAAAACACAAAACCAGCCATTCTTCTTAAAAAAAACTATCATTTTATGTACATGGTCCATATTTTTATTTAAAATTATGACCCTATAGCTCTCAACTTTCATTTTATAGACCTTGGATGATAGAATCACCTATTATATTATTATTGGTAAGATTAAATTTGTCAATGAAAGAAGGGAAAATCCCATAAACTCTTTTTATAAATGCATATTTTTTAGCAATAAAAAATCACAAACTACACTGGAAAAGGTTTCTTTTATAAGTCATCCAACATTTAGACATAATCACATATCAAATTTTCCATCTGTCATAGGAAAGGAATCTATAATGGTCTTTATTCAAGGCTGACCAGTATCAAAATCAGCCCTTTGCAAAAGCTAGCCAAACTCCTTATCAAATTTAAAATACCTACACATTTAGGCACATGTATGCATTTAAAAGTCTGCTGATTGTAACCAACGACGTTCAGCACAGGAAACAGAGTAAAAGTCATTTTTATATCTTGATTTCTTTGCCATAGTTCTTATCTATATAGTATATGCTGAATACTTATGAAAATCTGTAATTTTTTATTCTGAACTATTTGCTATGATATTCACTCAATGGCTGAAAGCTTTTAAAATCACACTTGATCCACCTGAGATGACTAAGGAACTCAAAATATTGTTTCAGACATTCCATTATCAAAGGATGATACTCTAAACTCAATTGAATTTTAAGAAAAGCAATTTTTATGAGTTATTTTTGTGTGATAACATTGTAGTAAGTATTTGGGTGAGGGAGTGGAGTGTAGAATACTTCCCTGTGATGGTAGATATTCTTAAGATGGACAGATATAAAGGAGTTGAATAACTATTTAAGTAGAGCATAAATACTTCAAAGACGATGTGGATTAAACCAAGAGTCTTCCATCTGAGCTTCACTGAATAGCAAGAGTTCACAGAATCTGGTAATATGATATCTAAGTCTTTCCTCTGCCATGAGCACTTGGAATAGTGGAAATCATTCTTCATCTTGATTTGGAATCAGAGAATTTGGCTTAAAGATTCCATCTCTTCCAATTTTGGGCATTCTGACCTTGGGCTTAATTTATTTGCCCTATATGAACCTCAGCTGAGTCATCTGTAAAATGAGGGGGATTGGATTGGATGACTGTAAGTTTCTTTATATTCCAATCAATAATCCTATGATCATTATGAAGAGAATGGGAAGCCATTATTTCCATGACCTCTACTTCTTAAATGCTCCCAAATATGATAATGTCTTCTGTTTTATTTATACAAAGTAGGTGATTTGAACTACTGAAAACTGAAGGGGGAGGAAAGAACAGATAAGATGAATGAGAAAATTATAAAGAAATGTTAAAAGATAATAGCTTTTAGAAGGATTAAAAAAAGATCAGGATTTTAAGGGGTTTGCTTTCTAAGATCTAGGCCACAATTACATACCTGGCTCTTCTATAAAACTTTAAAATTTGTAAAATATAAGTTGCCTGGATTAATGAAAGAGGAAATAGAATGCTTAAATTATCTGATCTCAGAAAAAGAAACTGAACAATCCATCAAGGAACTCCATAAGGAAAAAAAAAACCCAGGGCCTGAAGGATTCACAAGTGAATTTTATCAAACATTTAAAGAACAACTAATCCTAATACAATATAAACTATTTGACAAAATAAGCAAAGAAAGAGTTCTATCAAATTCATTTTATGACACAAATATGATACTCATTCCAAAGCCAGGTAGACCAAAAACAGAGAAAGAAAACTATAGACCAATCTCCTTAATGAACACAGACACGAAAATCTTAAGTAGAATATTAGCAAAAAGACTCCAGCAAGTGATAATGAGGATTATTAATTATGATCAGGTGGGATTTATATCAGGAATGCAAGGATGGTTTAATATTAGAAAAAATATCCACATAATTGACTATAAATATCAACAATCAAATCAACAGAAAACACAGAATTATCTCAATAGATGCAGAAAAAGCCTTTGACAAAATACAACACTCATTCCTATGTAAAAACTTGAACATATAGGAATAGATGCGCCTTTCCTAAAAATAATAAACATTATGTATTTATAATCATTAACAAGCATCATCTGCAATAGGGATAAATTAGAAGCATTACCATTAACATCAGGAGTGAAGCAAGGATGCCCATTATCACCTATATTATTTAACATTGTACTAGAAACATTAGCAGTAGTAATTAGTGAAGAAAAAGGAATTGAAGGGATTAAAGTAATCAAGGAAGAAGCTAAACTATCAGTCTTTGCAGATGATATGATGGTCTACCTAAAAAATCCTAGAGAATCAACTAAAAAGCTAGTCGAAATAATTAACAACTTTAGCAAAAGTTTCAGGATACAAAATAAACCCACATAATTCTTCAGCATTTTTATTTATTTCCAACACAACCCAGCAGCAAGAGTTAGAAAGAGAAATTCCATTTAAATCACTCTATACAATATAAAATATTTAGAAATTGATTTGCCAAGACAAATACAGGAATTATATGAACACAACTACAAAACACTTTCTACACAATTAAAACTAGATCTAAATAATTGGAAAAATATTAATTGCTTATGGAAGGATGAGCTAATATAATAAAAAAGACAATCCTATCCAAACTTACTTACTTATTTAGTACCATACCTATCAAACTATCAGGAAACTTTTTTGCTGAATTAGAAAAAATTATAACAAAGTTCATTTGGAAGAACAAAAGATCAAGAATATCAAGGGAAATAATGGAAAAAAAATATGAAGGAAGGTGGCCTAGCAGTACCAGATCTTAAACTGTACTATTAAACGGTGGTCATCAAAACATTATGGTACTGGTTAAGAGACAGAAGGGAGGATCAGTGGAATAGTCTTGGGGTAAATGGCCTCATCAAGGGAGTGTATGGTAAACTCAAAGAGTCCAGTTTTGGGGACAAAAATCCCCTATTTTACAAAAACAGCTGGGAAAATTGAAAACAGTATGGGAGAGATTAGGCTTAGGTCAACATCTCACAACCTAAACCTTGATGAATTCAGAATGAGTAAATGACTTAAATATAAAGATGGAAACTATAAATAAATTAGTTGAACATAAAATAGTATACACATCAGATATATGGGAAATGAAAGAATTTAAGACCTAGCAAGATATAGAAAATATTAAAAAATGTAAAATGAATAATTTTGGTTACATTAAATTAAAAAGGTTTTGTACAAACAAAACCAATGGTACCAAAATTAGAAGGGAAGCAACAAATTGGGGAAAATCTTTATAAGAAAAACCTTTGACAAAGGTCTAATTTCTCCAATTTATAAGGAGCTAAATAAATTGTACAAAAAATCAAGCCATTCCCCAATTGATAAATGGGCAAGGGACATGAATAGGTAGTTTTCAGATAAAGAAATCAAAATCATCAATAAGCACATGAAAAAGTGTTCTAAATCTCTTATCATTAGAGAAATTCAAATCAAAACAACTCTGATGTGCCACCTCATATCTAGCAAATTGGCTAATGTGACAGCAAAGCAAAGTAATAAATGTTGGTGGGGATGTGGCAAAATTGGGACACATACACTGCTGGTGGAGTTGTGAATTGATCCAACCATTCTGGAAGGCAATTTGAAACTATGCCCAAAGGACTTTAAAAGATTGTCTGCACTTTGATCCAAGCATAACATTGCTGGGTTTGTACCCCAAAGAGATAATAAGGAAAAAGACTTGTACAAAAACATTTATAGCTGCACTCTTTGTGCTGGCAAAATTTAGAAATTGAGGGGGTTTCCATTGATTGGGAAATGGCTGAACAAATTGTGGTATCAGTTGATGATGGAGCACTATTGTGCTGAAAGCTATGATGAACTGGAGGAATTCCATGTGAACTGGAACGACCACCAGGAATTGATGGAGAATGAAAAGGAGCAGAACTGGCACTGTGGCACAATTGAATGTAATGGACTTCTCTACTAGAAGCAATGCAATGACTCAGGACTATTCTGAGGGACTTATGAGAAAGATCCTATCTACATCCAGAGGAAGAACTGTGGGAGTAGAAATACAGAAGAAAAACATTTCCTTTATCACATGGTTTGATGGGGATATGGGGGATACGATTGGGGATGTAGACTCAAAATGATCACTCTGTTACAAATATTAAGAATTTGAAAATAAGGCTTGATCAACAATACATGTAAAACCCAGTAGAATTGCTCATTGGCTATGGGAGGGGAGAGGTAGGAGGCGAGGGAAAGAACATGAATCATGTAACCATGGAAAAATAGACTAAATTAATTAAATGAATATATCAATTTTAAAATAAATAAATAAAAAAAAGATTTGTACTTTGCATGTATTTATGCTTTGAATATATCTTCACACTTGACCTTCACCCAATTATATAAGGAGAAAATAATATATTTTGGGTATCTTCATTTTATACATAAGGAAATTGAGGCTTAAAGAGCTTAAAAAACTTTCCCATTGGAACAATATAAATCTTAGAGATAGAATTTGATCCCAACTCTTCATGTCTCCAAATTTTCATATAATATATTTGTTTCTTTTTTAACTCTTACCTTTTGCCTTAGAATCAAGATGGTAAGGGGTAGGCAATGGGGGGTAAGTGACTTACCCAGGGTCACACAGCTAGGAAGTATCTGAGGCCAGATTTGAACCTAGGACCAACTAGTTGTCCCTAGGACTGGCTTTCAATCCACTGAGTCTTCTAGCTACTCCCTACCATATTTGTTTCTGATACTTCTGAAACAAGGGTATTGGTCAGCTTACTTGTGAGAAGAGCAGGCATCATGACATATACCCCTTGAGTTTCCAGTTCTTTGCCATAACAAAGAAAGCTGCTATAAACAGTTTTCTACAAGTGGGTCCTTTTCTTCTATATTTGATCTCTGGGATACAGACCTATTAGTGGTATTGCTGAGTTATATATTCAAAACTTTTTCCTGAAGGAGGTAAAAAAGAACAAAGAAATCAGAGGTAACTCTCATTAGAATGGTTTGTTGTTGCTAGAGCTTGAAAGTGATTATCCTTTCAAATCAAGGTTCTTGAAGAAAATTCATTAAAATATGGAATATCTTATAGTCTATGTGAAGTTTTAAAATTGGCTTTAAATTGAATTAATACTTTTGGGGTACTTGGTATGAATTCTAAGGGATGTGAAAAACAGAAAGCATTTTTAAAGAAATCACATGCTTAGCTATCTATAAAAAAGAAGATATAGTCTTCAAAAAATTGATATATGGCATATACATATACTGTGCTATAAGAAATGTAGAAGAAAGTTTCAGAGAAACCTGGAGATAATTACCTGAACTGATGCCAAGTAAAGTAAATATAATAAGAAGAATAATTTACATTCCAACAAAATACTATAAAATTAAAAATTGTGAAAGGCAAGAACTCTGTATCAAATGATCAATCATGACTTAAAAAGATCAATGATGATGAATGCTACCTATCTCCTGAGACTAATATATAATGAGATAAACTTCTTTTGTTTACCTATACAGAATTATTAAAACGCTTTTGCTTTTCAATTTTTTTCCAATGGGAGGGTTTGGGAAATGGAGATACATGCTAGTTACTTTTAAAAAATTTCAAAAGGAAGAACTGGTATAATTCAGAATATTCCATCATAAATTAAAATAAATGAGTGAATTTATGTAGAGATAATTCAAATACTGGTCCTCTGAGGAGTACTAGTTAAAACAAATGTTTTCTTTCTGAAAAAAATATATATGATGTTAATGGCATGACTTGATAAAGATATGAATCCAGAAATAAAATTATGATTTCTTGAGTGAAACTCATAGACTGTTTTTCAGTTGCCATTCTACTCTTGAGGGATATCTAAGACCATTAATGTTTATTTCTGAATTTAAAAGTCAATAGAGCAACAGGGGCATCTGAAAGAATTCAGGAAAGTGTCTATAGGGAAAGAAGAAAGACTCAGTGTTTTGGGAACTAATGATGAAAGGATCTAGAGAAAAATCTACTAGCATTTAAAGGACCAATTAATCAATGTATATTCTCACTTTGGATGAGGGTAGCAGTCAAGCTTTAGAAACTTATATTGAATGGTAAGAATGTGAAGTACAAATGTTTCTCATTATGGGCAATAGGTCTCAAGGGTGCTGTCACCTTTATATACAAGTCATTTCTTTAAGCCATTTGTGTTTTTTATCATATACTAAGTTCATTCTGTAGTGTACAGTTTGATGGCAAACTTCTCCAGTGGCGTAGATACTTACTCAAGGATAATTCTCTCATGAGTTCATCAAGTTCTCACTTAACTCGGGAATCAGTTGTTTTTTCTATTTAGCTTTTTTTGCCACCAAAAAGACATTTCTCAGGGACTTTTCTTTACTGTTTTAAACTATTTTAAATATATTAATTCAAATATTTAATTATTTTGTTTTACATGTATATATTTAGATTAAGAGGGGCAACAAGGTATAGTATATAGGAGACCTGCCCTCAGAGGCAGAACATCTGGATTAAGGTACAACCTGTAATACACATTGGCTATGTGATGATACACAAATCCCTTAACCTCTCAATATTCAAAGGAAATCACTAATACCCTTAAATTGCATTGAAGATGCCAATCTGCATTGGTAAAAGTAGTTTCCTTTCTCAGGATTCCTTTATTCCAATGTAAACACAGTTCAGTTTCTACCCCTATGCCAACTTAGATTGATATGAAATGTTATTTTATTTTTCCTATAAATTTTGTTATTAAACAGAGATTGAATATAATCTTAAATTAATCTGCCACCATAATGTAATTAATGAGTTATTTTAAATTCATATACAGAAATCAATTTATATTTGCCCAAAACTATATTAGAAAATAGGACTAACAAAATGATCTAATTTTTTTATGTCAGATTTGTTCTGAATACATTTTTGTGCATATGAGGGATGTGTGTATGTGTCTATGTGTGGGTATGTGTGTGAAGAGACTTTTTTGTTTTTCTTTTTTATTCATAACACATAGCATAGTGCTTGGGAGATTGTAGGAACTTAATAAATATTTAGTAACTAACAAGTATGTTTGTATACTGTGACCTATTTTACATTATATGGTGCTGTTATAATCTGTATCATGGCTATGGAGATGTTACAGTCAATATTTTCCTTTCCTTGAATTTAGGACTATGTGCGAAGTACATTTTTGTCAATGTATATATTCGTGTACATTTTGTACACATTGACAAAAATGTACATATTTGTGTACAAAATGTACACAAATATATACATTGACAAAAATGTACTTCCCACAAAATATTCTCTAGGAGATCTTGAGTCAATATCTGATTCAGAAAATACAGTCAGATTCTCCAACAGTTTATTGACTAGGCTCTCTGAAACCTGTCAAATAACAATTCAATCCAATTGGTTCTCCAGTGAGACATAGAAACATAGTTTGTGGGGGAGGAGATCTTGAAGGTCACGTAGTTCAATGCCCTCATCATAGAGAAGAGGAAAACAGAGGCCAGGGAATGATTAAGTGAAGGTCTCCTGGATTACTTAATGGCAGAGATGTCCCCTGAGTTCACATCCCCAGTCTCTCTTTCCACAAAGCCATTCTGATTGAGAGATAATTCCAAACGATGCCTGCATATTTCACTATATCACTAACAAAAACCAGGAACATTCCCTTTACCAAAGGTTGTGTTATACATTACTTATGTTATATGAATGTACCATTCCAGGGGGCTAGTTTAACCCTCTGTTACTATGGACACCAAATCTGACCATTCATAAATCCTAGCCTTGGTTATATGCATGACTACATAAGTTCTCATGCAGATGTGAACTTCCCAAAGGGAATATAAACATGATAGCCTATCCATTGCCAGGACTTTCGTTCAAATTCTATAATCATTTTGCCATCATACAAGGAGAGAAAGTGTACTCAAAATTTTCTTTTTTGGAGCAACTACCTCATAATGTTCTCTCAATAAGCCATTATTTAAATGAACTAATAAGCATTTTCCAGTGAGTGGCAAGGTTCACAAAATGGAAAATGGGGACTTTTTGCTACACCCAAGGGATCATTCAAAATACTATTAGGGTCTATGATTTCATCAGTGTGAGTACACACTCCCTTCACTGATGGATAGGACTTTTAATGTAAAAAGCCTATGAAGCATAATAATCAAACAAGACTGTCAAACAGGTACATATAAAAGAACACATGAAGGAAATAACATACACACGTCAAACTTAAATATGAACATTTGTAAATATAGATGTAGATATATCATTAATATAGTACTGAGCTTGAAATCAGGCAGACTCATCTTCTGAGTTCAGTTCTGGCCTCAGATGTGTGATGCTAGGCAAGTCATTTAACCCTGTTTGCCTCAGTTCTTCATCTTTAAAATAAGTTGGAGAAGGGAATTGGCAAACCATTCCAATAGATTTGCCCAAAAAACCCAAATGGGGTCACACAAAGTCAGAGGACTAAAAACAACATATATCTTATATACATCTATACACATATATTTAGTATACACATTCCCATATACATGTTTACATTTGTATGTATAGTCATATATATATATGTATATGGACATATAAATAGATTGTTATAAGTATATAAATAAGTATATACAAGAAGGTGTACCTATATACATGTACCTAAATACACCTATAATACATATATACATATACATATAGGTGTACCTATATATACCTATAATACATATGAATATATGTATTAAATATATATATATATATATATACCTTCAAATATATATGCAAAATGATGTGCACATATATTGCATGAATTCAAGTACACATGTAGGATTCCCTGAAAATTAGAGTTGATTTCTTTCACTATTGTTTCCTTAGAAGTGAAGTAAATTTTTTAAAAAGTATATAGGTATATATTTGTATGCCTACATACAAAAATACATATGATGTATAGGTTATTAGAGCAACATATGGACATACATATAAAGAATACTTTGGATAAGCAATCAGACTTGGAGTCAAGAAAACAATGATTTAAATATTGCCTCTGATATATATTGTGTGACTCCTGGGAAAGTCAATTAACTTCTAAGAGCCCCAGGTCTTAAGACTAAGATGATGTCACAGAGCAGTTGGCAATCTACATTGGCAGAGAGAATTCTTTCTTCCAATGAAATTATAGATCTAATAAAATATGTATATTTGTGTGTAGTGATACAGATGTGTACAGAAGCATAGGTGTCCACATACAGATGCATATATAAAAACATACTTTTAAAAATTGCCTTTATTTCTGAGGCAACAACCACAATATGGAAAAGGACTAATAAAGACTAATTCCAGAAGAGAATTGGGAATTTCATATTACCATCAAAATGGAGCATGGCAGAGTTAGACCAGCTTTCCATATCCAGTTTCCTCTACCAATACAGTCTTCAAGAATTGCTTTCAAAAAAGAAAAAAAAGTGCCACTGACTGATCCATTTATTTGAGAATGAAATTACTTTTGAAAATGCTAAAATACAAAATCATGGTTTTCCCAAATAGCTTGTCCTCAAAAGACTTCTTAGGATGCTACTCTAGGGTCTAATTCCTAATAAAGGAGAAATATGTTTTAAAAAAAGAGATAACCACCCAATTACCTCCTTACAATATTATTCAGTGGCCCAGCAGCCTTTATTAACTGATTTTCTCCTCTTGTGTTTTCCTTTACTACTCAGAGGTAACGAATTGGGTGCCAGGAATACTTACGAAGGGCTCACTGTGAGTTATGGGTTGCTGCAAGTGTGTTAAACTTCAATACCAATTCCAGATGTTTACTATTCAAACAGCACATTTTCAGTTATGTGAACTTAAACTGCTGTTGTGAAATTGGCAGTGGTATATAATCTTCTATCTCATTAGTCAAATCAATGTTCCTGGTAATCATTTGTGAGGTTTTACAAGGTAGTTGTTGGGAGGCACAATCTGCACTCTGGTCAGATGGCTTTGAATGATTCATTTTGCATCATTAAGTGTTTCTTAAAAAAATCTTAGACATATATTATTCTCATTCATATCTACTGAGATGCAAAGAAGCTGACTCTTGTAAAAGAACAACATATCCCGTTAAATGAGTTAAGAATTTAAATGATTTTAAACCTGCAAAATTATTATACAATTACTTTTAAAAGAAGAGGGACAACTATGATTTTGCCTCATTCTGTCCCTTACAAATGCTTCTGATGAAGTGTAAGGCCACTGTGACGATAGAAGAGTTGAGCAGATGATAAAAAGTACACGTTACAGATTGCTAGCGTTTCGCACCTAAGAATTCCAAGTTGTCATTTTCCTATTGATCTTAGACATAACACTCTAGGACCAAATAGCAAATGAACAGGAAATTGAAGGTCAAATTGTTCTTAAGCCCTTTGTACCCACAAATTATAAGCTGCTAGCAACAGGGTTGTAAAATCCTCAGCAGGTAGCGGGAAGATGTTATATGGAGGCTCATAACAGCTGGTTTTTGTTTTAGACATGCTCTCCAAAGAGGATTATTTACAGCAAGTTCAAATTTGGAAGAAAAAAGAAGTTTGATAATAAATTCAGTAATACGTGTAAAAACCAACATTTCAATAAAAGAAGGCATAGCTATTTTAGACAGCTTTCAACAGCTAGAAACAATTTCCTGACAAGTTGCATTTTTTTCTTACTTGCAAAGAATAAAATGGGTGATGTAGCTTAGTGGTGTTTGAACCGAAACCTCTACAAAGGGAATTGTATGCCTTTGATAGCTGGAGTGACTGCTGGCACAATGCTTTATTTTTAAATTAGGTCTTCTTAAAAGTAAGGTTCTGGGACTCAAACTCCTCCTGTATATCTTTTATTCTGTTAGACACAAAAGAACTTAATTCGAGAAAGAAGTGATTCACTTTTGCAAAAGAAAAATGAATTCCTAATATTTTATCTGTAGCTAAATAGCTTATCACACATGCACAAAGATGTATCTATATAAGTATTAATATACATATATGTGTATACACACAAATATATATATATATATATACATATATATACATATACTACACATAAAGCATACAGGATGTATATTATATATAAGTAGTGAATTTCTACTTCTCTATTCTAGAAAATATTTGGACATTTGCTGTTTGTGAGCAGAGCTAATTATTATATCAACTATTTCCCATTCTCCTGTGGGTTCTTTCCTGGCTCTTCCCATCAGGACTGTCATTCTCTTTAGGTCATGCCATTGGCTCTATCCCTCAAATGAATAGTTTTTTCTTTCACACCTATAAATGACTTTCAAATAGGAGGTGACTACCTCAGAAAGGACAACTCCAACTTATATACCATGATTATTGCTTTCTTGGCCTAGGTCTTCATCCATATTCATTGTTCATTTTCTACTTTATAAAAAGCTATAAAAATGGGAACATTTTATATTTTATATAAATGGGAGAATTGAGAGGTTGAGAGAGGACAGAGGAGACTTTCCAAAGTCCTATCATATCTATACAAACTAACTTGGCCTTTATAGAGTACAAGGAAAATCCTACTTCCAACAAATCCTTGATTTTCTTTCAAATTGAGATAGAATAAAAGGTTTCTTCTGTTGTTTCTTATGAAGAAAGAGATTAAAAGAAAAAGGTCTCCTTTGGAGGGTCACCAGAAGTTTCAAAATCTGACCTACTAACAATTACAAGTCTTATTTTATAGTATTTTTAAATTTTGATCTCTTTACTTGTTTAGGGAAATTGCCATAGAAGAAAATCCCTTCCTTCTACCAATGCAGAGAATAAATCTTCCTATTTCCCTTCCCTTCCCTTCTTTCCCCTTCCTTTCCTTTCCCTTTCTTTTCCTTCCCCCTTCTCGTTCCTTCCTTCCTTCTTGGCTAGGCAAATATAGATCAATTGCCTTTCTCAGGGTCACAAAATAGTGTGTAGCAAAGACAAATGAAATTTTGAACTTTATGAGTCCTAACTCCAAGAGCAAATCTTTCCCCACTGTTTGAAACATTTTTCTCTACCTGTAAACCTAGGTTAGATTTTTTAAAGAGGGTGGGATTTGGTCAAATTTGGCAAAAGACCATATGAAAAATAGCCTTTTTAGCAGGAAAAACTATTGGCTAGGGAGGCTGAGGATTTGGGCTTAAATCCTCTTCTCATACCTACTACCCATATGATCTCTCTGGTCCTCAGTTTCCTCATTTGTAAAGTGAAGGGTTGGGTTTAATGTTCTCAAAGGCCTTTCCTACCAGGAGATATGAAAGAAAATCCTTCAAAGAGAATGAATCCTTTAGTGCATTTCAGAATAAAATTACAAGGGAAAGCAATTAGAATTTCCTAGTTTAAGCAACACATTTGCATATTTTATGTGGTAATTAAAGAACTGTGTTCACCTAAATTAGTATCTTAATATATTAAGGATATCTTCAAAGTATTTGCACAATGTAAACTTTTAAACTGCATAGAGTCTTTTGGAGTGCTCTGTACTATAACCTATATTTGGGGCTATTTTATTCTCCCACTATAAGCCGTAACTTTTAATATAAAATAGATGGGAAAAAAAGGCACAAATGTCCTCTACAGAACCTAAGCAAGTGACTAAGAAACGAGAGCAACATCAAACATCGAAACAACAAAAACAATAAGCCCTCTAGCAACACTTCCTTTTCAAATCATTCCATACTGTGTGTGAATAGGAAAAAATATAAACCATAAATAATCACAGCATCAGTCATTTGAAAAAAAAAGATAAAATATAAAATATATGTCACAATACATTTTCAGAATATGCTTTTAATCCTTTTACTTCATAATTTATAACTGATGTTAGTATATATTTAAACAATGTGTAGCATGGATAATTCTTTAAACTTAATAGAGTGATTTTATTATGCTCACTAATTTTAAATATTCCACATATTAATTAGCTTGGGAATAAATCAGAAAATTCCATGTATATGTTGAAAATTTTAAAGTTCAGAAATGTTTTTCATTAATAATAACAAATAAATAATCAAAATAAGAGTGCATGGCTGCATAATTCTTCCTGGTTTTGAAATTCATTCACATCTCTTATTTCGTTTGATTCTCTTCAATGAGAACTCCTAGATTAAGAAGTATAATGATTATCCCCATTTTACAGACAAGAACAGGAATGTCAAATGAATTGACATACTACAAATATATGTTTTTATTGTTGTTGCTGAGTTATTCTTCAGTAGTATCTGATTCTTTGTGACCACATTTGCAATTTTCTTGGCAAAGATATTGGAGTGGTTTACCAATTCCTTCTCCAGCACATTTTACAGATGAGAAAATTGAGGCAGACAGGAGTGAGTTGCCCAGAAAGATGAGTTTTCCTGGCTTTAGGCACAACGCTCTACCCACTACACCACCTAGTTGCCCAGAGTGCAAATACTACTTATGCAAAAATGCAAAGAAGTACAAACAAATGCAATATTATAACAATATTTTTTTAGGTATCTTTTTTAAGCCCTTAACTTCTGTCTTGGAATCAATACTAAGTATCAGTTCCAAGGCAAAAGAGATGTAAAGACAAGGTAACTGGGATTAATTACTTGTCGGGGGTTACACAGCTAGGAAATGTCTGACACCACATTTGAACCCAGGATGTCCTGTTTCTGGCCACGGCTCTTACTCCACTAATCCAAATAATTGCTTTACCTTTTTTTTTTTTAACATCAGTAGTTTTTAGACATGATAAATGCCACCTTGCTCCTGCAATGAATGCTCTTTTGTAATAAGGGAAACAGTAAAGCAAAACCAAACAACACAGTAACCTTGTCTGGCAGTGTAAGCAACATTCCATACTGAGTCTCATCTCTCTACAAAGGAGGAAGGGGATTTCTAGCCTCCTCTCTGGGTTCACAGTTGCTCATCACAACTCCTAGACTTTAGCTTCAATTTAGCGTTTTTTCATATATATATATATATTTATATATATATTGCCATCCTTATGTATATTGTTCATACAAGTCTGGAATTACTTGAATAAACCAAAGCAAACTGAAGTGGAACCAAGAGGACAATATACATAATACAACATTTTTAATAGTGATTTTTAGCCTTCTTTCTGAATCAACTGCTCTAAATCAAAATAATTTTGAAAAATACTCATACTCAGATCATAAAACTAAAGAGTTTTTTCAGGTTAAAATTAAGATAGAACAGTTTCGTTAGTCTCTTTCTAAATTCTAAATCCAATATTAGTTAAGTTTTAGGTAATATTTTAATACAACAATTCAAAAATCACTTATTGACATAAAAATACAGCCACTTTCTTACTCTACTTTTAGCAGCTCTTTCATGCAGTGATCATCAGACTAGGGTCATTGTGCTCAGATCCCATCCAAAGCATTATATTCACTTCTGGGACCCACAATTTAAGAAGCACATTGATGAGATGGAACCTATCAATAAGAGAGTAATGGAGATGATGGTAGTAATGAAGGCTGTTGTCTATGAGAATAGGTTGAAAGAAATGAGAATTTTTAGCCAGGAGAAAGGATATAGTGATTATCTTCAAGTTATTGCATGACTGTCGTATTAAAAAAAATAAGACTTATTCTACTTGGCCTAGAGGGTGCAGGTAAGAGAGTGAATTACTGATTGATGCAAGGAACTTCTAATAATTAGATCTGCCAAAAGTCAAATGGGCTGAAAGAGGTCGTGGTTTCTTCCTCTTGTAAGGCCTTAAAGTGAGACAGGTTCAAGAACTATTAGGAATTTTGGAAAAGGTGTTTTTTCTTACGTACATGTTAGATTAGACAGCTTCTGATATTCCTTACAACTCACTGAGTTTCTGTGATTATAACTCTTATTTAACAAGTTATCTAATTAAGCAGCCTGTTAACCATCTAATTAAGATATATAGCATGTATAAATTCATAATAAAGTTGGTAATTTATTCATAATCTCACATATCTTCCTCTAAATATTTAGTAAATTCAATTTATCAAATGATAAGACTTTCTATATGTATTGTAACATAGCTATAAAGCCATAGATTACCTAAAAAAATTAAAGAGCAAAGTCTCCAAGAAACTGTCACCATGGATTTTTTCAGCCTTATATTAATATTTACCTACAGAAGTAAACAAAAAGTGTATTACAACAAACTAGTCAAAATTTTCTTATATTTTTTAAAAGCATAATTACTATATAGGTATCTAATATTTGTAGGAAGAAATAAGAAGTAGAACAGAGAAATTAATTCCATTGGCACACTGGCCAAACTCAAGGGAATGGGAAGGTATTGAGAGTGAGAGATGGCAGAAGTTGGGGTGGGAAAAAGGAAGAATGATCAAAGTGTGTGTGTGTGTGTGTGTGTGTGTGTGTGTGTGTGTGTGTGTGTGTGTGTGTGTAAATAAAGGTGTTCCTGCCAACATAAATAAACAAGCAAACAAATAAATAATATAAATATTATATATATGTAAACATATGCATTATATATGTATATATATGCTTTTCCCCATTGGAAAGGCCCTAAATTTTGACTCAGGCCATTTTAAATCTTACTTGATATGCAATTATCAAGAAATTTAAGGTTATAAATCCTGACCCTTAGTCAAATATAATTGTGGAGGTAGATATGAGAGTTAAGGCATAATGATTGCAAGGAGAAATGGCAGTCAATAATGAAACAAACAAACAAAAAGATGCTAAAGTCTAACTAGAATGTAGGTACATTAGTGGCAGGATCCATGTCAGTTATTACCTTTCTATCCTTGAAACTTTGTATGTAATATCTGGCACACAGAAGTCACTTGGTCAAATACTTGAATTGAATGAAGCAGTTAGAGATTAATACAATCTTAATGGTGTATAATGATGAGTCTGTATCAGGAAATAGTAGAACTATATATATATATATATGTATATATATATATATTTTAGAAAGAATTCCATAGGATGCCAAATATTTAAAAAATACCTATTAGATGACTAAAAGCAATAAATATAGCTTCAATTATTAGTAAAATTCATTGGCTAAATGACAGATCATTGTTTCAGTATAGTAAGATAGAAGGTGAAGGTTAAAATAACATGATAGAGAACATGTATAATGGGTTTTCAATATAATTTGTATGAAAATTTTCTAACAGAGGGCATGGATATTAGCAATTGAGAAAACAACTTGGTAAAGAATTTTAAATTGAATATGAATACGCAAAATTAATGCAGATACTCCTCTATAGACAACAAAGTATATTCCTTGATTTGGTTCAAATTTTGTATTTATCATCAGGGAAATCAGGGAATCATCAAAAATGAGCTTGATAGTTCATGGAGAAACACCTCAAAATACATAAATCATATTTATATATTTGTTAATTGTTCTTCTGATTTGGTTCAAATTTTGTATTTAACATCAGAGAATCACCAAAAATGGGCTTGATAGTTCATGGAGAAACACCTCAAAATACATAAAGAAATTATATTTATATATTTGTTAATTGTTCTTCCCTGCTGTGAACATTCCTATAACTGCATTAGATAAAGACATAAAGATATCTATCTATTTTAATGTATATACTTATATATACACATATATAACATTTCAAATATACAGAATGTTAAAAGCTCTACTATGCAGTATATTCATGTATGTTATCTGTGAAGGGAGTTGTTATATAAAACATTTTAGCTTCTCTTCTGGCTTTGTTATTCTGTATAAATAAAGCAGGAAACATTACAGGTCATCACTTTTTGTTTTATTGCCTAAAGATGACCTGCAAAGGGAATTGTCAAAAATCCCTCAGCTTCAGTTGTACAATCTCTACACATGAAAAGAAGTTTTATAGTTTATGTGGTTGGTCAAGGGGGATATAAAGTCAAAATGTTAGCCTTATTGGACATTTTCCCAATCCTGGAAGCTATTCAGGAGACCTTGTTAAGCATAAAGTGATTCACCAGGTGTGGGTAAAAGATGTCTATCTTACAAAATGTATAATTTTAAGCATTGATTCTACAAATAGGAGCACTCTGCTTTCATGTTAACTCTAAGTGTCATCAAATTGATTTCCTTTAAGTTTGTGTATGAGTTAATACAAGCACCTAACAATCTTTTGACAAAAACACATCCTCAAAGTCCTTCTTGATTATTCTTATCTGAATTTCTTTCAACATCCCACATAGATTATTCAAAGATAATTTTAATAATTGCCTATTAAAGAAGCATTTTCACGCAATAAAGATAGGAATAGAATCTAGCTCTGTAATAGCTTTCATAGAAGGAACTCTGTTACTTGACTGGGGTCATAGAACCTATCAAGGCAAGATGTGAACCCAAGCCTTCCTGAACTTAAATCTGGGACTCTAACCAGAATACTGTTGTCTCTCTTATTATAAGTTGTTTTTTAAATTTGAGTGCTCAGCTATATCATTGTCTTTTGGTCAATCATTCATGAGCCTAAGAAATGAATTTAAAATTTATATTACTGGGTGCAGCTGGGTAGCTCAGTGGATTGAGAGCCAGGTCTAGAGACAGGAGACCCTAGGCTCAAATATGGCCTCAGACACTTCCCAGCTGTGTGACCCTGGGCAAGTCACTTGACCCCCATTGCCTAGCCCTTACCATTCTTCTGACTTGGAACCAATACATAGTATTGATTCCAAGGTGGAAGATAAGGGTTTAAAATACACATATGTATATATTACTGAAGCTCTGATTTACCAACTTAATAATTCCCCCTAGATATATGAATAATGACTGGAATATTTATTACTGATTATCTGAAGCAAATTGGTATAGAAGATATTGAAAATCAAGTACTGACAAACTTAATTTTTATTAAAATGAGAAATTTGACATTGTTACATTAAACAGCTGGAAAAGCTGGAGGTCTTGAGGCAGTTGTAGATGTTCACAGGAGAACAATCCGTGATGAAGAGAGCATTGAATTAATTTCCCCTGAAAAAGAGTTGACTAAACTGACAATTATGAGGATTGAAAAGGACATGCCATGACAAATCTTCAAATGTCTTCTCAGATATGATATAGAAGAGGGAACAGATGTCTTCTGAATATACACAAACTGTCCTCATAGAAAATGATCCATCTCCAAACTCTGGACATTTTTACTAGGACATTTTACTAATCCTGTAATTCTATTTTTCCTCATTGTCCATCTGACTTCCTGGCTTCCTTCAATTCCACTTAAAGCCTCATTACACTGTGAGCTCCTTGAGAGCCTGAACTGTCCTTTGCCACTTTGTACTTCCAGTGCTGGTGCTGTGCTCTATGAGCAAATCAGAAATCCTGGAGCTCAGAAGAAAAGTGAGATGCACAAATTTAGAAGCATCTCCATCCCAAATGTTCAAAAAGACTAGTTTTCCTGACTTAAGGTAGAGTTTGTGTTAGTATGGGCAGCCACAGTTGGAAATACATTGACCCCAACATAGTGATGTCATTTTGGTCCTCTTTAAGTATGAAGGATAATAACCAATCATTATGGTTATCAGTAGAACAGTGCTTGGAACACAATAATCACTTAAAAATGCTTATTTACTCATTCATGCTGACATAAAAAGGCAGACCTCAGAGCACTGGGTGGAAGTTAGGAAGAGGTAGATTTAGTATCTGCAAAAAGTTTACTGCAACAGACCTATCTTTCTAATTCAACACTAATAATCTCCCTGAGGATCCAATGTGACACACAGAATGTACCATGATCTCAGAAAAAAATTAAAATTAGAAATAACCAAATGAAAATGAAAAGACTCATGGTGAATGGTAGTAGATCACAGCATCTTATTAATGATAATATACTTAAGAAGTGGAGTTAGAGATATTATCAGTGACAGGAATGGTTATAGGAGCCAATGGTAGGGTGTGATCAAGAAAGAGAGACAAAGGTACATAGCCAAAGTCCTTCCAATATATTGAAAAACCATAAGGAAAACTTTAACAATATTGAGTGGAGTTGGGGGAATGAAAAATTGCAGATGATTGCACAGGATGAGGTGATATGAAAAGTTTGTGATCTGCATTGGAGGAAAGAGAATTCACACTAAAAAAATCATGGATCAAAGTGCAAAGTAATTTAATGCAAATAAAAGCAGAATTTAGAATTTTGTTCTTTTTACATTCAGTCACTTGGATAAATTATTTACAGAATTGATACAGACTCAGAGAATATATAGCTAATCCATACCTGAAAGAGAAGTCCCTACATGACATACTTTCCAATTGGTGAGCAATATGTTCCTTGAAGATCTCAAAGGAAGAGAAAGTCACAAGCTTATTAGTTAGAGGTCATTCCATTTGTGGATAATTATAAAATCCTTTCTTCTCTTAAGGCTAAATTTCCCTCTTTATAACTTGTAACCATTATTCCTAGTTAAGTTCTCTTGAACCAAGTGGAGCAAATCTAATCCTTCCTCCACATGACAGTTCTTCAATTACTTCAAGATAGCTATTATCTCCTTAGCCTCAGGTATGTTTTTCAGTATAAACATACATAGTTTCTTTAAAGAATCCTAATATAGTATGATGTGAAGACCATTCAGGATCCTGGTTGTTCTCCTTTGGATTCCCTATCCCATTAATGTCCAAATAATATGTAGTATCCTCAATGAATATAACAATATAGATGTTGCTTCATCATAGCACAGTATGGCATAAATAAAATTTCCATAGCCCTTAACATTTTTCTTTACTTAATATAACATAAGATTTCATCAGCTTTCAAAATATTGATTTGCTTTTACCTTATAGTTTGTTAATCTCCTTCCATCCAGATCATCTTTAGATGAACTACTATCTAGCCTCATCTCCTCATCTTGTAAATATGATGTTTATTATCTGGATCTAAATATACCAAATTAAGAACTGATATTTCTCCCTATAAAATGTTGTCTTGCTATTTTGTCCCAAAGTCCTATATTCTTATAATTTTGCTTTTCATTTTTGTTTTGATTATTTCCCTATCTAAGACACAAATGTATGTCCACACCTCTTTGAGATTCTGACAGTGCCATCATATATATTCACTTGTCATTTTTTCTAATTTCTGTTTCATGTAGAATTTATATTTTCTTATTAAATATTTACTCTTCTTCCTATAATTATTTCTGTCATATTTAAAAACATGTTTGTTACATAATTCTTCCTATAATTATTTGTCATATTTAAAAACATGTTTGTTACATTAAAATACCCAGTTAACTCCCGGCCTCATTCTCCTCCCCATTAGCAAAGGTATCTCTATTTATAGAAATAATCTATGAAATAAGCACATACTACATTTATATGAAATATTGAATTAGTCATTAACTGTTTAGCAAATTTGTCTGATCTTCATTTTTATGAGCAAAGTGTAGGTTTTTAAAAAAGCGTAACAATTATTGAGTGCTAGACAAATATGAGATGCTCAAAAGAAAAATTTTCTTATTGAATGTTCTGCATTTTGATGATATGTTTTCTTGCTACATAACTTTATTCTAAGCAAAATATAGAAGATGTTTGATTTTATAAATAAAAAAACAATAACACTAGAATTTTTTAGCAATTTTAGGCTAAAATCATAGTTGTTACCAAATAAAAATGTTATTTTACCATTTATTTTCAATAATGATTGTCTCTCTAGGGTCACATTTTTATTCAGTACTAATTATGCACCCAGTATTGCAAGGCACTTCTTAGGCACTTCCTGATTTATTGCCATCATATAACTAATCAATAAATAAAAACACATTAAACACCTAATATGTACCAAGCATTTTGCTAGATAGTAGGCATACAAAGTCAAAATGGAAAGTCTCTACTTGAGGAAGTTTCAATTGTTGAATTGAATTCTTCAATTCAATTCTCTTCCCTGAAGAGACTAATTTTACTTACTAAGATTGTGTGTGTATATAATATAATATATAATATAATATATACACACACAATCTTAGTAAGTACAATACATATATATATATATATGTATATATACACATCTAGAGATAAATTGAAGTGCTGAACACCAACATATGGGGTAATGCTTAGGAAAAACTTCATATAGAAAATATCACTTAAGCATACTTTTGAAAGAAACATGGGATTCTAAGATATGGATATGAGGTGGGAGAGTATTTTAATCATGGGGATGAAACAAGAGCAAAGTTGTAGAGATGAGACATTAAGTGTCATATGTGTAGACTATCAAAAGTCCAGTTTTCCTGGGTTATACATTGTAAGGAATGGAGACATGTATTACAAGATTAGAAAGGCAAACTGAGTCCTGGTTGTGATGTGCTTTAAAAACTAAGCAGAGTTGCTCCGCATTGTTCTTATAATCAAAAGAGAATTGGTCAAGTTTACTGAGCAAGGGAATAACATGTTTAAAGTACTACTTTAGGAGGATCACGTCAAGCAACTCAATGGAGGTTGGGTTGGAAGAGGAAAACTCAAGCAGAAAGTGAAAAGGGTTTGAGCTAGAGGGGTAGCCATAGAGAAAGGAATGGATGAAAGAGAAATTATGGAAGTGAAAAGTACAAGATATGAATATAAGAGGGGAAGAAGCCTGGAGTTGAAAATAACAGTGGGATTACTAAACTGGATGAATGGAAGTTTGATTATGCCCCCAAAAGAAATAGAAAAGATTGGACCTTTAGAGGACTCTAGAGTAAAGAAAATGAGTTCAGTAATTCTGGTAACACTGATTTCAGACACTTGAGGGACCTCCATTTTGAAATATCTGATAGCTGGAAATGTAGGCTTGAGCTCAGGAAGGAGATAATCCCTAGATACAGAGATTTAGGGAGCATTGACACAGAGATGATTATTGGAAGGTGATGAGGCTGTCAAGTTAGGTAGTGTAGTGAGAGAATAGAAGAGGGCCAAGGATACAGCCTTTGATCACCCCTAAGCCAGGGGTATATGATATGCAAGGGCATGATATGGAAGAGCAAAGGAGACTGAGAAATATCAGACAAGAAGGAAGACAACCAAGGAAGCAATTAACTCAAAGAGCATAGTATCCTCAGGAGGAGGTTAGTGCGATCAGAGGAGATGTTCAGAAGGATGAAGAATGAGAAAAGATCATCAGATCTGACAAAAAAGAGATCCTTGATAATGATGAAAAGGTGAGTTGTGAGGAAGAAAAATAAAAGTGGATTCATTTAGTGTAAATGATGATGAAGTATTATTACTAAGAAATTAAGGCACAGTCATATTAGTTTTTAGATGGTTATTTAAGTGGAAAACTAAGAATTAAACTTAAGTCATTGTACCTCTTATTTCTAGGAGAAGGTGGGGTTCCAGTGTGTTTTATGATAGCTTTTCTAGGATGGAGATGTCTGACTAGTGAATGAATGAAAACTCAGTTAGCCCTCCTTTGGTAGCTGACCCAAACCTGATCAGATTTTACAGAGTAAGTTATTCATTAGGAAATCGAGGGCATATCTTGTTATCTGCTCTGAAGGTGAATTTCCTTCCCTATACCTCCTATCCAATTTTGTTCTAGAAACTAATGAAATAAATGCTATATTTACTATTAAAAAGAAGATAACAATCAACTGTTCTGTATCTACTTACAATCCCTGTAACTTTCCAAGCTAAAAATTCATTTCTTAGCCTTGATTCTTATATCTGTTGTTATCTTATATTAGAATATCACTTCCTTGGAGAACTGCCATACTTCTCTATATGCATTTCACAAACTTAGAACAGTGCCCTGCACATTGTAGGCATTTAATAAATTTGTATGGTTTCATTCATTTATATCTTGTTGCCAGTCTCCCTGACCTTAAAAGTCCTCTAGAAAATAGAAATGTACTTCTAAGCAGGTCATTAAGAGAACACCTCTAAGAAGGGGGAAAGTTCTGTCTCATGTAAACCTAATTCTACAACACCTGGGACTAGC
Organism: Monodelphis domestica; assembly: GCF_027887165.1. Taxonomy (NCBI): domain Eukaryota; kingdom Metazoa; phylum Chordata; class Mammalia; order Didelphimorphia; family Didelphidae; genus Monodelphis; species Monodelphis domestica. Next base: position 390,493,513 of record NC_077229.1, read on the forward strand.
TTTTCTTTTTCATTTTATTCATTTGTCAGAGGATTGCTAGTGGTAAAACAAATGGATGAGAGTACTTTGTCCTGGTGACCCTTTTCATTCTGCAATGAAATCCTCATGTAACTTTTATAGGCAAATACTCTCATTTTCTGAGGGGTCTTTTTATGGAGCAATGACTATTGTCTATACTACCTTCTCCATGATCCCTTAGATCATTATTTCAACCCTACTTCCTTTCATGCCTCCACTTTCATTATAGGATTAGTACTTACTATGAAAGAATGGATCCTCTAACTACCTTTCTGGCTCATAAAGTACCAAATTGATTCTCTTCTCTTGTTTTTTTTATCACATAGATTCCAAAATATGCTATAAATTGCTTTATTATTTCATTATAGTATAAAACAATTTGCCATTGTTTTTGTTACTTTGATAGCATTGTTGCTTTGTTAATAAAACATCCAAGTGTTGGGCAAATAATCTAAGAGGAAGACAAAACTATGAACTTGTAAGAAAAAAGAAAGAATGGAATCACTTTAAAGTAATTTAAATTTAAAGAATGAGGAGACAGAGTTAAGTCATATAACCAAAACCTTTGTCAGATTCGTGAATCTGCAGACATCGCTGGCAGTTTAATCAGCTAAAAACCTTTAGTTTCTTCTTTTAAACTTCAGACGATTGACTGTCTCCCACCTCATTTTTCTACACACCTCATAATCAATGTTTTAATTTACATTAATTCAAAGAAAAAATTCCATCAAATGAAAAAATATGGAAGTATGTTTCATTACTGCTACCTTTGGCTGCTGACAAAGACCTCTAGCAAGTATATTATAATATATAAAAGCAAATATATCTATGACTCATTCTTCAATAATATAAATTTTTAATTATCACATTTTGCTGTCATATCGTCTTTGGATAATTTGAATATAAATTGTTCAATATCACTTATTTCTTAACAAATAAAAACAAATTATCATGACATGGCATTGTTAACTGGTTATGAATAAAATAAATAATACTAATTGGTAATATATGACTGATTTCAGAGACATTTTGCAATTTAGTTACAAGATTCAATGTGACTTTTAATATATTACCATTTATAAGCATTCATATTTACATATTTCTCTTCACTTAAACAAAAACTTTACTCACAAATATACCATGAGCTTGAAATTTAAGATATGACATTCATCTTTGGAGAGAAAAAAAATAAAACTCAGAGAAGTGCTTATCTTGTCATAGTCAGATAACTCTAACGTGCTCAAGTCTAGACTAAGAAACTGATCACTAGGTACCAATTCTGAGAGATTGTTTTCTCCTTCTCTGGCTGGTCTGGAAGCTAGTTAATGGATTCCATCATGTGTCACTCAGCTTTGTAGAGAAGAAAGCAAAGTGAAGTTCATCTACCTCTGTTCTTGGCTCTATATCTAACCATTTACATGATTAGTCAAAACATATAAATTCTCTGTATCTTAGTTTCACGTATATCATTCCTGATCTCCTTCCAATGATCTTCCTTTCAATAATAAAGCAATAAATAATAACATAAAACAATAAGGAAGTTAAGAGTTCCTGGTTTCATGCTTCTTGCTTTGCCCTTTATTGGCAGTGCATTTCCTTGGCTAATATGATGTTCCAGAGACAGGACTACTTCTGGGCCATGCTGAGGCATTGGAAAAGGGCTTTAGAGTAGAGACAACTAAAAATTTTTCTGCTATGCTTTTCTATTCACTGAAGATTCCATCAGTTTTTATTGACTTTGAGTGCATATCCATCGTCTGTTCCCTTAATTTCATAATAAGCTACTGTGAATTAGTCTAGCCCATGAGTTGATTCTCCCTTCCTTTCCATGCAATGATCACTATCATCTTGTTTCTAGTTGAAATAATGTCATACTGACAACTTTCTTATATGCCTTCCAGGTGCCTAATGTCTTCTTCCTTAGTTTCCTTGCCCTCATCTGCCTCCTCAAATGTCGAAATTACCTCTTCAACATGGTTGCTCTCTCCTCCTTGTTCCCCCGACCCCCAAATTGGATTCCTTCTTTCCCGTGTCCTCATTCATCTCTGTTTTATTTTCTTGGCTCAGACAGTCTCTTTCAAAGTCAGTTTAAAGTTTGGCAGAATTTCAGGCTGCCTCCTTAGGATTGATTGGGTGCATAGGAAAACCTGTCAATGAGTGGAGTCTTCAGAGTCCCTGGAGACTGTGGCTGGAAACAAATCCCAGTACAATTTAAACCAGAGCCCAGAATAATCCTCAAACCAAGGCATACCTAAGTGTGGGATTCTTCCCACAGCTTGCAACTTCACAATAGCTTTGGCATCAGGGGAATCAGTGAGATTGAGAAGAGAAGCCAGCAGGGCCTGAAGTAGTGATTGAAGTCACTTTATTGAATGAAGACACATTATTTCAGAGTGCTTACTTTCATATTTCTATGGGCTGTGATTTGGTCTTTACATATACTGTTATCACTGATAAACTGTGACTTCTTATCTTTTGTTTTTTCTTCTTTGTGAATTACTGTGGCAAAAACAAAAAGACAAAAAAATATCCCACTGGAGCAAACTAGTTGTACATTTCTCTGATTTTCCCTAAACTGCTACTTGAATGACAAATTGCTCATCATTGGGTCTATACTTGAAGCCTATTTAAATTGGTGGCATTTCCCAGAGCTTGCATACTCCACTAAAATAAGCTGAAAACCTTGAATCACTGCCATGCCAAGATAAAGCATCTGAATGGGAGATGAAGATATTACTTTCACTAACTTGAAGAGCAATTCTTAACCAGGTCTGTGAACTTCAATTTTTAATGACATATTTTAATATAATTGGTTTCCTTCATAATGTTTTGCATTTTATTGCATGCACATAAAATCATTTTTTTTTTCTGAGAAGGCACTCCTAGCTTGACTAGACTGACAAAAGGGGATCATGACAGAAATGATTTAAGAACCCTTGAACAAGAGGGAATTCAGAATAAATCAGCACCCCCCAACATTTTAAAATTATGTCTAAGAAAAATTGTCAAACATAATAATTTATTTTTTTCACCATTTAGCAGATGATCCAAAACCAAAATTTTGCTTAAAAAAAAAAGACAAGACATAAGATATTACATTCATTCCAATCACAAGCAAAAGAATAATGCTGAATCACCTTAAAAATTGGAAACAAAGGATATATTTCATTTACTCTTCAATATTACATTATCAATTGATTACCACATCAGAGAATTGGGCTTCTTCTTAGTTATCATGCAACTTTATATATCATATGCATATCTCAATGTATTACATATTGCTCTTATGAAAGAGAGAAAAAAGTTATTGTAAATGGAATCCTATTCCCATATTCTTCCCCAAAAGGAGATCACTGTGACAATGAAGGACTAATTATATACTTAGATGTTGAAATATGGTTAAAATGTTTGTGACACAGCAATATTTTGGAATGGGCAATATGATGATCCAGGTCAATTCTGAGGACTTGTGACAAAGAATGCTATTCACTCTAGAGAAAGAACTGTTGGAGTTAGAATACAGATGGAAGCATATGATTTTTCAATTGTTTATTTGGGTTTATGTTTTGGGTTTTGGTTTTATAAGTTTATTCACTTACAAAATGAACAATAAGGAAGTAAGTTTTGCATGATAATACATGTATAAACTAGAATGAATTGTTTGCCATCTCCAGGAGGGAGGAGGGAAAGAGGGAGAAAGACTGTTTGGGTCATATAACTTCAGAAAACTAATGTGGACATTTGTTTTTATATGTAATCAGTAAAAAATAAAAAAATAAAGATGTTTGTTACATTAAGAAACACTTAGTTGTGATTAATTTTATTCATATCTCTTTTACCTATTCACTATTCTATTTTCTAATTTAGTAGTATTTTTAAAAGGTAGGGTTTTTTCTTTAGTTATTATTAGGGAAAGAATTATAGTTTTTAGATATTTGGGAATACATTCCATGAATACAGTAGAAAGAGATTTGGGGGGCTGATGTACTCACTTGTTTTAGCATGTAAACAATACCCTTAAATGATAATGAAACAGTGACATCCACAGAGCCATTTTTCTTTGTAAATATTTTACAACTAGTAATTTGGTAGATTTGGGGAGACACATTAACTCTTTCAGAAAAGAACTAACAGATGTTTTGGTTTTTTTATGTTAGAAAAAAAGAGTTCTCTTTTTCTCTCACTGTAACTCCATTTATACAAAAGAAACAAACTTCCTATGATGAACATATAGTTAAGCAAAACAAATTCTGGAATCAGAAATGTTAAAAAAAATATGTCTCATTCTGTTCTCTGAATCCTTCACGTCTCTACTATGAGGTAGATAGCAAGTTTCATTATGAGTTCTCTGGAGCTGAAGCTGATATTTGAGTTAATCAATTCCAAAGTTTTTCAAAGTTGTTTGTCTTTACAGTATTGTAGCTACTGTATGATTCTCCTCTTAATTCTGTTCACTCTGTATGAGTACATGTTGGCATTTTTCTCTGAAATCATCCCCCTTATCATTTCTTAAAGCACAACAGTTTTCCATCACATTCATATTTACCACAACTTGTTTAGCCATCTGCCAAATGATGAATGCCTTTCAGTTTCCAATTGTTTGCCACAACAAAGAAGTACATAAAAGTTTTGTATATCCAGTCAATGTTTTTCTTAGTTCTAATCTAGCCCTTGCTCTACACTTCCTCTTATTCCTCTTTTTGCTCTTTTGCTGTTTCCCTATTGAGCAAAGTGTATTTTTGTACCCAACTGTATGTATTTGTCTTCTCTCATTCAACTGTTTAAGATGAGTGAGGTTCAGGTGTTATCTTCTTCTCCTAATCTTTTCATTCTTATTTGTATAGACACCTTCTTGTGTACCCAAATTATGGGGCATGATTTTCCCTTATGTGCATTTTCCCCATTACCAAATAGTATATTTCTCTTATATTTCCTTTCCATTCTTTTTGAAAGATAATCAGAATATAACAATCCCAAATGATGGCAGATGATGGTAGGATTCTGATTTCTTTATAATTATTTGCTTACCTTTTTGAGTTTCTCTGAGTTACCACTGCAGAGAGTTTTTATACAGCTCTACTCTTTTCATCAGAAATGCTTAAAAGATATCTATTTCATTTATGATCTATTTGTTCCCAATAAGGATTACACTGAGTTTTTCAGGTTAAGTTATTCATTGTTATAAGCTTTTAGCCTTCAACTTCTGGAATGTCAATTGTAAGCTTTCTATTCCTTTAAAATGGAAGCTTCTAAATCTTGTGTAATACTAATTGTGGCTTCTCAGTACTTCAAATCTTTCTTTGTGGATGTTTCATTGCATTTTTCCTGCCCTGTGGATATATTCTGACTCTAACAATCTTAATTTTGGGGGTTTCTTTTGGGAGGTGATTTCTAGAGTGTTTTTGATTCAAATTTGCCCTCTCTTTCTCTTTTTTTCTTAATTTTTATTTAGAATACTTTTCCATGGTTACATGACTCATGATTACCCCCACCCTCACTTTCTCCTCCCTGCTCCCAAATCTGACAAGCAGTTCCAATGGATTATACATGTATCATTGTTCAAAACCTATTTCTATGTTATTCAAATTTGCAGTAGAGCAATTCTGGAAAATCAAAATCCTAATCACATCCCTTTCACACTAAGTGGTCACTCATATATTTTTCTAATGCATTTCTGGTTCCACAGTTCTTTCTCTGGATGTGGTTAGGGTTCTTTCTCCTGAGTCCCTCAGAATTGTCCTGGATCATTGCATTGCTGTTAGCAGAGAAGTCCATTACATCTGATTGTACCACAGTGTATCAATCTCTGTGTACAATGTTCTCCTGCTTCTGCTCCTCTCACTCTGCATCAATTCCTGGAGATCATTCTGGTTCACATGGAATTCCTCCATTTCTTTATTCCTTTCAGCACAATAGTATTCCATCATCAACATATACCATAATTTATTCAGTCATTCCCTAATTGATGAACTGCCCCCCCATTTTCCAATTTTTGCCACCACAAAGAATGCCTATAGATATTCTTGTACAATTCTTTTTCCTTATTATCTCTTTGGGGTACAAACTCAGCAGTGCTATGGCTGGATCAAAGGGCATTCATTTAAAGCCCTCTTGGCATAGTTCCAAATTGCTCTTGAGTGGTTGGACCAATTAACAACACCACCAGCAGTGTATTGGTGTCCCAATTTTGCCACATCATCTCCAACATTTATTGCTTTCCTTTGCTGTCATATTTGGCCCTCTCATTCTAAAAGACCTCAATTATCAAAGATGAAAAGGGCAATCTCATCTCTAACAAAAAGGAAGTTAAGGTAATCATTAAGAATTATTTTTCCCAATTATATGGCAACAAATACCACAATCTATATGGTATTTGGTATATGGATGAATATCTAATTTTGGAGGTGTTGGTTTTGTTTGTTATTCAGCAAACATCATCTGCAATAGGGATTAATTAGAAGCCTTCCGAATAAGATCAGGAGTTGTGAAAGGGAATTCTTTATTCTCTTTTTCTATTTTTAATCAATCTAATAAACCCCTACTTAACCCCTACTTAACACTTTAAGTGACTGCCTGCCCTTTGACCCAACCATACCATTGCTGGGTCTATACCCCAAAGAGATAGTAAGGAAAAATACTTATACAAAAATATTTATAGCCTTTCTCTTTGTGGTGGCAAAAAATTGGAAAATGAGGGGATGCCCTTTATTTGTGGAATGGCTAAACAAATTGTGGTATCTCTTGGTGATGGAATACTATTGTGCTAAAAGGAATAATGTACTGGAGAAATTCCATGTGAATTGGAATGACCTCCAGGAATTGGTGCTGAGAGGAGCAGAACCAGGAGAACATTGTACACAGAGTCTGATACACTGTGGCACAATTGAACATAATGCACTTCTTTTCTAGCAGCAATGCAGTGATACAGGACAATTCTGAGGGACTTATGAGAAAGAACACTACCCACATCCAGAAAAAGAACTGTGGGAGTAGAAACAGAAGAAAAACATTTCCTTTATCACTTGGTTCAATGGGGATATGATTGGGAATGTAGACTCTAAATTATCACTTTAATGAAAATATTAATAATATGGAAAAATGTCTTGATCAATGACAAATGTAAAGCCTAGCTAAATTTGCTATTGGAGGTGGGAGGGAGGAGGAGAGGGAAAGAATATGAATCATGTAACCATGGGAAAATATTCTAAATTAATTAATGGATTAAATTTTTAAAAATGAAAATAAAAAATAAAATAAAAGACCTCAATTATTATATTCTATGATTTATTGAAATATGATACATAGGCTCTTTTTTAATACTAGCTTTTATGTAGTCCAATGAATCTTAAATTATTTCTTAAACCTATCTTCCAGGTCAGCTATTTTGCTATGAGATACATTACATTTTCTTCTATATTTTTCAGTCTTTTGACCTTGTTATTATTATTTTTTGTATTGGCCTAATGGTGTTGGGTACTCCCAAATGAGAAAGTTCCTTGACCCCTTTGGATTGGCACCTCTCCTACCTTCTATCTTATAGAGAGTTGCCTAGACCAGAGGTATCAAATAAAAATAAATAGAAATGGATCTCCAGAGTCCGCATATTGACTTAAAATACAAATCAACATTTATGTTTTATTGTATTTTGTTAAACATTTCTCAATTTCAAATAAATTGGTTACAGCTCTACTCTAGAGTTTTGCTGAAATCTATGAGTTTGATACGTCTGGCCCAGAGCACTGAAAAATTAAATGACTTATTCAGGGTCTTTCTGCCAGGATGTATCAGAAGAGGAGCATCTATTAGAGTCAGCATGGTATAGTGGCTTGAACTGTTACCTTAGAGCCAAGAAACCCTGGGTTCAATTCCCACTTTTTAACTTGGAGGATGATCTTTTGACTTTCTTTTAATACTTCTTTTTGTTTCATGGAGTATGTTTGGTGCATTCTAATTTTCAGTGATTGTGGTTTTGAACCTTTTCTTCCAAGCTATCAATTTCCTTTCTACTTTTTATCACTCATTTTTTCCCATTTTTCCTCTAGCATTCAGATTTTATTTATAAATCATTTTCAAGTCTTTCAAAAACTCTTCCTTCATCTCTTCCAGGAATTTTAGTTGAATCCATGCCAAAGATGTGTTTTCCTTTGAGGTTTTTCCTTTAGATGTTTTGGAATAATTCTCTTTTGAGTTTGGATCTTGAGCATACCTTCCCATGATGGGATTCTTTGTTGTCATTTTTTCATTCTTTCTACATCCTGATTTCAGACTTTATTTTAGGGAAAGACTGAACATTTCTGGAGGGGAATGTCTGAGATGGTTCCATTGCTTATTTCTTGAGTATTTTGAGAACTGCTTTATTCTAGGATCTCATGGGCAGCCTAATATTGGGACTTGTTAACTTTCAGTGCTCCCAAAGTGTCCTCATCTAAGCTCTTCACTTTCCTGACCTGGGTTCAGTTCTCTGTAATATACTTGTAGGCTTCCTTCACTTGGAGCTCTGCTGGACTCAGCCCCCAACAGATGAAGAAACTGTTGGCTTTACTTACATTCCTATAGTCATAAGTCTCCTCAGTTGGCATTGAATATGTGAGGTAGAATTGGGTACTGAGCAACAAAGATGTCTGCTTATATATATTCTTTCATTTTCATAAATTTAGGCTCTTTTATGATTAATCTTGGAGTTCTTGCCTTACTGAAAGTTTCTTCCCTGTTATAGAATGCTCTGCATGACCATTACTGGTCAAACCTTGTCTTCAGTGTCGTAGATTCTCTGGCCATCTTCTTATACTGATCTGGGCTAGAAAAATGGATCATTGTGATATATATATATATATATATATATATATATATATATATATATATATATATATATATAAATTTACTGATCAGTATTTGGTATGTCTTATTTTGGGAGGCAGCTGATGGCACAATGGCTTGGGACTGGGAAGACACAAGTTAAAACTGAGCCTCAGATACTTATGGCGACCCTGGGTAAATCACTTAATAAATGCTGCCTCAAATTCTTCATATGTAAAATTGAAATAATATAATGCCTATGTCCCAGGGTTGCTGTGAAGGTGAAATGAGATAATAATTATAAAAAAAGTTTTTAGCACAGTGGTTGTCACCTATTCAATGCTACATAAATGTTAATTATTTAAAATAATAATTTTAAATATGTTTGGAGGAATTTTTTTGGGGGGAGGACAGAGCCTGACTGTACTTTTCCTAGCTACTCTACTACCTTGTCCTGTTTCTTATATTGACTCTTTGAGTAAAGTTTTTTAAAATAAATTTCAAACTAAGGAGACCCTTCTCATATACTTTGTGGACAGTCTATATACTCCAGGGGTACCAACACAATATCAGATTTCAAGGGAGGCTCCAGCATGTATATGTACGTGTATATAGACAGTCAGATAGACAGATGGATAGATATGGATAGTTATATAGAGATATAAGTCTATCTCTATATATGTATTCACAAAACACATAAGTGTATATATAAATATGTTTTTATATATTTATCTGTGTGTGTATATATATGTATATACATTCTTTACTTAGGAAAGAAGTCCTCATATAATCAATCATCACAAGATCCATATGTCAGGACTTTCTAGCTTGGCAGATCCTGTAGAACTTGTTCCCAACTGGCATAGCATTCACCAGCCCAGAACCATTGACATATCAAAATAAGGCTTGGAAAAAGATTTGAGATTGAAAATGTAGCACATTTCAATACATCATGGATCTTGGCTATTATTGTTATTATTATTATTGGCTATTATTCATGTGGTATATCCATCTATCAATAAAGCCTATAATTTCTCTTTGCCTTACTAGATAATATTTGGCACATGCTATGCCTGAAAAAAATACAATGGTTCTTATTTTCAGGAATTCCCATTCTATTGGGAGAGACAACACAAAAAGAGTTCCAACTACAAATTAGATAAGAGGCTTCCAAGGTCCTTGGCACACAATGGCAAAGCAGATGGTAATATCACTTCATCAATTTGATTTTCCCAGAAAAACATAACCTGTTTTATTATTTGACCCATTTGCCTTTGTCAAGGTCTTAAAGGGCAAGAACTTTACTTTCTAGGACTTCATTAGCTAAGGATATTATAGCAACTGTAGGAGGAAAAATTATAGCTCACATTTTCTCAGGGTCTGTTTTCTAGGATAATGATTGAGAGGGCTAGGATAAATATGGGACCAATGGTCTTGGAATTGCTACCACTCCCTGGGTGCTAAGAAATTATTGCAATATAACATTTGGTTAGGAGTTGGTATTGGTTTTGATTATTAAAGACAGAAAAGATGAATCTCTTCTTTACAGGTAATGTACCACTCAATGATCACTTCAGGACCAAGGCTAGAAGCAGTACTGTGGTCTGGGGTACATTGTTCTTCCTAAGGCTCTTGAGTTCATGATCCATATTGAGGTTTGAAAAGAGGCCATGATTAAGGCTATGTTCCATCTTGTTCTCTGCTAAAGAATTTAAACTCCTTGAAGACTGTGACTATTCCATTTTGGTCTGCTTTTCCCTAGTGCAGTCCCTGGCCTATAATAAGCACTTAAATGCTAAATCATTTTAGTTGTCTCCTATTCCTTGTGACCCCATTTGAGGTCTTCTTTGAAAAGATAATATAGTAGTTTGCTCTTTCCTTCTCCAGTTCCTTTTACAGATGAGGAAACTGAGGCAAATAAGTTAAATGATTTGCCCATAATCACACAGCTAATAAGTATCAGAGGTCAGATTTGAACTTCCTGACTTCAGGTCATGAACTTCATCTGCTGCACCACCTAGCTGTATATTTGTTATATTCACTAAATTTTTACCTTTCAGAGATGAACTTCATTGCCAAAGAAGATCTTGACTTAAAGTCTTTATATCTCTACATGAAACATTCAAATATCCCCATACTTCTGGTCCTGAAGCTCTATTCTCATCCTTCCTCTCTTTCTCTACATTGTCTGCCGTGGTGATCTCATCCACTTTTACAACTTACAACTAGCCTGTCTAGACTGATGACTCCCAATTTATATCTGGTCCCACATTTCCAACTGTTTCATCACTCTCTCCTGCTGAGGTTGCCACATAGGCATCTCAAATTTAGCAGAGCCCAAATTTATCTCATCATTTTCATTTCAATCTCTGCTTCCCTTCTTCTGTCAAAACCACAACTGTTTATCTAGTTTAGCAAGTTCAAAAATGAGGAATCAACTGTCACTCAACTCTCTTTTATCCCATATCTACTAACTTATTAAATAATAGTTTAGAAGCTATGGATTCTAATCACAGCTCTCTCATTTACTACTATTGTGAGCCTGGCCTCTGTTTCTTCATCTATCAAAATTAGAATTTGGATTAGATGATTTCTAAGATCTTTTGTATCTCTAAATCCTCTACTAAAAGTATACTTCACTGAATTCTCAGTGACAGAAAATGACTGCACAAATCAGTACTGGTTCATAACCAGAAGGGGAATCTTTGTTTTACTGCTGTACTTTAAGAGTATTTATCATATAAGATAAAATAAGATGATGTTGTCAACTGTTTTCATTCTTCCCTGACTTAAATTGAATAAACCACCTTTCGGAAAACATGATAAAACTTCATTGCTGGTTAAAAAAGATTTGAAAAACTATCAAATAATGCTCCCCCTAGTAAAAATCAAAAGACTTGCCAACTATGAGTGACTATGAATGAGAGAATGCTCAAAATCACTATTAATAAGAAATGCACGTCAAAAATGTACCTGAAATTTTACTTCATATCTAGCAAATGAACAAATCTGACAAAATATGAGATGAGTTGATATTGGAAGAGTTTTGAAAAAATAAACACAATGATATGTTGTTGATGGAGCTGTGAATTAGTTGAACCTTTCTAGAAAGCAACTTGAAAATATGAAATTAATGGCTAAAATGTACACCCATTAACCCAGAGATTGCACTTCTAGGCAGTTACCATAAGGATGTCATAAATTCCCTCCTCCAAAATGTTCAGTATGAGTCATAATATTGAGAGAGCTGGAAACAAAGAAGATTCCCATTGATTGGGCAATGGGTAAACAACCTGTATATTGTGCTATATTTCAAATGAAGAATACTATGAATATAGAGAAGCATAGAAAGACCTGTATGAATTAATTCATAGTAAAGTAATCAGATCAAGGAAAACAATATATACAATGACTATAACAACAGAAATGGAACAAATACCCATAAAGTACTTGACAATGAGTAGTGAAAAACTATAAAGAAGTATTATTGACGTGAAATAACAGATAGAAGACAACTTTGGCCATTCTACTGCAGTGTCCACCTTATGTGCTAGCAGAATTTTTCAATAGCTTCATCAGTGTTGTTATTTTTCCCTCTACTTTTTCTTTTAAAAAAATATTTGTTATAAGGGATAGCTTTCTGGGGGAGGGAATAGTAGAGCAAAAGAGGAAAATCTAAAGGATAAAAACAAAATGATAAATGATAAAAACAAAAAACATTGATTTTTGACATATCATGTATACATACAGGCACATATTGAAACTTAATTTTTTAAAAAATTCCTTAGAATCAGGAGGGGAAAGATATACTTAGATGTCATCAATAGGTTTGTATTGTAGTTATTTCTATTTTTTCACCATTTTGAATAATTCATTATCGGTTGGATAAAATTTTATTAAAATAAATTTCATATACATTTAAAGTTAAAAATTAAATATCTCCCATGATTAATTAAATGTTAGTGATAAGGAAATTAAATATTTTAAACTCTATGGTGAAGCAGTATGGTATGAGAGGAAGTATAAAGAATGCAGATTCAAACGTACTGAGTTCAAATTCCATCTCTGCTTATTAACCATGGTGACTTTAGGAAGTCACTAAACCCTTATAGGTATTATTTTCCTTATATTAAAAGAAGGACCAGATCAGCATTTTGAGAAGTAGGGGCCTTGGCTTGACCCTACAGTCCATGTAAATAATGGAACAGTGGGAAAACAGGGTTGAAAAGAACAAAAGAATTTTCGAATAGGCTGTAATCTACATATTGCAAATCTCATAACATTAGCTTTCCTTCCAAAACCTATCCCTCTTCTACTCTCCCCTATTTCTGTCCAGGAAACCATCCTTCCAGTAACCCAGGTTTGTAATCTTTCTGTTACTCTCCCTTACCTAACATAGTTAAATCAGTTGACAATTTTTGTTGTTTCTACATCTGACACATCTCTTGCATACATTCTTTATTTGCTCATCCTCCACTCTTGCTCAAAGTCTCATCTCCATTTACCTAGAGAACTGCAATCATATCTTAACTGGTCTTCCTCCCTCACATTTCTACTGCTATCTAATCCATTTGAAATACAGCTACAAAAGTAATTTTCCTAAATTAGAAGCCTGACCATTTAATAACTCTACTAAAAAAACTCCACTGGGTCCTCACTGACTCAATGAGCGAATATTATTTCAGTGGTATCTCTTTTTGGATTCATATTTGAAAGTTAATTTTTATAATATACATAATTATTAGAGAAAAGGTGTGTTTATGTGATTAATAGGCAATATACACATTTAGGAAATATATTTTTTTTACTAATAGGGATATGTGATTCCCCAAATTTGGACATTATTGGGCTAAATGACCTCTGAGGTCTACTGTTCTATATCAATGATCCTATGAAAGTCATGCATGAGATATTCTTTTCTACAAAGCCATAAAGGAGTTGACATGAGAAATATGATTTAACACTTACTTCCTTTTCTTAATAGCAGCAAATCAGGGCAATGGTATTTTTTTTCTTCCCTTAGATTATTTGATTTCTCTTTGATTTGTACAAAGTCTTGCATACAGAGGTTCACCTTGATGTGACCTGGTCTAAAACTTGATATCACAAGGGTAAAAAAAAAGTGCTATGGTCTAGGGCTTTGGTGCATTAAATTATCTTTATTTATGCTATGATAAATAAGAAATATGGATGTCATAATTAAATCATTACTCAAGTTTTGGGATAAAGCCAGAATCTAGCTTTGAAACGTTATACTTCAATATTTTGTGTGGTATTTTTCCTCATATCCTCCCTTTTTCAGGAATAAAGAGGGAAAAGCTTGGCTCCTCTGACTCTTCACATCTTTTGACAATTGCCCTCTAACCTCAAGATCATCCCTCTAGATTATGTCATGTTTATACTGACCATCAAGTAGACAAAATACCAGTGGATCTGGAAGTGAAATATTTGTAAGATTAATGACCAGGGCACCCAAGAGGTCATGATGTAAAGTCTCCGTGTTTATTGTCTAAGAGTTTTTTCTCCTCTATTTTTCACTTCCTTGTCTTTCATGTACATGTACAGTTACTCTTTTAGCTAGTGACTGTTAACTCCCACCAGGATCAAAGTGAGCAAGACAGCCAAGCACTCTGCCATCCTGGCCTCACTTTTAAGGGCTGACAACCCAGCCAAGGGTTTAACAACATGGTGCTGCTGTTCAGAGCAGCCTTGGCTCACCAAGCTGTAGTTCCTAATGAATTTATGCTCCTGATGCTCGAATGAGAACTTCTGCTGATCTTCAATAGCTAATTCACAATTAGAGAGTGCTGAAATAAAAGGCAAACCTCCTTGTCCCATAGGTGACTTCTGTTTCTAGTAGGGAGCCTTTGTTGAAAGAAAGCACATATGAGAATCTTTTCTTTCATGCACTGACCTATAACTTTACTTGTGGTTTGGGCTCCAGTTAGTTAAGGAATCACCTATTTTTTTCTGGAATCAAGGGAAAGAAATCTGCCAAATTGCCTTGATGCATAACAAATATTTCCAATAACTACCATCCTACCCTGGCAGTCTCCAAGTAGCTAGATTTATCAAAGTATGGCATTTCCAACATTAGTATGATCACACACATTAGAAAATAATCATTATGATGATGATGACAGTTGTAGCCAGTATTAATATATGTTCATATATATACACACTCACATATATTTTACAATAACTCCAAGAGTTAGGTATATTATTCTATGATTTCTCTCACATGAGGAAACTGAGACTGGGAAAGATTAAGCAACTTAAGGATCAAAAAGAGTCTCATAGCCAGTGAGCATCTGAGGAAGAATTTGAATTTTGCTCTTCCAAACTTAAAGATGGGTATTCCCATGAAGACAGAAATTTTATCTTTTCAGATGCTCTTCAGTAGCCACTACATTGTAAATACTCAACATAGTTTTCAATCAACTCTTAATGGTCATTCACCATTGGATTTTTAGCAAGCATATGTTAAGAGACTTTATACATGTGATCTGCCTGAATTTAATCACTTCATGTGGGGAAAGTAGATCAAGGCTTAGATCTTTATAGCATTTTTCAGGATGCAGAGAATGTTTGAAAGCCTGCTTGCCAAATATTTTAAGATCAGCAAAATCACCAAGTGTTTTGACAACACATCTCCCCTTTAATGTTTAAAGCCGAGTGAACTCAAAGGTAATATTTTATCTTATGTTTCTTATTATTCACACTTGGCTCATTGATATTTTCAGAAACATTTGGTTGTATATTCAGTCCAAGAAATTTCTCATCTATCAAGCTCTTTCCCTATAAAAAGGAAGTTGTATTTTTGCCAAAAGAAAAAGACTATCAAGTTTTCAAGTTTGGTTTGAACCCCCAACCCAGGAGGTTCAAATCAGTTCTACTTTTGGCAAAATGTATGCTTTCTCCTTCTTGTATCCTCCCCACATAGAGCTGATATTATCTTTTTAGATTAATAAAAGGGGAGAGATGTTACTACAACAATGACAGAGCCCAGAACAATCACATGTTCTAACTAGGTGCTCAAAAATGTACAGAATTGAGTCAAATTCACTTCATAATTGTGATATAAACTGACTATTGAATTTCTGGATGTTGCTTATAGGCAAAGAAGTTAAAATCATAAGACAAATAGGAGTAGCACAGTATAGTAGCAGGAGTACTGTATTTGACATCAAAGCACATGGGTCAAATCCTGAGCCGGTTATGAATTTTTGCCAAGTCATTTAATCTCTCATCATTTTAGTTCCTGTATCTATAAAATGAAGAAGCTAATCTAGAGATTCTATAAGGTTCATTTCTAGCTCTACATATATGATCTTATGTGCAGATTTGAAGTTGGACAGAGCTTGCTGAAGGCTCAATATAGCAAATCTGTAAAGTATAGTTTTAGGACAGGAAAGACCTTATAAGCAATCAAATTATGAAGGAGGGAAGTCCCACAGTTGATAGAATGCTGGGCTTGGAAACATAAATACCTGCTTAAGATTCAGCTTTATTGGATGATCCTGGGAAAATCACTTAACCTCTAACTGCCTCAATTTCCTTATCTGAAAAATGGGTATAATAGTAACACCCCACAGAGTTGTTGAAAGAGTTGAATGAGATAATATTCTGAAACATAATAGCTACAATTACTCCTACAGACTAATTAAACTCCCCATTTTACCAACTCAGAATTGTAAGCCAAGAAATGCCTTATCACGGGTCACATCAGTAGAAAATAGTAAAGCAGGTATTTGAGCCCTGGTCCTCTGACTTTAGATCCTATGCTTTTCCCGCCATACTAAATTCTTTAATAACCATAACACCATTTCCCTGAATTGCCTTATAAATCAGAAGATTATAGTAAGACATCTTCTATCTAAAGTTTGGAACAAATTAACCACGGTTATGCATCTCTGACCTACACCTGCTTCATAAGGCAACTTCATTCACTACCAATAATCCAGACAAAGAGATAAACAAAAATTGAGTGATTATTAACAATTCCTGTCTAGAATTATGGTATACAAAAGTTTAAACTATCCAATATAATTCAAACATCAAGCAATATTCTCTGGTTACTTTCACCTCACATTTTTAAAATAAGAGATGTATTATAATCAAGGCTATACTTTGGTTTTCTACATATTATAAATATGCTCACATAGTTCCTCCAAAACTAATTTTAAATCATGCCATGAATATAACTGGTAAGCTTTGGACTTACCAAACCTTTACATGTTGAAAGTGCTACAGATGAGTTCTGGTGGGATCGTAAGGAGCCTTGATAAAAGCAGAATTCCTCTGGTGGGAAAGCATGTACTGATTTAGTGCCTTTCTTTCCTAACATTTGTACCATAAATCCAGGAGCTATTAGACCATCAGAAGTTTTAAGATCCATGTGAAAGTCATGTCCAAATCCATGGAGCCGAAGGTGAAGAGAATCAATTCCTAGATGAGAAGGTGATCTCTTTCTCCTTTGATGGTGCATAATTTCACGTGTCATATATTCTCCATTTGGGTGTACTTCATAAGCTGAGACAATTTCATATTCTGTAGGTCAGAGCAGAAAACAACAGAGTTCAGACAAGGAAAAGAAATAGCAATGTTGTAGATGGAGTATTAGAAGTTTTACCAGTAAATTAGATATGTTTAAGAAAGAGGGCATATAGGTTATCTTCATGGTCACTGTATGGCAAACAAATAGCTTATGAACTGGACCTCTGATTTTCTTAATATGTATGTAGAATTCCTGGGGATGAAATTTCCCCTACCAATGAAAATGAACATTTATTATGCAATTTGAGGACTTAGAGAATTGCTCATGGCACTAAGAGATTAAGATAATTTGCCCATAATCATTTGCTACTTCCACAAAATAAACATGAGCTTCTGGATATTAGGACCAGCTCTCTAGCCTATTATGCTACCTTTCTAAACAAAATAGAATGCACATGTATATGAGAGTATGTGTGTGCATTATATTTATGTATGTGTATATTTATATGGAAAGAATTTATACACATATATATGTACTCATCTGTGAATATATCTAAACACATTCTATTTTGTGTGTGTATATATATATATATTTATATTTATATAGCAGTGTATTTGTGTATATGTCCATGTGTGGTATGGAATAGATAGATAGACATTCAAAATCAGTATAAATGCCCTTAAAAATCATTAGTATGATCTTTGGCAATGTTTTGTCACAAAAGAAAATAAAAGATGATGGTTTTATTTGAAAAGGAAGAAAATAATGAAGCCTTATGAAAATGGAAATATCCTATTTTTTGCAAATCTGATCTCTGTCCAATATATGGCACATTAATTTTATAAAATATTAATTTTTATTCATTTATTAGTTGATTTTATATTTGAATGATCATGATACTTAAATCTGATTTTAAAATAGCTATACCATTCTAAAAATAAGACCAAATAAACCCTTGAATATATAAATTTTGCATTAACTTTTAATAACTGATGATATTCTTATATAATATATCAGCTCCTTTTGAAAACAACTTGTTAACTTCCTATTGAAAAGATTTACTTTGCTTCTGATCAATTTATATAGTATGCTTCACTAAGTCTTTCAATGCCATTCTTTTTCATATTACTTACAATTTTAGCCTATAATGTATCTAGATATATTACTTAGAAAACCTTAAAAGTGACACTCGAGTTTTCTGCCACCTGCACCAGTATCTAAGGCTGAAATCATAAGGGGTCTCATAAAAATTAAAATCCAATAACGTTTTAAAGACTAGTTTTGGTTATTAACTAGAATGGAAAGTGGAAGGAAAGTGGACTGAATTGTCTTCATGAAATTGCTCTGCCCTTTTAATAACGCAAACCTTTCTTCAAAAATGAAGGTCTATCTTTTAAATGCCAACATTCTACTTGTGGTGTTATATGACTACAAGACATGAAATAGGATATACCTAAAGAAATAAAAATGGATTCACCCAAAGGGTGAGAGAGAGGCTCACGATGGATGTATGCTAACTGCAACATGTTATCCAGTAAGGAATTATGAAGAATAAGAAGATGAGATGTCATCAGGGAAATGTTATAGGCTGGCTGTGAGGTGAAGGCAAGAAAACATTGAAAGTCTACCCAGAATACTCCACTGGCCTCTCTATGATATGAGAAGAGCATGAAGAAAGCCATTACCATATTTGGCAGTTGCCAGGTGTTAACTTTGTGAAGGAGAGAATGAAATGAAAAAGAATTGCATAGGATTTGTAGGTATAAGTGAGTATAAGTGAGTGTATCATGGCAATGCACATTTAAAATGATGACATTGGAGATCCATGTAAGTATTTGTGAAAAGAATTTAAAGAATAACAAGTAGAAACTATGGCTTTGCATGTGTATGTATATGGAACAAGTAAAGGTGGATAAAAATATCTGAAATATAAAATTGTCTAACAAATAGAAGTTATGAAGGAGGTTTGGAGCATGAGATATTCTGAATATCTGTTTTATTTATCTTTAAAGATTAATAAGTTAAATATAAAAAGTTAATCCTTTTGAAGTAGAACTCTTTTGAATGTCCTAAATTTCCATCCTTATTTTTTAACAGAATATACTGGACATAATTGAGCCTTTTCCTGATGGATAGGACTCATCATTAAGAGCCACTGGTTATGGTGTTCTATTGAAACTATAAATAGTCTGATATATATGGTGAAATATTACCTGACTCCAGTCCTGGTACTTTCTTACTTGAAAAAATCCCTTATATAAGTTTATTTTTTTGTTCTTTTGCCTCTGACATATACATGGAAAGGAATATGCCTCCATAGCAGTATAAATTATTTTACAAATCAAAGGCTAAAGAAGCTTGCTCCAAAGAGATTTTCTAACACTCTAAGGGGAAAAATATTTCCTTTTTACTACTGGCATATTCTGACTTGACACCATTTAAAATAGTATCATTCTTTTCTGAGTGCCAGGTATCAAATGAGAGTGCTGGACTAGACTAACCCTAATTATCATCAATTGCTTAATCAATTATCCCAAATTTTTCCACTACTCATACAATGGGATATGGAACTCTCAGTCCCAGCTTGCATGATTTTTATCTCCCTTGCAAGATCTCTTCATGGGGTTTGATGAAATATCATTGTAAATTTTAAGAATTTATTGTAAGGTGTTTGAGAGGGATTAATCTAATGCCTCCAAATAATAATTCCTCCTCCTCTTTCCTTCTCATTTTCTTCCTTTATCATTTTTTTATCATCTTCACTATCAGGCATTTCTGATATGACACCAAAATTGCTTACAATTTGCTTCAAGCTCTCCTAAATGTCTAACCTTGAATAGGATTCCAGCAAAATAAGACAGATGAAAACTATCTCATTAGGATTTTAATGAAATTGAAAACCTGACAATCATGAATTTTTTTTTTCTTTAATTTTTTTTTCTAAACTAACACTTCATATTTTAAGACATCCCTGATCTTTGGATCAGTGAAGCAGCACTGGATAGTAGGAAAATAGTTTAAATAATCCAATACCATGGATTAAGAGAGTACTGTCATTCTTAGGTAAATCTAGAGTTATGAAAAAAAAGATAGAAGACCTAACTTGAAAAGTTATGATTGTTCATGTATATATCTGCTTTCCCTGGAAGGAACAGGGAAATAAGTGAAATCTATGTATGCTTTTTGATCATAGAATATTTAAAACCAAAATCTTTCTTTATTATCTAAAGCATTAATTTGTGTGATATCAGAAAATTTGACCTCACTTTGCCTAAAATGAGGGACTTTTTTCACTGGTGCGTATTAAGGTTATTGACAGTTGCTGCATTCTTGTAAAGAAGTTCATGAATTAGACTGTGCTTAGAGAAGAATTTTCCTGGAGTCTTTCTCTCTGCTTTGAAATTTTTTCATGTGCACACATACATGCATTCACACATAAACACAAATCAATTTGCTTTCTGATTTAGTTTCAATCTGGAATATTCAGCTTTAGTAAAGATACCCATGGCTAAGGCAATTGTATTTGCTCCTTTTTTAAAATTTCATTTCTTTACAATAAGCATAGGGCAAGAGATAGAGGCATTTTCTCAACACAAGATGCTTGCTCCAGTTGAAGCATTTTCTTTATGCTGCTCCACAGATTTAAAAGCTTCAGAATTTTCAAAGAATTTGTGTTTTCTTAACGTAGATGTCATAAAGGCAAATGAATAAATATTATAACAGCTGGCCTTTATGGACAGCTTTAAATTTTACAAAGTATTTTAGTTTTAAACATATAATTTTCATTTGACTGACATAACTCCTCTTATGAAGTAGGTAATATTTATCTCTATTTTACAGGTATAGTTACTGAAACTCAGAGTGGTTACATAACTTATCCATAGTAATCCAGCCAAGTAAGTGATAGAGTTAGCATTGGAACACAGATTTTTTTTTTATACTTGGGATCCAGCCCTCCATCTAACCAAGCAGCTTTTCTGCAAGTATACATTAGCATGTCTATGTGCTCACTCTTATCTATTCTAGTGGTCTACAATATAGAATAAGAAACAGAAAAATATTTTCTCTTTCCTCAGCTTTAAAGAGAGGAGACAATGAGGCTTCACCACCGTAGTCACATTTAAGTGAAAATTGAAAATGAAGAGATGTGAAGGAAGAGACTATTAGAGCAATGTTTATAAAAAGGAGTTAACTTGGAATCTGTGCAAAACTAAGCAGTGATTCACAAATAATCAGATAGAGATCAGGAAGCTGAATAAAGCAAATGGCTAAATATCCAAGTAAATGGAGCCCTAAGATTCTTAGAAACAGAATAGATGGAAGAGGCTAACACTCATCTCTTCTATGGTGCTGACTGTGGTAGAAACCAATAACACACAGATACCACCATTCACCAAGCTTGTTTGAAACTTTGAGGTTATTTTTGCTTCTTTTCTCTTACTTATTAGTCATACATGAGTTATAAAATCCTATCCCATCCAACTTCATGACTACCTGTCTATTCCCATTGCCATATCCTTATTTTGCTATACCATTCAAGAAGTTTGCCATAACCTCCTATCAAGGGTCCTACCTTTATTCCCTACCAGCACTGACAAACCTTTTAGAGATCATGTGCCCAAACTGCATCTTCGAGCCCCCTCTGAGCCCCCAGCATTACCCCAGAGAGAGAAGGGAGGAAGTGCTCACTTTGGGCTATAGGGCAGAGGGGCAGGGCATGCAAAAAAATCTTCTCAGGTATGGTGGAGAGGAGAAATGGAGCAGCCCCCTCCAGCATGTGGAGCACACATGCCATATCTTCACCAGCATGGCATGTCAAACTACTTTTCACACTACTGCTAAATTGTCACACTACAGTTCAGTCACTTTCCTGCCATGTCTGACTCTTGGTGACCCCATTTGGGGATTTCTTGGTGAAGATATTGGAATGGTTTGCCATTTCCTTATCCAGCTCATTTTGCAAATGAGGAAACTGAGGTAAACTGGGTTAAGTGACTTGTTTAGGATCACACAGCTGATTTGAACTCTGGATGATGAGTCTTCTTGACTACAGATCTAGGGATCTATCCACTATGCCACCTAGCTGCTCTTCACACTATTATAACAAGAATATTATTTTTTTTATGCAGAGATTTGATCATGCCACTTTCTTATTTGGAAATCTTTAGCAGCTTCCCTCACTGCATTCAAAGGCTTTTTTCTGGCACTGAGGATGTTCTATAACTGGGTTTCACTTATTTATTTAGCCTTATCCCATATTATTCCTATATGCATATTTTAGGTTTAGGTAAGCTGTTTCCCAAAGTTATGCATATTCCCAACTTAACATTATGGTTCGATTTTTCCTTTACACATGAAGTTCCTCAACTTGCATTAAGCATTCCTTACTCCACTCTTCTCTATCCCTTTCCCATCCCTTCATTTACCACCCCACCAGTTACATCTCATAGAGCAATGTATAAATTATCTGTGTTTATGTGCTATTCTTCTTCATGCTCTATGAGGTACAGGAACTATGTCAAAGAGAAATGTTGTCACTTTCAATACTTAATATAAAGGTTTGTGGTAAATTTTAAAAATAATTTTAAAGGAAGGAAGAAAGTAGGGAGAGGGAAAAAAGAAGAAAGGAAAAAAGGAAGAGAAGTAGGAAGGAGGGAAGGAAGAAAGCTAGGGAGGTTCTTCAGCCCTAAAGTCAGAAGATAAAGTGGCCAGCTGTTTTGAAGAATATATAGATTGGTAAAGTTTTAGTTTCTGGCAAGAACCAAGGAGCATGCAGCACCAAAAAATATTAAACAAGAAAAGCTTTGTGAAATTAAATTCAGCCATCAAAGTAGTATATTTGAAACACATTTTGAGAGGCTGAATAAAAAAGAAAAGTTAGCTCTAGTAATGACATTGAATAGCAATAAAAGTAAAGTATTACACATGGATCAAACAATCAGATTCACAAATAGGAGTAGAGAGAGGTAAGATAAATTTTTTTCCTGAAAAATAACTGGGTGTTTTAGGAGGTTGCAAGCTCAATATGTCTTTGTATTTTGGTAAGGTATTCCCCCAAAGCTAAAGGAATCACAAATTGCCTTGAAATTGGAAGTGTCCAAAAAGACGGAGTTGATAGTTCTACTGTACTCTGTCTTAATCAGACCATATCTGGTCTGTCCAGTTCTGGCTACCGCATTTTAGGAACAACATTGATAAACCAGAGAACATTCAGGTAGAGAAAACAAGTAAAGTCTTAGTCTGAGGAAAACTGAAGAGTGTATTGTATCCATATTCAATTATAGTAATACAGGGAAAATACAGGATGATATATGTGCATATATTATGTTTATTTAAGGTTAGTAAAACGTTTTATATATTATTTAATTTAAGCTTCAAGTACTTTGTTAAGTAAGTGGGATTGGTGCTATTTTAAGCCCATTTTACAGATGAAGAATGGAAGCTGGAAGAAGTTAAGTAATAAGTCAAATAAGAATTTAACTCCTTGCCTATATAGGCTTTAAGTCTAACAATCTATATAGTATGTTGCCTCTCAGGTAGTTTACTAAATGTCATCTAAAAAGAGTAGGCTTCTTTTTGCTTGGCTCTGTAGGACAGAACTAGAGGCAATGGGTAAAAATAATAGACAGAGTACAATTCAATAAACAGAAAAACTTCCAAAACATTAGAGAGATTCAGAAATGGACTATGTGCATAAATCCATAGTTTAGTGGTATTAACAACATGAGTTTGGGGTAGGACCTATGAACTCTTTGGCATAGGAATCTTTCAGTAAGGAGCATCCTATGCTAATTTAGGCAGACCTTTTCTGCAGCTTAAAGTCTTAAGAGAGTGACATAATGCCCTGAGGAGGTAAATGACATCTGCACAGTCAGATAGCCAGTAGGTGCCAAAGATAATATTTGAATTCCAATCTTATTTTATTTTTGTTATCATAATTGTTATTATTAGTATTATTATTATTGCTACTACAGTGAGCTTCCATTGGAGGATGAATGTTTACCTCTTGGGGACTACAGGGATACACTGTACAGGGAAGGGCTGCTTTATATATGAGTTGAATTACAAGACTTCTGAGTTCCCTTCAGACTCAGATTAGATTCTTTTACCACTGAAAAATCATAAATGAATTTAATGATGAAAATTTAAGCATACTTCCTAACTACTTATAATATTTCTGTGTACTAGTTCAATTTACCTATACAAGGCATAATTAGAATTTTATTGACCAACAATTTCAATTTCAGAAAAATGGGAACTGATTACAAATTTATTTTTATTGGGCATGGAGTGAGAAAGCCAAGATAAAATTAGTTATTAGTCAACACATCTATTGAAAGAACACAGAGAGATGACAGGCTTTCACTTCGTTACACTAAATCCTGGATATCTAAAGAGATGAGTGAGGAAAGTTCCAATTCATTATCACTACAGTTAATTGACTTTTGCCCTTTATGTATATGACACACAATTGATTCATACTCACTTTCATCCTGGACCCCTTGCTCTGGACTAAAGGGACAGAGAGTGTTAGCTGGCTTTGTCATTTTTACACTGTTCTCCCCCAGCTCTAATGTGACTGTTTCCAAGTCACTGGCCTTGTAATGTTATCAATTCAACTGTAGCAGTGAAGTGATGACAGAAGTGAAGCTGGGTTGTTCAAAAGAAGAGCTATTTAGCGCCTCTCACTGACTACATTAAAAGATAATAACTTTTTCCAAGAAAAGTAATTAAGTAGATAAATAATATTAAAAAGAAATTAGATGAAATAGCATGAGCTGTACTCTTAAGATTGTACCCTTTGCTCCTTCTTTGTATAAATGTGTCCTTTTTCTAAAAATATGTCAATAATTGTCAAGTAATTAATCTCAACTGCTATATACACCTTCTGAAATAGTGATAAGAACAAGATCCATGTATTCTTGGAAAAGGAGGGAGAAGAAATGTGGCCAGATGAGACATCCATATTTAGGAGTCAATTTGGACCAAAAGGAATGTTCACTTTTAAGCATACCCTTTCAATGACATATAGAGATACTGGTAGAAAGTCTGACATCTATGGATTTAATGAACAAGGAAACCAAAAGATCCTATCTCACACCACACATTTATTACTCTATGGAAAGTAACATGGACATATTTTAATCAGTGCAATTTTACAAATAACTCAAATATATTTAAAAGATGCCTTAGTCATGAAAAACTTGTCAGAGATTTCAATTGTTAGTAAGACTTGATATTTTTGAGACTATATGAAATTAAACTGAGAGTTTTTGTACAATTTTTGTAAGAGGAAAAATCTCTCATTGATGACTCATTTACATCAGTACCTTGGACTGCTCAGTTTTCCAACATCAGTTTTGTTGCAACAATAAGCAGTCAAACATTCAGTCTTACCAAGTCATGGCATATTGGGCCAGGCTAAATACTATGTCTATTTCCAACCTTACATATACATGATTTTCATATATTATTCTTTTCATCCTCATCCTCTATACCGTGTCAAATAACCAGGAGTTCTAACATTATTGCTAATCTTTACTTTGAGTCTAGCTTATCCATTAAAGGATTCTGAAGTTAGCTTAAAATTAAAATCAAATAATGAAATAGAATGAGTGAAAGTCTAATAGTTCAAAATGATTTTGCTTCTTTGTTTTTACCTGGTTTAATATTATTTTGATTCAAAACCCCTGCTATTGGGTCCAATTATGATATGATTGGCATATTTATTTCCTAAAACTAAAGTTGATCTCTCAACGTGTAAAACCACTACTGCCTCCATGATACTCTTTTTCAAAATTGATTTTTTTATGGTGCTTTGTACTTATCCAAGTCACTTAAAAATAGGAAGTAGAAATAGTTTCTATAATTTTTAGGGCCAATTATTAAATTGTATACACTATTTCCAATGTGTTTTGATCTACACCAACATTTCACATGACCTTTGGTTATGATGAAGATAGGCTGTGTAATCCTCTATAATACTTAAATGTATTGTTAGTAGGTTGGACAGACACACTAGTTCTTTCTCCAGCAGTGTGAAGGATGTACACTGAACAAATATATCACCATGTAAGGTGCATCATTCCAAACCTAAAAGCACTATAAAAATGCGAGCTTTATTTTATACTCTGTCTATATTTTCTTGCCATTTCATTGCAACTAATGGAAGCCCAGTTTAATTAGCTTGCCTAGATTGTCTTTCATTGTTATACCTTACTACTTTGTTTTATTTTGTTGCAAAGACTTTAAAAGCCTCAGCCATCTTAAATATGCATGTTCCTGATAATATGAGTACAGATAGCTGTGGAGTGCATGCAAATTAACCCAGGAGTCAAGCAGAATTTGAAGCGATAAAGGATCATAATTAAAGGTGGAAACTATCATAGAGGTCATCTAATCTCAAAGCCCTCATTTCCCATTTGAGGAAAGTAAGACCTAGGAAAGTTAGGAGACTTGCTCTAGATCACACAGTTAGACAGCAGCAGAGAGAAGATTTTATTTCAGTTCCTCAGATTCCATAGACACTATCTTTGAGTACAATGCTCCTTGTTTGACAAGGAAACCAAAAGCCCAAAGAAGTTAAATGACTTGTTCAAGGTCACAAAGTATGAATTGAAAAAAGGCAGGATTCTAACTCTGGCCTAAAGGCTAACGTCCAGTTTTCACATAGCTTGCCTTCTATTTACTGTTAGCTCAAATTATTCTCTGAATACTTATTGTTTGATTAATATTAATTAAAATTCACAAAGGACATGGAGTCACATATTACCAGGTTGACTTCTGATTTCTTAAAAAAAAAATAAGACTTTCAGAGGTAGGAAGGGGAAGGCCAATTTGTAGATAAGGTATTTTAGTACTCTCAGAGCTTTACTTCATGTAAAAGAATAAAGCAAACTACATTACATGATCTGAAGTGAAGTCATGAAAAAGGATCAAGAAAATCTCAGGAAAGAAGGGGGAAATCTCTACCAACACTAAGCATTTATTTCACAAGAACTTTGTAATGTTTACATTTAGTGCCCTCTAGTGGATCTCATCTACAGTGGTGCAAATCTCAGCATTGCCCTTTTGTTTTGGATACTTTACAACAGCATTCAGTATCAAGTAGGGCAGTATTTAAATATTTCACGTACATATTAACTGTTCACCTTTGTTTATCTTGCCATGCTCCGATGCTCAGGAATTCTCAAACTCAGTTCTTTTAACCAATTTCATCACTCCTGGTCTTATTGTTCTGAAAATTGGGCCTTTTTAATAAAAGCTTATTGAGAACTGATGCTATTGTTAGTTATGACAGGATTTACATACTTAAGGACTAATAAAAATTTTAAGAAATAAGTTCAACAAAAAGAATGCTTCATTTTACTTGCATCCCTATGCCTTTTTTCAGAACAAAACTCCACATACCCAACAAATTTCAATGTCATATTATCAAAAAACTTTAGTGATGCTTAAATTGAGCTCTACATTAAAAATATTACCTGTATCAATGCTTGATTTTTTACACTGCATTATTTTTCTTATAAAATCAAATGATGCCAATTAGTCTAGTTCCACACTTTTAACATATAATTGCAAGTTTTTAGCATATATATTTTGTTCACAGGACCCATAGACTTGAGACAAATCCACTTTAAAAATCCAACAGATTTTATGAAGAACAGTCGACTATCTTTAGGGTACTGCATTAATTCCAAAATAAGTAAGGAGACTTCTTAATTTCATAAGGAGTAGCTTGATATTAATAATAGTAGATCATAACCCTTCTCTGTGATTTCTATATTGCTACTCCCATTTTCTTAAAGTTTTATGTTCCCCCACCCTCATCTTCCCCAGCAAACACATCTCAGTGCCCCTTTCCCAACATTTGACTTTATTTCCCTGGTAAGCAGTCGTTACAGTTTTACAAGGCAATACAATAAAAAAGAAATACTAATGGTAGGCTAATTACCGGGTGTACTATGAGGAAATAAAAAGAAAGCACAGTAGTATTTTTTAATTAGGGTTTGATGTGTTCCTTGCAATTATGACCACTTACAGTACCATATAACGGAGCTCTTAGAGAATTTATGAGCTGCTGAGTTTCGAGGATTAGAATCCCAAACCTTATTGACTTACCACTGTTTTCCACCAAGTCCGCTAGCTCTGAGTGCAGTGAGGGATGCGGGAAGTTTTGGCTTCCAGGAACGCCAGCTGCTGTTTCCACAGCACACACAGGTGCATGCTAGAAAACATTTGCAAACACTTCATGAGATCAAGTCAAAATAAAGGAAAACAAAAGGCAGAGGGGTGAGAGTCATTTGTCATTCCCCCCTCCCATACACCAAATTAAAACACGTCTAAGTAATTAATTCAGAAACTCTAGAAATAAAAGGTAGCTAGAAAAGAACTTACCTTTCTTTCTATTTCAAAAAGCAGCAATAACCAGAACACAACCCAGCTCCTTAAGTTCATGGCGATAACCCCCTAAAGTCTTTCCTCTAAATTAAAACCACTCACTACAAGGCGCAAAATGCACCACTATTACACCTAAATAGTCCCCTTCTTCGGATCTGAGAACTTCAATTATTTTTAATTATGGAGTTATTCATCCATTTGAGTGTCTTTAAAGCAAAGTATTCTTGCCACAGCTGCACGGTTTGCAAGTCGGCCAGGGAGACAATGCAACACCATCTAATGCAAAGAGTTATTTCTCTGGCGTGAGCTCGGTTGCCAGAAAGTGTTATTGTTGCTCTTCTGCCCGGAGAGAGGGGTGGCGGTGGCAGCAGTTGCGGCAGCGGCAGCAGCAACAGCATTAGCTGGGAACCCTTAGAAGTGTAGGAGAGGAGGGGGAAGAAGAGGAGGAAGAGGGGAGGAGGGAGACAAACGGGAGGAAGGGGGGAGGGAGGTAGTCAGGAGGAGGAGGAGCAGGGATGGGAGGTAGGTTTAGAGCCCCCACTAGGACAGCAGCAGGGAACCCGTGGCAGGGGAGGATGCAGAACTGGAGGGCAGGAGGCCAGAGGGTGCTACCCACTTTCCACCGCAGGATTCACTATGCCAGTTCGTCCCATGTGAACTTCGGCTGCAGCAGCAATTCACCCAGTCGCCTCCACTCCTCCCCTCCCTTTCCTCAGCTACTCTTTCTAATCCTGGTCAGTAACTGGCACTTCTTGAGTGACAGACCTGCCGAGCCAACTGAGAATCACAGCACCTGCAGCAGGGCTAGCGATTAAGGGGCTGTCTTTACACTCTGGGATTCCCAGGCAGGAACTCCGGGTCGTTGTCTCTGACTCCCTTTCCTTAGCCAACATTTACTATACATACATAGATCGAGCTCATCAGTGGACACTGTGAAGGGGATTGGAAGGTGAGGGAATCACCTCTGTCGCCAGGCAACTTCTGATCCTGGCTAAGTGCTGCTGAATAGCTGCTTCCCCAGCCAGCAACAAGCAGAAAGAAGAGGCAGAACTAGTCAGAACTGACCTGAAAACATATCTTCAAAGCAAACTGCCACAAACTGCTCTGGGTTGGACTTAGAGGACCTCTAAGATCCCAGGGAGCAGCTCTAGTCCTATGAACTGATGATATTTCTGGAAGAACACATTGCAAGGAGAGGTCACTTTCAAATCTCAAGGGAGGAAAGAACTGGAGAGAGGTTACATGGATTTCTTCAGTTTAAAATTATACCATTACCTTTTTTTCCCACTTTTTATCTGTTTAGTTTCAGCTTTCTCATATCCCTTTTCTTTCTCCGTCTTTCTCTCCCTCTGTCTTTCTTTATCTAGTTCTGTCTGCTCAGTTTCTTCCCTCTCCCTTTCACTACCTCGGGGTTCTGAAGTTTTATTTTAATTGATCAAGTAGCTGGGCTCAATTACCTTCTTTTTCACTTGCCATCCCTAATCCCTTCTCTCCCCTTAATTCTGCAGGCTTTGTCCCAGTTCCCAAAAGCTATCTCTCTGGTGTGATAAATTATAATGCCCTTGGAAGCTAAGTGGGTGGACCAGTGCACTATGCAGTTAAATAAGTAAAGTGAGAGGGGTCACTAAAACAAATGCAAGAAGTTTATTATATTCAATTAGTGCTCCTCAAAAAATAAGAGCAACTGTGACAGTGACTAGCACTTCTAGGACTAGCGTGGCACCAAAGTGACCTCCCTTTCCACACACCCTTTTTGGGGGGAAGGTATATGACATCGAGGCAGATAAGTGGTACAATGTTGAAAATTCTGGACTTGGAGTCAGGAAGACCTGAGTTAAAATCCTGCCTTGGACATTTACACATTAACTAACTGTGTAGCCCTGGACAAGTCTTAAACTTCTGCCCCAGTTTCCTCATCATTAAGTGAGGATGATAATCTTGGCTCCTTTATAGGCTTTTTGTGAAGATTAAATGAGATAATATTTGTAAAACATATTTTAAAGAATCATATGACTCTTCATTTTGTTATTGGTATTCCCTAAAGTTCTTATTAGTCAAATTCTTAAAGGATTCCAAATAGTGTGTGTGTGTGTGTGTGTGTGTGTGTGTGTGTGTGTGTATGTAGGTATCTGAGGTAGTAGGGATGAGTAAGGGAATGGAGTAGTACTTAGTCTGGTGACCATGGGCAATTTACTTTGCCTCAGTAAACTTCAGTTTTCTCTTCTGAAAAGAGGGATAAAGGATAATAATATCCTTAGTCATTACCTCATAGTGAAGCTCAAATAACATTATGTATGTATATGTATGTAAAGCAGTTGGTAAACCTTAAAGTATTGAGTAAATGTTAATTATTTGCTCCAAGCATCAAATATTTCACCTTTCTCTTCTCACCCTTACCTCCCATAGCCCTGCTAGTTTACAGCTTAAAGTGTTTGCCAATGGCTTGCTAAATATGTTTCTTTCTGCAGATCTGCAGATTCTGCAGACGTGTTTCCTTTTAAACAACTGGATTTGAAGTTAGAAGAAATCCAAGTTCTGCTTCACAGACATGCACAATATATTTATATATACACATACATACACACATACATCTATGTATATACATATATACACATATCTCTATCTATTTACCTACCTATCTACCTACCTACTTACATACTATTTTGTGATTATGGTCAAAACACATATTTCTTTGAGCATCTTCTCAATGGGATTAAACGTTTTAGAAAGCAAAGGACGGGTTACTTAATCTTTCTACTCTTAGCACCCAGCACAATTTTGGGAATATAGTAGCTACTTAAGAAATTCTTATCAAAATGAATTCAATGTGTACAATGGGGATAATAGTATTCACCTCACAGGATGGTTATGTCAGATTTTTTTTAATTTTGTAAATAAATCTCTTTGCAAACTTTAAAACACTGCAGAACTATTATTATCAGTAACTTACATATAGTAGGCACTTAATACATTTTGATTTAATTTAAATATTATCCCAAGTATAGCAACACTCAAAGCATTCAAAGTCCTGAGCACCTCCTTAGTCTAAAAGAATGACTACATGTTCTCTTTTCTGAGTTATAATCTATTTTCTTGGAAAGCTCTTCTTAAAACAATTAAAATCACTGAAAAAAATGGAATTATTTGGAAGTTTAAGACTTTCTGACCCCTTGACCAAATGTCTGTTTGCCAGGGTTTAAGTTTACTGAAGAACAAAAGGGCTGGTCTAAATATCAAAAGTCTGATGAGATTCCTTCAACAGAAGACAAATTATTCCTTTGCCACAAATAAATACATGAATAACATGTATTACATGTTTGATACATATGAATCTCTACTTAACAATGCATCCTTTAGAGACCACTAGACCCTTATGTCCAATATAAAATTAAAAGGAATCAGATTTCCTTAATCCTAATTACTCTCACATGTAGAAACCCAAAGGCATTCTTGTTCATAAGTTCAAACAGAAGGAAGGAAGGAAGATAGCCTGATTTAAAAGGAATCACTTTTAGGACAAATTTTCTAATAGAATAAAACCAAAGATTGCTTAATAGCTCCCTTACCATTGTGAAAGGAGAAGAAAGGGGCTTTTCTGAACAGGAATGTGGTTTCTCCAACTTGTTCAGCTGTGAGGATAAGCATCAAAAAGCAACTTCCTACATTATGATAACAATGTCACAAAATTCTAGGGATTTAAACAAATGCAAGTCCAAGTCTGTAGGCATTTCCATTTTTTACTTCAACTATGACCAAAACCATTCTAGGTCAATTATATCAAATCAGCAGCAACATGTCTGACTTCTGTTTTGGATAGGAAGAATCTCCCAGAAAATGTTATTTTAAGAGAATATGATAGGAATTGAAATAATATGACTGAAATGCCTAAAAGTCCCTCACATTCTCTAAAGTGAAGCAGGGCAATGGCAATATTTATTGCATCCACTAAGAGTTACTGGAAGTACTTTTTATTTTAGATTTTGTTTGAAATCAAAGCAAAGGAGTAAGTTTGATTCTGCTTAAAGGAAGAAACACTTTGAAACTGCTTTTCTTATTCTTGAAATCAATTGAGTGACCTGTTCTTAAAAAGATTATCATGAATAATGAGGACTTTAAAAACCAGCATTTTTAAAAAATTTATGGTCTGAGCCATCAGAATGCATATACACATATTATATAATATATATGTATATACATAAATATTTTATGATCTGAGCCATTGGAATACACATATCTATATGTATACAGAGCATATATATGTCATGTACACATATAATATATATATATAATATATAGAGAGAGGGATAAACACACATACATATTGAAAACCTTATATTCTGTCTTAGATTTAATATTAAGTTATCATTTCAAAGTCAAAAGAGCAATAAGGGCCAGGCAATGGGGATTAAGTGACTTCCTCAAGAGTCACACAGCTAGGAAGTGACTGAGGCCTAATTTGAACCAAGCACCTCTTGTCTTCACATCTGGTTCTCTATCCACTATGCTACCTGGCTGTCCATATATATGGATGGATGGATGGTTGATTGTATATGTATAGGTATGGATGTATATTTGTATACGAATACACACAAACATAAATATATTTATTAATTGCCTATTCCTTTATTAAACAAACATTAACTATTTCTCATTGATAAGTATTAGAGAATAATGAAATTTCTTTCATATAGAGACTTTTAATATTTTATTACATTTAAATTCATTAAAATTCCATTCAATGTATTGCTTATTCAAGTTTAATAAATACCACTAGGTCATCTTGGAAATCCAAAGCACATGTCAGTTCTCTTGAAACTCCTTGGACTTTTGTATTTACACAGTAGCCCACTCTTCTGCTTGTTGAATAGAATGAATGAAAAACACTTTGAAAACATTGATAGAGAGTAATCTCCAGCATGTGCTGAATTGCTGTGTCTAAAGGCCACAAAACATTAGCAGACATCAGACAAGGGCAGTATGCTCTATACGGAACCAGGTGGTGAACAGGTTTATAGATTTTTTTTACAACAATGCACTTCTATGTAATGCTTTAAGGTTTACAAGTATTTTCAGCACACCAACCCTTTGAAACAAATGGTACAAATAGTATCTGTATTTTACAGGAGGAAAAATAAAACTTAGATGTTGTTCATTGTGCTAAATAGATATTAAGTGCCATAGCTGTTACTCTCATACAAGTTTCTACTTTCCCAACTAGATCATGATCTCTAATAGTGCAATAATCTTCACAGCTGACGTATCCAAAGAGAGAAAAAAAAAAGGTGTGAAGGTCACTTCACCATTATGTCCAAAAGCATTACTGTTTATATTTGTTCAATAGAAGACAGCTACAAGGACTCATTCATGAAGCCTGGGGCGTGAAATTGCACAGGCAAAAACAAGTGTGAGCAAATAGTGGTCCATCTCTAGCCCAAACTCAGCATCTTAGTATCTATACATTTTTTGAGGACTTAATTGTTTTATCTAACGTTTCAAATCTACTTCCTGTCTTCCCCCAGCTCCATAAATGCCTGATACCTTTGACTTTTGTTTCAGATTTTCTAAAGCTCAGGAATATTTAACTTCTTTTGTGAATTAACTATACCCGATTTAATCAAGATTCTGGAATAACCCTCCTACCCTCATCCCTTTGACCTGGTGAGTATCTACCTCTCTTTAATAACTGATAATAATTGCTACCATTTAAATATCATGTTAAAGTTTTCCAAAGGCTTTAAATATGTTATCACATTTGATCCATGTCTAAGTTATACTATCTTTTAAAGGCCCTTTAATAAGGAACTGTTAATGATCAATAAATAAGAACACAAAAAAGTGATTTATATTTATTGTCAAAGTATTTCATAAGATATTATAAATAGCCTAAGTCAGAGTAGAAAAGGAACTTTGCCTTAATATACCATGTTAAAATATGCACATATATACATAGAATATTCAGATGAGATCTGGGAAGTTTTGGAGGGGAAAGTATTTGTTTTGTGGATTTGGGGACTTGGATCTCTGTTGACAAGGTGCAGTGATACCTTGCTTATGTGGGAGCAACTTAATGTTATAAAGAGGTGGAGGAAGATATTTTATTAATTAAAAACTAGAGAAATATGAATGTTAAGAAACAATTTTAAGAGCATCAGAGACTTTGTCTTTTTTGGAGACTCCAGAGATGAAACATGATATATTTTGTGTATTTCTGATAATATATATATATATATACATGTTTTATTACTAAAGAAAGAAAAAGTAGAAAAGAAGAAAAACTATGAGTATAGGCTTTGATATATGTCCACCTTACCTAAAATGAACTTGGAGCCATAGAGCCTAAGTGGAAGGAAGAGTGGCCCTTTCCTCCCCTCACTTTAGAGCACTATGCCCATGATATGGGTGAAGATCCTCAATCTTAGATTCCTCCAGAAAGACTCAGCCTTACTGTCACTATATCAGGGATATTTAAAGTAGCAGGAGGCTCCATTTATGCAACCAGTGGAAGAGGCTGCTCTCACTCATGAGGGAGGTGAATTCAGAATATTTTTCCCCAAAAAACAAGTCCTGGCAATTTCCATCTTAGGTTAATCTAGGCATACATCAAACATTTGGAGCCTGAGTTATGATTGAAAAGGGATTGTTCATTTGATAGAAGAAATTTAGAGAATTATGGCTTTTTTAG
This sequence comes from Monodelphis domestica, assembly GCF_027887165.1. Classification (NCBI taxonomy): domain Eukaryota; kingdom Metazoa; phylum Chordata; class Mammalia; order Didelphimorphia; family Didelphidae; genus Monodelphis; species Monodelphis domestica. The sequence continues at coordinate 390,528,906 of NC_077229.1, forward strand.
TAAAATGTGTCGCTGAGAATCAAAAGACTCATTCAAATCACTGAACAAGTACTACAGTGATAGAGTGCCAAGAAGGGCAAGAGAATAGCAAAAGAAGAGGAACCAGAGGAAAAGTGAAAATACAGAAGAGGAGCTAAAAGAAAACAAAACAAAAAACTACTTTGTAGGAACTGTGGCAGTTTAAAAGAGCTAGGTGAGAGAAGGTGTCATCTGAGTGACTCCTGATTGCTCAGAGAAAATTGATGTCACTGCTCCAGAAACACCTGTGAAAGGTGAGATAATGGCTTTTTGCTCTCTATCGCCACCTCTGGCTTGAGGAAAAGCAGAGGGACAATTGCTTGGCTGCCTGAGTGAATAGGATTAGCAATGTTTCTGTCTGCTCTGTTTTAATTGGACAGTTCAGAATCTGGGTGGTTAAATAACTGGCTGGTCTGGTCTTTTATATATAGTCCAGAGACAACCAGTTTGATGAGGGTGGCAAATTATCTGAATTAAAGAGAATAAATACCCTTTAGGACTGATGACATTCAAAGATTTTATAAAGGCTTTGTTGGATTAGAGGAGAGGTCAGGATTACTCCTGCTGAAATAATGAGGATCAATAGTTAAGCAGTGAAGAACCTACATTCCTGTGGTGGAGATGTTCCTGAAAGGACATGTAACTTTCCAATTCCCCAATCCTTATTGCTCTTCCACCTTACTATATATTCTTAGACAGATGAGTTTTTCTTTTCTTTCTCTGTTTTGGTCCTTTTGTTTGGGTTTAGATAGCAACCCCAATATCATATTTGTGCCACAAAATAAATTTGGTAGAGTTCTTTCCTCAGTTATTTTTCTGAATAGTTTATGTAGTATTGGAATTACTTTTAAAAAATATTTGCAATATTCATTTGTGAATCCACATTGCTCTAAGGCTTGTCAGAGTATATGGCTGTTTATGGAAGGCTGCCCATTATGTCTAATCTTTTGAAAAGAATGATCTAGAAATAATCTCATACATGTGTTCTATAAAGCCAACCTCTAGAAAAATCAGACAATAAATATTTATTGGAATTTATGTGGAATTGGGAACTGATTGAATATAGTACTAGGTTTATGTGAACTATACCAGAGCTCTGTATATCCAAAGAGATCTTTCTGTCATGATTAACATTTTAATCAGTGATTTGTATTTCAAGCTATACATGGCATGTTCATCAAGTAACTCCATCTCATGACTCTAGGCATTTTTCTCTGGCTGTTTTCCATGCCTGGAATCTTTGCTTCTTCATCTTGACTTACTGGCTTCCCTGTCTTCTTTCAAGTCCCAGGTAAAATCTCATCTTCTAAAAGAAGTCTTTCCCAATCTTTAATTCCAGTACCTTCTCTCTGTTGACTATTTCCACTTTATTCTGCATACACCTGGTTTGTACAAAGTTATTCATATGTTTTCTCCTGTTCTATACTGTGAGCACCCTGAGAAAAGGACTTTTGCTTTGCTTTGTATATTTGGTGCAATTCCACAAACATTTATTAAACACATAAAATATCAAGGCTACAACAACAGTAGACATTATGCAATCCCTGCTCTAAAAAGTACAGTGAAAGGGCAAACATCCTTAACTCTGATATAAGGGACAGGTCAAAGAATCACTAGAAGGCAGGACGAATTGCCCCTCCTATTGGGATGGGTGTAATAGCCAAAGAAGCTGATGTGGTCTGGTTATATAGAACATAAGGACGAGAAATAAAAGGAGCTATGAGTGAGCTATGGGCCACTGAGTGGGTAAATTATGACAAGACAGCAGTGCATAGTTCATCATATGCTTCTTTGGCATCTCCATGTGATTTCCTATAGCATGAACTAGACTGTTGATAATGACCTGACAGATGCAATCTACACCTAATAGACTTTGTTTACTCTCAGGCTTATCACATTAACACCTTCAAGTAAATAGTCTCTCCTTTCTTTGACTTTGATTGTCCCTTGGGGACCTTTGAAAACTAAATCAAAGCACCTGTGGATCTGAAAGAGATTTACAAAACCAATTAGTGGAGTCATTCATAAAACACTTCTAGCATGAAGATATTAATCATGATGTCTGTGGAAAATATCTTTAACTTATGGAATTCATTTGAAGGCAGGTCTTTTCTCATGCATGAACAGAAGAATAGCATAAATGAGAACTATATCCAAAAGAATGAACAAACAAATGAACAAATCTTTCATTAATTCTCCAATGATTGAAATTCTACATTTAAGAATTCAGCCCTTTGCCTTTAGACACTGTTTCTGGTTGAAGGTAAATATTTTTATACAAAAAGATCTTAATATTTTCCATTTGTGCCTGAGTCAATTATTTTTTAATTTTATTTCAGAAAGCAGGTTTTGGCATTGAGGAGGGTAGGGTAAGCAAAAGTATACTAGATATTTGGGATGAAATCACTGAAATTAGAAAACAATGCAGAAAAGAAGGCTGAGGGCACTGAAAAAAACAAATTCTTTCTATTTCATGGTGATAGAGTCAACTCTCCTCCAGCTCATAATTTGTTATTTATATATATATATATATATATTACATATGCCATTTAGAACTTTTATATCAATGATAATGGAATTTAACATTTACATTAATGAAAATGGCCTTTTTTAATTAAATATTTTTCAATCAAAGAAAATCTGCCTTACTTACCCCTTTCCCACCCCAGTTCCATGAATAAATAAAGAATAAACTGTGGGAGTAAAAACACCAATGAAAAGCAACTGCTTGATTACAGAAGTGGAGGGGATATGACTGAGGAGAGACTCTAAATGAACACTCTAATGCAAAAACCAACAACATGGAAATGGGTTCGAATCAAGAACACATGTGATACCCAGTGGAATCGCACATCAGCTATGGGAGATGTGGGGGGGGGGGGAGAGGGAAGGAAAGAAAATGATCTTTGTTTCCAATGAATAATGTTTGGAAATGACCAAATAAAATAATGTTTTAAAAAATAAAATAAAATGAGCTGGAAAAAAAGAAGAAAGAAAGAAAGAAAGAAAGAAAGAAAGAAAGAAAGAAAGAAAGAAAGAAAGAAAGAAAGAAAGAAAGAAAGAAAGAAAGAAAGAAAGAAAGAAAGAAAGAAAGAAAGAAAGAAAGAAAGAAAGAAAGAAAGAAAGGAAGGAAGGAAGGAAGAAAGAAAGAAAGGAAGGAAGGAAGGAAGGAAGGAAGGAAGGAAGGAAGGAAGGAAGGAAGGAAGGAAGGAAGGAAGGAAGGAAGGAAGGAAGGAAGGAAGGAAGGAAGGAAAGAAGGAAGGAAGGAAGGAAGGAAGGAAGGAAGGAAGGAAGAAAAGTAAAATGGCTGTTTTAAATTTGTATGGTCAAGGAAAACACCTTCCCACAATGACCATGTCCAAAAATAATGTCTCAGCCTGTTCTCTAAGTCTATCACCTCTATATTAGGACATGAGTAGCAAGTTTCATGAAAAATCCCTTGGGGTTGTGGCTGATTGAACTGACCAGTCTTTAAGGCTTTCAATTGTTTTCCTGCTTCTGCTCACTTCACCTCAGTTGATACAAGTCTACATTTTTCTCTGAAACTGCCCTCCTATATCATTTCTTATATCACAATAGTATTCTATCATATTCACATAGCAAAACATAATCAGCCATTCCTTGGTTGATAGGTGCCCTTTCAGGTTTCAGTACTTATCACTTCAAAAAGAGCTACTGTAAATATTTTTGTACATCCTTATTTAGAGTTTGTTTTTCTTAGGACTAATACCTCTCAAATTCATTACTGTTGTTCAGTTGTAACTCTTTGTGACCCCATTTTGAATATTCTTGGCAAAGGGGAACAGTTTGCATTTCTTCTCCAGCTCATTTTGCAGATTAGGAAATTGAGGCAAACAGGGATAAATTTTTTGTCACATAGGGTCACATAGGTATTAAGTGTCTCCAGCTGTATTCGAACTCTCAAAGATGAGTTTTTTCTACCTCCAATCCTGGCACTGTATGTTGTCACCCGGCTCCCTCTCCCTCTTAAAATACCCTCCACCTTATTCTCTCTCTCTCTCCTTTCATGTTTTTGGTCCTATCTTACAATTGAATGAAATGTATTTTTGCATCCTGCTCTGTGTGTGTTCTTCCCTCCTTTGATCAGTCTTTAGTGTCATTTGTTTCCTAATCCCGTCCTCCTTGTTTGTGTAGAATCCTACTTATATACTTCTATTTATGTAACATACTTTCCCCCAGCCTTTCACTCCCCTCTGCACTGTATTCTTCTTTCTCTCACTTTTCATTCTTTAAAGATATTCAGAATAAAAATGTTTTGCATGAGAAATATATGCATTACCCAGATCAAATAGCCTGTCATCATTGGGATGAGAAAGCAAAGAAAGGGAGGGAGATAAGTTCAATAATTTAACTTAGGAAAATGTGTGGAAATTTATTACATGTAAATGTTAAAAACAAAAAATAAAAATATTCAAAATATAAGACAGACTACCCCTAGGATCTCTGTCTAATTAGATTTCCTCTATGACCCCTGATGAAGATAGGAGTTAGAGGGGACACATATAATTTACCCATATTAGATCTCTTCCCATTTTCCACAGAGCTCTTTGTATCCCTCTGCCAAACTGCATTTAGGAAATGATTCATTGAGATTTTTTCTTTTCAGTTTCCAAATTAGGAATCAATTTGATGCATTTTCTAGATTTGCATGGAAAAGATGTGGAGTAGAGCTTACTGTACTTCTGCCTGATATTCTATCTTGACTTAGAGGGTGGATCTTTCTTGAAACAAAGTACTTTGATTAGAATTTCCTAAAATGGTTTATTGCATCTTCTAACAAAATATTACAGAAAACATATCTTCTATCAAATTATCTTCTTACTCTATCTTTCTGGATTGTTAATTAAGTCAAGTTAAAAATTTCTCTTCCTAATGATATAACCAGAGTTCTAGCTTTAAAAAAAGTAATCCCCCCCAAAATTTTAGTCTCAAAATTTCCCTCCACCTTGTCCCCAACCCCTGCAGCAATAGAGATTTTACAGACGCAATCATGGAAAAACATTTTTCCATGTTAATCTTTTTGTGGAAGGAAACTTGAACCAAAAAAATTAAGAAAGTGAAAAAAGTATGCTCTGGTCTGGATTCAGACCTCATTGGTTCTTTCCCTGCAAGCAGATAGAATTCTTTATCTGAGTCCTTTGGAATTGTCTTGGATCATTGTATTGATGAGAACAGCCAAGTTATTCACAGTCATTCATTGTACAGTATTGCTTTCATGTGGACAATGTACTCTGCTTCTGCTAACTTCACTCTGCCTTAGTTCATGTAAGTCATTCCAAGTTTTTCTGAGGTCTCCCCATGTGTCATTTCTTATAGCACAATAGTATTCCATTACAATCATATTCTATAACTTATTTACCCATTGTCTGATTGATGGGTATCCCCTTACTTTCTAATTCTTTACCCTCACAAAAAGAGCTACTTTAAATATTTTTATGCATAAAGGTCCTGGCCCTTTTTGTTCTTTCTCTCTTCGGGATATAAACCTAGTAATAGTATTGCTGGGTCAAAGAGTATGTACTGTTTTATAGCCCATTGAGCAAAGGTACAAATAATTCTCCAAAATGGTTGAATCAGTTCGCAACTTCCCCAGCAGTGCATTAATGTCTCAGTTTTCCCACATCTCCTCCATGTTGTCATTTTCTTTTTCTAGAATAGCAATTATTAATTTAATAATGTAATAAGTAATAAAATATTATAATTAATAATTAATGAAGCTACATGTAAATAATTATATAATTAATGCTATAGAAACTAATTAAGTTGTTTTATTATAATAAATATTTATTTTTCCAGATTACATCAGTACAATTTTTAAATATTTGATTTCTAGTTGGAAACACATCTCTCTCCTTTCTACTCATCCTCTTTCCACAAGGCAGATAATATGACATAGGTTGTATAATATATTATTGTATAATATATATTTCCAAGTACATCATTTTTTAAAAGAAACATATTGCTTACACTAGAGAAAAATTAATGGAACAAATAAACAATGGTATGTTTCAACTTGCATTTAGACTGCATCTGTTCCATTTTTATAATTAGTTCCTTGGAGTTGTCCTGGATTCATGCTTTGCTGATAATGGTTAAGTCATTCACAGTTGATCATCATACCTATTGTTCTTACTGTGAACAATGTTCCCCATTTCTATTCACTTTAGTGTGCATCACTTCATGTAAGTCTTCCTAGGTTTTTTTTGTGATCAACTTTTTTGTCATTCTTATAGCACAGTAGTATTCCATTATAAGCATGTACCACAACTTGTTCAGACATTTCCCAACTTATAGACATCCCTTCAGCTTCTAGTTCTTTGTATCACAAAAAGCTGGCATAAATATTTTTGCATGGCTAGGTTCTTTCCCCTTATCTTTAATCTTTTGGGGATACTCAGATAATACTGGTATTGCTAGGTTAAAGAGTATTCAGTTTGATGGACCTTTGGGCATGGTTTCAAATTGCTCTTTAGAATGGTTATTTCACTTCACAGATTCACTAGCAGTGTATTTGTGTCATGATTTCCCACATTTCTTCTAACATTTATCATTTTATGTTTTTGTTATGTTAGCCAGTCTGGTGGGTGTAAGGTGGTATGTAAGATATCTTAAGAATTTTTTCATTTCTCTAGTCAATAGTGATCTGGAGCATATTTTCATATGACCAAAGATAGTTTTAATTTCTTCATTTGAGAATTGCCTGATCATATCCTTTGACCAATTGTCAATTGGAAAATGCTTTGTATTCATATAAATCTGACTCGATTCTCTTTATATTTGGGAAATGAAGCCTTTATCATTCACCTGCTATAAAGATTTCCCCCCTGTTGGTTTGTTTGTTTTTTTTTTCCTTTTAAATCTTGGTTGAATTGCTCTTGTTTGTGCAGAGCATTTCAAAATTTAATTTAGTCAAGGTTATCTACTTTACATCTTATATTACATCTCTATTTCTTGTTTTGACCTAAATTTTTCCTTTATCCATAGGTTTGACATAAGATATTTTTGCTCACCTAATTTATGATACTATCTTTACCTTGGTATTACCATGAGGTGTTAGTCTATGCCTAATTTCTGTCATACTATTTTCCAGTTTTCCCAGTTTTTATCAAATACAGAGTTCTTGCAAAAGCTTGGATCTTTGAGTTTGTCAAACACTAGGTTACTATGGTCATTTACCATTGTGTGTAGAGCACTAAATCCATTCCATTGGTCTTATACATTTTTTCTTAAGCCATAAACAGATTGTTGTGATGGCTGCCACTTCATAATATAGTTTGAGAGTCAGTACAGCTAATACACTCTCTTTCATGTTTTTTCCCTTTCTTTGGTATTCTAGATCTTTTTTTCACCCAGATGAATATTGTTATTATTTTTCTACCTCTATGAGGTAGAAAATTTTTTTGGGGTAATTTTTGGGTAATTTGATTGGTATGACACTGAATAAATAATTTAGCAAGAATTATCACTTTTATTATTTATGCTTTTCCTACCCAGGAAAAATCAATCTTTCCCCAATAGTTTAGATCTGATTTTATTTGTGTGAGTAGTATTTTGCAGTTGTGACCAAATAGTGCCTAGGTTAGTCTAGGTAGATTCTCTGATATTTTATAATGTCTACAGGTATTTTAAATGAGATTTCTTTATCTCTTACTGTTGAGCTTCACTGTAAATGTAGAGAAATGCTGATACTTTCTGTGGGCTGATTTTATGTCTTACAACTTTGCTAAATTTGTTAATTGTTTTTATAAGTTTTCTTTTTTTGCTTGATTCTCTAAGATTTTCTAGGTATACCATCACATCTGCAGAGTTTTGCTTCCTCACTGCCAATTCTAATTCCTTCAATTTCTTCTTCTCTTATCACCATAACTAGCATTTCTAGTGTAATATTGGATAGAAGTAGTGGTAATGGGCATACTTATTTCACTCCTGATCTTATTAGGAAAGATTATAGATAATCCCCATTATAGGTACTGTTTGATGATTGTTTTAGTTAGATTGCTATTCATCATTTTAAGTAACGTTTAATTTTTCCAGTGTTTTCTCCAGTATTTTTAAAGGAATGAGTTTTGTATATTGTAAAAAAGCTTTTTCTACATCTATAGAAATAATCATATGATTTCTGTTGTTTATTGATATGGTCAATTAGGTTGATAGTTTTCCTAATTTTGAACAATCCTTGCATTCCTGGAATAAAAGCTACCTGTTCATAGTATATGATCCTTGTGATATATTTCTGTAATTTTCTTGCTAGTATTGTGTTTAAATTTTTGCATAAATATTCATTACAGATATTGGTCTATTGTTTTCTTTCTCAAAGTTCTTTTATTGTGGATCTCTCCAATTAATAGCGGTTTGGTTCATTTTTGCATAACTTTAGAAAGTTTTAATTACTTTGTCTAAGAACTGCCTGTTCATATCTTTAACCATTCAGCTCATTTCTCAATATATTTGAGAAGTGGGTCCTTTATTAGAGATATTTGTAAAAAAAATTATCATTATGATTAGTGTACATTACTCTCCATCCTGTTCCCCTCCCCTCATACTTTTCTATTTCCTTTCATTTCTGTCCAATCTCAGAAGTGTATAGCTTCTGACTACCATGCCCTCCATTTTCTCCTCATTTCTATCACCCCCCACCCCACTTCTCTCATCTCCTTCCCCTTACATTTTCCTGTAGGAAAAGCTAGATGTCCACATCCAATTGATTACATATGTTCTTCCCTCTTTGAGCCAATTCTGATGAGTAAGGTTCAAGTGCTCTCTTCCCCACCTCCTCCTCTTTCCCCCTTCAATGTAAAAACTCTTTCATGCATATATAATTTGAGATAATTTACCCCATTCTATTTTTCTCTTCCCCTTCTTTCAATGTATTCCCCTTTCACATCTCTTAATATTATTTTTTAGATATATCTCCATAATATTTAAATCATACCCTTTCCCTCTGTCTATGTATACTACTGCTAACAGCCCTAATAATGATAAAGTTCTTAGGAGTTACAAGAATTATCTTCCTATTTAGAGATGTAAACAATTTAACCCTATGGAATGTCTTTTGATTTATCTTTCTTATTTATCTTTTTATACTTCTCTCCAGTCTTATATTTGAGAGTCAAGCTTATCAGCTCTGGTCTTTTCATCAGGAATGTTTGAAAGTCCTCTATTTCATTCAATATCCATTTCCCTCCTGAAGGATTATGCTTTGGTAGGTAAGTGATTCTTAGTTGAAGTCCTTTGGGCATAATTCCAAATTACCTTCCAGAATGGTTAAATCAATTCACAACCCTACCAGCAATGCATCAGCATCCCAATTTTGCCACATTCTCTCCAAAAATTATTATTTTCTTTTACTGTCATATTAGCCAATCTTCTAGGTGTGAGGTAGTACCTCAGAGTTATTTTGATTTGCATTTCTCTAATCAGGAAAGATTTAGAACACTTTTACATATGATTATTTATAGTTTTCATTTCTCCATCTGATAATTGCCCATCATATCCCTTGACCATTTGTCAATTGGAGAATGATTTGCTTTCTTATATGTTTGACTTAATTCATTGTATATTTGAGAAATTAGACCTTTGTCAGAGAATTTTGTTATAATTTTCCCCCAGTTTGTTGCTTCCCTTCTAATTTTGGTTGCATTGGTTTTGTTTGTGCAACCACTTTTTAATTTAATGTAACCAAAATTATTCATTTTACATCTTCTAATGTTCTCTTTATCTTGCTTGGTCTTAAATTCCTTCCTTTCCCACAGATGTGACAGGAATTCTATTCTATGTTCATCTAATTTATTTATGATTCCACTTTTTTATATTTAAGTCACTTAGCCATTTTGAAACAAATAGATTTATAGCTCTTAATCTTTATTTCCATCTTGTTTCCTAAAAAATTACAGCTGCTATATCAATGTAATCTTAGTTCTTTTTCTACATGTTCACAGCAACATTTAATTTAATTTTTAACCTATCTGGTTCTCAGTTAACATCTATCAGCAGGACTATATTTTGTTAGATTGGTCAGCAGCAGAGACAGTCTGTTGCTAGGACTATACACATCTTTAAAGCTTGGTCATATCCTTTGGAATTTAGGCATGCAAGATTACCATCATGATATGATGAATGTTGAAGTAAGTCTTTTGCAGAATATTTATTCTCTCAAAGTCATTGTTGTTCCACTAGAAACTATTTGGATTATGTTTATGCTCAGGCTTAGCTCTGTTTCTGTTATGCAGCCACTACAAGAACCTCATGCCCTGGGCCTTAGACTCCAGTGTTTTCCTCAGGTATACAGACTTCCCAGGTTAACAAACAAGGTGAGGTTTCTAATCCTGCCTGGGTATTCTTCACAGATTCCCCCCTTTTTTTTTTGCTCTGTTTTTTTTCCCCCTCAAAGCCCAAAGTAGAGGTACAAAGACTAAGGAAGTTAGAAACTTCTCTCCCTAGTTGTCCTTAGTTGTTCAGCTTTACTCTAGATTCTTTTCTGTGTTTGCTGTTTCTATTGTTGATTTTATGGAGTTATTTTTGGTTATTTCTGCCATCTCCCCACAATGCATCTCATAGATAATTTCTTGAAAGATGTTTAACCTCTTTTTTTTTTTGATCATGACTTTCAGTAGTCCAATAATTCTGAGATTTTTCTCTCCTGTATTTATTTTCCAAATCAGTTGTTTTTCAATAATATATTTTACTATTTTCCTAATTTCTTATTGTTTTGACTTAATTTGATTTTTCTTGAGCTCTCATGTTATCAGTAGTTTTCATTTGCTTAGTTATAACTTTTAAGACATTATTTTCTTGAATGAGCTTTTTAACTTTTTTTCCATTAGACCAATTCTACTTTTTTAAAGAGTTCTTTTCCTCAGTGAAATTTTAATGTCTCTTTTCAACTGGCAAATTCTGCCTTTGAAGGAATTTTTCTCTTCAGTACATTTTTGTATCTGTTTTTCCATTTGTCCATTTCTGCCTTTTAAGAAGTTCTCGGTGGGTTTTTGTACCTCTTTTACAAATTGACCTCTGTTTTTAATATGTTGTTTTCTTCAATATTTTTGAACCTCATTTACTAATGTGTTGACTCTTTTTTTTCCATGATTTTCCTTTATCACTTGTTCTCTTCCCAATTTTCTTCTAATTCTCTTATTTGATTTTTAAAATTCTTTTTGAGTTCCTCAATTAATTCCTTTTGGGCTTGAGACAAATTTCTATTTTGCTTGAAGGATTTGGATATAATAGTATTGATTTTGTCTTCTCATTGAGTTTGTGCTTTTGGTGCTGTCACTCAAATAACTTTTTATGTTATTTCTTATTTCTTTTGCTTATTTTATAGGTTTTTCCTTTTCTTTTCACTTGAAAAACTATTAAAGTTGGACTTCGTACTTTTGGTAAAGGGAGTTCTATTCCAAGCTTCGGGTTCTTTCTGCAGCTGCCTTCAGAACTAGCTCTGGGGATCTATAAGTTTTCAGTTTTCCAAGGTGATATGACCTAAGGAGAGTTGTGTTTAATACTCTCCTGTGTTCTGCTCTCCTCTGTGAACAACCACAAAATCTCTTTTATATCTTGAAACTGACCAGAGTCCTCTGCTCTCCTGAGATCGCAAGTGCTGGTGTATGCTAGTACTCCTTACTTTTTGATGGCAACACAGAACTGAAACCTGGATCTGCATATAAGCAATGCTACAAGAGTCTTATACCCAGAGCCAGAAAAGGGACCCCTGTAAATCTCCTTGTAAGCAATTGTCCAATCTCCTTTGAATGAACACACTGGAAGCCTCAAATTTCTGTCATTTATGTACTTGATTTGGTTGTCTATGATTAATTGACATGAAGAAATACAAAGAGGAAGGCATAATGTTGCTAAATGCTGGAAGGATATCTGTCTAGCAAGGAAGAAAGGGGAAAGACACAAATACACAAATCACTATATGATTTGACAAACCTACACTTTGTGATGTCCTGTGGTCTTCTTTTGTAGGACATATTCCATTAGGTTCATCCTTAGGATAATGCCATAGAATCACATCATTTTTCCAACATTAACCTTCAGGCAATCAGTAAATTAATTGTGGTTTTAATACATAATTATTTCATGTAAGTGGCACTTTTAAACATTCATAAAGTTGTCCTGATATACCCAGGTACTGATACCGTCATTATTAAAAAACTAAAGATACTGAGTCAGAAAAAATTGGATAACTCTCTCAAAGTAATAAAGGGCATTGTGAATCTGCACAGTATTTTCAAGGAGCCCATTTGAACTCCTTAAAAAACAATTACAAATCTATCAACATTTTTAAGATGCAATTATTAGACTTTGTTTCCAAGCCCATTTTTAGTTCTGAAAGATTTTCTACATTATGTCTTATAAAAGATATATATGCTAAGATAAAATATTTTAAATGACTCTTTCCCTATGTATTAAATCTCTGTTCACCATACAGTTATTATGCTAACTCCATTAGATAGTAAGTGGGGTTTTTATATGATTTTTGAAGATTTTCTTTAGCTAGCTTGTATTTGTAAGTCTTATACAAGATATAGAACTTTTTATGCATTACTCCCTGGTCAGTTTAATTTTCAATAAAACTTCTGAATGAGTTTTGTGGTTTTCATGAATGAATAAAATAACTCTTCAGAAAGAAAACAACAAAAAATTTCAATTTTAAAGGAAACATAGACTAGTAGAAAAGCTGTTCTGAAGCCAGAAGACTAAAATTCAAATCTTACCTCTGCCACTAACCATCTGTATGACCTTGGGGAAGTCACATAACTTATCTGTGCTTTCATTTTGCTCATTTGCAATATTATAGAGTTAATTAGATGGTCTCTGACTTGCCTCCCACTCTACATATATGATTCTATGAATTAATATATTTGGATTGAAGAGAGGGTAGGCATAGATGCTTATAAGAAAATCATTTCAGTGTATCATGGTTTGTGAAGTGAATTTAGTTATTTCCTCCCCTTTCCTCTTTTCCTGCCACATCCCTATATTTTATAGACAAAGAAACGATGACTCAGAAGTTAAGCAATATACCTAAGGTCTCACAGATGTTTGTGGCAGAATGTAGACTAATACCCAGGTCTCCTCCTGACTTTAAAGCTAGTCAAAGCCTAAACTTGCTTTATAGACCAAGAAATTATATTGAGTGTTCCCACACAACATGAAGCCATAGTTCTATCAACAACTTTAACTTTAAAGAACTGTAAGGGGACATTTGAATGTCAGCAATATAAAATTCTACCAAATGAGCTGAAAAATAGGAATGAGAGCTTTGTATTTTGCTTCTTTTTGGATGGGAAGCAACTTGAGTCTCACCGTGGCTATTGGCTAAAATACAACATGAACATCAGACTTGGGAAGAGACATGCCCTCCGAATGGCCAGCACTACTTAACACAGCGTCCTGTATTTTCCCTGAGATCTTCCATCCAAGTTCTAGCTAAACCTGACCCAGCTTAGCTTGTCAGAGCTAATAGGATTACCGACCAATACCATGGCTGCCAGCCAAGTATGTCACTTTAATAGCCAAGAAGTAATGAGATAACTTTAGTGGTTTGAATGGTGATTCTGTTGTGGGTTGGAGGACTGGATTTACTTCAAAATTTGGGTACCTTCTACACTCTTAAGGCTTTTATAGACTTAGAAAAGAGGGGGAGGCAGAAACCTAGTAACCAGTGGGGACAAACAGCATTACTTTCTCAAATCTTAGCATATTAAATATAGCAGCTATTTTATCTTTATCATCCAACCCATGGAAACTTTTGGCTTATAAATTTTTTCTAGTATTAAACGCCTTTGGTGTTAGAAACATTTCATGCAACTTGTGCCAATTTCAAGTTTTATATATGATTAGAGAGCATACAAAGAAGAGAAATCTCCTAAAATAGGAAAGCAAATGATATTCAACAACCAAAGCCTCTTACCACAACTCAGAGTCTAATATGATAGGGATTTCTGCTCAATCAACTTCCCCCACCTGTGGGCAAAGATATATATTTTTATGTATTGATTAATCTACAGTGCTATAATTTCTTTGAGTTATAGTGTAGGCAAAGAATACCATTTGGAATCTTCTCCCTAAAATTGCTTTAAACTTTTTGTACTTTTTGGAAATCACACCTCAGCAAATTATCCAACTCTCATCTTTTGCCTCATTCATTCTTGAATCCTGGGAATGGTGATCTGAGACAACTGGGTATGAGGTCTAATGATATGCACATGAATACTTTGACCTGGGGTGCATATTTTTCTGAGGTCAGAAAACTGACTCCATTTGTAAATGAGTAGCTGAAATAGATGTCCCTTATGATCCCTCCCATCTCTAAAGCCTATGATGATCCTAGGATTATCCTTTTCATAATAAAGAACTTTCTGTTCCTACTCCAAGGAATATCTGCAGTTTTTTAAGTAAATCATGGGTAGGATATATCATTTACTTGGTAACCTTCCCTATGTTGCTTCACAGTATCTATAATGAGTAAGGGGGAAGGCAAGTCTCAGATCAACTTATTCTTAGATATAGTATATTGGTCAAGTTTTATTCACCAAGAAGTGCTAATTGGTTCTCCTAAAAATAAACTACTTCCAACTGTTTCTCCACCTTTCGTAGCATACAAAGACCATCAGAGCTCTAATGTTTTCTGACTAGTAAACATAGATGGAACAATGGTGTCCTGAACCAGTGAAAAAAAGCCTTGAAACTTTCACATGATATATAAATATATGTGGGGGAATATAGAGAGCAAAAAATAAAATATTGGAAGACTTCTAGTCTGATGCAGAAGTTTTATAATGGCAAAACTCAATCAAGATTCCATATTCCTGTACTAGGCAAATCATAAATATCATAGGGGCCAGAATTATGATAGACAGAATCTAGTTAGTTGCATTTCTGAATCTGATAGTGTTGTCATCATATGGATAAATAGGCACTTTATCCAATAAATCAAATTTTTAGGCAGGATACCTGCTAGAATGCTGTTATCAGCATAGGTCTCCGTAGCAGTCCACACCTGTCTAGGGGCAAGGGAAACAGTTAGTATGTACAGATTGTCTTAGAAGAGAGCATGCTCAGTCTTGCACATGGCTGGGAAAGCCTCTGACCCTTGACCCCAGCTTCCCCCAGGTTCCAAGCTCCATCTTTAATCCTTCTCTATCTCTCTTACCTGGGACCTGGACTTCGGCCAGGCACTTTCTTTTCTCTATCATCTCTCCGGCCTGTGTGGTATTAAGTTTGGATCACTGGAAGGGTACAAGCCTTCTGAGTAGTCCACTGATCGGAGTATTGCTGTGGCTCATTGATAATTAATAAGGCCTGCATTTCTGACTCATTCCTGCCACCTCATATCTATAATTTGGCTCCACCATTCCCCTTGTGGTATCCAAAACCTCTATCTTTCCTCTATCTTCCTACCTTAAAGCTTCTCTCCCTTTGGGAAGCTTTAGGTCTCTATATTGCTGGTGATTCTATGCTGTATGTGCATGGGTAGGCTGCCAGTCTTGATGTCAGTTTTTCCTTATCCAAGTCATTCTTCTTTGGGCATTCTATTTTTGGACATTCATTCTCCTATTCTTCCAAAACATGGTGCCAGTACAAAACATAAACATTACAGATAAGGTCTTGATCAAGGCAATATTAAATGAAAAATTTACTTCCCTTTTCCTGTTTTAATGTAACCTAATGACAGCAAAAACCAGCAGTAATAGTAATAATAGTAGTAGTGATGGTAATTGTAGTAGTAATTGTAATAGTAAGAGTTGTAGCAGAAGCACCATCAGGTTTTACTTACTCCAGGATTAATTTTGAGGCATTTTTGTTGTATTCTGAAGGATAGCTGGCTTGATCCAAATGTTTCTTCTCTGCTATCTTGGCAGTCAGATCAGAACTGACCCACTAGCAACATTGCTGTTATTGTTTTAGGCAAGGATAGTGTGTGTATGATGGGGGTTGCTGGGGAAAGAGACAGGAGTTGGTTGTCTTTTCACATTGCTGATTCACTTTAAGTTCCTAGTTCTATAAAATCTTCTGGTCTTCACATAATTTGTTGTTTTTTCCCATTTTACCTGAACCTGTACAAAAGATTTTTGAATCCAAGATCTTGACAATATCTCCTTTTTAAGTACTTTTCAAGTCTTCCTAAAACTTAAATATTGATTCCTTTTCACTCCTCTTGGTGGTCTTCTCTTTTAGTTAGACTATTAGAGCAACAAAGCAATAACTGTAGCCTGTATCAAACAGTCAGAGTCAATGGGATATAACCAAAGTCTCTGTATAAAGATGTGTTGCAGTTGCCTTGAAGATAGATTTTTTTAATAATGATATAATAATTTAAATTGTTCTTCTGGTCTGCTCTTTCATTCTGTATAAGTTCATATAAGTTTTCATGTCTTTTCAAAAAACATCTATTTCATCATGGCTTATAGCATAATAGTAATCTATTACATTCATATGTAACAATTTCTGTAATCATTCCTTGATAGATATTTTCTTGGTTTCCAGATATTTTGTTACTGCAAACATGACTGCTATAAATATTTTCAACATACAATACATTTTTCTCTTTCTTTGACATCTTTTGGGCATAGGCTTAACAGTGATATAGTTGGGTCACAGGACAGATGCCACTGAATAACATTTTTGGGGGGTGTTATTCCAAATTGCTTTACAGAATGGTTGTACTCATTCACAGCATTTATCAATATGCAGGTTTGCCCACATTTTATCCAAAGTCTATCATTTTTCCTTTTTTGTCAACCATTCCAGTGTGATGAGTGTGACAGAACTTTAGAATTACTTTAATCTGCATTTCTATAATTAGAAGTTATTGGGAATTATTTTATAAGTATAGAAAGGCCTGGAGTTTTTCCTTTGTGAACTATTTCTTAGTTGTGAAATATCTTTAACTCATTAATCAAAAGTGAGACCTCTATCAGAGAAACTTGCTAAATATTTTTATGAGCTGATGAAGAAGGAAATAAGAACTACAATGCCCTTAAAACAATTTTCAAAACTATAAGAAATTTTAACAACAAAATGACCATTTATAATTTTGGAAGTCCAGTGATGAATCAGATTATCCATGAAAGATATGTAATAGATGTAAGGTGCAAAATGCACACATGCATATATACACATACACATATATAGATCGTGTATTTTATGCATCCAGTGAGGGAATTAGTTTTACCTGGCTATACATATTTGTTTTATAAAATTTATTATATTTTCTTTGTAAAAAATTTCCAATAGGGTAGGGAATGAGGAGAAAAAATATCTTTCTTCCTCTTTCTTCTTCTTTCTTCTTCTATCTCTTCTTCTTGTTCTTCTATCTCTTCTTTCTTCTTTCTTCTTCCTGTTCCTTTTTCTTCTTGTTGTCGTTCTTTTTTCCTTCTTCTTGTTATTCTTTCTTGTTCTTCTTCACAATTACACATAAACAATTAAATAGAGATGTGGAGAGGTAGCATCATGGACCTTCAGCTGAGGACACTATATTTTATAAAATCCACTTCATTTTGAAAGTAATATTTTACCAAGCTACTTCTGAAAAGTATATGATTTTTAGCAAGTCTATAATAAACTATTTAAGGTAGGATGACAATGGAGAGAAATCACAGAATTACAAAATCTTAATTTTGGAAGAGATATTAAAGGTCATATAATTGACCTTCTCAACCTTAATCCTTTAAGCAAAATCCCTAATGTATGTTTGTTTGGCCCTTTTTGAATTGTGTAAAGGAAAAAAAATCTTCAGTCATCTAATGTAATTGTTCAAAAGTTTTCCTTCTATCAAGCTGGAATATCTACTTCTACACATTTTTTTTTAATTTTGGAGACATAATTTGCTTTGCATCCCTTTTTCTATTTAATACCTCATCAAATATTTAAAGATTATTATTGTGTCAGCTTAGTTCTTTCTAACACCTAACATATTTTCAGTTTCTTGTTATCCATGTAAATCTTTCCTCATTACTGATGTGCCTGGGAAAAAGATTCCATATTAAAGTTAAAGAGTTTGTATCTTATATTGAAAGAAAGTGGGAGCTACAGAAGGGTTTTGAGCAGAGGAGTGGAATGATCAGAAGTCATCATTATAACAAAATACTTTATTCTTTCATTAAATGGCACAGGGATAAAGTTCTGGCCTTAGGGTCAAGGAAAATTGGGTTCAAGTCACTCCTCTGACATATATTGACTGTGTCACCCTGGGTAAATCATTTATATCTTGATATTCTAGTCAAATTTGTAAGGTAAAGTTTCAGAGAATGTGTTGACTTGCATTGGTAGAGAGAATTCCTCACAGTGAGCTTCCTTTATCAATATATTAACTTTTCTGGTCCTTATTCTTTCATGTATTACTTATATGCTTATTACCAGCAAGGACCAATACTAGGTGCCATAAAAAGTCAAAAGACCATTTCTCTTGCTTTCAAGAATCTTCAATCTAGCAGGTGACAAAAAATGATTATAAAATGCAAAGCATTATATGACAAGATGGAAGTGGCACAACCTATGAGACATGGAAATCATAAGGGGGTAGTAAGTAAAGAGAATTTGAGGAAAAAAAACACCCTGAACTTTCAAGAATTTTGAAGATTTTACCAGGCAGAGCAAGAAGAAGGAATTGTGTGATAAAAGGCAAAGAGGTAAGAAATTATAATGGATACTAATAAAAAAAATGAATAGTTTTTGTTAGCCAAAGATAGGGGCACTTTAAGTAAAATAGCGTGAGATATCTATACTCCCACATTCCTACATATCCAAGCAATTGCTAAAGCCAGAAAATAAGATAGACAGGCAGATGGAGAGAGAGAGAGAGAGAGAGAGAGAGAGAGAGAGAGAGAGAGAGAGAGAGAGAGAGAGAGAGAGAGAGAGAGAGAGAGAGAGAGAGAGAGAGAAAGAGACAGAGAGAGACAGAGAGACAGAGAGAGACAGAGACAGAGACAGAGAGACAGAGACAGAGAGACAGAGACAGAGACAGAGAGAGACAGAGAGAGACACACAGAGAGAGACACACAGAGAGAGACAGAGAGACAGAGACAGAGAGAGACAGAGGGAGAAAGAGAGAGAGAGATGATTTGACTTTGGTCTCATTATTTCATTTTTTCTAAGTAGGGAGATAGGGGATGGCTCTGTGATAGAGAAATTACTTTCTCCAGTGCCGAGGCGACAATATATAATTTCCTGGGCACTATTATCTCTCACATTGCATTAGAGAATTGTCTGGTCATTGATAATAGTTATTATGGGTCAAGGTTGAACCTAGGTTTTCTGATTGCAATGCTTTTCTTCTAGCCACTATGCTATGTTGTCTTGCCGTCTCTGTCATTCTTCTATTTTTAAAAAAGATATTTAATTTACTCTATCCCTTTCCATTTGTCCTGTGAATAGTAATGCTCTTGAAGACTTGGCTCTAGTAACCCTTCCCAGAGGTACTCATTTATAATATATAATAATTGGCTAAAAGACAAATGAAGATAAATTATATTTTTCCCAAGCTCTTATGTCTGCAAAGCATAATGATGCAGTTGGGAAACACACTAACTCAGTCCCAGAAATAAAGTATCAGACTATAGAATCATCATGCTAATCGCTGTGATGGGTCCCACCTTGACAGATGAGCTTTCCTTGGAAAAGGGGTCTACTGATGCCCTCTGCTGGGAACTACTGAGAACTGCAGGAGGAGGAAGGGTGGGGTTGGGATTGGTAGGGTTGGGTGGTGAAGGGGTGTAATTGACTGACGTCACTGACTGGAAGGAGCTGAGAAAGAGTTGGAGAGTAGGTGAGCTGCAAATCCTAGGGTCCCAAAAATCTCAGGAAATAATTACTTCTGTATAAACATTTTCTCCTATAAACTTGGTGAACTATGTCTGCAAAGAGAGTGGGGAGTAACATCCTGGATGATAGCGTAGAGTAATATTCCCATATTTTCTGGATAAATTCAATGAACGTAAGAGATGGAAAATGACCCAAAGTGTACCCAGGCCCTCAATGTCACATGAAACACTATGGTAACAGGGGCATCTCAATAGAAATATGGGAATTTGCTGTTGTTTTTATTGGTGGAAACAAATCTGTATTTTATTTTCTAAGTGATTATACACTAGTCCCACATGGATATCTTTTTTTTTTCTGCTTAGCTTTTTTGATCCACAGAAGGGAAAACTAATAGAAGAAAACAAATAAATACAATGAAACAATTTACGTCTTTAAAAATTACGAAAAAATATTAAGCACACTTGCTTTTAAAATTAAAAACATGTAGCTGGGCATGGTGGCAAACTCTGGGCATCTCTGCTCATAGGGAAGGGTAAAATTGGTAAATTGATTGATTTGTGGATTTCAGAACTTGAATTGGACTAAAATCAATCTGGTATATTCACTAAATGTAGCACCAATATGGGGAGACCACAAGATTTGAGGGGATACCAGGCTGCTAAGGAGGCGTGAACTGATTAGAAAAATTAGTCAAAGCTTCCATATTAATCAACAATGGGTTTGGGCCAATAAATTGCAACACTGTACCTTTAAACTGAGTGAGATCCAGGTGGCCTAATCTAAATAACAATAAACAAGACAAGTGGTAAACATAATTTTGATTATAAAATCTGCTTTTCATGAAGTCATAAAATTTGCTGTCATTTCTTTAAAGTAATCCATATCTTCCATTCTACAAGTTTATATTATGGTCAGGTAAGCATGAAGAAAAGGAAAACATTGGTTGAAAAGAGATGAGAAAAGAGTAATGGATGGTGTCGAGAAGAAAATATAGGCAGTCGGGTAATAGAAAGATCTCTGGATTTTGAATCAGAAGACTTAGCTTCAAATAGTAACTGCCATTTATGATTCTTGTGACTTTGGATGTCAGTGAATTATATATGAAGAATTAGAAAAGACTTCAGAAGTCATCTAATTCTCTCCCATCATTCCCATCATAGAAAACTGAATAAAACTGGCATCACTTGACTGAAAGTAATACATATAGTTGTGACTCTCAAATCAATGGTTCTTTAGAATAATAATTACAATTCATTAAAATATCTGAATCATTCTTATTCTTTCTGGAGTCTGGTTTTCATTCTCAGTCTCCTCAAACTGTTCTCTCCAAGGTCACCAGTGACAATTTAATTGACAAAATCCAAAGGCTTTTTCTGTCTTTGCCTTCTCTGTTATTTGATGCTCTTGACCACTTCTTTCTTCCTGATGGTTTTCCTTCATTAACTTCTATGACATGGCTCTCTCCTACTTTACCCCCCTCTATAATTGTTTCTTCTTATTATAATTTCCTTGACAGGACCATTTTTCTTCTCCTCTGTGTAGGTTTCTCCCAAGGTTTTATCCTCATTCCTATTTTCTTCTTTTGCTATACTTTCTTCTTCACCCCTTATCTCTAATCAAATAACATTTTTCTCCACTGGAAAATCTAAATGAATGTCAAAATGACCCTCAATAGAATAAATGGAACTAGATGAAGTATTATTTTTCTCCTAAGATTTTTACCCCAATGAACTGCATAGGTCATCCTACATGCCTTAAATGCATAATCTTTAGTCCTCTGACTATTAGAAATGCTCTTTTTCTTAAAAGCTTAGTTAAATTGCCTCCTCCATAATCATAATAAAAAACATAACACAGCATTTATATAGCATTTTTTATATAGTATCTCATTTGATTACCACACTAATCCCATTAGTTTTTATAAATATTATTGTTCCTTTTTACAGATAAGAAAAAAAGAGAATAAGATATTTAAAAATAAAACAACCTTCCTTTCTATCTTAGAATCAATAAAGTGGATTGATTCCAAGATAGAAAAGCAGTAAGAGGTAGGCATTGGAGTTAAGTGACTTGCCTAGGGTCACACAGCTTAGGAAGTGTCTGAGGCCATATTTGAACCCAGAACCTCTTATCTCTAGACCTGGTCCTTGATCCAATAAGCCATCTAGATGCTCCCAAGGGTAGGATATCTTAAGTAACTTTTTTTTCCTGTGATTATACCTAATAGGTATGAGAGAAGAAATGTATTTTCAGTGTTACTTATACTATGCCATACCTTATATAATAGGTTAGTTCTGTGAAGCCTCCACAAAGAAAAAAATGGTTCACATTTCTTCTCATATTAATTATACCTCTTTTTATCTGTTATTTGTATTCAACACATTCTACTTATTCATGTACAAGCTTTATCCAAGAAAAGTTTAAATAACAGATCTTATTTTAGCATAGATTTTTTTTTAATTTTTTACAATAATCTGGGTAAAGATAACAATTTGTAGCCAATGGCTCTCAGGCTCTATTCAGTTTTTGAATTCAGGCTCATATTCAGCCTATGAGTCAGAATCTTTTTTGTTTTTTGGTCAGTCTGTAGGAGAAAATAATAAAGGTTCACCTTAAGGTTAGATTTACAATTTAAATTATTAGAATTCTACTGTTTGATGTATACTTGAACTCTTCTGTTAACAGTAAAACTTCTTTGGCCCTTATTAACTCCCTTTAGTCTTTTATTTAAGCCATCTAACTTTTGGTCAGAAACTCATTTAGAATTTAGGTTTAAAGAGCAAAGGAAAGTAATGAATGCTGGAGGGGATACGGCAAAGTTGGTACATTAATGTATTGCTGGTGGAGTTGTGAACTGATCCAACCATTCTGGAGGGCAATTTGGAACTATGCCCAAAGGGCGACAAAAGAATATCTACCCTTTGATCCAGCCATAGCACTGATGGGTCTGTACCCCAAAGAGATAATAAGGAAAAAAGACATGTACAAGAATATTCATAGCTGCGCTCTTTGTGGTGGCAAAAAATTGGAAAATGAGGGGATGCCCTTCGATTGGGGAAAGGCTGAACAAATTGTGGTATATATTGGTGATGGAATACTATTGTGCTAAAAGGAATAATAAAGTGGAGGAATTCCATGGAGACTGGAATGACCTCCAGGAAGTGATGCAGAGTGAGAGGAGCAGAACCAGAAGAACATTATATACAGAGACTGATACACTGTGGCACAATCAAATGTAATGGACTTCTCTACTAGCAGCAATGCAGTGACCCAGGATAATTCTGAGGGAATTATGAGAAAGAACACTATCCACATTCAGAGGAAGAACTGTGGGAACAGAAATGCAAAAGAAAAACAACTGCTTGATTATATGATTCGATGGGGATATGACTGGGGATATATATATATATATATATATATATATATATATATATATATATACTCTTAACAATCACCCTAGTGCAAATATCAATAATATGGAAATAGGTCTTGGTCAATGACACATGTAAAACCCAGTGAAATTGCTAGTTGGCTATGGGAAGGTAGTGAGAGGAGGAGAGAAAAATAACGTGAATCATGTAAATGCAGAAAAATATTCTAAATTAATTAATTTAATTAATAAACTTAAAATTAAAAAAAAAAGAATTTAGGTTCAAGACAAGATGTGGTACCTGGCTGCTGTTGTAGAACTGACAATAAGAGTCGACCATGAGGAAATGAAATTATCATTCTTTGCAGATGATATGATGTTATACTTAGAGAACCCTAGAGAATCAACCAAAACACTAGTTGAAATAATTAATAATTTTAGCAAAGTCACAGGATACCATATAAATCCACATAAATCATCAGCAATTCTATTCATTACCAAGAAAGTTTAGCAGCAAGAAATAGAAATACAAATTCCAGTTAAAATAACATTAGATAGTATAAACTATCTAGGAATTTACTTGCCAGGAAAACATAGGAATTCTATGATTCTATGAACAAAATTATAAATCACTTTTCACAGAAATAAAATCAGATCTAAACAACTAGAAAAATAATATTTGCTCATGGGTAGGATGAGCTAATATAATAAAAATGAAAATTCTACTTAAATTAATTTGATTATTCAGTGCCACACCAAACAAGCTACTGAAAATTATTTCATGGAACTAGAAAAAATAATAACAAAATTAATCTGGAAGAACAAAAGATAAAGAGATAAAAAGAATAGCAGGAGAATTAATGATTAAAAAATGTATAGAAAGTTGGCTTAGCAATACCATATCTCAACCTATACTACAAAGCAATAATCAACAAAGCAGTCTGGCACAAACTAAGAAATAGAATGGTGGATCAATGGAGCAGATTAGATACATAATATACAGAGGTAAATGACCTTAGCAACCTACTGTTTGATAAACCCAAAGACCTACACTTTGGGGATCATAATTCACTGTTTGACAATAACTGATGGGAAAACTGGAAAACATTTTGGCAGAAACTAGGTATAGACCAATGATGGCAAACTATTTAGAGTTGGAGTGCTGAGTCCTGCCCCTATCCCCACCCCCAGAATGAGTGCTGTGCCTGTTCCCACACACACATTCTGGGTATGCCCTACCTAACCCTTATCCCACACAGGGAAGGGAGGAAGAGCTCCCATTGGGCTGTTGAGCAGAAGGGTGGGTGAAGGAAGGAATGTCCTTAGTGAAAACAGAGGTGTGAAGGGGAATGGCCCGAGCACTCTGCTCCTCTCCAACTCTACTGCCTTTGAGCCACCCACATTACTCCCTCTGCATTCCTATTGTGCTCCTGGGTAGAGGGGTACGGAATATGAAAAAATGCCATCAGACGTGGTGGAGAGGGAGAGGGGAGCATTTCCACCTGAGTCCCTCTGCCTTGCTTAGTAACATACTCAGGGGTGGGTGTGGGGAGGGAGGATGGCTTAGTGGTCACAGAGAGTGTTCTATGTACCATCTTTGGCACCTATGCCATAGGTTTGCCATCACTGGTATAGACCAATATTCACACCCTTTATCAAGATAAGTTCAAAATGGATATATGATTTAGATACAAAGTGATATCAAGTAAATTAGGAGAACATAGAATAGTTACCTGTAGGATCTATGGAGAAGGGAAGAATTTATGACTAAATAAGAGAGAGAAGGCATTATCAGATGTAAAATGAATCATTTTATTATAATTAAATTTAAAAGCTATTGTATAAACAAAACCAATGTAGCAGTTTAGAAGGGAAACGATAAGCAGGAAAGATTTTTTGATAGATTTCTCTGATAAATGTCTGATTTCTCAAATTCATAGAGAACAAGATCAAATATATAAAAATATAAATCATTCCTCTATTGACAAATAGTCAAAGGGTATGAACAAGAAATTTTCAGATGAAGAAATAAAAGCTATTAATAATATTAAAAATTTCATAAGTCACTCTTGATTGGAGAAATTCAAATTAAAATAACCTCTGAGATACCAGCTCACACCTTTAGGATTGACCAATATGACAATAAAGTGATAAATGTCAGAGGGCATTTGGCAAATTTGGGACACTATTGCCTCATTGGTGAAGTTGTGAACTGATCCAACCTTTCTGGAGAGCAATTTGGAACTATGCCCCCGAAGTGATAAAACTGTGTAGCTTTTGATCCTGTAATACCACTACTGGGTCTGTTTACTAAAGGGGTTATTAAAAAAAGAGGAAAAGACTTGTACAAAAATATAAATATAGCTCTTTTTGTGGTGGCAAAGAGTTGGAAATTGAGAGTATCTCCATAACCTGGGAAATAGCTGAATAAATTGTGTTTTATGTTGGTGAAGGGGTACTATTGTTCTGTAAGAATTGAGGAATTGGGTGTTTTCTCAAAAAGCTAGAAAGATCTACATGAACTGATGCAGAGCAAAATAAGCAGAACAGAGAGTACATTGTCCTCAGTTAGAACAATATCAAACTGTGAAAGATTTAGCTACTCTCAGCAATACAATGAACCTAGACACTTCTGAAGGACTCATGACAAAGAATGCTATCTATCTCTAGAGAAAGAACTATTGATGTTGGATTAAGATTAAAGTATATCATTTTTCCAATTAGTTTATTTATGGTTTTATTTTGGAGTTTTGGTTTTATATGAGTATCCTCTGACCACAATCACCAATATAGAAGTATTTTTTTGCACAATAATATACATATAACGCATAACAAATTGCTTATCATCTCTTAAAGGGGAGAGGGAAGTGAAAGAGGAAACATTTTGGATCTTATAATTTGGGAAAACATATCAAAAATTGTTACTACATGTAATTAGAAAAAATATCTTTGAATTAAAGTAAAAAATTAAAAATAATAAATTTTAGTGGAGTAGAAACAGAGAAGAAAAACAACTGCTTAATAAAATGAGTCCATGGGAATGTAGACTCTCAATGATCACCCCAGTGCAAATATCAATAATATGGAAATAGGTCTTGATCAATGACCCATGTAAAACCCAGTGGAATTGAGCATTGGGTATGGGAGGGGGTTTGGAGGAGGGGAGGGTAAGAATATGAATCATGTAACCGTGGACAAAATTTTCTTAATTAATCAATTAAATAAGATTAAAAAAGAAATAAAGTTATGTGGTCCAGCCATGTAGCTGATAAAAAGAAACAAACAAAAAGTGCCTTCAAAAGACCTTTGTCAACTTGAACCAATTCTCCTCTTTTGTTTCTCACTCTGAGTTTGATTCCTTTGCTGAAAGTATATTGTGAGACTGATAGGTTTGTACTACCAAAGAGATAATAAGGAAAAAGACTTGTTCAAAAATATTTGTATCTGTGTCCTTTGTGGTGGCAAAAAATTGGAAAATGAGGGGATGCCCTTCAATTGGGGAATGGCTGAACAAATTGTGACATCTGATCATGATGTAATACAATTGTGCTCAAAGGAATAATAAACTGGAGGAATTCCAAATGAACTGGAATGATCTCCAGGAATTGATGCAGAGCAAAAGGATCAGAACCAGGAGAACATTGTACACAGAGGCTGATACACTGTGGAACAATCGAATGTAATTAACTTCTCTACTAGCAGCAATGCAATGATCCAGGACAATCCAGAGGAACTTATGAGAAGGAATGCTCTCAACATCCAGAGAAAGAACCATGGAACCAAAAATTCATTAGAAAAATATATGATTCATTATGTAGTGTGATAGGGATGTGACTAAGGTTTTGATGTTAAAATAGGTTTTGAACAATGATACCTGTATAACCATTGGAATTGCTTGTCAGCTCCATGAAGGGGGAGAAAAAGGAGGGGGAATCATGAATCATGGAATCATGGAAAAATATTTTAAATTAAAAAAAATAGAAAGTATCTTGTGAAAGACAGTGATATAAAGAAATATAGTCATTGGACTGTCTCAACACAGTCTAAAAATGGTCCTATGAACATGGACCTCTATAGTTCTGCTTCAGTGTTTGTTCTTGTTTTCAGTGAAGGAGATTTATCTGCAGGCTCTAAACTTGTGAGAATCCAAAGTTCAGTAGAGTGAGCCTCTGTCAGTGGGAGAGGCTAAGTCTATTCCTACATAGCCCAACACTGAGCTCCTCAGAGAGCAGGGAATGACCTTTGGGAGTGACCTTTAAGATAGTACAATGCAAGCTGAAACTTATCTGGCAGTGATGCTACATTTAGATATGAACTTGATGGTACCGGTACCATCTTGGAACTATAATAAGTTGGAACCTATTCTCCCCAGAGACCAATGAGGTGTGATGTGGGAAATATGCACCAAAGGTATTTGTACTCTGTTTTTGCTGTCTCTGAAGTAAAAACTCCTTTATGAAAATGAAACTGATGTTAAATGGATGAATAAAACTAGTGGTCTAGTCAGTGGTAGCAAAAAGAGAAACACAATTGAAGGGGAGTGTGAACTAAAAACATTAGAGAAGAAATGCCCTAAGCCAGCATTGGCAAAGACCATGGCATTCATGCAGAACTGCCACTTCGGGAGCTGCTCCATTCCCCCTCTTCCCATCACCCAAGGATATTTTTTGCATGCTCTGCCCCTCTGTCCAGCTGCCCAAAGCAAGCACTTCCTCCCTCACCTTTCTCTGATAATGCAGGGGCTCACAAAAAGGTTGAGTTTGATCTCTGGGCATTCGAACTCCGAAAAGGTCCCAAGGCTGCTAAGCTCTTCAGAGCACCCTTAGGAGCCTGAGGAGGAGATGAAATAGCCAGCAAAGTCAGTTATCATTAGTGCCAGAGCATACTTAGTACACACTCAACAATACCTATTTGGGGGAGGGGTATCTATATTTCATGTCTCTGACCACCCCTGGCTCTCTCCTTTATATCCTGGCTGGATTTTTCCTGTGGCCCCTCTGATCCTCCTCAGTTTTGGAACCATATACAATGATAGAATCAACTCTGCCATTTTTCCCAGATGGGATGTGTCATTCTACCTCCCTCTGTCCTAACTCATTATCTAACAACTTTTGTACTAAACTGTCTCTGTGGCCACCATTCACCTTTGTGTGTTATCTCTCCCAGTGGTACAGAAACACCTTGTGGACAAAGACTGTCTGTTTTATTTATTTGCATCACCCACAGTGCTTAGCATATACTTAGTGCCTTTACCTTTCATTTGCTCATACATTCATTGTTTTTAGGGACCAAAAGGAATAATGAATATAAAAGAGCAATATATGATGCAGTTTAAAAATTAAAATCTTAAAAGGAAATAAAGGAGCAAGAGCTAAGGTCCTGAATTCTAAGCCTAAACATTAGATCCCCCGGCTTTGGTCAGTGATAGCAGAATTAATTAGTGGGAAAGGGGAAGAAACTCAATAATATTTATATTTCCTATTATGCCATTTGTTGAAAGAGTTCTGTAAATTGGCTACCCATTGAGAGAGGTCCAAGAACAAAATTAATTAGCGTTTGGAAATTGGCACAGTATGGTACAAGGGGAAAAAGTCTGAAGTCAGAGAGCCTTAGTTCAAATCCTGACTCTGTCACTAGTACTTGTATGACCATGGGGAACTTACTTCAACTCTCTATGCCTCATTTCTTTCACTTTTCAAATTAAAGGCTTAGACTAATTGACCTCTGATGTCTCTTCCAACTCCACATGTATGTTCTTATGATCTGAACAGGAAAGAGATCCTCAAAGAATCAGCCCCAAGGAGCCCACATTGGAAATTCTAGTGCCCTTAAGAGAAAACTTGTGTTTCACAGCTGCAGGTCCATGTTTATTCTCTAGCTAAGAGAGCAAAAGGCAACTTCTTAGTCTCATATTCCTCATTAATTACTACAAGTACTTTTTTCATTATTCTAGATTCTTCATTGGGATCTTACATTTCTAATCAAACACTACTATTATCAGTGTAAAGTTTTGCAAGGAGCTCTAATCCAACACTGGGGAAAAATTTCTCTCTATAGAAAACAGGCTGTTTGGCCACCAATAGATGATATTTACTCAAGTATTCAGGAATCCTACTCTTTATTACCAGTTTGCACTGAATAGAAGTAAACTTCTCTATAGCAGTCTATAGTTAAGTTACCCGGGTTCCCTTTGGAATTTTTCTTATGAATGGAAGTCACATGGGCACTATGCCAGTTCCCTAGCACAGTGGTTATTTGCAAAGACATTTTATACATTTTGGCCAACAGTTCCAAAAGTTCACTCTTGAATTCCATCAACAAATCTGTGTTCTGTGTGTATTCTAATATTATCCATTCTAGAAAATTTTCATTTGTCTTCTATGAAAACTTTCCCCTCAACATAGTAATCCAATGGCGTAGTCATTCTGGCCATTTATGCTTTGAAAACTATAATTCCTATAAGTATTATATTTCCCAGTTTTATCTCTTCTTTAGTATTAGCATTTCCAATTCAATTGTTAAATTTTGTTCAGATGATATTTTCATATTTTATCAATAAAATATAGGAATTTCAAATGTCAAATAATGAAAATTCCATGCAATTCTCCTTTTTCCTTTCTTTTTAAAAAATGTCTTAATGTTATTTTTTTCTTTTTTGTACAAGATATTTTCTGATAATACTTCTCCCCCTCCCCTGTCTATCACTGAACTCTATTTTGTTATGAAGAAGAAAATTTACCAAAACTTACTAAAAAATCAGAATGGGAATCACATGTAACATTCCATACCATTTTTCTTCCACCCTTCTAGTGAGAGAAGAAAAGTATATTTATTTCATCATCTGTTTTTTGGGGACTAATGAAGATTGATATTACAATTAATTTGAGTTTGCCTACCTTTTCATATTATTTTTTACTTTGTAGACATTTTTGCATGTTGTTTTCCTTGTTCAGCTTAATTTGTACTTATAACTTCATATGTCTTCCTATATTTTCCTAAACTCATATTTAGATTTTCTTACTGCACAGTAATATTTAATTATATGCTTTTACTTTAGTTTTATTCAGATGTTCTCCAGTTGATGGAAATCCACATTGTTTCCAGTTTCTAGCCATCACAAAAGATAATTTCCATTATGCTTTTTTTGTCCAGGATTTTTTAAGCCATTAATAAAATAGTTTTTGCTTCTTTTTACTTATATCTACTAGGTTAAAATATTTTTCAAGACCCTGAGACCTATCCAGATTTGCTTTCATAAAGGAAACAATGCTTAATGAAGCAGAGCATGGGAAGCTCTTGATCCATCATATTTGTAACTGATTGAATGCCATTTTAGTGCTAGAAAGAGGATTGCTCCTGGACCATTCAATACCTCCTTATGATCTCCTGTAACAAGCACAGAAACATAGTGAGAATATAGTCAAGCAATGGGAAACTACATAGAATAAACAAAGAATCCCTTGTGAAGATGCCACAAAATATTATATATATACATGAGCCAGCTGGTCCTTAACACTACTATACTGACAGATAAAAATTAAAGTCACTCTTTGTTCCTTGCCCCATTTAAATCATGTTCAGAGTAAGTTCAGAGGCCCCTGGATTCTTTCCCAGACCTTGACTCCTACTTTTCCATTTGGGATACTGTCCCTCTCTAGGGATGCCAGGAGTAGTGGAAGTTTAAATTTGAGGCCCCTAAGATAAAACATCAGAAAAGTATCTGTTAGCCTCCCAACTGCAAAAAAAAAGAAGTCAGTTCTCTAGTGAGGATGAAACCTTCTTTCCATGGGGTCTGTTTCAATCCAATTGCTTCTTGTGTGGTACTTCTGCTTAATTATCCCAGTAGGGCTGAAATCATCAGAAAATACTACTCTTTTCAAAAACTTCTATAATAGTTCAAGGCCCCTAAACATAGACAAGACATTGTACTGTACACGGTAGGAAGGAAAATCACTTGAGGGTGATCTCACAAGGTTTGCATATAATCCCTTTGGGCATAGGGATTGGTTATTTTTTATCTTTGTATCTCCAACGCCTGGCACAGAGCTCAGCACATAGTTGGAGCTTTCTAAATGCTTATTTGCTTAATGTATTAATAGTTCTCAGAAGCCCCACATTAGCGTTTAGACAATAGGTAAATACATGCTATCTGTAGAATCGACTCTTTGGGTTGTATGTGATATGTATGGGCAATGATCCAGCCACATTCTTCTACACTGACTTTTTTGGAACCAATCACATGTGTCCCTGGATGGCTTGACTGCCTGTGGTGATGGGCTCAGCCAATAGCTATGGAACTAAGAGAAGCTAATTAGCTCTTGCTGGGATTCAATTCAATAAGTATGTATTCAGTGCCTACCACAGTTGGGCACCAGAAGTAGTCAGCTGCCTGGAGTGCAACTCAGAAGGGCACAATAATGGACACTTAGAAAGCTACCTTTAATAAATCACGGTTTTAAAGCCAGAAATTTTGCTTCCCATGGCACAGAGGTGTTTATTTTGTGATAAATCAAGTCAGATGTTTAACAGAAGAGGTTCAAGGCTTCCATAGGAATGAACAAAAAGGAGGTACAATTTTTGTTCCTTTCCAGAATGTTTCATCCTAACCCTGCCTAAAATCCAGATACTGTTCTAAGTCAGAGGATATGTTTGTCAACAATTGTCTTTTTCTTTTTTCAATTAAAATTTAGGCACTGTGCTTAAATTCTATGAAAGAAATAAATGAGTATAAGAGAGTTCTGTTCCTAAACAAATGGTGCCTAAGATAGATAAGTGACCATGATATGGGTTAGATTACATACAATCTGTGAATTGGTTCAAATATTCTGAAAAGCAATTTAAAACTATCTTTCAAAAAGTTACTGAAGCCTACACTTTGACACAGTGTTACCATTATTAACTTTTAATTTAATTAATCTCACAGATATAAAAAAGGAAATGAACCTATATGAACAAAAATATCTATGATGACAAAGTACTGGAAACTAAAGGTGTCCCAATCAATTGGGAAATAAATCAATAAATTATGTTATATCAATGTAATGGAATCTTATTGTGCCACAAGAAATGATGAAAAGTCATTTCAGACAAGTCTTGAAAGACTTCTGACAACTGTTGCAGAATAAAGTGATAGAATCAAAGCAATTTATACAGTTACAACCCCATTGTAAAGACAGGAAACTATAACAGATTTTCAAGAAGATGGAGCAATACAGTGGTCAACAATGATTCAGAAAACTGATTAGGCAACATGCTACTCACCTCCTGAAATGGAGGAAAAAGAAAAAAATTCCATAACACTCATCAAAATATTGAAAAAAAAATCTATTGCAAAATGTATTCCACATCTAATGTGTTTGCCTTTCTAAAGAAATGGGAATAGTTATCTTCTTGTAGCTCTTCTTTAGGGCCAATCTTTTTTTTTTTTTGTATTGTTGACACACTGATATTCCTTTATTTTGTGTTGTTCATTACCTATTATTTTTCCTTTGCAGTTAATCACTATTGATTAGACTGGGTCCTGGTGACTCCTTTAAATTCTGTACCTTTGGCATCGCCCCCTTTTTCACCTTTGGCATCTCCCCTCCTCCCCAGCTGTTTGAAGCTTACAGGATTGGAGCATGGTTTGACATTCCTTCACTTATAAGAAATGAATGGTCATGGTGAACAGAGATGTATCAGCAGGGCCATACATTCATGGGCTACATCAAAAGGATCTCAGTGGAGGAAAAAAGTCCTGATATTTCTCTACATATTGCAGAACTTGCAGAAACCCTTGTCTTCTCATTTATATAAGACCAAGCAAGAGAAAAAAAATTTTGGGCTGATTGGGGCCTTTTGAATGTATTCTCAGTTCTACGTCAGCAGCTTGCCAATCTTATATACATGCAAGCAGAATTTTGCATGCTCTTCAGCCCAAGTGGGTATTGCATCTGTTGAGCACACTGGGTATTTATAAAGACGAACCTCACTGATCAGTACCCCTATTATAATTAAATACAAAACAAATTCATTTTAAGTCAGCTCATTTGATAATTGAAGTACATTTAACAGACTAATCTGAGGGTTACTTTTATTATCTTGAAAAGAAGGAAGGGAAAAAATGTGCCGGGCACTTTGCTAAGGACTTTACTAATATTATCTCATTCGATCCTCACAACAATTCTGGGAAATACATGTTATTATTATCTCAGTTTTAGAGTTGAAGAAATTGAGTCAGGTAGAGTGACTTACCCAGACTCACACACTCAGATCTGAACTCAGGTCTTCTTTATTCTAGGCCCGGTATCCACCTGACTGCTTCTTGGCAGCTATTAGTCAATCACTCGACCAGGATTTATTAATTTATTATTATGTTTATGAGTACTATTTACCACGTACTGGCAAGTTGTTCATATGAAAGTGTTAGAATCACTTTAATTATATAGACAAACAATCAGTTAATTTCAAAGAATCATTTAAATGCAAATAATTGATATGAAAAATAATTATGGAATTAAATACAAAAACAATCTTTTCTCATGATATTGTCTTTCTGGAAATAAAATTATTATTTTCACAATACTTAATAGTGTTTAAATCTTCATCAGCATTAAAATTATTCAACCAGCCTAAAAAGTTCCAATTATTGTTTAGCTCATTTGCTATAAAAAGGAAAATATTTCTATAAAGTGAATTTTCCTAGAATATTGTTTTAAAATATTGTTATTATTATGAAGGTTAAGTATCATAGCAACAGGGAAAATAAAATTTCTTTAAGCATCCATTTATTTCCCTGATTTCCCACATTAAATATTTGGATGTCCTGGCTAATGGGGAGAAGTTAAATAAAACAAACTATACCCGAATCTGAAATTTTGCTTCATAAATCTGTTGTAAAGATGTAATGAGAAAAACAAATGTATATATAGTGCTTTGTAACTGTGTAACATTGTTTATGGTGATAATATTATAATTAAACATAACGATAGAATGGTAATAGTATGAACTTGGTCAATTTGGACAAATCAATCATTTCTTCATTTAAATATATAACATATATTTACATATATAAAATTTGTATATACTATATAACAAAAAAACCAACCCCTCAAAAAAAAAGCCTTCACTAACATCCACTTTCATGGAAATAACTTTTCATCTTGTAAATATTTAAAAGTTAGACTAATCAATGCAAAACAATTTTAAAGCTGAATATTCCATATATCCTGGTAAATTTTTCATCTAGATTTTTTTCATTAGATTTTGTGCCATGTAACACTAAAGAAATCCTTTTCTTTATTAAAAAATCATTCAACTAGATTAAAAAAAGAAGTTGGTATTTGGCAAAGATTTGTAGGTTCTAGAAATTCATTATTCCTTAGAGTTTATACATGCCGTCAGCAACCTTTCAGGAGAATGTCAAGGTGATCCTTATTATTTTGGTTTATTTAGTAAGAAGTAGAACTGATTTTTCATGAATTAAAAGTTAGGGAGTAGGGTAGGAGACAAGCAAGAATAGGCTATTGTGACAATTCTGAAACTGGCATAAATTCCAAAGGTTTCCCAATACCACTGTTTTTCTATGCTGAATTAGCATCTCTATGTTAAATGTGCTTCCCAAATAACTGATGTTTTTGACTCATAAAATCCTTCAATATGACCAGATATTTGCATCATAATCAGTATTGCTGAGCTGAGTAGACATAGATTCAGATAAAGAGTTTTATTGGAACAACAATAAACCCAATAATTTCAACAGCTTTTAGATTTTTTAAAAATTGTAATTCATAACTTAGAAATATCTTTCTTTCAAGGAATCAACATTCTTCTGTTATGAAACATTACAAGAAGTATACTTTCTATATTGTTATAATATTGAGAAATTAAGACAAGATGGAATTAAGTGACTGGCTCTAGGACATGGTGCAGCTGTTTATCATGCAGCATCTTTGAGGTAGTTCCCAGAAGACTTCAGAGAAAAAAAATGACTCTTAAGAATAGATAGGGAATGGAGAAAGATAGCATCCAGAGGGCGAGTTAGTGGTTATTCCAACTATTGATTTAGCCAAGAATAAAGCTCAGAGCTCTTTTAAATCTAGTTCTGTATCTAAGCCATGAAAGGTGAGCCATCTGTGGGATAGCTGCAACATGGTGGCACCTTAAGCAGTTGGTGATATTCTTCTCCGTACCATGTACCTCTCTCTTATAATTGTTTGTTTCTTTTCCCAATCTTCTCCACTTTACAATTCTCTTTATTTTCCTCTTAATTTTTTATGTCTCCATGTCCAGAAAGGAGCAGGGGATCCTTGTCACAGATGCAAAGGGGAAAAGAGTATTTGGGGTTTCTCAAAGATCAGAGAACAGACCACAAGATTATTAAATATATGTCTTCTTATATTATATTACCTTAGAAGAACTGAAAGCAGATAGATTCCCAGAGCCATCTCTGGAGGCCGCTTCACAAAAAAAAACCTGAGTCTTGGAATAGTGCACCATTTACCACAGTCATGGAGCCAGTTTGTTTTTTTTTAATTAAAAGAAAAGAAAAAGGCTAGAAAATGAGAAAACAACAACAAAAAGAAAAATCAAATAAAAGTTATTTTGGTGACAGGGAACATGAAAACACAAATTCAAAAGATAACAAAGTCAATACTGCTGTATCCAAAACATCTAAGAAAAATAGAAATTGCTCTCAAGCCCAAAAAGAATTAATGTAGGAGTTCAAAAAGAATATAAAAAATCAAATAAGATATGGAGAAGAAAAAACAGGAAAAATTGAGAGTGATATTCAGGAAAATCATGAAAAGGAGTCAACAGGTTCATAACTCTCAAACTTTATGTTTTTACGATTTGTCTAAAAATATATAAATTATATATGTGGGTTAATATAAGCATAAAGAGCTTTTGATTTTCTTTTGGATTTGTTTTCTCGATTACTTTTTTCTCTTGATTTTGTAGCTTTTTTTATAATTGTAATTTTTGTAATTAGTATATATTATTCTTATTCTCTTTTCTTCTCTTTTAATCTCATCACTTATTTCCCTAATTTTCTTTATATTTATGATATTTTCCATTTATAACATAATACAATCCTTTACATTCAGACATAACCTACCTTAATCATTGCATTTTCTTGTATCCAATTATTTTGAAATTATAAAGTTTCATTAATATTTTCATGCACACACTACTGACAATTAGAAGTCTTTCTCTAATTAAGACCTCATTTCTCAAAGATATAGTGAAATTAGTTGAATAAATAAGAACATGTCATAAATGATCAAAGGATATGAACAAAGTAATTAAAATTCTCTTTAGTAATTCCAGAAAATGCTCTAAATCACTATTAGAGAAATGCAAATTAAAACAACTCTGAGGTACCACCCCATACCTATCAGATTGGTTATTACAACAGAAAAGGAAAATAAGACATGGAGGGAACATGGGAAATTTGAGACACTAATGCATTGATGGGTGAGTTGTGAACTGATTCAATCATTCTAGAGAGCAATTTGGACCTTTGCCCCAAAGGTTATAAAATTATATACCATTTGAACCTACAATACCAATGCTAGGTTTTTATCCCAAAAAGGAGGGACTTATATGTACAAAAATATTTAAAGCAGCTCTTTTTTGAGGGGCAAATAATTAAAAAGAGAGGGGATACAGATCAGTTGTGAAAATGCTGAGGTATTCAATCAGTCAAAGGAAATTAGACAGGTAAGGAGGGATATGGTGGAAAGAAGGGAAGAGGAGGACAAACAGTGAGGAGTAACAGAGTGAATGGAATACACAGCTAGTAACTATGATACTGAGTATGACTGGAATGAGTTCATCCATGAAAAGAAATGGAAGAAGAATGGACCAAAAACCAGGACCCAACAATATATTATGTACAAAAAAAAACAAAAAAAAACACTAAAAATGAAGAGACACATGTAGAACAAAGATAAGGGATTAGAACAGAGTATATATACTATGCCTCAGCTGTCCAGAGAAGGCAAGAGTGGCAGTTATAATCTCTGACAAAGTTGGGGTTAAAATGAATATAATTGGAAGGGACAAACAGGACAAATATATTAAGTTGAAGGGGTACTTTTTTATTGGACCTGTGTATACCAAGTATAAGAGCATCCAGTTTTTTAAAGGAAAAACTAAATGAGTCACAGATGGAAATAGGTCACAAAATAATACTGGTGAAGGACTTTAATTATCCTCTCAAAGAATTAGAAAAATCAACCCCAAAATAAATGAGAAGTTAAGGAGATGAATAGAATTTTTGATAAATTAAACATGATAGATATCTGAAAAATTCCCATATACCTGCCTAATCCTAGTAATGTTATCCCTAGGTTAATGAGCATGAATCATTTTATAGCTCTTCATGTACATTTCCATCTTGTTTTCTAAAAAAAACAACAACTCACAACTCTACAGCAATGTAATATTACACTTATTCCTCCCTGTTCCAACCAGCATTTTATTTTATCACTTTAACAAATCTGGTTCTCAGATAACATATATTAACAGGATGATATTTTGCTAGATTGGTCCTTAGGCAACAGACACAAACTGTTGCCAAGGCCACATTCTTGCCAAAACCAAATCTTTCTAGCTTGATAATATCCAGTGGATCTTTTGTTTCAATGTTACTCCCCCTCAGGAATGCAAGATCAACTCCATAGTATGATGAGTGTGAATTAATGTCTTTCTAGGAATTGGGGAGAGGGGGAAAAGGAGAGCTCCTTTTCTGTGGTTTCTTAGATTTTAAAAGCCTTACCCAATAAGGACAGACTTGTTTGAATTAGTTTTACTCAATTCACTCTGGTCCTGTTTTACTACTTCCCTAGTCCAGTCTCCTGGGGCCTGTAGAAGGTTGTCTCCTCACAGTTTTCTATACACTTTGAGAAAATAGCTCATCTCCCTCAACTAAGAGGTATCTTTTCTTGTGGAATGGCTTGGTTAACTCTTTCCTAAAAAAAAAAAGGCTCAGATGACCAAGAAATAATTCCTTGATTTCTAATAGCATGGGGGAATGTCAAACTGTTACTACATAATTATGGTGAGTGTATTTTTATCTGAAAGAAAACTGTCCTCTAGCTAACTTAATGGCAAACTTGAGTTCCTGACAAAAGTAAGGGAGTTATTATCCCATCCTGAATTCCAATAATAACCTTCTCATTAGTCAACTTGTGCCAAATAGTTTTTTCTCTCACTAATCCACTTTTACGTAGCTAACAACATTATTTTCTTTAGGCACAAGAAGTTATTTCGTAAAATATCACTGCTATGATAAGGTAAAGAGTCTTCTTTCTGCCTTTGTTTTAATATGCAAATTCCTTAGCCTAGCACTTAAGAGCTTCCATAGTTTGGTACCAACCTAACTTTCTGACCTTATTTAACACTCTTCTCTTTTAACACATTTATAACACATCTCTATTTCAAGTGAACTATTAGGATTTTTACACTCCTTTCTGCCTCTTGGCTATATTGAAAGAATCCCTGATAATTAGAATGCCTATCTCTTTTCATTTGAGTCCTTTCTTCCTTCAAAATTCAGTTTTATAAAACTATCACTGGATACTTTTCTCTCCTTGCCCCCAGCTGAAAATGATATCTCCTTCTTCAAATTTCTTTACAGCCATTTGTTTGGATTCCTTCTTTACACATTCTGTTTTGCATCTGACTCTGCCATTCAGTTTGTTAGTTAATATTAATATATGTCTGATTCCTCCTTTTTGACTGGGAATACTTTGAGAAAGGAGACTATGTCATTTTTCATCTTTTCGCCCAATATCTTACAATATCTACCAGAAAAGTTTAAAATATTTATTGAATTGAATGGGCAAGTGGGTTTTATTTTAGAATCTATGAAAATTAACTATAGATTATGAGCACCTTGAGGGAAAGGACTATTTTTAAAATTATTCTTTCTATATTATACCAAGAACTTACCACAGTGCTGACACATAATCAGTAATTAATTGTTTGTTGACTGATTGGAAAAATTTTCCCTTGGGAAATTTTGAATTTTCCAATTGTCTTCATCCAGATATTTTAGATTTTTTTGATGCTCAAAAATTGCACTACTAATCTCATATAAATGTTCTGTTAAAAATCAATCAACTAAGAATTTAGAAATTTTAAATTCTAGACTTAGAGAGTTACCTAAAGCATTGAGAAGTTGAGTAACTTGCCTTGGGTCTCACTGTCAATCTGTATCAGAGTTATGACTTGAACTGGCTTCAAGGGGCTCTCTTTATTTTATAATGTCATCTAAGATATATAATTTAAAATATGAATGTCTTGAAAATAAATACAAAATAATTTTCAAGGTAGGACAGAGCACCAATAATTGGTTTCTTGGAGTAGTGTTCCTTACTGTTAACTTCATATCTGTGTAACACTAGGCAAATCACTACCCTCTCTGGGCCTTGGTTACCTCATTTATAAAATAAGGGCAATAGATTAGAAGATTTCTAAGCTTTCTGCCAATTCTTATTTTCTTATCAGAAACTCTTATGAGAAAATCATTTTCTCTTTCTGTTTAGAATCATAAAAACCTAGAGTCTCCTGTCTTAAAAAGAAGACAAGTTAAGTTTACTTTTTAAATAATCTATAAAAATACTCAGAGAAATATACAGGACTTCATTCTAGAACTGTAACAGAATGGTCAATAAGTTTTAGTTTCTGTATAGGACTCTATAATAGGGCTAATGAAAAAATAAGCTTTTGTGGCCTTTCCTTGATAGTATTTATTATATGAATTACTAGAGAAAAATAAGGTATTTTATTATCATATTTCTCCCAAGATACATGTTGGCTAGAGAATTTTCTTCCTAGTTGAGATGCTTAATAGAAGTTCAACTGTTTTCTCTTTGTCATTTTTACATGTTAAACTATATGGAGTCTTTCATCCTTTACCATTTCTTTGCCTTGTTTGTAATTGTAAAATAAAAGGGTTGGACCAGACGGTTAAGCACTAAATCTATGTTCCTATAATCTTGTGAATGGTTAATAAATAATTGATTATTTAGAACTTAGTGTTTTAGAGTCCAAGAGCAAGTTCAAACCATTTGATATCCTGTGTGCCCTTAAAGATTAGGTTACACTTAGCTCTCACTATTGACACTAACCTTGGGATGCAAACTGTGGAACAGCTCAATAATGAAGGCTTTTGTGATGCTTCAGTAATTAAATCTCATTGCCTGAGCTCACCTTATACTGAATTTTGGCTCTAAAACAAATGGTGAAGTAGCAAGTATCTAGTGATGCCTAAGAATATATGCCTTAGATTATATGCTCCCATTTTCTAGACACTATACCTTTCTCAATTCAGACTAAGATCATATTATTTCCTGTATTCCATGTCTCATTCTCCAATAACACCCTTACATTTTTCCTATTAACTATTTTCTAGCCACACATTCCCCACATTGTGACACTGGTTTTTTAAACTTTTCTAATCAAAATTGTGATCTTTTTTAGCCTTTTAGGATTTAAAAATCATCCTGAATCTGTTACATAGCATGTTAACAGTCCCTCCTAGCTTTTTGTCAACTGAGAATTCAACAATCAGTATTTCTTTGTCTTTCTCCAAATTATTGCTGAAAAAAAAATTGATAAACTCCATAAGGCCATGGAAAAGCCCTTGGGGTACTTCACTGAGTAACTCCCTCTATTTGGACATTGTCCCATTAATGACAATTCTAGGTCCAATCAGTCAAACAATTCTGAATCAAACTGTACTATTATTTATTTCATATTTAGAAATTTTTCACAAGAACAGCAAGAAAGAAGAGCTGCCTTGCTACACTTGAGGTAAACACTTTCTGTATAATTCATCTCATCTGCCAATCTAGTTCTCTTTTCAGAGAAGGAAGTTAATGAGTCTGGAATGATTTAACCTGATCCTATCTTACAATGAAGTCTTGCAGATTTAGTGATTATTGCTTCCCTTTCCAGATATTCTCAAACCATCTCATTACTAATCATTTTTCTAGGAATGGAAATTATCCTTATCAACATATCATGTAGAATATCCGAGAACACCTATACTCACCAATCTATGGTTTGTGTATACCTTGCTTTCCTTTTTTTGGAAAACTTGGACATTAGTCCTTTAATTCTGTGGAATTTTTCCCATTTTCTCTGATCCTTCAAAGGTCACTGATTGTGACTCAGCAATTACATCTACCAATTTTTTCTTTAGCTGTATTGAAAACCCCCCATCAAAACTGTTGACTATCCTGTCATTCCTCTATAGTAGTTGAATGTTCTGTTACCATCTTCTCCATATCCTGGCTAGAATTATTAGGAAAGCTATGGGATTGGGGAATGGCTAAACAAGTTGTGGTATATGATAATAATAGAAACATATTGTGCCATAAGAAATGACAAAAAAGATGATCATAAAAATATCCTGGAAAAACTTAAAAGAAGTGATGAAAAGTGGAGTGAGCAGAATCAGAACATTGTACACAGTAGCAACAATAAAGTATGATAAGCAACTGTGAATGACTTAATGCACAAGGATTGGCATGGCAAGGATCCAGAACAACTCCAAGAGACTCATGATTAAAAGGGAAATCCACCAACATAGAAATGTAAAGATTAAAATTGACATCCAATAACTATTATATTTTAAAAGTTTTGTTAAATATAACTAAAGTAAAAGAACCAACCCACTCATGAAAGAAGAGAGGCGAGGGTGTGGCTTACACTGAACTATATACAAATGTGATCATGCAAATGTGGTGGAGAGAAAGAGAGGAATTCTGGGAAATACTGGACTTCTGGGGGATCAAATCCAAAGGTTCAAAATTCCACTTATATAGGAGGAACAGATGGACTCTGAATGATGAAACATAACATTCTTCACTTTTTTTTGTCCTTAAATTTTTCTCTAGTGTAATCAGTATGTCTTCACATGACAAATATATACTAAATGATAATATATGTACTACTTATATCATATTACCTGGGGACATGGGGAAGAAGGGAGGGAGAGAACATGGAACTCAAAATGTCAAATGATGAATATTAAAAATTATATTGACGTGTAATCTGGAGGAAAAAATAAAAATTTTTAAAAAGGAAAACTATATCATTGGTTTCTGGTGAGGCCTATTTCCATCTTTAACATGTTATAATTCTACTTAACAAATCTTTACCAGATTAGATTGTCTTCTACATATTTTGGTCCTCAAACTAAAGTCTCAATAAGTGTGAATAATTTATTCTATGAAGTGATTGCATGCATTCAAATTTTTGTACTATTCACAGTTATAATTAAGTGACATATGGCCATTAATTTCAGCTCAAAGAAATGTGTAGTAAGATTTCAAATAATGCAACAAAATGCATAGGATTCATAACTGTAACCAATCAGGGCCTACCTGGATATGCATGCATAATGGACCCAGCAATGATATAGACCATTATCCTCATTGGCTCTTGATTCTGAAGCCTTCCCAGCAGCTCTTTTGACAGTCCTAGGTGGGGACACTAGCCTCAATACTCCATATCCTTCAGTAGTGATTTTGTAATGCTGTTCCCCAAACCACATCCTTCTTCCATTTCTTGCCTTCTGACCCAAATCTTTCAGACCTTATTTTCATCTACTATTAATTTTTAAATAATAAAATATATTTTCCATATTATTTGTCAATACAACTTTGATATTTATTTTCTGATATTTTTGTCATCCATGTTCCCTCTCCCCAAGAAGGCAGATAATATGAGATAGATTATACAGATTTTAACAAAGAATACATATCTTCATGTTCCTCGTGTTGTGAAAGAAGACACATTGTTTACAGAGAAATATTCATGGAGGAAATAAAGATAGGTACATTTCAATTTGCATTTGGACTCATCCATTCCTTTTCTGGTGGTGAGTATCCTTCCATCATTATGAATCTCTTAAAGATGAATGAATCCTTACCTTGTTGATAATAGTTAAGTCATTTACAGTTGATCA
Source organism: Monodelphis domestica (assembly GCF_027887165.1). NCBI lineage: Eukaryota > Metazoa > Chordata > Mammalia > Didelphimorphia > Didelphidae > Monodelphis > Monodelphis domestica. The sequence continues at coordinate 390,572,045 of NC_077229.1, forward strand.
TTTGTACATTATTGTCATTATTGTGACAATGTTATCCTGGTTTTGCTCACTTTGCTTTGTATAACTTCATAAGAGTTTGTCCAGGTTTTATGTGATCATCTCGTCTGTCATTTCTTACATCACAATAGCATTCCATTATAGTCAGATACCACAACTTTGTTCAGCCATTCCTCAATTGATGGACATCCCTTCAGTTTCTAGTTCTTTACCATCACAAAAAGAGCTGCTGTAAACATTTTTGTTCAAGTGTATCCTTTCCCCCTTTCTTTGATCTCTTTGGGACATAGACTTAGTAATGGTACTGCTGTGTCCAACAGTATGGACAGTTTGATGGCCTTTTAAGCATGGTTTCAGATTGATCTCCAGAATGGTTATATCAGTTCATAGCTCCACTGGCATTGTGTTAGTAGTCCAATTCTTCCATATCCCCTCTAACATTCATCATTTCCCACTTTTGTCATGTTAGCCAGTTTAATGGTATGCTAATGTTTAACGGTATGCTGATGTAGACAGGAGATAAATTCAGTGGAGTTCCCTCTCTTGGCCACTTTTTCCTTCCTGTGGTGGCTTTGGTGGAGCAGGCTTTTTTGAGCAGGTAGAAAACTTAGTCACATGGTTCTATTTTGTCAGATAATAATATTATAATAAATATAGATTATAATAAATATAATGGACTATTTGAAAGGTTTTTTATATTTTGAGTATTTGCTCAGGCATACTTTGAGATATTTAGAATTTTATATATTTTTGGTAATATGGAATAAACAACTATCTTATATTTAATACTAAAATTGTTCATGGGCTAATATTAGAAGAGGCAACTTAAATACATTTTGGAGAAAACCAGATTTTTGTTTTAGAGATTTCTCTGGAAATTAGGTCAGAGTGGGAGGCGAGTCAAAGAAAAATTACCTTATTCTTTTTGGTGTCATCTCCCAACCATATGGGCCCAAAGATACTTATTAGGCCCCACATCAGGATATACTTATAAAATAAACCACACTAACATAGAAACTCCCTAAAACATGAAAAACAAAGGTATTGAAAAATAGATTTGTATGATTATTAGAGTCATCATCTTTGATATTATAAAAATAATTGCAACAAGGAACAAGAGTTCAAAGCTGTTGATTAGTACATTTGGTGCTACCCATTCGAATAGGTTCATGATCCTCAGCTTTTGTGACTAGCTAAATAAGCTGGTGGTGTTATCTTAGCAGGTGGGTTACATCCTGTAGGACTTCTCACCTAAAAAGGTCCAACTCACATCAAGTCACACAGTCATTTCACCTTCTGGAATAGGAAAACTAATCAGAATGTCACATCTAGTGGACAAAAATTGATTCTCTAAATACAAATGAAGCCCATGATCTATTACATAGTTATTTCCTGAGCCAGAATATATTCTGAAATGTTATAACAATAAATAAAAGTGTGATTCTTCAGGTACAAACCCTTATTTTATGGAAAACTCTTTGTGGAGACATGCTCAATTCAAAATATGAATGGCAAGGGTCATTTCCCATCATGCCCATTATTTCCCTCCATATAGTATAGGAGTTCAAGGAGATCACCAAAACTATTCCAATACTGATATGATACTAGCCCTTCTCACACGCCCAGAGCACCTTGAGGTACATTTTTTATTCTTAGCATCTGCTTTAACACTTAGGTTAACAATATCAAACTATGGGTGATGTGTCACTTTGCTTCTCAGTCATCTCATGGAAGGCACTTTGGTAAGTCCATTCTTGCCTATCACCAACATTGGCTATACATTTGCTTCCTTCTCAGGCTTGGCTATACATTTGCTTCCTTCTCCTCAGGCTTGTATTTCTAATTTTTTTTTTTTTGAAATGTGTTGTCTTTGCTCAAACAGGTCAGTCCTAGTCTTGTTGCATTCCACTTTGGGAATATGTTCATGTCAGTCTCAATCAAAGAGAATCTCGAGTCTCTGATTTTATCTGGATATGCAATCTCTCCAATGATTTTCTCTTTGAATTGAGAACAGTCCATCTAGGCCAAAGTAGCCCTCAGGGCTTAATTTGCAAGGAAATTTGAACCTTCCACCATTTGACTAAGTCCAACACCCTTGTTTGGCTTTCCAACTGGATTCCCACAAGTCAGGATTCTTCATCTTGGGTGTGACCCTTTTCCAAGTTTCATATTAAACTCTTGGTTTTATTTAAAACCTATTTCTTTAGCCTAGCTTTGATAATTGGGGGTTACAACAAATATGTTCTAGATATCATTTGGTAACAAAATATTCTATCAAATGAAATCATTTCAGAAAAATCTAAAATGGACTTTGGCATCTATATTTGGGTTTAGGAGTATTCTTCCTTCTGTCAGACAAATGGAGAATCCTTTTATCTTAAAGAAATACTTTCATCTCTTCATTATAGCTAAGATAAATGATTTCTCTCAGAGTAATGGGACCTGTGGCTGCTAGGCCATATCTTGTTATAACCCTAGAAAAATTTTTGCCCATTCAAGATTATCTTCTTAATATTACGGGTCTCATTGTTGTAGCATGCAAATATAGTTCTACTGTGCTTTTATTTTTCAAAGTTGATAAAAATTATAGAAGTTCTTTTCATATAAGAACTGGGCATGGCAATTATAACAAAAATTTCTTGATCCTTTGAAGTATTCTCAAATTCCTATCTATCTCCTAGCCATCTGAATTAAACACAGTACTTATTTGGATTTGAATCATTATTTTCATTATCTTCATATCTCATCCTTATTAAATTCCTTATCCTTTGCCTTTTCCCAGATATTCAACTAATTGTTCAAAGTCAGAAAGACTGTACAATTGATAGATTGCCTCAGTGGCAGTGGATGCATTAACCTTCCAGGAAGACCAAAAAGTAATATGTAAAATACTTTCTGGGATATTTCATTCAATTCAATTAATAGATATTTGTGAAGTGTCTACAAGTCAAAACCTATTTCTGAGTTCTTAGAATATAAAATAAAAGTAAAAATATTCCTGTCCTCAAGAATCTCACAAGTAGGAGCACAGAGGAGAGGTGGCACAGCATGTTGCCAAACAAATAAACACAAAATAAAAGCAAGTAATTTCAATAAGAAAATGCAAATAATACTTGAGATCAGAAAAGGTCTTGTGTAAAAGATGGCCTCTTAGTCACGCTTTGGAGAGATAGAGTTAAAATGTAAGGTATTGCTTATTTGAAATACCTTTTATAAGATTTATAAGATTATAAACTATGATTTATAAGATTAGCTTCATCTGAGTTGTTGGATGTATAGAATACCCATTGAATGTGGTCTAAGGGCCCCAAATCACCAAGCTTTGTCTGGGAAGCTGAAAAATGTTGAGGGTTGTCCTCATTACAGTCTATTCATCATGGCATATCATAAGAGAATGCCAAATCCATTTCAAAACCCTCAAGGAATAAATCTGGCTAAGCAAAGCTACAAGTTATAATAGGATCAATGCACCTGATCCTGCCTTGCCCTACCTCCTTCCCAGGGAATTCCCAGAAATATAAAAATGGAAGCTAATGCATCTGACACACACTAAGATTTCATACTTTGCCAGGATCATCAATTATTATTTGATTTATATCTACTGTTGCATTTGTCAATGAGACTGGAGTTTTCCATAGACTAAGAGTTCTTAAACTTTCTTGTTTAACAGATCCTTTGGCAACCTGATGAAGCTAAGAATAATTTTTTTAAAAAGACAAATAATGAAAAAGTATATTACATGTAATTAGAATAATCTAATCCCAAATTATCTAAACAGATAAATAAAAATCAAAATTAAGTAATGGACAGTAGAAATGACATGTACCTTGAATCTATTTTGTCTCAAAGTTTTTGTTGCCCAGTTGTTTTTCAGTCATGTCTGACTCATTGTGAGTTTTGGGGTTTGGGGGTAGAAATGCTGAAGTGGTTTTCCACTTCCTTCTTCAGCTCATTTTATAGATGAGGAAACTGAGGCAAATAAGGTCAAAAGATTTGCTCAGGGTCACATGCCTACTTAGTGTCTGAAGCCAGATTTGAACTCAGGAAGATTAGGCTTCCTGACTCCAAACTTGACACTTTAGCCATTATGCCCTCTAGCTGCCCATTCCAAAAGTTTAATCACTGTAAATTAATTTTCTCAATAAAGAAACTAAAAGAGTGCAGAAAGCACCTTACTCAGCAAATAAAGGTATTCATTAAGGTTAGTTCATGAACTTTCTTGTGAAATATGATGAAAAATACTGATGAATCATCATGATTGGGATCATCTTGTAAAACAGTCATAAACATTAGAGGTGAAAAACTAGACTAAAGAAAGGTTGACAAATACCCAGATATCATTCCAATAGCATTCAAGAATAAAAACTGAATTATTACAAACAAAAGATAAATGGAAACGCTTGAAAACATTTCAAGAAAATATTTTATGTATCAATAATAGTGGAGCCACAGTACTTCTAGAACCTAATGTCACAGATCTAAATGTGTTTATGAAAGAGATAGAAATTATAGAGAAGAAAAGGTTGGGAAACCGGAGAAACTGGTTCAGGTATACATATGTTGGAAACAATATAATTGTGAGGGCATTAAAGGACAAAGTAGGAGAAAAAAATCAAAGGCATTAAAAATAATCTCAAATGTTATCAATATCTAATAGATGACTAAGAGAATATCAGAAACTACCAATCTATATGCTGATTATCCCATTTATATTCAGTCTTCATGAGAGTCATCTAAACATAAAATGAGTATCTTCAGTGAAGGCATTGATAAGGAACAAAAAGGATTTCACAAATGACTTTCAACAATAGGCGACATCTTTTCAATTGCAGAAAAAAATTGATTCTATAAGAACAAAATTCTGCATTATATGTCTTTTTTACAAGCAAACAAAAATCTCTCCCATCAATCCATCAAAATCATTCAATATCCCTTGGAAGATATAATAACAAAAACAATCCTATTTGACAACTCTGATAATAAAGATCAGGCAAGACACAAAAGAGGGAGATGTGTGCTTGCCTAATATATTTGCCATATTGATTGAGGAGATAGAGCACAGATTCCAAGTCAAAGAGAAATTCCCTCAGGATGATGAAGCCTTCCAGATGCTCTTCTTTTAAATTGTGTTGATTGCATCATGATTGCCTCAGGATGTGGCAATGTCTTCTGAAAGAAATCTATAATTACCCAAAACAGTTTGCTCTGTTCATTCACAGAAAAACCAAGTAAATGAAGAATACCAATTGGACATATGCCAATATGCACATTTGGTTGGACATCCCAAAGAGTTTATTCATCAGTGTGTATTCTTAGTATAGACAGTACAGTTGGGTAATGATTTGGGATCAGTTCACCAGGAAGAAGAGAGGATCCTGGATTACTGTTAGGAAGTTGTAAAATCCCTATATCAATTCTTTTCTTGTCAATTAGATGTGGACTACAGCTACCTCTGACAAATGAAAGAGCAATAGAATAGCAAAGTGGGTATATGTGGGCTAGCATTCTACCTTAAAGAACTATTAATGATAACTCATTTGCATAGAATATTTTAGAATTTACAAAAAAGGGGCATGTGTGGGGGAGGATGGTATGCCTGAGAATCAAGATAAACAAGGTTCTAATCCTTATAAAATCTTTGATCACAAGAAACCTGTAAAATATAAAGTGTAATATTATTGTCTCCCTTTGACTAACCTAATGTGAAAGAGTCAAATAATAATAATTATGCATTAGCTAAGTTCTAGGCATTGTACTTTGTTCTGGGGGTACAAAGAAAGGCAAAAACCCTCTTGCTTCTCCGGAGGAGTAATTATTACAATGGAGGGGACAATTTGCAAGCAATTAAGTATCTATGAGTTCTATGTTATTTCTTGAATCCAATTCCTCCACTAATAAGGTTGTTCTCAAGGAGTTGGAGTCACAGTTTTCTGGGACATGGGTTCAGTGAGACAGTTCCCAGTGTGAGAGCTCAGAAACTTAGTCCTAGTCCTGGTCAGCAACTTATGAGCTAATGGAAGACTGAGGGAAGGGCTGAGACACACAGGTCTTGAATCACATCCTGAATCTCAGCATCATGTTAAACAGAATAATGGGATGACTTCTGAGGATCCAATTCCTAGCTCTGGACGATAACTCATATATTAGGAGAATTGCCCACCACTAGCCCAGACTTGGTTTCTGGAATACCAGAAGGAAAGGATTGGCTCCTAAGTCACCCAAAGGTAGATGTATTCGTGGTGTATTGACACTTGCAGCAGCCAGAAGTTGGTAGTGGGAGCAATGAGATAGAGATAAATGATGTAGCTTTTCAGTGGAAGAAGGCAATGACCTGGGGGAGCAATCTGGCTGAACTCTAGGTAATACCTATAGGTAAGGGTAGAATTTCCTATAGCACATACTAAGAGTGGAGAGCACATTATGTGGCCCTGAGATCAGAAGTACAATCTCTCAATTGAAGAGGATTTTTAAAACATTGCTATAGATAAGGATCAAGTCCTATCAGAGCTAACAGGTTAGAATGGAGGGGTGGGACAGTGACTGATTTCTAAAGGAACCTGAGGGTAAAGACACTTTTCTTTTTTTTTTTTAATGCCTTTAAAAAAATATTTATTTAGAATATTTTTACATTCTTACATGATTCATGTTGTTTCCCTCCCATCTTCCCTCCCCCCTCCCAGAGCTGACAAGCAATTATATTGGGTTATACATGTATAATTTTTCAAAACCTATTCCCATATTATTCATATTTTCAATAGAGTGATCATTTAAAGCCAAAATCCCTAATCATATATCCATTGAATCATGTGATGAATCATATGTTTTCTTCTGTGTTTCTACTCCCACAGTTCTTTCTCTGGATGTTGCTGGCATCCTTCTCATAAGTCCCTTGGGATTGTCCTAGGTCATTGCATTGCAGAAGTCCATTACATTTGATTGTACCACAATATATCAGTCTCTGTGTACAATGTTCTCCTGCTTCTGCTCATTTTGCCCCACATTAATTCCTGGAAGTCTTTCAAGCTCACATGAAAATCCTGCAGTTTATCAATCCTTTCAGCACAATAGTATTCCATCATCATGAGATACCACAATTTGTTCAGCCATTCCCCAGTCAATGGACACCCCTTCATTTTTCAATTTTTTGCCACCACAAAGAGTGTACCTATACATATTTTTGTACACATATTTTCCTTATCATCTCTTTGGGGTACAAACCCAGCAGTGGTATGGCTGGATCAAAGGGCAGATAGTCTTTTAAAGTCTTTTAGGCATAATTCCAAATTGCCTTCCAGAATGGTTGGATCAATTCACAACTCCACTGACAGTGTACTAGTGTCCCAATTTTGCCACATACCCTCCAATATTTATTATTTTCCTTTACTATCATATTGGCCACTCTGCTAGGTATGAGGTGGTACCTCAGCATTTGATTAGCATTTCTTTAATTATGAGGGATTTAGAACACTTTTCATGTGTTTATTGATAGTTTTGATTTCTTTATCTGAAAACTGCCTATTAATGTCCCTTGACCATTTGTCAATTGGGGAATGGCTTGACTTTTTGAACAATTGGCTTAGCTCCTTATAAATTTGAGAAATTAGACCTTTGTCAGAGGTTTTTGTTATAAAGATTTTTCCCAATTTGTTGCTTTCCTTCTAATTTTGGTTGCTTTGCTTTTGTTTGCACAAAACCTTTTTAATTTAATGCAATAAAAATTATTCATTTTACATTTTATAATATTCTCTATCTCTTGCTTGCTCTTAAATTCTTTCCTTTCCCATAAATCTGAAAGGAATATTTTTCTATGTTACCTAATTAACTTACAATTTTCCTTTTTATATTTAAGTCATTTATCCATTCTGAATTGATTAACTGTCTGCCTTAAAACATCAAAGGATTTGGAGGGGCATCTTCACCTTGCTAGGGCAGTTCATTACACCCTCCCAGAAAAGCATAGTAGGGAGTAGGTTATTCCCTATTGGCTATAGGAATAGGTAGGTCAGGGAGTGGGTAAAAGGGAAAACACAAAGAGATCAAGGGGGTCATGAACATCTTTTGTGTAATGTTATTGTCAAAGGTTCTTATAAGCTCTTGCATACAAGATGTGTGTGTGTGTATGTGTGTGTTTGTGTGTGTGTGTGTTTGTGTGTACAGTGCAAAAGAAGGTCATCTTTGAAGAAAGACAGCAGTAATGGGAATATCATGGAAAGGCTTCTTCCAGAAGCTGGAATTAAATTGAGTCCTGAAGGAAACTAGGAAATCAAAAGATATATATGGGAAGAGGGAGAAACTGGAACTTAAGGAAAGTGACTTTTCCAAAGAGAGTGAGTCAATGGCAGAGTTATGATCTGCAGCCAGTTTTCCTACATTCAAATTAAATGCTCTTTCTATTATTCCACTAAGGCTATAATTAAAGAATTTAAAATTTTCTAATTTTTCAACTTAGATTTAGAAATTTAAAATTTCTAATTAGAGGTCCCTGTGTCCTGTTTGCTACTATGGCTCTCATTCATCTAAAATGGTAGAATATTAACCCTAAGAGGATTGTCTGAGTAGAGAACAGAAGGAAGCTGAATCCGTGTGTGAATAAGACTCAGTAATACTACTTTCCCTTCACTGCCACAATTGTGTTAGAGGAACCCAAGGGCCATGTCAGGAAGTAGAGAGCTGGGGGAAGGTTCAGTGCCACAAGTGCTAATGGGGAATAAGCAGAGACTATGCAGCACAGTTTCATAGAAGAGTTAAAGAATAAGAAAAGAAAGCTAAGTGAATGAACTAAACTGGTAAAGCAAAAGAATAATCATCTAATTTGGAGGTACAGATATGAAAAGAAACTGAAAGAAAAATGGAAATTCTGTACTTTATACGATATGTGAGAGCTTAGGGTTTCTCCCGTTCTCCATTTGGGATGGATGGTTAAAAAAAAATCTAAATTAGCATGAAATCTTGTTCAAATGGTAGAAAATCTTCCAGGAATAGTACCTAATAAAAAGAAGATGGCCCACCCAGAAAAGTGAAATGCAAAAGTGAGCAAGCACTACATAAAACAATTGTGGCATTTATGTATAGATGATAAAAATGAAAATATTTACCTTTTTTGCATAGGGATTCTTGAATTCAGTATAGGATGATGCTTCTCTAGCTCTTAGGATAACAAGAGTCTGATTGATCCCCTTGAAAACTGCCAGAAATTCTCTTCTCTAATACTTATCACAGTATCCTTTCTACAATATGTGCCTAACGCATGATTTCATCGATTTAATTTTGTAGCATTGACACCATATAAAGCATTTTAAAATAAGTATACACGTAACATGTGTATTATTATGTAAAAATTGCTAAATCTGTATATGTGGTAGGGAAGGTTTTTGACCTAAAAACTTGGCAACATTTCTGATTGTTTCTGGCATAAAGTATTTTATGAGACTATTAAATTCATTTTATTTGTTGAGTCTCTTCTAGTTTTATAGTATCCCCTAGCACTTCCTCCCCAAACCCACTTTCTTACTCATATCTCTTTTGGTTTACTTTAGGCTTTCTCATTTTTTTCCACTCTCTATGAGTTCATTGTACCTGGACCAGTCAGCATTGCTAACTGGAGGTTAAATAAATCCTTAACTATATTGTACAGTCATTGTAGCTTTCAAGTGGTCAGGCACTTTAGGGAAGTGGCAAGATTAAAATTTAGTTTCCCTGCTAAAAGTATTATATTTTTAGAGGTTTATTAAGATTAAGAAATAAAGAAAATACAAATATAGAAAGCACATGGCTAGGAGGGCCGAAAGGCCCATTCAATTTCACTCACTACATCTTGGGAGACTCATGTCCCTAGAAGGAGAAAGAGAGAGAGAGAGAGAGGAGGTGGAGAGTCTCTTTAAATAATAATTTGTGATCTCACAGTCAGCTGAGATTCAGGGAGATTATAGGGCAATCTGGGAAACTTCTGGGGATTGAAGTCTGGGGTTCAAATCTCCATCTTTACAGAAGCCAAGTGTTAGATAGTCTGGCTGGTTACTCTGAAGCAAAGGAGCAGAAGGGAAAGAGTAATGTAATTCAGTCAGGAGAAGAGTATTTTAATATTAAGCATTGTCCTTAATAAATGTGTGAACCATTAGGAATACTAAAAAAAAAAGCCAAAAAGCACCATCCCATACTGAAGGAACTCACATTCTAATGAGGGCAACAACAGAACATTGCAAATAAAAGGTCATCTCAGGGGGAAGGAACTAACAGTTAAGGGATGAGGAAAAACTTTCTGAAGGAGGAGAGGTTTGAATTCTGTCTGAATAGAGGGGAGGAGGGAGAACATTCCAGGCATGAATGACAGTCACTGAAAATGCCATAAATTAAGACAGGAAGTGCCTTGTTCATGGAAGAGAAAAAAAAGTTAGTATTGCTAGAATATCAACGACAAGGAGAGAAATAAAGCATAAGAAGACTTGAAAAGGTATGAAGGGGTCAGGTTATGGAGGACTTTAAATACCAAGTCAAAGCCAATGTTTTATATTTAATTCTGAAGGTAATAGATAAAAAACAGAAGCCAAAAGGGGAAAAACCACTCAAAATGAGCCCTCCAAAAGAAATAATTTCCTTTAATTTCTTCTAGAAACCTGTGGAAGTGAAGATAATTTTCAATTAGTTTTTTCCTCCTCGTTGCCAATTGCCAATCATCTTTCAGATAGTTCCCAGCCACTGGAGACTAATTAAAGAGTTCTCCATGTCATCACAGAAGGGAACATATCCCTTAGGAAAGGGGGAAGGGAACAAGTTTTGATAAAGTACCTACTATGCTTTGGCCACATGCAAAGCACTTTATAAATAACAGCTTGCCTGATCCTCATAGCAACCTGTGAAGCAGGTGCTCTCATGATTCTTATTTTATAGGTGAGGGAAATAGAGCAAACAAACTTGCCAGGGTCGCATAGCTAATAACTATCTAGAATGATATTTGAATTCAGGTCTTTATGAATCAGTTCAAGAAATGAGGATTTCCACCAATTACCTTCATTACACAAAACCCAATATAATATACTTGGGAAAACCAGCAGCAGCTATGCTTGCATACGTTGGGTGAAATGTAGATGGAATGACCAGACAAGTATCATTTCCACAGAAGGAGAAGATGGTGATTATGAAATAAAAAAGCTGATAGAATGATAGAAGAGTCCAAAAGTCCCCAAGTTCATGACATCAAAAGGATTCTACAACTATGTGTGGAAAACTTTAACTATCTCATACATTGTTGGCATATTTAAAAAGATGTTTGATTTGTCTTTGAAACCAAATAGTATTCTATTTCTATTGATGCATTTGATAAAAAATTGAAGTGTCTCTCACCTACACTTGTATAAATATTGCTAGATCAAACTACTGGTACAACTGAGATAATTTTCAAGGAACTCGCACATGTAGTGTCTGACAACCTCTCTCAGAGATCAGGATAGAGAAATGAGATTTTTGGGTGGATAGTAAAATGGGTGAAATTTTGGGTGTCTTGCACCCTTTGTGTATATGTGGTTTGTATGTTATCAAAAATTTGGTAGTTAGGAATATAATATGTAGTTGAGTTTCTGTTCCTTGAGATCTAAAACTGTACTATCTCATCAAAAACTGTCTTTTAATATTCCCTTACAGATGTGCATGTAAAATTTTAAATACTGGCAGAAATCTGATGTATGCCTAGAAAGATCCTATACTCTGAAATAACAGTTGATGGGAATATTTTTTAAGGACAATGGAGCAGTAATGTGGCAAATGCCTTGAATATACTTCCCTTAGGTAAGTAGATTCTACATATCTTTTGAATACAACTTTCTATGAAGTAATTAAGGATTTTCTTCTTTTCCTTATTCTATGCTTTTTATTATTCAATCATTTTAAGTCATGTCTGCCTCTTTTTGATCCAATTTGGGGCATTCTTGGCAAAGGAACTGGATTAATTAGCCATTTGCTTCTCCAGCTCATTTTACAAATGAAGATGTGAGTCCAACAGAGTTAAGTGACTTACCCAGCATCCCACAACTAGTAAGTGGCTAAGGCTAGAGTTGAACTCAGTTGGATGAGTATTCCTGACTACAGATCTGGACTCATCCACTGGATCACCTAGATGCCCTAAAGTGTTTTAGAAACCATAATAAAAATTAAGTTATATTAGCAAATCAGGACTATGAGTGGTTAAGACTATTTCTTTGTATCTCAGCAGCAACTATAATGCCAGAGTTGGTTGTATTTGTACTTGGGGGAAGGAGGGTAGGCAGGTCTCTTGATCAAGGATTTATTTTGAGACTGAATGTCCCTATCTCCTTCAGGCTAGAAGTATAGCACACACTTATGAACCTACCCTTACTACTGATCAGCATAGGACGATTGGTCTGCTCCATTTCTGACTGGGGCTGCTTCACCCCTCCTTAGCTAGATTGGTGCATCTCCCCATCTCTATTCCAGGGGCTCATTGAATTGGTGCCAGACTTAATGTGGACACCTGATCAATTTTGGGCTCAGGATTCTCAAGATCAAGTAAACTTCCCAAAAAAATTGTGGAGGGCCTAGCAGTACCAGATCTTAAACAGTACTATAAAGCAATGGTCATCAAAACAATATGGCAGTGGTTAAGAGACAGGAGGGAGGATCAGTGAAATAGACTTGAGGTAAGTGATCTGAGTAATCTATTGTTTGATAAACCCAAAGATCCCAGCTTTTGGGACAAAAATTCACTAGCTGGGAAAATTGGAAAACGGTATAGGAGAGATTAAATTTAGATAAACATCTCACACCCTACACCAAGATAAATTCAGAATGGGTGAATAACTTTAATATAAAGAAGGAAACTATAAACAAAGTAGGTGAACACAGAATAGTATACCTGTCAGAGCTTTGGGAAAGGAAAGATTTCAAGACCAAGAAAAAGTTAGAAAAAATTACAAAACGCAAAACAAATAATTTTGATTACATTAAATTTAAAAGGTTTTGTACTAACAAAACCAATGCAACCAAAATTAGAAGGGAAGCAACAAATTGGAAAAAGTCTTTATAACCAAAACTTTTGACAAAGATCTAATTACTCAAATATATAAGGAACCAAATCAATTGTACAAAAAATCAAGACATTCCCCAATTGATAAATGGGCAAGGGGCATGAATAGGCAATTTTCAGATAAAGAAATCAAAACTATCCTTAAGCACAAGAAAAGGTGTTCTAAATCTCTTATAATTAGAGAAATGAAAATCAAAACAACTATGAGATACCACTTCATACCTAGCAGATTGGCTAACATTGGTTAGCAAAGGAAAATAATAAATGTTGGAGGGGATATGGCAAAATAGGAACATTAATGGATTCCTAGTGGAGTTGTGAATTGATCCAAACATTCTGGATGGCAATTTGGAACTATGCTCAAAGGGCTTTAAAAGACTGCCTGCCCTTTGATACAGCCATAGCACTGCTGGGTTTATACCCCAAGGAGACAATAAGGAAAAAGACTTGTACAAAATATTTATAGCCATGCTCTTTGTGGTGACAAAAAAATTGGAAAATGAAGGAGTGTCCATTGACTGGGGAATGGCTGGACAAATTGGGATGTCTGTTGGTAATGGAATACTATTGTGCTAAAAGGAATAATGAACTGGACGAATTCCATGTGAACTGGAATGACCTCCAGGAATTGATGCAGAGTGAAAGGAGCAGAACCAGAACATTGTACATAGAAATGGATACACTGAGGCACAATTGAATGTAGTGGACTTCTCTATTAGCAGCAATGCAATGATCCAGGACAATTCCGAGGGACTTATGAGAAGGGATGCTATCCACATCTAGAGAAAGAACTATGGAAGTAGAAACAGAGAAGAAAAACAACTGATTGCTTGATTACATGATTTAATGCGGATATGATTGGGGATGTAGACTCTAAACGATCACCCTTGAGCAAATATCAATAATATGGAAATATTGACACATGACACATGACACTTGAACAATGACACATGTAAAACCCACTGGAATTGCTCCTTGGCTATGAAAGAGGGGTAGAAGGAGGGAGGAGAAGAACATGAATCACATAACTATGGAAAAATTTTCTTAATCAATCAAATAAAATTAAAAAAAAAAAAGAATAAGGGGTCATAAGGACATGTCCGCACATGCAAAATAAAAATAGACTAAAAATTGTTTATCTTTTATTATCTAAAAAAAATATCAAGTAAACCTATAGCATCAGACTCCACAGTAGCAGAGAATCCAGAAGTGTGCCTTAATGCTTCATATTAGAATGGTTATTTGAAAAAAAAAAAACTTGCCTTCAAGGATATTAATACTTTGCAAAGTCTATTTTGAGGATCCTCACTAATGACTATGAGGAAATTCAAGATCTCAGTAATCCCCTATTTCAGATATTCCTTGTGCTTAGAGTATGAGAATGCATGTCAACTAGGGACAGGACTTTGCATTCACAAAACTGGAGGCTATGAAGTTTGCAGACATTTCTAAACCAATGGGGGATAAAACTGTATTTTCTTTAAGGCACATTAGATGGGGTCAGAATTATTTTTTTCTCCAAAAGTTGGATCTACAGTCCATCTAGCCAGTATTAGTGTTTCCTTTTGTCTCAGAAACTGAGTGGCACAGAGTCGGAATCCAATTAGTATCCCAGCTGACTTCAATATAAAAGCAGACTTTTTAATTTCTATTTCTAACTTTATGTTCATATTTATATTTATACTTATTAAGTCCTCAGGCACAATGACATCACCTCTCAGCTTCCAAATAGTATTTCTGAGACTCCTCTACTACTTTTGTTCCAGTGTCAGCTCCTTATTCTCCTCTGTTAGTGATTTGGATCATGGCCCAGAAGGTAAATTTACTCTCTTGGTAAGACTTTCCCCTGCTTGTTGTAAGTGAATTTTGCCAATAACTGGATACAAAGGGGGAAGGGTTATTCTAATACTGAGATTGTAGTGATTTAGATAAGGAAAAGAGAAAGGGAGACAAGCAAGAAGCATGTATGTATCACCTATTATGTTCCAGGCACTTTACAAATATTGTCTCATTTGATCTTCACAATCTGGAGGGTTAAGTATTATTACTCCTTTTACTTTACAATAGAGACATTGAGGGAAACAGAATAAATGACTTTCCCAGAGTCACACAATTCAAAATGCAGAGGTGAGAACACAGATCTTCCTGTCTCCAGGCCCAGAGCACCAAATAAGCACTTCCCCAATAAGACTATTTTATCCTTTGCTCTTAAACTAAGTTCTTGATCAAAGACATGTTTGTAAATTTTATTCCATTTGGTATTGGAATAATGACAGAAAAACTTCTCCACATATCAGACAAAAGAGCAAATCTATTTGTAGCATATGCCTTCATGCCTACTCACACCTTTCACACACACATACCCTCCCCCCTCCCAATCCTGTCCTGTTGGAGTTCTCCCAAGAGTGAGGCTGCTACAATTCACTGACCTAGTAGTACTAGAGAATACTTTGTTCATGACTATTCCTTCTATCACTGTAGCTCATGAGTCTCCATCAATGTGTTCCTATTAACAAATTAGCAGTAAAGTTTCAATTAACCTTAAACAAAGAATTTGTTGAAAACGCAAAGCAAATGCATAATTTTTTTTTATCATTTCATCTGTAAATCTCATTCACTCTCTCCCAACAAATGGACTTATCAGTGGAGAAAATAGGGACACACACACAAAAAAAGAATCTGTGTTAACAAATGCTTCCATTGCCAAGTTAAATTGACACATACTCTGCTGTGCCAATGCCTCATCCGGCAGAGTATTATATCACTTGGATGGGTTGATCTAAATGTGAATGTGAATCTAAATGTTTCCTGAATACTTTGCTTCTCAGCTGTTGCAATGTTCAACTGGACTTATTTCTTGACAGAAACTATAATGTCTGCTACTTCTGGTTTCAGGGTTAGCTAATGACTTTAGATGAAGCAATGTTATACTCTTTTAGGGAAAGACAGACCTTTATCCCAAATTTAGCAAAACCTTCTACAGCTCTGCGCCTTTGGTGAGTTCTCTTTTCTTCTCAGTAATAATAGGTGGCAATGCAAAAAATTAGCTTTCTTCTCTTAATCTTCTTCTTCCTCCTTAATTACAGATGGCAGTAAAGAGGAAAATCTATGTTCTTCACTTCTTTTCAGCAGCAGCATAAGTAGCAGTGGAGAGTCTATTAGCCTCTGTGACCAAATAATCTTCAGTGGTACTTTGACATACGAGTTTAATTTGTTCCATGACCAAGCTGGCAACCCAATTTGCTCATGTGTTAAATTGAATTTCACCACTTAAATTAACAAAAATTCAATTAGTCCATTCCTGCCAAAAAAAGAACCAATTTTTTGTTGTTTTATATGCTTTTAAATATGAAAAATGTACTTTATAAATCACAAATAAATATATTTCTAGATAACAAGAAAGAATGTCAAGAAATAAACTTGCTTATGAAATGTTATTTACCTTCAGAGTCAGGTGAAGATACTGGCAGAGAAGGTTATCATTTTGTATGCTATTGCTTAACATAACTTACTCCCTACACACAAAATGCTACATTTAAATACAAAATTGATGTTACACATTACTTATTATGTGTAATTTTATTGCTAAACTTAATTGCTATTTTTTTGTTTTACTTAATTATCAGCATTTTCTTCATTGAGTTTTGGTTGTTTTGTCACACTTTTCTTGATTTCACTTAGATGCAGTTTCAACAAAAACATTTTCATGGAGGTTTGTTTCTTCCTCCCTCAGAAGATTTTGATAATGTGTGAAACAAGTGTCGTGACACAGCTTCAACATATGACCTGTTGCAATTTTTCTGCGTGTGTTTTTCAATAAACTGTTGAATTTTTTCCCAAATCCTCAACATTTCCTTAAACTTGCTTGTACTGATTGCCTCATCTACCTCGGGCTCCTCCCCACTAATTGTCTGCAAAACCTACATATGCTGCTCCTGCTGTAATTACTTAAATTCCTTTCTCATCACAATCCATGGTTAAAAGTTAATAAATTTGCCACAAAAACCCCCTGATAATAAAGATAGAAATAAAGAAGAACGCAAAACCAATTCAATACAAATGCTTATACTGCTAGATAAACACTGAACTAAAATAGGCAGCCTCGTGTAACTTGTGAAATCCAGTATGTTCAACAGGCTATCTAGTGGAGGGTGACTTAAAGTAAAAATTCCCAGTCATCACTGTTCACATCTCAAATTGCTTATGACTTAAGGTGCTCATGTATCAAGGTAGCACTATATCTGGCAAAATTAACAGTGTAGAGACTGAGTTACTTTCTGCCTTTGATACAGCTCTGAAGACTTTTAACTTGCTACCTTCTTGATCCATAATCTGAGTGTTCTCTATGAGATACTTGGTTTATTTTATAATTAGTAAATACTATCATCCTCCATCACTAAACCATAATCAGGCAAACTATATTTGTTCCACAATCATAAATTAGTTCTGTATTCATTTTTTCCTGGTTATTATCCTTAACAGTTTCCCTACTTTGTATAAATGAATGAACTTCAGGAGCACAAAAATACCAAAGCAGACTTTATTCTAAACTCACAATGCTTTATCATTTGCTGATAAGTAACAGCTATCTCTGAACACTAAAACATACTTTATTGAGCAATTGCTTTCTCAGAACACTGAACAGATGTGTCCTAGACAAGTGAAATGTCCTATCCATTATAACCTTGTTCCTATAACACATTTCTTTTTAGTGGTTTAGATGAATCATTTAAATTCCTGATATCATAGGCAACACTTAGTAACCAAATCTATCTGGTTCAACACAAGGTCATTATTAGTTCCTAAAAGTGAGTTAACAGTTAAAACCAACTCTAATACACACATTTAAACTAGGGCCTGCCTTCCTTGGTTTATATAGCTATTATACCTCAGGGTCTTTATTAACAAATGCATAATGCTAGTCAATCAAACATTCTTTGAGCTTCCACTCTCATTGTAAAATAACAATAATGTTGGCATTCATATAAAGCATATGTAGGTATTGCATTGCTATTTGCTGATACCATTTCTCTCATCATTTTCTATAATCCAGTTATAGTTCATTACAATCATATTTCAAAAATTTTCAGTCATTTTCCAATTGATGAAATTCCCTTCAATTTCTAATTGTTTGCCACAATAAAAAGAGCTGCTATAAATATTTGATATATGTCCTTTTTCTTTTTGTTTGATCTTTTTGAGTTATAGACCAAATAGAGGTCTTGCTAGCTCAAAGTATATGCACAATTTTATAGCCTTTTGGACATAATTTCAAATTATTCTACAGAATGGTTGGACCATTTTACCCTCATCTCCTCCAAAATTTATCATTTCTGATATTTATGAGGTAGTACCTCAGAATTGTTTTAATTTGAATTTCTCTAATAAAGAATGACTTAGAGTAGTTTTATGTGATTATAGAAGACTTTGATTTCTTCTGAAAATTGCCTGTTCATATTCTTTGACAATTTATCAATTGGGGAATGGCACTAAATTATTTTTATAAATGTGACATTTCCCCCTTACTCAATTGTGACTGACTACAAGTGTTCCTCTATGTCCTAGAATTATGACTCATGCTTATGGGCAACAGAGTTGTCCCTCACTGCTGTACCCAGTGCCAGCAAGGAGTTTTCTCTAATCTCTTTCTAAATAGTTGTCTCACCCTGTTACCTTCTCTGGGCAGAAAGAGTTCCCTTGGCAGCTGCTACCATTGCTGCTACAGTGTGCTCTTTGGATCAGTATCCATCCTGCTGTTTTAGATGTCTAATGCTAACCTCCTATGTTGAATTAGACTGGAAAAAAATATTTCACCATGACTTTAGTTGGCTCTGCTGACCCCAATTTGATTTGAGATGTTATTTAAAAATTATTTAGAGGAGAGTGTTAAGAGCCTTCCACTGGGTTTCACCTTCTACTCTGTCATCTTCCTGGGTAATAATTCCAAAAGATATATATCACAAATATTATTATATTGACTTTACATATAAGAAATATAAATTTCGGACTTCCGGTTAAGATGGCGGCTTAGAGAAAGCTAAAGCTCAGATCTCCGGAAAACCCTTCCCGACCAATCTCAAACGATAAGCTCCTAAGGCGCCGAAATTCAAAACGATCAACAGCACAGACCCTGGGAACCCTCCTCCTGGACCTGGACCCGGTTCAAAAGGTACGGCTCCCCTTAAAAGCCAGAACCCGAGATCCCTCGGACCTCAGGGGTAGGAGCGCAGAGTCCAAGGCTCCCGGAAGCCGCAGCCGCGCCGGGCTCAGAGAGCAGGGTCTGAGGAACAACAACCCTCAGGGCCTTCTACCCAAGTCCCAGTCCGGGTGAAAGTTACTGCCTGGGGCCTCCGCTGCAAAGAGCTGGTCAAAACAACAGCAACCCTCAGGGCGGGCAAGACAGCCTCACGGGCTGGATCCTGCTATCCAAGTCTCAGTGAAAGTCTGTGCTCTCGGAGCTTGGGGAAGCGGCAGCCCATCCCCCCACAGGCCTGCGAAACAGCCTCACGGCCAACGATTCTGAAGGCAACTTCCGGAAAGCGAGCCGGGGGGAGAGTGTGGCCTCGTGGTCAGACCCTTCCATTCCAGTTCCAGTGAGGCATATTCAGTTTAACCCAGGGAAAGCCCATAGAACTATCTGCCCAGGACTGCCTCTGAACACCAGAAAGAGACAAGAAAAACTAATCCTCCACATTCAGAGATGACAAACTCCACAGAACCACAGAAGCCCCAAAATACCAAGAAAAATAAGAAGAAAGGGGCGACTTTGGACACATTCTATGGAGCCAAAATACAAAATACAGAGCAGACAGAAGATAATATAAAAGAAAATGCTCCAAAACCTTCCAAAGGAAATGGAAACTCTCCACAAACCTATGAAGAATTTGAATCAGAAATGACCAAAAAGATGGAAGCCTTCTGGGAGGAAAAGTTGGAAATAATGCAAAAGAAATTCACGCATCTACAAAACCAGTTTGACCAAACTGTAAAAGAAAACCAGGCTTTAAAGGCCAGAATCAGGCAGCTGGAAGACAACGATCGTGTAAAAGAGCAAGAATCAATAAAGCAAAGCCAAAATACCAAGAAATTAGAAGAGAACATAAAATATCTCACCGACAAGGTGATAGATCTGGAAAATAGGGGGAGAAGGGATAATTTAAGAATAATTGGACTCCCAGATAAGCCAGAAATAAACACCAAACTGGACATGGTGATACAAGATATAATCAAAGAAAATTGCCCAGAGATTCTAGAACAAGGGGGCAATACAGCCACTGACAGAGCTCACAGAACACCTTCTACACTAAACCCCCAAAAGACAACTCCCAGGAATGTAATTGCCAAATTCCAAAGCTATCAAACAAAAGAAAAAATCCTACAGGAAGCCAGAAAAAGACAATTTAGATATAAAGGAATGCCAATCAGGGTCACCCAAGACCTTGCAAGTTCTACTCTGAATGATCGTAAGGCATGGAACATGATCTTCAGAAAGGCAAGAGAGCTGGGTCTCCAACCAAGAATCAGCTACCCAGCAAAACTGACTATATACTTCCAAGGGAAAGTATGGGCATTCAACAAAATAGAAGACTTCCAACTTTTTGCAAAGAAAAGACCAGAGCTCTGTGGAAAGTTTGATACCGAAAATCAAAGAGCAAGGAATACCTGAAAAGGTAAATATTAAGGAAAGGGGAAAATGTTATCTTCTTCTTTTACTCAAACTCTCTTCTATAAGGACTACATTTATATCAACCTATGTATACTAACATGTGGGGAAAATGTAATGTATAAATAGGGGGTAAAGAAAGACCAAATAGAATAATCATTCTCACACAAACATTCACATGGGAAGGGGAGGGGAAGAAAACTCCTATAAGAAGGAGAGGAAGAGAGGGGGGGGGTACTTAAACCTCAATCTCAGGGAAATCAGCTCTGAGAGGGAAAAACCTCCAGATCCATTGGGATCTTGAATTCTATCTTACCCAACAAGGGTAAGGAGAAGGGAAAACCAAGGGGGGGAGGGGGAGAGGGAGAACAAAAAGGGAGGGTAAGAGAGGGGGGAGGGGGAGGGAACAAAAAGGGAGGGACTAAAAAGGGAAACATCAAGGGAGGGGACAAGGGGGACTGTTTCAAAGTAAATCACTGGACTAAAAGGTAGAGCCGAAGAAGAAAAGGTTAGAATTAGGGAAGGCAATCAAAATGCCAGGGAGTCCACAAATGACAATCATAACTTTGAACGTGAATGGGATGAACTCACCCATAAAACGTAGACGAATAGCAGAATGGATTAGAATCCAAAACCCTACCATATGTTGTCTTCAAGAAACACACATGAGGCGGGTTGACACCCACAAGGTCAGAATTAAAGGATGGAGTAAGACCTTCTGGGCCTCAACTGATAGAAAGAAGGCAGGAGTGGTAATCATGATATCTGATAAAGCCAATGCAAAAATAGACCTGATCAAAAGGGATAGGGAAGGTAATTATATTTTGTTAAAAGGGACTATAGACAATGAGGAAATATCATTAATCAATATGTATGCACCAAATAATATAGCACCCAAATTTCTAATGGAGAAACTAGGAGAATTGAAGGAAGAAATAGACAATAAAACCATACTAGTGGGAGACTTAAACCAACCATTATCAAATTTAGATAAATCAAATCAAAAAATAAATAAGAAAGAGGTAAAAGAAGTGAATGAAATCTTAGAAAAATTAGAATTAATAGACATATGGAGAAAAATAAATAGGGATAAAAAGGAATACACCTTCTTTTCAGCACCACATGGCACATTCACAAAAATTGACCATACATTAGGTCACAGAAACATAGCACACAAATGCAGAAAAGCAGAAATAATGAATGCAGCCTTCTCAGATCACAAGGCAATAAAAATAATGATTAGTAATGGTACATGGAAAACCAAATCTAAAACCAATTGGAAATTAAACAATATGATACTCCAAAACCGTTTAGTTAAAGAAGAAATCATAGAAACAATTAATAATTTCATCGAGGAAAATGACAATGGCGAAACATCCTTCCAAACCTTTTGGGATGCAGCCAAAGCGGTAATCAGAGGTAAATTCATATCCCTGAATGCTTATATTAACAAACAAGGGAGAGCAGAGATCAATCAATTGGAAATGCAAATGAAAAAACTGGAAAGCGATCAAATTAAAAACCCCCAGCAGAAAACCAAATTAGAAATCCTAAAAATTAAGGGAGAAATTAATAAAATCGAAAGTGATAGAACTATTGATTTAATAAATGAGACAAGAAGCTGGTACTTTGAAAAAACAAACAAAATAGACAAGGTACTGGTCAATCTAGTTAAAAAAAGGAAGGAAGAAAAGCAAATTCACAGCATTAAAGATGAAAAGGGGGACAGCACCTCCAATGAGGAGGAAATTAAGGCAATCATTAGAAATTACTTTGCCCAATTATATGGCAATAAATACACCAATTTAGGAGAAATGGATGAATATATACAAAAATACAAACTGCCTAGACTAACAGAAGAGGAAATAGAATTCCTAAATAATCCCATATCAGAAATTGAAATCCAACAAGCCATCAAAGAACTTCCTAAGAAAAAGTCCCCAGGGCCTGATGGATTCACCTGTGAATTCTATCAAACATTCAGAGAACAGTTAATCCCAATACTATACAAACTATTTGACATAATAAGCAAAGAGGGAGTTCTACCAAACTCCTTTTACGACACAAACATGGTACTGATTCCAAAACCAGGCAGGTCAAAAACAGAGAAAGAAAACTATAGGCCAATCTCCCTAATGAATATAGATGCAAAAATCTTAAATAGGATACTAGCAAAAAGACTCCAGCAAGTGATCAGAAGGATCATTCACCATGATCAAGTAGGATTCATACCAGGGATGCAGGGCTGGTTCAACATTAGGAAAACCATCCACATAATTGACCACATCAACAAGCAAACTAGCAAGAATCACATGATTATTTCAATAGATGCAGAAAAAGCCTTTGATAAAATACAACACCCATTCCTATTAAAAACACTAGAAAGCATAGGAATAGAAGGGTCATTCCTAAAAATAATAAACAGTATATATCTAAAACCAACAGCTAATATCATCTGCAATGGGGATAAACTAGATGCATTCCCAATAAGATCAGGAGTGAAACAAGGATGCCCATTATCACCTCTACTATTTGACATTGTACTAGAAACACTAGCAGTAGCAATTAGAGAAGATAAAGGAATTGAAGGCATCAAAATAGGCAAGGAGGAGACCAAGTTATCACTCTTTGCGGATGACATGATGGTCTACTTAAAGAATCCTAGAGATTCAACCAAAAAGCTAATTGAAATAATCAACAACTTTAGCAAAGTTGCAGGATACAAAATAAACCCACATAAATCATCAGCTTTTCTATATATCTCCAACACAGCTCAGCAGCAAGAACTAGAAAGAGAAATCCCATTCAAAATCACCTTAGACAAAATAAAATACCTAGGAATCTATCTCCCAAGACAAACACAGGAACTATATGAACACAACTACAAAACACTCGCCACACAACTAAAACTAGACTTGAACAAATGGAAAAACATTAACTGCTCATGGATAGGACGAGCCAATATAATAAAAATGACCATCCTACCCAAACTTATTTATCTATTTAGTGCCATACCCATTGAACTACCAAAATACTTCTTCACTGATTTAGAAAAAACCATAACAAAGTTCATTTGGAAGAACAAAAGATCAAGGATATCCAGGGAAATAATGAAAAAAAACACATATGATGGGGGCCTTGCAGTCCCTGACCTAAAACTATATTACAAAGCAGCAGTCATCAAAACAATTTGGTACTGGCTAAGAAATAGAAAGGAAGATCAGTGGAATAGACTGGGGGAAAGCGACCTCAGCAAGACAGTATACGATAAACCCAAAGATCCCAGCTTTTGGGACAAAAATCCACTATTTCATAAAAACTGCTGGGAAAATTGGAAGACAGTGTGGGAGAGACTAGGAATAGATCAACACCTCACACCCTACACCAAGATAAATTCAAAATGGGTGAGTGACTTAAACATAAAGAAGGAAACCATAAGTAAATTGGGTAAACACAGAATAGTATACATGTCAGACCTTTGGGAGGGGAAAGGCTTTAAAACCAAGCAAGATATAGAAAGAATCACAAAATGTAAAATAAATAATTTTGACTACATTAAACTAAAAAGCTTTTGTACAAACAAAACCAATATAACTAAAATCAGAAGGGAAACAACAAATTGGGAAAAAATCTTCATAGAAACCTCTGACAAAGGTTTAATTACTCATATTTATAAAGAGCTAAATCAATTGTACACAAAATCAAGCCATTCTCCAATTGATAAATGGGCAAGGGAAATGGATAGGCAGTTCTCAGATAAAGAAATCAAAACTATTAACAAGCACATGAAGAAGTGTTCTACATCTCTTATAATCAGAGAGATGCAAATCAAAACAACTCTGAGGTATCACCTCACACCTAGCAGATTGGCTAACATAACAGCAAAGGAAAGTAATGAATGCTGGAGGGGATGTGGCAAAGTAGGGACATTAATTCATTGCTGGTGGAGCTGTGAACTGATCCAACCATTCTGGAGGGCAATTTGGAACTATGCCCAAAGGGCGACAAAAGAATATCTACCCTTTGACCCAGCCATAGCACTGCTGGGTCTGTACCCCAAAGAGATAATGGACACAAAGACTTGTACAAAAATATTCATAGCTGCGCTCTTTGTGGTGGCCCAAAACTGGAAAATGAGGGGATGCCCATCAATTGGGGAATGGCTGAACAAACTGTGGTATATGTTGGTGATGGAGTACTATTGTGCTAAAAGGAATAATAAAGTGGAGAAGTTCCATGGAGACTGGAACAACCTCCAGGAAGTGATGCAGAGCGAGAGGAGCAGAACCAGGAGAACATTGTACACAGAGACAAACACACTGTGGTATCATCGAACGTAATGGACTTCTCCATTAGTGGTGGTGTAATGTCCCTGAACAACTTGCAGGGATCCAGGAGAAAAAAAAAAACACCATTCATAAGCAAGGGATAAACTATGGGAGTGGAAACACCGAGAAAAAGCAACTGCCTGAATACAAAGATTGAGGGGACATGACAGAGGATAGACTCTAAATGAACACTCTAATGCAAATACTATCAACAAAGCAATGGGTTCAAATCAAGAAAACATCTAATGCCCAGTGGACTTACGCGTCGGCTATGGGGGGTTGGGGGGGGGAGGAAAAGAAAATGATCTATGTCTTTAACGAATAATACTTGGAAATGACCAAATAAAATATATTTAAAAAAAAATAAAAAAAAAAAAAAAAAAAAAAAAAAAAAAGAAATATAAATTTCATAGCTATTTCTCTGAAGATGTAGTTCTTGAATCCCAACCTATATTCTAATACATTATCCTTTCTGATACACATTAGCTGTAGCTATGTATCAGTGCACTAAAGTATGTGGTAACTTAGAGTATCCTAGGTTCTTGACATAATGTCTACATGATAATATCTCTATTTCTACCTAACTTAAAGGGAAGTAGTTAGAAAAATATATCTTGTTCCTATCTGTAATGTAATGTTATTTTCCATAAATGTTTCTCATAATTTTTTTCTAAGCACTAGCAAAGTCTAAGTAATTATTGGTTCCAGCTGGTCAGTAAATACTTCATTTTTAAGAGAATGCATAAAATCCAAAGATGCCTTTAGCCAAGCATAGTGTTGTTATTCTCCAATGAAAGCAGACTTACAATTTATATAATAAGCATTATGAATTATTTAATTGGCATGTTCATTGTAGCAGTAAAGTTATTATTACTGTATAAGACATGTCTTGCACAGAATAAGTGCTTAATGCTCCTTGTTGAATTGAATTGAGTAGATATAGTTTCAACATAAAGGCATTACAGAGAGGATAACCTCATTGTCCTGAATATATTTCCAAATGAAGTACTATCAATGGATAATAAATTTCACCATTAAACACACATATATGCACATACTGCATTTTTGTTTCTATTGGATTCTATGTGTGTATATTCTCTAATTTTATTTTCAAATATTACTTTAATTAATTAAAAGCATTCTTTTGATGCCTATTTTAATCTTCACTTAAACTTCCAAAACAAGATGTTAATGGCAAGCTTAAAAATAATTATCCTTGGTTTTATAAAAGTGAGATTTGTCTGGTGAGATTAAGATGGAAGGAGTCATATACATGAAATTAAAATAATTGTTTGAATATTATAGATAAGAGATAATGGGTATATTGCCATAAATTGATCAATATTCTAATCCCCATTGCCCTCTCCATTCAAGGTTCTATCTTCAAATCAGAGTCAATCATGATTTTCCTCATATTCCTTCCAAACTCAGTTCTTTACTTCAATCACTCAAATCTCATAGAATGTGGCTAAAGAAATATTGGAATTAAGTTAAATAATTGTAACGTAGTAACATTACAGTAACCATTCCAAGAGATTTCTGAGCTCTAAGCCTCCAGAAAAGTAAAGACATTGGTCTCCCAGTTTCCAGGTAAGAGTCTCCTTACCTTCTCTTTTCCTAAGGAACAACAATAGTAGAAGGTGAATTTTAAAAATTTAGAAATAGAAAAAATCCATGAGCAGTTTTCAGTCTTGTGAGTGTATTTTACAAGCATAGTACTATATTAGATCAATTATCTTAATATCTGCCTTAGTTCCCAGAGTAATGTGCAAAGATAAGCATATGTACACATATATAAACATACTTATATACATATAAAATATATAGAGAAGGTACACACACATACATATATAATGAATAACATCTCTAGCAGTCACTAGAAATCATAATATAATTTGAAATTCTAAAGCATTGCATTTCTAGTTGTTTGTAATCTTGAAGTATTTGCTTAAGTAAACCTCAGACTATGAAGGCTACATTGATTTATCTTCTTTATTCCAAGATAGAAATCATCCAAGATGTTCCTACTTTTAGAGAAATAGGATTAGTAGGGCAGTGGGGAAAATGGTGACAGCCAACTAGCCAAAGATCATTAAAATTAATTGAAATCAAATGACAAATCAATGAACTAAATTAAGTAGCTGGGTGAGAAGAACATGCATCAGGAGACAAATCTATTTGGATCAATGGCTCCCCCCCCCCAGTCTAGCTTAAAAATTTTAATGTTTCCTACTCTAAATCCCTTCAATTATGCTTTATAAAAGACATTTAAAGTGTACAAAGAGTTATTTCAATTCAATTCAGTTAAACAACTATTTACCCAATTCTAGAAACACCTCTCAAATTATTTTTCTAAAAAAATGAAGCATACAGAATTCATTTCAATATTTTTTCCAATTTTAAATATTGGGGTGACAAAAATAAATGAAATAGTTCCTGATTTCATGGAACTTATATTCTTTTATTTTTGAATCAACAAAATCTATGTGTAGGCAAAGATTGTTAACAAGTGTGATCAGATTAAATTTCATGGAGAGGAATTTGGTATATTTGAGAGAATATTGGATTTAAAATCAGGAGATCTAGATCCAATCCAGCTACCATTGTAACAAGCCATTCCACTACAGAAAAATCATTTAAATTCTGCAAGTCTCAGTTTTTTTTTCTAAAATAAGGATATTAATTCCCTAATTATTATATTATTATGTTGTTTTAAGAACAGTGCTTTGCAAACCCTAACGTACTATGCAAATGTGAGTTATCATCAGAACAATCCATTAGCATTGTCCTCCAGAAAGAATACTTGTTCCTATGGTGGTCCAAATAGGAGACGACTGTCTTGATCCTTTCTAGTCTTCTGCCCATCTTCACCTTATAGAAGGACCTTTTTCTCTCTCATGTTCATTGCCATATCATCTTACTAGGGGGTAGTGATGGGAGAAGGGTAGACAAGTTTCTGGGAAATGGACTAACTTTTTTTCTTTGCATAGTTGGAGAGAGCACAGAGTCCATTATTTAGCCTGCCCTCTGCCATACCTCCCCTTCTCCTGGCATACCTCTCCTGCCTAAGGTGAAGTACTTATTCATTATAAATATGGACTATACAATAAGTGGACTTTTTCTTCAAAGTTCTTTTCAACTTTCCCTTACGGTACTTGATGACTATTGGTCTTGTGCTGGTATTTAGCCTTAGATGGAGTTTACCAGCCACTTTGGGCTGCATTCCCATGCAACCCGACTCTGAGAAGACCCAGTCCCAGCATGCCGGGGGTGGCTACAGACCTTGCACCATCCACAGGCTGTGCCTTGTGAACCTTAAAAATTCCCAGACCCTACTTCATAAGATTGGATTAAGACCATTCCCCATTTGGGCAGTGAACTCTACTTAGATCAGGAATGTGAGAACTCACCTACTTAAGAATGCCCTAGGGGAAGATAAAGTTGTAAACTCTTTGCTGAACAATGAAAGGTACTTAAATCCATACTTAGAGTAAGACAAAAAGTTCTTAAGCTGTGCCTATTTTTAGGACTAATACAAAAGGGTGCTAAGTACCTATAAAGGTCAGGCAACTTGTGAATTTACAAGGAGCAAAGAGGTGAGAACTTACTCAGAGATTCTAGTCACTCAGGTGTGAATTACTCAAAAGATTAGTCTACTCAGGTGTGAACTAAGAATGGTCTGTCCTTTGAAAAACATCTACTGTGATTGGTAGATGTAAGGACTTAGGGGAGGTGACATAGGAAAAAATGCCCTTTAAATAGGAGCTCAGATAGGAGCTCAAGGGACATTCTGAAACATTCAGATTGAGGATTGAGCTGGTGAAGTCAGCTGAGATGGAGCTGGCCTGGTGTCACTGGAATCCTTGCTTGGACAGATCTTGTGGTGAGTGATTAAGGACTGACTGATCTTTTCTCTTAGGGCTTAGGCCTGGGTTGGCCAGGACTGGCCAGGGCCGGCTTATCCTTTTCTCATTATTCCCCTTTTTCTCTCTTTCTCTCCTTTTCTTTAATTCCTCATTTGTATTAATTAAAATCTCTATAAAACCCAGCTGACTTGGGTATATTTGAATAATTGGGAATATTTCCCTGGCGACCACCTTATATTTGATTTAAAAACAAAACACTGTAGTGAAAACATATTTCCTGTGGTCACAATTTATTCATCCACTCTTATATCTATCACAATTTATATCTTCCACTATTTAATCACTACAGTTTATACCCCCAACTATTTTAACTCTTACAGCCTCAATCAGAAGGACTTGGGCCTTTTAAAATTTTTATTTAAATTTTTCTTTTTTTTAATTTTTTTAGAGCCCTTATCTTCTGCTTTGGAATCAATACTGTGTATTGGTTCCAAGGCAAAAGAGTGGTAAGGGCTAGGCAATGGTGGTTAAATGACTTGCCCAGGGTCAGCTGGGAAGTGTCTAAGGCCAGATTTGAACCTAGGACCTCCTGTCTTTAGAGCTGGCTCTCAATCCACTGAGCTACCCAGCTACCAGTCTTAGAGGCAGAGAAGGATCATGAGAGATAGAGATGAAAACTGTTTTTCAGGAATGATGAATGACTTTATGAATACATAGAAGTAAGAGGAAGAAAGTGGGGTTTGAAGAAGAATTAATAGTCTCTTTTGGCTAGGACATAGAATGAGTAATGAAGAAAAGTTTTATGAAATTTCAGTAGAAAAGTTGGTTCTCTTGGCTCAAATGGCCATTTGCATGGATCTATCCTTATTGGTGGCTATATATTGTTAAGCACTCTACAGTTTTCTGAATTTTTGGTAAGATCTAGAGAGAAGAGTGATCCTCATCTTTTGGTTTTCAGATTTGAGAGAGGAGACTTGTTTCCAGACTCTCTTCACTTCCCTGAAGGGAGAGAAAAACTATAGGATGAAGTCAGCTAACTACTAAACTCTTTAGGGAATTTCCCCTTGGATTAGATCTGGGATTCTCTCTCTCTTTTACACTCTCTGTGAGTATACTTGTTGGTTCATTGTATAGTAAATAATAATTAAAATATCTTCTATATAATTATATTACAACATATATAATATCATTACATAATATGCTTTTTCCTATGTATACTTCCTGAACTTTATCCTGTGTGGTCTGCCATTTAATTTCTTATGCAGACCCATGATACATGTGGAAACTATGGTGGGGAAAGTTGCAATGTGAAAGGGATTCCTGCATATGCAAATTAATTTCAAGGGAGAGGGAGAGAAAGAACAATAACAAACAATACCATCAGAAATTAGTTCCCTAAGGGATGATACTTGAAGATGTTGAAGATGTATAGGTGCTTGCTCAAAGTGAAGTAGGAGAGATGGCAATATCTATATTACTAACATTATTTGGATAGATAGTAGTGTGTGTACACTACTGAGGTAATTTTAAAGGACAAGAATTTTGTGTGGGACACAATTGCACCAACTCAAAATTAAAAAAATAAAAGATGCTGAGATTACAAAGCTGTAAGCAGGTTTTATTTTTCTTCTGGAAGAGGGTGTCTACAACCAAGATATACTCAGTTGGTAGGCATCTGCTGAACTTGAAGGCAGGGGTTTAAGTATAGTATCAAGGTGAGGTGTTCCATTTGTACCAGAGGGGCTCACAATCTAACATCCAATCCTGTCCTCCTGGCTCATGATCACCTTCCTCAACCCAATATTCCATGCTTGGGCAGACCTCTCAAAACCCAATCAATCTTGTACACATCTCAAGTTAAGTTGCAGAATAGATTTAGCCTATGTGGCAGATTAGGATGGGGAGCAATGGGAGTGATTTTTCTGACCTAGAACTTCCTGACCTGTCCTATGTAGCTGATGTGCAGGAAAAAAAGGAAAAATGGGAGGGGGAGTAATGAGGGAGATTGCTCTAACATATTCTAGCTGGCACACACAGCATGAGTCCCTTTCAGTTTTGAGAACACGAAAAAGCTATAAGGTATCATTTACTGTGGAAATGTGCCTTATATTGATTTCAACCAGTCCTTAACAATAGATTTTCATGTGCCTCTTTGGCTCATTTAGTGGGAGAACTGCAGTCTGAGTGCAGTGCATAGTAAATTAATGATCCATCTTTATTTAAAAAGAACAAAACTTCAGAGTCTTTTAGACATAAAATTCCCCAATTACCTCCCTAGTGATTCTCAAAGAGGTATAATGATGATGAAATAGTTTTAGTGTAAACCACTGATAATGATGTGAGAACTATTTATGTATCTAAATGTTCTGATTCTCCATTTTGGGACACTTATTAAGCTAGTTTAAAAAAAAGTGGGAGAGGGAGAGAAGTAAACTGTTAGATATCAAAGCAAAATTCCCTCTAAATCCAATTAAAAGCCTGTTCAGAATGAGTCTGTGTAGAATAATAGGAAGATCCAAGGACTGGGGATTAGAAGAGAAGAATTTTGATTCTTTTTTTCTTACAAAATTGTTACCATAGACAACTCACTTCACTTCCCAGTAATCCCCAAAACAGGGGTATCACTCATGTGAACCATCATAATATGGTAGATGGAGAGATGGACTTGAAACCAGGATGAACTATGTTCTAGTTCTACCTCTGACATAACTATGTGATACCACCCTCTTTAACCTCTCTGCAAAGAAGGTGGTCAAGATGCAATGGTAGAGAATACTTCCTTACTGGATGCTCTGGATGCCAGTGAAATCATCAGTCTAGGCCCTCTCGCTATTGTGGGATTGCAAGATAAAACTTGTTTGAATATCACTGTTTTGGTGAAAGGAACAGATTGAAAGATAGGATCTCTAAGGTCACTCCTAGTTTCAATGTTATATTCTGTTCTTTCTAGTCCTACTCATTAACTTCCATATCACTGTAAGAGTTAAAAAGGTGGTAACCAATTGTAATAATTACAATTAAAATTATAAAGCTATTAATAGCTTTAACAATTTAGTTTAATCAAAATAGAGATAGTTATGAGAGGGAAATGTATGAAAGAGGTAAGGAGTTGCTTAGACTACCCTAAGTGTTGATCCAATGAAATCCAGCTCACCCCTGACAAAATGCTTAATCTCCAGTCAGAAGAGCTGGGAGTCTCTTCAGCAAGAGTCCCCATAGTAAGAGTTTCCCTTTAGACAGAGTCACCAATGCAGGAATCCAAATCTGAGTATGAGAGTCCCTTCAGCAAGGGCCACCACCACAAGAGGGAGTCCCTTTAGCCAGAGACACCAGCACAAGGAAGACCTCCTTCACCAAGGGCCACCAATGCCCAATCTTATCAATCCCAATCAGAGTGCCTCCAGAGCATCAGTGAGAATCAGAATGTCCCACTTCATGCTGGGTCTCACCTTATATATATTTTTCTTTCACCTACTGGTTCTCCCATTTCACATCTCAGGAACCAATCATAGTTCCTTAATTTGTCTGGCACTGCGCCCCTGGGCAGTAGAGTGGAGTAGGTTTAAAATTCACAGAGGTATATGAGAATGCTTTTGGTCATTCAAAGGGGAGCAGAGGTCCCAGTCCCAGTTCCAGGGTTGAGGAGTGCCAAGGTTTGTGGCTACAGGTGACCCAGCACAATTCTTTCTTAGTAAAGCCCAGAGCACAGACTAGGAGAGCAGTGACCACACCTCTCTCAGGTCATACCACCTTGGAAGAATAGAAAATTTGCAGATCTCAGAACTCCCTCAAGAAACAAAGGAACAAAAAAAAAACCCTGAAACTTGGGACAGTATCTCCCCATACCTACAAGAGCAGTGTCCAACCTGAATAAAAAAATGTACAAAATCAACAAATAACCTGGAAAAATGAGCAAACACCACCAACAACAAAGAATTTGATCATAAAAATCTATTATGGTGGTAGTTAAAGACGAAGGCACAAACTCAAAAGAAGGCAATAAACTTGGCAATTAAAGAGGAAAAAAAAATATATATATAAAGGATGATATTTCATTGGTTTGAGGAGATCAAATAAAAATTTCCTCTGTTTGGTTTTGTTCTTCATTTTTTAAGATACAAAAAGCAAGTAGAGTAAATCCAGTAAAAAAGAGATCATTAAATAGGAGAAAAATAGAAAAAAAAATATTTTAGGACAAATTCCTGGAGGGAATGAATGGGGATGAGATTAAGAGCAAAAAATAGATGATTGAGTTTTGGCAAGAAAAAATAACTCTTCCATAGTCATAGAAGAAGGGAACAATGTATAAAAATTTTAAATCACCTAAAAAACCCAGTTCCAGGAAAATATGTTCATTGGAATTAATAATCAACAGTTTTTATTCTACATATAATAACCTATAAATTATCATTGATTATCAAGGAGCCAAAGCATTCAATACATTAATTTTCCTTAACCTCTGCAAATACTACAAATGTAATTTTTTTAAAGTAATGAAATTATTAAGAAATCCACCCTTTAAAATATCAAAATGTCCCATTTGGCATTGCATCTTGATATTTAAAGAAGTATTTCTTTCTCATGAGAATCCTTTTCCTTCCCATCCCCAAATATGGGTAACCCCAAAGGATAATTAAGAGCAGATCACTCTAATCCCTGCAATGTGGGTTTGCATTTTGAGAGAGAAGGGTGGGACAGAGAAAGTCATTGGGAGAAGTGGGTCAGGTAGAGGGAGAGAATAAGAGGAATAGGTCTGGACATGTTATCCAAATAACAAAACATTTGCCATGAGTTTTCTCATCTTTTAAGAGGGAGGCAAAAGCTCGTGCATGACTTGAAATGGAGTTTCATTTAAAGTGCTCAATACAAACTAAAAAGATCAGGGAATAGCAAGGAAGAGAAAAAAGTAAGGAAGGAGGGAAGGAAGGAACAAAGGAAGGAAGTGATAATTTATTAAACACCCATTATGTAGCAGATATTGTGCTAAATGCTTTACAAATGTTGACTCATTTTTTTTCTTCAGAAGAAACCCTGGGAGGAGATGTTACTATTACCATTATTTTATAGGTGAAGAAACTGAGGCAAGAAGAGGTTAAGTAACTTGCTCTGATTCACATAGTAAGTGTCTTAGGATGAATTGTAACTAATATCCTCCTGCTTTCAGGACCAGTCTTTTATCTACTATACCAGCTAGCTAGCTTTAACTATCAAATCTTTGAAGTAATTACTTGGAAGTTTAGAAAGGCATATATCTCTAGAAACAAATCAAGGGTCTTGGGAAGTCAGTTCAAGTCTACTCTACATATTAGAATCAAAGCGACCCTCTTTAGCATATTCCCCCTATCTTCACAGATGCCATTTTCTTCTCACTTTTTTACTTCTGCTTCCACTGCTCCTATCCATACATTATCAAAATTTTTCAAGTCTAGATCTGAAGTTCCCATTGCTGTTTGAGCTCAGTTCTATAATTTTAGTGCTTTGAAAGAAGTAAATTGTGTTTTTCAAGGAAAGAAGAAACATTTTTCCTTTGATTGGAATTTCCACTGAATCCTAAGCAGAAAAGTTTTTTTTGTTTTGTTTTTACTTCTGAGAAAGGTCAGTTGCAATGCCTGTTGAGAAGCTAAGTAGCACTAGAACTGGAACACAAGTATCATTCTTCCAATGTGAAATTTAGAAGTCATGCTTTTCAGCTTTGGTCCTCAAATCTTATTGCTTCCCTGTTAATATCTTCTTTCTCTATATTTTTCCTCTTTCCTTCATTTATTTTTTAAATCATTGTCATGTTCCAAATTTCAATAATGAAACCTTTCCTTCCAACAATTAAATGTAATCAAACATAGCACATTATAACATTGGTTAAGAAAATATATGCCTCACTCTACACACCTAGCCTTCTTAATGACTATTCATTCCCTTACTGCTTTCTCTTCTGAAATTTCTATGTTCAAGTAGCATCAATAATAAATATATTATTTGTGCTTCAAAAGTCTTTAATTTATTATATCTCTTCTTACTTACAGTCATATTCCCATGGCTGAACCAAAAACCTATTTGCTTCTAAGGGCATGGAGGGGTGGATAGGGTATTCTAGGAGGATGCTTAGTCTTATGTAGGGGCTTGCCAGCCATTTTTCATGGCTGTTCATCCACCTTTGGGGTCCACCTTTTACCCAGCTCTCATTTATGACTCCAAGAAGCTTAGCTTATGTTGCAGTCACACACCAGTAAAACTGTCTCAACAGACAGGCTAAATCAGGTTGAGAGTAACCAAGAAACCTCAGACTTATCACTGAGTTAGGGGAGTAACTATCCCAAGCACATGAAGGCTTTTTCTGGCAAAATGGGTAAATGAGAACATTTTATTCCAAATGCCATGAAGGTGGCTAAAGAGCAGGTGATTAGGAGCTCTTAGAACTTGTTCAGACATTGATGTGAAGATCATCCATTGAATCCCAGGTCATTGACAATCATCTTCACTTGTCCTGTCACTGGACTTCAATGACTCTGGAGAGAGGGAGAGTGTGACTGTTGACTTTGTGCCTCACTTAAATCTAATTCACATGCAAGCCAAGACATTACCCCATGATGTCATTGATCTTCTTTGTAAAGGAAGAATGAATAACAGCAACTATGGGCATGGAATGCGCAATCCATGAACATGAACAATTACCTAAGTGAATTTTGCCAAATGTTGTGTAACTATTTCTAGGATCAAAAGAAGAGGAATTTAATTTAATTTTTAATAATTGGTTCTACAAATGGAATCAATTTGTCCCTTGCTTTCAGGCCTTTTTTAACACTCTTTGAAGAATTGTTACCAGTCAAGATTTTCCAAATGAAGTTAGTGTAGCACAATG
The DNA here is from genome assembly GCF_027887165.1 of Monodelphis domestica. NCBI lineage: Eukaryota > Metazoa > Chordata > Mammalia > Didelphimorphia > Didelphidae > Monodelphis > Monodelphis domestica. The sequence continues at coordinate 390,607,791 of NC_077229.1, forward strand.
GATTCAAAGTATTTCTCTATTAAATTCATATTCACCTAGAAGCAGGAAAAATATTGTAATTGAGATAGATATTTTATTTGAGAACTTTCCCTTTTTATGTAGAAAGTACAGTGATTTTGTGAGCTTACACTATCAGGAAAAATCTGAGACAGAGAGAAACTGGGCAAGAATCCAATTCTGAATGTAACAAGCCATTAGGTCGATTTAGTTTATAAGTCAACAAGTTTGCCCTTGTATTGTCTTCATGTTTGTCTGACTTCCTTTCTAACATGAGGCTGTAGCTTCCCTTATGATGATATCAGTCTTAATAAGCAGGATCATAAAATGTTAGCACTAGAAGGGAGCCCAGAGCTCATGTTGATAAATGCTTATTTCTCTTGAATCAACAAGTTTTCAGTATGCTTTGATAATTTGGCTAACTCCTTTTATCAACAAATTCTATAAGTTGCTTAGAGCATCAAAACTGCATTTTAAAGAGGGAGGCATTAGTTCTAGGGACTGGATTTGTGGTAATAAAACTCCCTCTACCAGTGTGGATTTTCACATACTTCTCAATACATAGACTTAAAAAAATAAACCTTTACCTTCTGTCTTAGAATTGAGATTAAGTATTGGTTCCATGGCAGAAAAGAGGTGAGGATTAGGTAATTGGGGTCAAGTGACTTAATCTTAAAAAGCTTTCTGGGTATTGAGGTCTTAAGTGCCCAGGACCACACAGCCAGTAGACTTTAGAGATGGAACTTGAACTCAGATCTTCTTGTCTCTGAAACTAGCTCTCTAGCTACTCTAACATGCTGTCTCTTTCAAGCATTATCAGTGACATATATATTAGAGAAAGCAATATCTAAGTAAATTCAAAAAGCTTGTCTCCCCCAGCAACATTTCCTGTTTGAAAAAATGAACAGATTTTTATAGAGAAAACTTTGGAACAAGAGGCAAAATATAAGACTCCACAGAAGGTATGTGGATACAGCTTGCTTATACAAGCACTTCAAATGCTGGAAGGAACACATCAGGATTAAGGAAAGCCAGGGTGAGAAGCTGAATTCAAATTTCAAGATTTTTATGGACATGTTAGCTGCCAAAAGAATCCTTTGTAGCAAATTCTTGTTGAAAAGAATAAAAATCAGCATGCCGGCTTCCTGGAGAATGCCTTTGTACATGCAAAAACCTTCCACAATTTGAATTTATGGACCTAGCGTTTCAGCCATGAACCAAGGTTGTTGCCAACTTTGTCAGGGAGAACCCTGACAAAGTCAAAGCAAAGCTCAGCATTCTCTCTGATGTGAAGGCCTTCGGGAGGGAAAACCTCTGGTCCTTTGCAAAGCGATGATGCCAAGTGCCTGCAGGCACAGCAGGGACTTCTGCCAGCTCATCTAGCAAGAAGGCTGCAATGTGTGGGATTATTCAGTGAGTCCTAGAGCTTTGTACCCAAGGACTACAAATTAAGGTCTCATCTATGCAATGGGAGCAGTGGGAATAGGAATGTACTGATGCCTATTTTCACATCATTTCTATGAGGTCCCCTGACCAAACCATCTGTGATAGACAGGGAGTTTATTAAATCAGTTAAAAACAATGAAATATATGGATAACAGAGACTCATTTAAAAAGTGTTTAAACACAACTGCTGCCCACCAGATCTTACTCTGATGCCTCATTGTGGTGTGGAAGTGCCCCATGGGTTCTCACAGAGTATGCCAGGGGTGTGCAAGTTCTGGCATGTTCTACCATGCCATAAGGTCTCCAATGGGTCTAAAAACAGCCTTTGTGTCCAGCCTGCTTGAGCACGGTGAGGCTCAGCACCAGAAATCTGGTCACTTGCTAAGGAATTCTTTGTCCATGGCAACTCATGAAACAAGGATACAAAGCAGCTCAAAGTGCTGGATAGTCGCCCTGTGCTTCAGCAGAGATTGTGGCAGTGTCAAAAAATAAGACAAAGGTGCTAGTGATCACATAGTCTTATATATTCAACATATACTTGTATGCTTTAGATAGTCTATAAACTTTAGTTTGGTTTTTGGTATAGTAACCATCCTTGGCTATGAACAGCTCAGTGGCATGGTGGATACAGTGCTAGGGCTGGAGTCAGGAAGACTTATGTTCCTGACTTTAAATTTGGCCTCAGACACTTACTAGCTGTGTGACTCTGGACAAGTTATTTAATTGTTTGTCTCAGTTTCATCATCTGATAAATGAGCTAGAGGAGGAAATGGAAAACTAACCCAATAGTTTTGCCAAGAAAACTCTAAATACAATTAGGAAAAGTCAAATATAGACTGAAAATGACTGAAATGATGACAATCCTTGCCCAACTGTCAAAAAGTGGACATGCTACTAGGACTGAATTATATGAAATTTTGACATCCTTGAAAAAAACAAAATCCTCAAAAGTATAAAAATTAAAGTTAAATATCAATAATAAAGTTATTATTTTTGGAGATTTATTAATGATCATTAGAAATAAAGGAATAAAAGGGATACAAAATTTAAAAACCACATGCCCATGGTTAATTAGCCAGTTCAAACCCTCGCTTACCACCACCAGGCTCGCTGTCATCAAGCCAAAAAGACCGGGGCCCACCATGTCCCTGCCCAATATCCCCTGTCTACAGGAAGTATGTAATGACAGGAAGTCAGTGAGCTCCTGGGAAACATAGTTCTTTTTTTAGGGTAATGGATTTTCAATTATACATTCCCCCTTGGTGATCAATTTGGGGGGCTAATCTCCCCAATTTGATCATTTAACATAATCAACATTTAAATTACAGTAATTTGGGAATAAAAGGGAAAAGAACAAACTCATGATGGCTAGGCACATTGACAAAAGTTAGTTAGAGGGCAGTCCCCTTTGGCATAAGAGTATACATAGAAAAAAAAATGCATTCAATCTCACACAGTTTAGATGACCACATCCCAAAGTTCATTCTGGATCTTCTGTTTCAGCATGTAGTCTGTGGAGGCAACTTCATGATGCCTTCTCCAAACAGTTCACTTTCTGGATTTGGAGAGGTATCATGTTTCTTAACCTAAAATTAATCTCAAAAGAATTTAAAATGTGCATTTTAGAATAATAATACATTCCCTCCTCAAGAGGGTGTTGAAAAACACAGGGATCACTTAGGGATGCATGGCTGAATTATGAGGTATATGAATCAATTGGCAAGAGAAATGAAAAACATAAAAAAATCCAAATAAAAGAGAAAAGATAACTTCTGGATGAAATATAGACTATCAAAGTCTTATGTGTACAAATTCCAAGTAAAAGAAAAATAAATTTATAACAGGTTCTTGAATCAGGGCCCAATTAAAGTAATTTCTATCCCACAAGACTATAGAACAAAATGCAGTAACATTTCACTTACCCATTTGCAACCAGGACTACAGGAAGTTGCCATACTGTAAGAAAGAAAAAAGTACTAAATTTTTGTTTGATAGGGAAGTGTCATTCCCTGTTCTGATTTTTCCTTTACTCTCAGGGATAGGGGAGCCAGGATGATAGCCAAACTTTGGTACTTGTATGTATTTCACAAAGAGTTACAAGTTGTCCTGCATCTTAATATATGTTAAGCACTGCAACCTCAAGGCACATACTATACTAAGCTTCAAGTCCTTTCATATTGGCTTATAAGTTCATCAATCCTACCTTGATTGGTTTGGTCCTTTTTGACCTTGTGCTCCTTGGCACTGTGCAGATTTTCATCAACCCCATTGTGATTGGTTGGTCTCCTTGACCTTGTGCTTCTTGGCACTGTAATGGCTCTTTTGTTCCCTTCATTTGGAATCAGACACAATCATTAATCACAGTCCCTTAATATTTATAAATAAATGGCAGGTTTCCATAGTCTAAAGTTTTTGGATATGCATTTATATTATAGCATATATATATATATATATATATATATATATATATATACATATATATATAAACTTATATTATTACAAAATCAAAAATGTTAAAGAAAAGCTTCTCAATATTGGTGACACATGCTTCAAATACAAAAGAGAGAAAATTAAAACTGAAATAGTATATTGTGAATGGAAGCAAAAACAATAATAAAAAATGTTTAAAAATTAAAAAAAATATATATCACTTACAATCATTGACACACTGTGTCAGTTAAGGAAAGGTAGAATACAAAGGTTTCTCACCCAAAAATGAGATCCATTTCCTTTTCAAACTTGGCCATAATCCAGTAAAAGTTTTTTATAAAGAATAGTAGTACAAGTGATCTTTCATGTAATGCACATTCATGAAGTATCAAAATCCCCAAAGTTATAATAGTGCAATTAATGACAATAGCAAACTAACCCATGATTATATTTTACATGAATCTGCTGAATGACATTTTAAAAACCTATGAATTGATGGATTTTTTCACAATTTTTTATGAATGTAGAAAATCTTTCAACTTTACTGAGATTTTTAAAAATCTATTACTGCCATCATTACAAAAATGTGACAGAGAAGTCTAGAAAAAATAAACCACTTTCTGTTGATGTTGGGTCTAAAAAAATATCACCAAGAATCTAGATCATTCTGATGGAAGGGTAGAGTAAGCTGAAGAGTTATAAATGAGAGATACTCCGTTTTGGGAGCCATCCAAGGGTAGCATGCCCTGGGAACAACTTCCCAGTTCCTTTGGTATGAGACTGTTATGTCCAATGCATTCACATTTTTATAAATGCAAGGTGGGGATTATAATAGTGCTTCACTTCAGCTACTAAAATGGACTCTTAACCTCTTGTAACAAATAACTCAGAGGAAGGAAAGATGAATAGTTAGAGTTATTGAAGGAAAAAAATCCAAAAATCATGTCTAAAGACTTCTTAAAAATCAAGTTGAGATATTTAGCTCTTTAAATTCTCTAAACATTGTTAGCCAGGTTGAGTCTATCCATCATCTATATGATAATTAACAAATGCAAAATGGAAAAAAAAACTGTTTATTGGCTTTTACAATATTTTATAATATTTTGTTCAGTATAGTTATAGGGGAAAGGTAACAGAAGATACCTAATAGTTAAAATATATTAGATGAAAATGATTCAGTGTAACAGAATAGTATTGATCAGATTAATATGTGAACTTAAAACAACAAAATTAATTCATAAACAGACAAGCAGAAAAATGTAATAAAATACAGAGACTTTTATAAAATAATAGAGTTTGAAAAAGCTTAAAAAGAGAGGCAAATCAAGATGGTGGCATAGAGGCAGAAAATGTTCAGACCTCAGAAAACCCTTCCTTACCAATTGCAAACTACCCCTATGGGACTGAAAATCAAACCTAACAAGAAGACAGAGCCAAGGAACCCTTCTGCTGGATTCAACTTAAAAGGTATGCCGCCAAAAGCCAGAATTTGAGAACATTACTATTTAAGGGGAATGAAGAAGGAAGGTCCTGGGACCCCTCCCCCACCTAGAGCTCTAAGCCTCCAATGGCATCTAGAACCTCTGGGTGGGCAAAGGTGCTGGTCTGGAGGGAGTATCTTGTCAAAGCTGTACCAGGCTCAGAGCATCCAACACAGGCAATGGGGAAGCAGATAGAGGAGAAACACAGAGCTCAGAGCAGGAGGCATAGTTGCAGCAGTGGAGACACTCCACATTGCCCCACCCCTTCTGCAGGTTTTGGCCCCAGAGTACACCCAGCAACCCAGCCAGACTTAATCCCATCAAAGCCTCCAGGGGACAGGGAAACTCAAGCTCCAAAACCTCTTCCCTACAGACTGCTTGACTTAATCCCATCAAAGCTTCCAGAGGGCAGAGAAGCTCAAGATCCAAAGACCCTCCCCAATAGACTTCACTGAGAGATCTACTGACAAAACTCCAAGGGTGAAGGTGGAAAAAAAAAGCCCAAAACCACAAAAAAAAAATGAGAGGAGCAAGATCTCAGGCAACAGCAGGGAGTAAAGAAAGAGTAAATATGAGCAAACAACAGAAACAGAAAAAAAGAAATTACAACTGACAGCTTCTATACAGGCAATGAACAAAGAGCAAACAGAACAGAGAAGGATAAGGAAACTCCAAGCAAAAAAAACAGAAAACCCAGCAAATTGGATACAGATTCTGTAAGAATTCAAAATACAATTCAAAACACAAGTAAGAGAGACTGAAGACAACTTTAAAAACTAAGATAAGTCATATGGAAAGAGAGGCACTTGAATTAAAATGAGAAAAAAGTGTCTCAAAAGCCAAAATCAACCAGCTCGAAAATGAGGCAAAGAATCTGAAAGATAAGTCAAGGAGATGAAAGATGAGGTAAAGAGGATGAAAGATGACCTCCAAAGAAAATCAGACCACAAGGAGAAGGATGACCGAAAAGTCAGGGATGAAATCCAGTCTTTAAGAACCAGAATACAACAACTAGAATCAAGTGACTTCACAAGGTAGCAGGACACTATAAAACAAAATCTAAAGAATGAAAAAATTGAGGAAAATATGAAGCATCTCATTCGCAAAACAGAAGATTTAGAAAATCTTTACAGGAGAGACAATTTAAGAATAATTGGTCTACCAGAAGACCATGACAAAAGGAAAAACCTAGACATAATACTACTGGAAATTATCCAAGAAAACTTTCCTGATATTCTAGAACAAGAGGAAAAAGTGGAGATTGAAAGAATCCACAGATCACCTCATGTACTTAATCTCCAACTGACAACACCCAGGAATGTTATAGCCAAATTCAAGAACTATCAGACCAAGGAGAAATATTGCAAGCTGCTAAGAAGAAGTCATTCAGAGACCATGGAACCACAGTGAGGATAACATAGGATCTGGCTGCATCTACACTGAAGGACCCAAAGGCATGGAATATGATATTCCAGAAAGCAAGGGAACTAGGTGTACCACCGAGAATAAACTATCCAGCAAAACTGACTATATTCTTACAGGGGAAAGTATGGTCATTTAACAAAATAGGAGAATTATTAGCATTTGTAAAGAAAAGACCAGACCTGAACAGAAAATTTGATGCCCAAGCACAGAACACAGGAGAATCATGAAAAGGTAATTAAAAAAGAGGGAAAAAAAGAAAAACAAAAAAAATTTTAAGAGACCCAATAAGTTAAAATGATATGTATGCCTATAAGAAAAGAGGTCACTGGTAACTCTTAAAAATTGTTATTATCACCTGTCCAGCTAGAAGAATTACACTTAGAGGGAACAGTGACAAACTGTATAGGATGAAATGCCAAGACATAAATGTCTATGTAGATATATGTATACATAAATATATATATATATATATGCATAGAGCTAAAAAAGAGATTAAAACTAAAAGAAATGGGAAAAGAAACAAAAGGGGATGAATTTATATGTCACAAAGAAGCTCATGGCGGGAGGGGGGAGAACATCAATACATTGGAAGGGTAAAGAGGTTGGAGATAGGTGATACTCAACTCTTATGTGCATTGAAATTGACTCAAAAAGGGAAAAACAATCCAATCCATTGGGGACAGAGAATTGATTTGCACCCTATAGGGAAGTAGAAGGGTAACAAACAGACTGGTGGGGAGGGAAGCAGTACAAGGGGGTGGGGGTTGGTTTAAAAAGACTGTAAAGAAAATAAGGGGGGAATAAGAAAGGAGGAAGTAGAAAGAGAAATAAAACAAGGGAATTAGGGGGACTGATTAAAAACAAAACATTGGTGTAGAAGGAAATAGTGAAAGAAGACAAGGCAGGACTAGGAGTAGAAATCAAAACACTGGGAAATACACACCTGGTAATCATAACTCTAAATGTGAATGGAATGAATGTAATGAACTCACCCTTAAAACACAAGTGAATACCAGAGTGGATTAGAATCCAAAACCCTACCATATGCTATCTACAAGAAACACGCATGATGGGAGAAGCTGGGTAGCTCAATGGATAGAGAGTCAGGCCTAGAGACAAGTGGTCCTAGGTTCAAATCTGTCCTCAGACACTTCCCAGCTGTGTGACCCTGGGCAAGTCACTTGACTCCAATTGCCTAGCCCTTACCACTCTTCTGCCTTGGAGCCAATGCATAGTATTGTCTCCAAGACAGAAGGTAAGAGTTTTAATAAAAGTAATAATAAAAAAAAGAAACCTGCATGAGGAAGGTAAATGCACACAGGGTAAAAGTAAGAGGATGGAGCCAAATTGGGCATCAACTGATAAAAAGTAGGCAGGAGTCTCAATCACGACATTTGACAAAGCCAAAGTAAAAAGAGATCTAGTTTAAAGAGATAGGGAAGGTAATTACATCCTGATAAAAAGCAGTATAGACAATGAGGAAATATCAGTACTCAACATGTATTGTTATGGCATAGCACCAAAATTTCTAAAGGAGAAACTAGTAGAGGTCATGGATGAAATAGATAGAAAAAAACTATACTAGTGGGAGACTTGAAGCTATCTCCAACCTCAATCAGGACTAGATAAACTAAACCAAAAAATAAATAACAAAGAGGAAAGAGAAGTGAATGAAATCTTAGAAAAATTAGAGTTAGTAGATATGTGAAGAAAAATAAATAGGTACAAAAAGGAATACACCTTCTTTTCAGTAGCACATGGTACATTCACAAAGATTGACCTTGTACGAGGGCATAAACACATTGCAAACAAGTGCAAAAGAGCAGAAATAATGAATGCAACCTTTTCAGATCACAATGCAATGAAAATAATAATTAGTAAGGGTACATAGAGAGGCAAATCAAAAATTAATTGGAATTTAAACAATGTGATTTTCTAAAATTGGTTAAAGAACAAATCATAGAAACAATTATTAATTTCATTGAAGAAAATGACAATGATGAGACATCCTTTCAAAATCTATGGGATGAGACCAGAGCAGTACGCAGGGGGAAGTCCATATCCTTGAGTTCATATATTAACAAATTAGAGAGGGCAGAGGTCAGTGAATTGGGCATGCAAATTAAAAAACTAGAAAGTAAATTAGGTGAACATAAAATAGTATACCTGTGATATTTGTGGGAAAGGAATTTAAGACCAAGCAAGAGATAGAGAATATTATAAAATATAAAATAAATAATTTTGATTACAGTAGATTAAAAGGATTTTGTGCAAACAAAACCAAAGCAACCAAAATTAGAAGTAAGGCAAGAAATTGGAAAAAAAAAACCATTATAACAAAAACTTCTGACAAAGGTCTAATTTCTCAAATTTATAAGGAGGTAAATGAATTGTACAAAAAGTTAAGCCATTCCCCAATTGACAAATGGTCAATTGACACGAATAGGTAGTTTTCAGATAAATATATTAAAGCTATCAATAAACAAATGAAAAAATGTTCTAAATCTCTCGTAATTAGAGGAATGCAAATCAGAACAATGCTGAGGTATCACCTTATACCTAGCAGATGAGCCAATATGATAGTAAAGGAAAATAATAAATGTTGGAGGGGAAATGGCAAATTTGGGACACTGATACATTGTCAGTGGAGTTGATCCAACCATTCTGGAAGGCAATTTGGAATTATGCCCAAAAGGCTTTAAAAGACTGCATACCCTTTGATCCAGCCATACCACTGCTGGGTTTGAACTCCAAAGAGATAATAAGGAAAATATGTGTACAAAAATACTTATAGCTATGCTCTTTGTGGTGGCAAAAACATTGAAAAATGAGAGGGTGTCTATTTATGGCTGAACAAACTGTGGTATCTGATGGTGATAGAATACTGTAGTGCTAAAAGAAGTAATGAAAATTAGAATGGTTAAGGGAAAGTAATGGAAAATTAATATGGCAAGATAAATTGAAACTAGGTAGCAGAACTTTAAATGACAAAAGGAAGGCTTTTTATTATTTTTAGACAATAGGGAGTCACAATAGCTTCTTATTCATAGTTTGGTTATGACAACTTTATAAAAATGAGTATGATACAAAAATAATTTACAGATTCATTGATAAATTATTTAGTATACCATGAAGTTACTTTATAGTGGGACACTAAATATTATCAAAATTCCTTTTGAAGAACAAAGAATCTAGAATCTCAAGGGAAAGAAAAGTATACATTAAAGGTGGTAAAGGAAATAAGAATTACTAGACTTAAAAATATAGTTTAAAGTTTTAATTATCAAGGCAATTTTTTCAAGCTTAAAAAAGGAAAAATAATGCAGATTAGATGCCCGTGAAGACAAGAAGCAAATGGACACTAAAACTATCTTTACTAAGATCAAGAAAACAAACTCCTGAGAGTGATTCCTTATTTAACAAAAATGACTTAGAAAGTTATTTGCCAGAAAATTAGTTTAGATCAACAGCTTACATGATATAATATAATCAAATTCCTCCTCTCCCTAAAAGTGACATTGCTTTATACTGTTATAGAAACCTCTAACTTTGAAGAATCCTGAAATATCTTTTCTTGCCCATTACAATTTTTCTATTTAAACAGTTTAAAAGTTATCTTAAATTTAGTTTCTTTAAATTTTTTTTTCTTCTTTGCTGACTAACCCACGAAATAGCTTTTTAGCATAATGTGATTGTACACTTGGAAATCTTCACTCAAAAAGTTGATTATAAGTTCCATAAGAGCATAGTGTATGGCATAAAATAAAAACAAATATTGAAATACAAGCTATATCAGTTTTTTAAAAATTTTCTACTCCTCTGATAATGGTTTCTTGGCAGCATCCTACTTTGCCTTGACCTAATATTTCACTTTAAACTGATTTTGCTTAATCATTACAATCCTAAATGCATATCTAGCTTTGACCCAGTATCGTGGCTTTGCTTTTAAGGTCTGTTTTTTCCTTGACTCCTGAAAAATTGCTTGTTTAACTAACTTCTTTACTATTGTGCTTTAAGAAATGATGAACAAAGGGGGCGGTTAGGTGGCTCAGTAGATTGAAAGCCAGGCTTATGAATGGGAAGTCTGGGTTTAAATCTGCCCTCAGACATTTGGAGCTATATGGCTCTGAGCAAGTCACTTAACTTCCATTGCCTAGTCCTTACTATCTTCTGCCTTGAAACCAATACACAATATTGATTCTAAGACAGAAGGTAAAAGAGAAAAGAAAAGAAAAGAAAAGAAAAGAAAAGAAAAGAAAAGAAAAGAAAAGAAAAGAAAAGAAAAGAAAAGAAAAGAAAAAAGAAAAGAAAAGAAAAAAAAAGAAAAGAAAAGAAAAGAAAAAAAGAAAAGAAAAGAGAAGAAATACAAATGAAGTATGAAGGTGGTGTGGAGGAAGGGCACTAAGGGATGGGGTTCCCAAAAGCCATCATGTTGAAGGTGATACTTGAGCTGTATCTCAAGGAACTGAAGGAATTTTGCCTCCATGATTAGTTGTTATTTGTGCCATAAGTGAGACAATTCCCCACTCTGGTTTTGCTGATACCCCAGGAAAATAAAAACAGCACAGCCAGGTCCTGATTAGTGTGAATAATGAATATCCTGTAGTGGTTGCATGCATTTGAATTCACACTATTTCAATTTAGAATTATGTAAACTATGGTAATTGGTTCCAGCCCAATATACATGTGAATTTGAATAATACAACCACTACCAGGGATTCATCATTTGTTCTAATCTAACCTAGCTGTATCTCTTCCATGCAAGTTTGATTCTGATTCTTTATAGCTTGGGGTTGATTTTGTCTTCTGGAAGGCTAGGCTAAAAGGTTACAAGCTCTGCTAGGTCTTCCTAGAACAGCTTCACTTACTACCCTCAGATGATATCCATAATTCACCAAATAGAAAATAGTGATTTAGAATAGTCTTAGTCCAGATCTTTCTGTGCATAGGATATATATGAGAAGACTTGATTGTCAGTCATTTTTCATTCTAAATGTATGAAATGTCAACTTGTAATCAACATTTTGTTCTTTAAACTAAGCAAGAAGAGAGGGAGCAGCTAGGTGGCTCAGTGGATTGAAAGCCAGGACTAGAGAAAGGAAGTCCTGGGTTCCCACTTCCTAGTTGGGTGACCCTGGGCAAGTCACTTAACCCCCATTGCCCAGCCATTACTACTCTTCTGCCTTAGAACCAATGCAAAATATTGATTCTAAGATTAAAAGTAAGGCTTTAAAAAATGAAGAGGCACCCTAAACACATAGAACAAAATTAGCATTTTCCTTAGAAATTTTGTCTACCTGGTTTATTGTCACATTTTTGTGTATGTTAAAAAAAGATTCAATTTTAGGCTGCATCATGATGGCATTGCTTATTTCAGGAACTAAGCAAATCTTTAGAGAGACTCAACATTATTGTTCATTTCTATTTCTTACTTCACACAATGCTTTATACTTTTTGGGAAGTTACAAGTATATAATTTATTGAAAATTTCTCCCATTATGCCTTTGTTCCAAAAGACCACACATTCACTGGGCAACTGCACAGGCTGTTAGAACCCTCTTACCTTTCACACAATTAATTTTCTTATTAAGGGATAGGGACATCAGAAGAGCTCCAAGTTGTCATAAGGCTTCTAACTCAGAATTTCATGTCTAATATACTCCAGCTTTCTCTTGCTGTTCTCTTTCTATCTTATAGACATGATTAACAGCTATAGCCTCATTATCCAAATCACTCTGATATTGCTCTTTTTTGATACATACTACTTCTTTTTATCAGGGGAACTCTCAGCAATGTGGTCAAGAATATTTATTCTTCTGCCATCATTTTCTACTAGAAATATTTGTGGCAGTACATCAATGCTGTGGGTGGTAGAAGAAAAGCAATAGGCAAAGATCCCCACCATTGTCCTCTCATGGCCAGTTTCTTTCCCAGATAAATTAGGTAGACAATTTTTATTGTTTTTTCCCCTCTGTCTCTCTCAACTTCAGCTCAAATTCCTACTTTTTAGAGATTGATCAAATTGAAGATTGTAGTTAGAGGACATTCACTTTTTCTAAGATTTTGGAGAGAAAGGTGACAAGAAGTTGGACAAATGAATATTTATTGCATATCCTTTATTGACTTTGAAACATGAATAAGGGGCATAAGAAAAATGCAGAAGGAATTGGCTTTGGTCACACTAATTCATAATGATCCCCCTTGGAGGCTGTTGAGAAGGAATGCCAGTTATGGTCATCAAACATGATACTATGGACTCACTAACAATTTTTAGTTTAAATTCTCAAAGGGAGAAAACTTTTATCAACCAGGAATTAAAAGAGTGTCTCTGAAGTCAAGGAAATATAATTTGAGATTACACAATAGAGGTATAGCTTGTGGATTGATTGACTTATTAACTGAATTAGTTTGTTAATTGAAAAAAAATTGCTTACAATACAAGATAATTAGTTACCAAATCTTAGGAACTCCTACATGTGCCTCAAGTGATTATTATGACATTATATGTTCTACAAGTTGTGTCTACAATAAAATATGACTTATTTTCTTAGTTGACTCACATACTAGCTCCCAAGGCAATTCCTGAGGAGGATTTCCAGAAATATTTCAAGAAACACCAAAATTATTAGAACAAGTGCATGTCATGCAATGGGGACTAATTCCAAGAAAGAAATAGAAATCAGAATGTTTGAATTGGAAAGGTTCTTATTTATTATCCCTCTAGGACAATCCCTTCATTTTATAGTTGAACAAACTAAGGTCAACAAGATTGAATGGCTTTCTCAAGGGTACACAGTGAAAATGGTGGGGGAAAGAACTAGAGTCCATTTTTCCTAAATCCACATCTTATAACTTTTCTATCATATCATGAACATCTATCATTCATATGGAAATTATTATACAATTATTCTAAAACAACGATAACTATTTAGTGGTGTAGTGGTGAGGCAACAGAGTGCCGCAAGTCAATGGGATTCAGACATAAAATAGTACCTTCTTTCATGAATATTTATCATTTTAAACTATTTTAATGTGATGTAGGAAATCAGCAATGACCATCAATATTTTTAAATTCAAAGAAGGCCAGAAAAGGCTGCATATTAAACCACAAATATATTATGTAAAATTTTTAAGTGCGTATTAATTTTGATGCTTTAATATCAAAAGAACTCTTCTGCTGGCCTCTGTGCCTTCATGTACTTCATTATGCTTTTTTCTGTTTTCAAATGCTTCATTGATGTCCATTCTTTTTTTCTTTATTGAATAATTATTCTATACCTACTTCTTTCTACTTGATCCTCACCCATTGCTTATCACAGTGCCCAAAGCTCAACACAGTGCTGAGTTCATAGTAGGTATTTAATAAGTTTTGATTGATTGATTAATGAATGAACTCCCAATAAAAGTTCTCTTATAGCAAATGAGTAAAGCAAAGAAAATACATTTGTATTCTATGAATTGCATGGGAAAATATATTTTGTCTTTTTCCTATATTCCTCTTCACCATCTTGTGTTTCTCTACTAAGAGTTTGGACACATACTTTACCATCATTCTTCTGGAGTGGTTATTTATTGTTTATTGCATTAACCTGACTTATTAAGTTTTTCAAAGTTGTTTTGTCTTACAGTGTTTTAATCATTATGGTTTTTCTGGTTCTGTCCTCTTTCCTTTGTCTCAGTTTATTAAAGACTTTTCAGGTTTCTCTAAATTTGTAATTTTTGTTATTTCTTACCAGGAAATAAAATTAAATTATTTGCATATTCCATAATTTCTTTAGCCATACCAAATGATGGGCATCCACTTTGTTTTCAGTTCTTTACTAAAATAAAAAAAACACTGCTATAAATATTTTGCACAAATGAACTATGCATATTGATTATTTCCTTTATAGCTTTTCAATCAGGGAATAAAATGTTTATTTGCCATATCTGGGAATGGCTGAACAAATTGTGGTATATGTTGGTGATGGAATACTATTGTGCTAAAAGGAATAATAAAGTGGAGGAATTCCATGGAGACTGGAACAACCTCCAGGAAGTGATGCAGAGCGAGAGGAGCAGAACCAGGAAAACATTGTTCACAGAGACTGATACACTGTGGTATAATCGAACGTAATGGACTTCTCCATTAGGGACAATGCAATGTCCCTGAACAATCTGCAGGGACCTAGGAGAAAAAACACTATCCACATTCAGAGGAAAAATTTTGGGAATAGAAACACAGAAGAAAAATAACTGTTTGAATACATGGGTCGAGGGGATATGTTTGGGGATATAGACTCTAAATGATCATCCTAGTGCAAATACCAACAACATGGAAATGGGTTCTGATCAAGGACGCATGTAATACCCAGTGGAATTGCCTGTCAGTTACAGGAAAGGGTGAGGGGAGGGGAGGGAAAGAATATGATTCTTGTAACCAAGGAATAATGTTCTAAATTGACTAAATAAAATTAAAAAAAAAAGATTAGTTGCTATGGAAGGTCAACAGTATCATCGGTGTCTTTAATTCTAGTCTTTGTAACAACAATGTTGGATGATAATATTTCAGTGACTCTGCCCAAGAAGTTAATTTTGTTCCTGGTTTACTTCCCTTTTCTTTCTTGATCTCTATGTGAATGACAGTCAGTCCTAGAGTAGAGTAGTGAGCATATTTTTCACCAAGCACCTGTGAATTTATGTATTTTCCAACAGTTATTAGTATCCCAGTGCATTTCTCTGTCATTGACCATAAGGAGCTCATACTGTTGATACATTTAAGGGGAAGCATTTACTTTACTTGCCTCATTTGATAATGGTAAGATCTAGTTGAAATCAAACTACAGGATTTAAAGACATTAAGTGGGCCATGAATAGTGGAACATATAAAGTGATGTTGTATTTTATAAGCCTTTTTTTCACAGAGCACAAATGTAATAGAATGTCATTTCAAATACTTATAGAATTACTTTAAGTGTAGATCTCTGTATCTGGTTAGCTATAAGGATTTCACATAAAATGGGAAGAAAAAAAGGAAATGTGTAGGAATCACAGAAATAAAAGAGATTAGAAACCCATGAGGGTCTGAACTAGTAGAATCATAGGATTGAAAAAAGATTTTAATAGTCATGTATTTCATTTGCCTCACTTTGCAGGTAAGGAAACTGAGACCCACAGAATATTAATGGTCAAAACACCAGAAACCCTTTTTTTTTAATTTAGAAGTTTATATTATTGAAATAACTTCCTTTGTCAATTATAGTTTATTTATTCTGTGAGATTCTGAAAGAGAGATTATTAATGTAAACAACCCAACAAAATATTGTTCATTCATCAAACATTTCATGAGTAAAAAGCACTACCTGAGGTATTGGGAGACATGTAAAGGTCAGGGAAAAAACCTCTCATTTGGGGGTGAATCCAGAATCTAAAATTGCAGGTTATGTATAATTTACATTTATAGAAATAATGATACCATTAAATTAAAAAGAAAATTTCAAAGTTTGTCAGCTCCTGAGTTGGGTGGCAAAGCAAATTGCTAGTCCCTATAAGAAATAAAAGAACATTTGTTTCTCTGTCTTTCAGATCATTTCTGGGAATATATTATATTGAAGTTGTTAAATTCTGAGTAACCTAAGCACTTAAAAAAAAAAAGAGTTCTTTTTAAAAAATGTGCTTGAGAACCAAATAGGTTTTGTCTAGTCAGTCCTCCTTTCTAGCTTTAGTTAATAGTTCACTTTTTAATAGATTTATCTCTGACCTCAAGGGACATTTTCCACTGTTCCAATGGCTGCTCTGCTCACTAAATAACTGGGTGTTAAAACACAGACATACTCAACCCTAGGCCTGGGCCTTCATTATCTTGGGAATTCAATTTAACTTCCACTGAATAATTAATCCTTCATCAAGCCAAAACAGATGTGTTAGTAAAGCACTGGAACTTTTGAAAATTAAGGCAAGCCTGTTCCTGTTCACAAAATGATTCACAGGGTTATTTATATCTATAACAGATGATTCTGAAGGTTTTTTTTTCCTGATCATCAATAATTCTGAGAATATATACAGAAAGAAAAATGTTTGAGGTTCAAAAGATTGAGGAAGACAATAGTATCTCTGGATATTGACTCACAGAATATCTTTTAAGGTGATTTTATTAGTAGAAACCTGATAAACCCATCCAAGTTCATTACTATGGAGTAAATATTTAAAAAATAAATGAAAAAATCAACATGCTTAAAGATTTACAATATTACAATGATGCCTACTAGAATGGCATGAGACCTACCATGGATGCTAAACATTTATCCTTCTCATAAAGGTACAAAAGTGCTGTTCCTCATTGAAACTTGGCTTATGACATTTGAATCTAGTTATTTTTAGCTATCCTGCTCCACAATATGACAAATGTGAAGAATCATGTAGTTATCTGCACAAAGCCTTACCTAAAATATGGCAAGCAATGATAATAAAACTTAAAGGCTCCATATTTATACTTCTTCAATAGGTAGAAACATTTCAGATTAGCATCCAATAAACAAGAATAATTGGTTAAAATAGGAAACCATTTCTAAGTGATAATTCATCTGTAGGCTCTCTCCAATTCCCCCTCCTGGTAGTGGATTCTCATGTAGACGAATACTTTTAAGTATTCCTGATGAAAAATCCATAGTTGTATGGAAAATTTCAAGTATAAACATGAAAGTCAAGAGAAACATAAAAAGGTAAATGCTAATGAAAAATCATAAGGTCTAATTAGTATAAACTATTAACATTTTAATATAGGGAGATGCTAAATGTTTCCCTTTAGAAAATATAATTTTCAAGGGTCAGAAAAGCAGTCTAATTAGGCTTATTCAGCAGAGAAACCAGAAGGAAAAGAAGAAAAGAAAGAGGACATAAGAAGGGAAATATATTAAGAATGGGTTAGTCTTAAGTGAGAAAAATTCTTAAAGAGTTAGAGAAAAACAAAGGAAAATAAAAGAATAGGGTAGAGGGAAATAAACAACCATGGAGAGAATTTGAATGGGAAGAAGTCACTCATAAAATGAAAATTAATGTTGTGGAATACTATTGGTGCTATTAGAAATTATGAAGTAGACAATTTGTAATAAATGGATGGAGAATGAAATGAACACAACCAGGAGAATAATTTATATGTTTATAACAAAATGGTAAAGATAAATGTTTTGAGACTTAAGGAGCTGAGATCAACTCAATGACCAAGCACAATTGAAAGAATGCATTGATGAAGCATTCTCACTTCTCGATCCAGATAGACTCAAAATGAAGATTGAGACTTTTTTTTTCCTGGTGACATGGGAAATTTCTTTTGCTTGGCTATACCTGTTTGTAACAGAGTTTATCATGTCTTTGCTTTCTCAGTGGGAAGATAGAAGAGATGAAAAGGAGAGAGGGCAGACTTTCATGAAAGTAAAATAAAAATAAATTATTATATATTATTTTGTTGTATATTGTTTGTTGTATAACTGTATTTCCCTAGTATAACAAAAGTTTATTTTGAATACAGACTTTTTACTTTTTGCCATTTTATCTCTAGAACCATACAAAAAAGGCATATTATAAATGTTTGTTTAGTTGTGTTATTTGTAGAATTCATTATCTCATAGGTGTTTTAATGTATCAATGAGAATGCACTGCTGGGATATGACAGACTTTCAATACCAAATAAAGCATTTTAAAATTTATTTCTGGAGGCAAAATACTGAAGTTTATTTATAGGGAGGTGACACAAATGACCTGTAGTTTAGGAAAATTACTTTAGGAGCTGAATGGAGGATGGACTGTTGTAGGGAGAAATTTGAGACAGGAAGACTCACCAATAGGTTATCATACTAATCAAGGTGTGAGGTGCTGAGGGTACTAACTAGAGTGGTGGCAGTGTCATGGGAGAGAAGAGGACTTAATTGAGTAATGATTCTGGCAGGCTTTGGCAACAGATTAGACAGTGGGGTGAGAGATTGTGAAGAATCTAGGAGTGATTATCAGAGTCAAAGGCTGCAGAGAGGTCAAGGAGAATAAGGATTAAGAAAAAAATCATTGGATTTGGCATCTAAGAGATTACTGGTAATTTTGGAGAAAGCATTTTAATGAAATGATCTTGTAGGAAACAAGGTTGTAAGTAATTAAGAGAGTAAGAGGAGAGAAAGTGGAGGTATCAATTGTAGGCACCCTTTTTGAGGAGGTTAGCTACAAAGAGCAGGAGAGCTATAGAATAATAGCAAGGAAGGAAGGATGAAGCAAAGGCTTTGTTTTTAAGAATAGGGAATGATGATTATGTTTGCAGGCAATAGGAATTGAGTCAGCAGAGAGAAAAGGATTGAAAATAAGTGAAAGAGTTGTAGAAAATAGAGGAGCAATCAATTGGAGGAGACAGGATGAACTGAAATCATTTGACCAACAAGGTAAGAACTCCTCTAAGAAAGATTCCACTTCATCATATGAAACATGGGTAAAAGAGGAAAAAATACCTATGTGATAGAAGACAAGAAAAAGGGAGAAGAGGGAGTTCATGGTTTACAGTATCATTTTTTTTTTTAGTAAAAAACGAGACAAGACAGGAAGGGAGAGATATAGCAAGTTTCAGGAAGGATAACAAGATTTGGCAATGGAAATTCTGCTAATAAACAAATGACAAAAAAAATCCCCCAAAACAAAATATAGGTCACTCGTGGAGAATTCAAAAAAGTTGTAGGTAGGCAAAAGCCCTTTGGGGAATTAAAGAATGCTAAGTATAGAGAAACAAATAAATGACTTTTCAAAAAGCATTTGTATTTGTGAAATCATATTGCTGAAGAAATACAGTATTTGCAAACATAGGACCTGGATTTGAATTCTAGATCTGCCAGTTATTTGATATCTATGTGATCTTAGAAAAGAAATTTGTTCAGTATCTTTTTATGTAAAATGAGAGGATCAATTAAGATAAAGCCAGAAGTCTCTGACTTCTCTAAATTCATGATTCTAGAACTCATTTTATCAAAAAATTATATATTCCATTTTCATCTACAAATAAGTTATAAATATAACAAGTGATTATTAACTAGAAAATTACTACTTCTACTAACTACTAATTACAGGCACCATCAGAAATAGGTTACTATTTCCTAGTCTTTATTGGGCATCAACTGAGAAAAAGAAGGCAGGAGTCTCAATCATGATATCTGACAAAGCCAAAGTAAAAAGAGATCAAGGCAAAAGAGATAGGGAAGATAATTACCTCCTGATAAAAAGCAGTATAGACAATGAGGAAATATAAGCACTCAACATGTATGCACCAAGTGACACAACACCAAAATTTCTAAAGGAGAAACTAATAGAGGTCATGGACGAAATAGATAGGAAAAGTATACTAATAGGAGACCTGAACCTTCTTCTATCAGAACTAGATAAATCAAACCAAAAAAAAAACTAATAAGAAAGAGATAAGAGAAATGAATGAAATCTTAAAAAAATTAGAGTTAGTAGATATGTGGAGAAAAATAAATAGGGACAAAAAGGAATACACCTTCTTTTCAGCAGTACATGGTACATTCACAAAGATTGACCATGTACTAGGGCATAAACACATTGCAAACAAGTGCAAAAGAGAAGAAATAATAAATGCACCTTTTCATATGACAGTGCAATGGAAATAATAATTAGTAAGCATACATGGAGAGGCAAATAAAAAATTAATTGGAAATTAAATAATACAATTCTCCAAAATTGGTTAAAGAACAAATCATAGAAACAATTAATAATTTCATTGAAGAAAATGACAATGATGAGACACTTTTCAAAATCTATGGGATGCAGCCAAAGCAGTACTTAGGTGGAATTTATATACTTGAGTTCATATACTAACAAATTAGGGAGGGCAGAGGTCATTGAATTGGGCATACAGATTAAAAAAAACTAGAAAGTGAACAAATAGAAAATCCTCAGATGAAAACTAAATTAGAGATACCAAAAATTAAAGGAAATATTAATAAAATTGAAAGTCAAAGAACTATTGATTTAACAAATAAGGCTAGAAGCTGGTACTTTGAAGAAAAAAACAGACAAAATAGACAAAGTACTGGTCAATCTAATGAAAAAAAGGAAAAAAAGAAAACCAAATTAACAGTGTCAAAGATGAAAAAGGAGACCTCAGCTCTAATGAAGAGGAAATTAAAGCAATCATTAAAAATTATTATGCCCAATTTTATGGCAATAAATATGGTAATGTATGTGATAGGGATGAATATTTACAAAAACATAAATTGCTTAGATTAACAGAAGAAGAAATAGAACACTTAAATAACCCCATATTAGAAAGAAAAGAAATTGAATAAGCCATCAAAGAACTCCCTAAGAAAAAACCCCCAGGTCCAGATGTATTAACAAATGAATTCTACCACACATTCAAAGAACAACTAATCCCAATATTATACAAACTATTTGACAGAATAAGCAAAGAAGGAGTTCTACCAAATTCATTTTATGACACAAATATGATACTGATTCCAAAGCTAGATTGATCAAAAACAGAAAGAAAACTATAGACCAATCTCCTTAATGAGCATAGATGCAAAAAATCTTAAATAGAATACTAGCAAAAAGACTCCAGCAAGTGATCATGAAGGTTTTTCATTATGATCAGGTGGGATATATACCAGGAATGCAAGGATGGTTCAATATTAAGAAAAGCATCCACATAACTGACCATATTAACAAGCAAACCAACAAAAATCACATAATTATCTCAATAGATGCAGAAAAAGCCTTTGACAAAATACAACACTCATTCCTATTGAAAACACTAGAAAGCAAATGAATAGAAGGGCCTTTCCTAAAAATAATAAACAGTATATATCAAAAACCATCAGAAAATATCAGCTGTAATGGGTATAAACTAGAAGTCTTCCTAATAAGATCAGGAGTGAAACAAGGATTCCCTTTATCACCTCTATTACTTAACATTATATTAGAAACACTAGCAGTAGCAATTAGAGAAGAAAAAGAAAATGAAGGTATTGAAAACAGGCAATGAGGAGACCAAGTTATCACTCTTTGTAGATGTTATGATGGTCTACCTAAAGAATCCTAGAAAATCAACTAAAAAGATAGTGGAAATAATCAACAACTTTAGCAAAGTTGCAGGATACACAATAAACCCACATAAGTCATCAGCATTTCTACATATTTCCAACACATCTCAGCAGCCAGAATTAGAAAGAGCAATTCCATTTAAAATCACCCTAGACAATATAAAATACTTGGGAATTTATCTGGCAAGACAACCACAGTAACTATATGAACACAACTACAAAACACTCTCCATACAATTAAAACTAGATCTAAACAATTGGAAAAACATTGATTGCTCATGGGTGGGACGAGCTAACATAATAAAAATGACAATCATACCCAAACTAATTTACTTATTTAGTGCCATTCCCATTGAACTATCAAAAAACTTTTTTTTTAATTGAATTAGAAAAAAAATGTAAAAACTTCATTTGGAAGAATAAAAGATCAAGCATATTCAGGGAAATCATGGAAAAAAAAATGTGAAGGAAGGTGACCTCTCAGTACCAGATCTCAAACGCTACTATAAAGCAGTGGTCATCAAAACAATATGGCACTGACTAAGAGACAGAAAGGAGAATCAGTGGAATAGACTTGGGGTAAATGACCTCAGTAAGACAGTCTATGATTAGCCCAAAGATCTCAGCTTTTGGGACAAAATCCACCATTTGATAAAAACTGCTGGGACAATTGGAAGACAGTATGGGAGAGATTGTGTTTAGATCAACATCTTACACCCTACGGCAAGATAAACTCAGAATGGGTGAATAACTTGAATATAAAGAAGGAAACTGTAATTAAATTAGGTTAAACCAAAATAGTATACTTGTCAGATCTTTGGGAAAGAAAGATTTTAAGACCAAGCAAGAGTTAGAAAAAAATCACAAAATGTAAAATAAATAATTTTGATTACATTAAATTAAAAAGGTTTTGTACAAACAAAATCAATTCAACCAAAATTATAAGGGAAGCAACAGATTGTGGAAAGGATCTTCATAACAAAAACCTCTGACAAAGTTCTAATTACTCATATTTATAAAGAGCTAAATCAATTATAAAAAAATCAAGCCACTCTCCAATTGATAAATAGGCAAGGGACATGAATAGTCAATTTTCAGATAAAGAAATCAAAATGATTAATAAATAAATGAAGAAGTGTTCTAAATCTCTTATAATCAGAGAGATGAAAATCAAAAGAACTCTGAGGTATCACCTCACATCTAGCAGATTGGCTAACATAACAGCAAAGGAAAGTAATGAATGCTGGAGGGAATGTGGCAAAGTTGGAAGATTAATGCACTGGTGATAGAGTTGTGAATTGATCCAACCATTCTGGAAAGAAATTTGGAACTATGCCCAAAGGACTCTAAAAAACTGTCTCCCCTTTGATCCAACCATAGTACTACTGGGTTTGTACCCCAAAGAGATAATAAGGAAAAAGACTTGTACAAGAATATTAGTAGCTGTGCTCTTTGTAGTGGCAAAATATTGGAAAATGAGGGGATGCCCTTCAATTGGGGAATGGCTGAACAAATTATGGTGTATGTTGGTGATGGAATACTATTGTGCTCAAAGGAATAATAAAGTGGAGGAATTCCATGTGAACTGGAACAACCTCCAGGAATTGATGCAGAGTGAGAGGAGCAGAACCAGGAGAACATTGTACACAGAGACTGATACACTGTGGTATAATTGAATGTAATGGACTTCTCCATTAGTGGCAATGCTGTGATCCTGAACAACTCAGAGGGATTTATGAGGAAGAATACTATCCATGTTCAGAGGAAAAACTGTGGGAGCAGCAACACTGAAGAAAAACAACTGCTTGATTACATGGGTTAAGGGGATATGATTGGGGAAGTAGACTCTAAATGATTATCCTAATGTAAACATCAACAACATGAAAATAGGTTTTGACCAAGGACACATGTAAAACAGTGGAATTGCGCATGAGCTATGGGAAGGGGTGGGGGAAGGGGAGGGAGGGAAAGAATATTATTCTTGTAACCAAGGAATAATGTTCTAAATTGACTAATTAAATAAGATTTTCAAAGAAAAAGAAAAAAATACTATGTATCTATCTCAATCTTGCTCACTCTGGAAGTACTGGAGCTAATTATCACATCAGCCTCACCTCTGCTTAGATAGTGAGTTTTGACTTGCACTGTTTTCTGATATGGGTTGACTTTCTCCTCCTCAAGCCACCTGATCTTAGGTGTTGTGGGGTGCAGAGGTGTACCCTTGGGGTTTGGGAAGGATATCTTTTGCAAGAATGCAAGACTCCAAAACTTAACTTAAAAGTAAAGAGAGATTTATTAGTAATGTTGAATTTTTGGCAAGCAAGATAGCGTGAGTGGAGCAACTTGGGAGGTTGCTCCCAGAATGCCTCAGTTCTGGGGTTTTTATATTCTTTTATAGCAATGAGGACTTGACTCTGAGGCAGGGGGTTGGAGAGAAGGTTTCCCTGAAGGCATGGGGGTGGTTCTTATGATTTGGAAGACGGATGAGGTGTGTCTCTTTGTCCATCTCAAATTAATGCGACAATCAAAGGAGGATAATCCTCTCAGGGTCAGATGTTTTGGGTTGGGAGTCAGAGGGTGTAAGGGAGCAAAGGAATTTCCCTGATAATAATTTGCCTGAGTTTCTGGGGATACAATGCCCATGACATTAAGGATACATCATATTAATGCCAAACTTAGTGAGGATATCTGATCTACCTTATCCACCGAGCTCCTGTGCTCAAGAGATCCCCCAGCTTAGACTTCTTTCATACTAGAATTTATAGATGTGTACCATCATGCTTGGCTTCCATTTTGAAAATGGAAGAATTGGCCCACTCATAGACTTTTAGCAACTCTATCATTTTCCATGATTTTTCAAGGATTTTTCTGTTGCTTAGTGATTTTTTTCTTTGGGATCCCATGAGGAACTTTAACTGAATTTAAGCACTGGAACTCATGCAAGACAACTAGATGCTCACTAATTTTTTACTTAACTTATATCTCATACTTAACAACATATCAATCAGTTGAATTCAACCTGATGCTTATCCAAGGACTTTCCACCAATTTCAGAGATACTGTATCATTAACATTCAATAATATTTCAATCTAGGAGCTGAGAAATCTCAAACTAGACAAACCAAAGAAAGGTAGATTCAGAAACCATTAGCTTTTTAATTAATAAAGAAGTACTGCTATAGGATATACCAAGGCGCAAACGCCCAAGGCTTAGTGGAGAATTTTATTCCATGGGGCCTTTTATGAGGAGCCCATGAAGAGAGAAAATACTTCAAATAGTCTAGAACAATTAGAATAGTGTTTGGTTACATGAATTTACATTGAATGTGTAAGAGGAGAGTGTGCCTCATTTGTTGAGATTAAAAAATATAACAGTCCTAACTGTCCACGCAGAATCTAGAAGCCCCCAAACTTATAGCCTAGAAAGATTTAGTGATCCCTAGTTTACTTGGTTTGAAGGTGAAGATCCCAGGTTTGACCTTGTCACATGAGAGTTACTCCCTTAAGGAGAGCCCTACTTCACTGCTTCTTAGACTAACAATAGACCTTGGGTTATAACTCAGTAGGTAGGGTGTCAATCTCATAAGTTGAAGGTCCCAAGATAGATCCTCAAAAGAGGGATGTGGGAGATGCTTCTAAGGCAAAAGGAGGCATCTGATGGGATTAGCCATCCCCACTCAGAACTAACTCAAGGTCTATTGTTAGTCTAAGAAGCAGTGAAGTAGGACTTTTCCTCAGGGAGTAACTCTCATGTGACAAGATCAAACCTGGGATCTTCACCTTCAAACCAAGTAAACTGGGGATCACTAAATCTTTCTAGGCTACAAATTTGGGGCTTCTAGATTCCATGTTGACAGTACTATACTAATTTAGGAAATATACTGTTGAATTAAGTCTGGCTAATTGTCAATTGGTAAAACCCTGAATGGGGACTTATCATTAATAGTATTGAAGAAAAAAACCCTCAGGGTTATCTTTACAACCCTGAGAGGCTGGAGTTCTTTCACTGTTATTCATCCTTCTGGGATTTAAACTTTCCAAGTAAGTGTAAACTGTGGAAGTATTGCAGAGGAGATAATACATATATTAAAATGACTTAATAACACAAGTGGGATTCTCAGGACTAATATACATCCATATACATATATATGGTATTGGAGATATCTAGATAAAGACACAAATATAGCTAGATCAGTTTCTTAGAGGAATCTGTGTTATCCCCAGGCATAGAGTTCATAGTTTTATTGTTTACTTTTTTCATGTGAGGAAGTTGACAGTTTGTTTTATACTTTTTCTATACAAAACCTGCCTTTATGGCCATGGTTACAATCCCCTTAAAAATATCCAGGACTTGCTCCTGACAATGAGTGAAGTATTCAATCTCAACACCATTGAATTGGCTGATCAGAATCTTTGGAAAGGAGTCTTAGGGAGCAAGAATGAAGATAAAGTTTTAAAGTCAATCATTTTAGTTTTTCAACTCAGCATTGATTACAAGCTTTATTACTCTTGTGATTCCTGTCAGCTCTGCTCAGGTTGGTACAATACTATATTTTCATCGCTGTTAGAAACAGAAACAAGGCTAAAATTCAGTCCCTTTCTTCATTGCTAAAAATCTCTCTATTTTTTTCTCATAGAAAATTTGGTTCCTGAAGGTCTCTTTGGCTCATACATGAGAGGTGTCTGCTAGGTCAGATTGAGCCATCTGATAGGAACTAGCAAGTTTTTACACCTCAGAAATCTATAATTCTTGATTTGTTGTTTTGTTGATTATGCAGATCTAAGTAAGTAATGGAGAAAATAATAAGATTAAACTTGTGTACCCTGTTTACATTTTTTTTCTGTGAGCCATTTGTTAAACATTTACCAGCACACTAACACTTCCCTTTGTTGTAACCTACTACCTTAGTCACATGTTCATTTCTAAGCAATGAAGAAGTTCAAATGATAACTTTTGTCTATCATGCCAGGCAACTCATAAAGTTAAGTCAATATATATTTATTAAATGTATAGGGCAATTGTTGCAAGTCATCTTAAAATGGAAAGACATGATCACAGCATTAAGAAAGAAGAGGTGAATAAATAATAATACAGATCATAAAAGCATAGATTATATGGACTGCTACAAAGGGAGTTCTAAGGAAGGGAGAGAGTTCTTTTGAGTGAGAGGATCAGGAAAGGATTCATGAAATAGGTGGTAGCATTAGCTAAACTTTTATATTTGAAATTCATAACAATTACCCCAAGACACTAAAATATTAGTGTGCTTTCTAATTTATTAGAGTCAAAGAAATACAGGCTATATGTATTCATATATTTTAATTGTTTTTAAAGTTATTTAGGGGGGCATCTGGGTAGCTCAGTGGATTGAGAACCAGACCTAGAGATGGGAGGTTCTAGGTTCAAATGGGGCCTTAGACACTTTCCAGCTGTGTGATCCTGGGCAAGTCACTTATTCCTCATTGCCTAGCCCTTACCAGTCTTCAGTCTTGGAAGCAATGCACAGTATTGATTCCAAGAGGGAAGGGAAGGGTTTTATAAAAAATAAAAATAAAATAAAGTTATTTAGTAAATGACATATTAACTAAAATCAGTCATAACCCTCCTTTCTACAAAGATCCTAGATAAACAAATATTTGTCATACTTAGAAAAAACTTTATCCTAGAGAATGTCCTTTTGACAGAAATGATGAGAATTGATGAGAAAAAGAAAAGAGGCAATTTGCAAAATGACTAATCTGTAATAGGGCAAGGGAAAATAGCATTAGTACTTGACATAAAAAAGCAATTTAAGAGAATGGATCATAGAATGAAAAATAGTTAATTTGTTCATATTTCTGATGATCATGACAAACCCTGTAGTAAGATACTATTTCAAAGTGTTCTAGATTTAGAGATAATAGTGACCTGAATCAAGTCTAATTTTGGTTAAATCAATTGCCTACTGGTATATAGGAAGTAGAAAAGTTCAAGGAATATGAGAAATGTTGGTCTTAATATAATATTACTATTTAAATGATGAATACCATTTTTAAAGATGTATGGGAAATCTTTATGGACTAGAGATTATAAAGACTAAGATTGCATATTTCTGTGGTCAAACATTTCTATCTGGGGCATTATTTACTGTTTAAATTCCCTTTACTAACTAGAGATGGTAGCTTGGTTTATTTATTGTAATGTATATAGCTCATATTTTTGTAGCTTAGAGTATCAGTGCAATAAAAAGGTCCCCAAAGAATAAAACCATGAACAGAATGTTTAATTTGTCTATTTAATTAATGTTCCCCATTAATGAAATGAATCCATTATGATAGAAGTGACTCTACTAAATAAATCAGAGAAAATGGACGTTTTTAAGAATAAAAATATTTAATTGGGTAAAATAAGATAGAGACAATGATAAAGAAGAGTCAAAGAAGGATTTATGTTTGGGCTTATAATAAATGAAGAAAGAAAAATGTTGAGAAAACAAAGAAAATTTGTATATTGAGACACACATAGAATTAAAATCACTGAAGAGAATACCAAAATGTTGTAAGAAAAGCAGAGTTCGGTTTTGTGATACAGGAGGGAAAAAAATGCCTTCCAAGGGAAAAAAAATCCCTTTGGGCTTAAACAATCCCAGCCAGTAAGGTTTATTTTTTCAGAGAATGTGTCTGAAAATAGGAGATTATAATGAAAACCATTGTGCAGTCTCAGCTAAAGTGTTCGCGACCATGACTGCCTTAATAGATAGACACGAGAGATATTTAGCTCCAGTCTTGGAATTGGTGGGGATTTCCTTGCCTCTGGTGGAATTCCTCCCCCTCTCTAGATGCCATTCCTCTCAAGGACAATTTTTTTTTTCTCTCTAGCTCATTGTCTGTGTAACTTACACTATGAGCCCTTAGGGCAGGCAACATATCTTTGGATGCACAAAGCAGTGCCAAGAACAGTCAGCATGAAACAAATAGTAGTCATAATATCAGGCAAAGTTTCTGCTATTGGAATGCATAAGAGGGGGAAGAGGGCTGGGGCACTGGTTATTTCGTTCCCTCCCACTCCAAGTTTCTTTACCCTTAGGTCCCTTTCAAGTCCCCCTCACCCCCCACTTTCTGAAAATAAATTGTTTTGTGCTACCCTTTAGTACTTTCAGGGCTGATATATCTTTTTCCCCCCCTTAACTTTGCCCTTTCCATCCCATCCTTACAAGACTTTTCAGGCAATCTTTCAAACCTTCACCCTTTCCTGTTTACTTCTATTTGTAAGAGTTCACCTAAATCTTTCATGCTACGTTGTCACGTTCTGGTCTGATGTCTATAATAACAGGTAATTGAGGTACTAAGGAGAAATTCAGCCACGGGGCTCCAAAATAATCTCGGGGAGAGGCTGAAGAGCAGAGGAGAGCAGCATGAAAAAGTAAGTCAGTTTCATGTCACTTTCCCTCGTTTCAATTAGGCTTCTTTCCACACCTCCCTCTCTACTTGCCTAAGCCTTCTTTTCTGTTTAAGGCTCTAGGCTAAAGTCCTCAGTGTTCTGGTTCAAATTCACTGAGTTAGAGTTGGTTCAAGTTCAGCGGGTTCCTGTGAAGTAGGTACCCCACTAAAATATCATGGCGCCCGGTATCCACTCTAATCTAGCCTGCCAGTGATGGAAGGATAATGGGAGTTGTTTGTTTGTGTACTTAAAGTCACTTCTACTGCAAGGCAAGAATATCAACAGACACAACTGATACTCTTAAATAGAGCACTCATCTTAGAAAAACAGACACTGAGAGTGTCCTTTTGATAGGCAATAAATTGAAAGCTAACATTCAATCCTGCCCTTGAGGAAGCTCAATGATAGAGTCCATTATATAGGGCCATATACAGAAAGGGTTAAAATAAAGGCCATTCTAGATATCAGAATCATGTCTCCTTGGATAATTTAACACACACACACATAAACACACACACATATACACACAATAATTCTTACAATATACACTGGAGATAAACATTCAATAGCTCTTTTTAAACTTTTTCTTTGCCTTTTTTTATTAGCCTAAATTAGGTGGACAGAAAATCTGCCCCCACCAAGATGCCCCTCAATAGTTAATCCTCTCTGGTTCTGTTCATCTCTTCAGAGCTGCAGCTGCCCACTGCTATTTTTTGTTGTGTTGTGGCCCACATTTTCTAGAATCCCTACTTTGTATCCTTCATCAAGATTTTCCAGTCTAATTTCTTTAGGGCTTTTAATATGGTTTGGTGGTATTGTGAGTGCTCGCATAAGAGTGATGGTGGCATGTATTTTGCAGTGTGCTAGCGATTTAGTGGGTTTACGTTAGCTGGACTGTTCAGATATTAAAGCTTTTGCTGAAGCAGAATATGCCTTGTAATAAAGCAGACATCAGATAAACCAAAATTATAGGGATACTGAATAAAACGACTAGGTTTTAAGGGTCTTAAAAAAAAGAAACTTCAAAAAGAAAAAGAAAACAAATACATTTTCAGTGAAAGGGGGCAGCTGAAGAAGTAGTTTGGTGATTGTATGAACTTGAGGTAATATTTACCCAGGCAGCAAGCTCTCCTTTTGGTATGGTCTATCACCCATTAATCTTCTCCTGTGACATAAAAGTTAATGTCAGAATGTAAAACATCTTAATTGCTTAACTTATAATTTACAAGCAATAAAATACACCATTTCATGATGATCACCAGCATTTGCATGACTTTCCCAAAATATAGTCCTTTGGTAAAATTTGGATTATCTATAGCAAGTATAAGTTCCCTTTTATCCTTTGACTTTAGCATCATTCTTAAATATTTCTGTATAAACCAAGATTTAATTGGCAATCTTTTTGTAACCTTTGAACATGAGAAATCTGAAGCAAAGGAAAAATGTCAAAATTTATATATGCATAAAATCAATAAATTGTAACACACCCTGACATATACCTTTAACAAAAAACAAGAGACATCAATCATTAGATTACTTCTATACAAAAGTGTCAAACTTGATTCATAAAATGACTCTTTAAAATTTTTCATTATTGACATGCATAGCAAAATAGAGAACATTCTTGTTAAGTTAGCAAACATATAAATAATCTATTTAAATTATAATGTATAAACATATCTGATTTTTAAATTTTCTCCATCTTGCTTGGTCTAGCACCCAGGAATGTGCACACCCACACTACATGGGCATGTGCTAGCTAATGACAAATCAGAAACAACTAACTGCCCCCCTGGGCTGTCTTAAGCCAAGCTTGAGCCACCATTGGCACATGTGAGACACAAGAAGTGAGGTAGAGAACAGCCTCTGCAGTTCTGGTCTCTTCCCGTGGAGAGGGCTAGACGCGAGTTTGATCCTGGAGCTCGAGCTTGGAGGAGCTCCGCAGACAGCTTTCCTTCAGATTGGTCATGTGAGTGATAAGGATTGATTCCCTTCTCTGCCTTGACTCTCCAATGCCTTAAACTCCCACCTTGGCTTAGCCTGAGCCAGAGCGGTTTTGAGTTAAACTCCTTTCCTTCTCTCCCTCTTTCTCTCTCCCTCTAATAATTTCTTCCTCCTGTTGTAATTAAATTACCATAAAAATTCCATTCTGACTTGAATGTTTCATTTAGGATTTTATGAATAAAATCCTTGGTGACCAATAATTGCTCACCTATTGAGCAAGAGTAAAGCAAGCTTGAGAAAAGAGGCTCCACACCTACTTTGACTTCTATGCTTGCCTATGTTGAAGTTCAATTGGATAGACAGAGGATAACAAATGAGAAGAAAAAAACAAAGTAAAAAAATTGTGAATTTGGACACAAGTTTCTATGGAATATCCTAAAGAGCATGTAGGAGATACAAAGGGGCAGAAAGGTGAGCCACTAGTATTCAAATTGGAAGAATTATTCATTACTATTTGAATTTGATATAGATTCATTGAAATTAGGAATGGTGTAAGTGTTTCATTCTGACCACTATTAAAAAAGGATTTGAAAAGTGTTTAGCAGAAAACATAAAAGGTAACATAAGTGTTGAGAAGTGTGACTTTTTATGTAAAAATTAAAGCAATTAGAATTTGTCAGCTTGAAGGAAAGAGCTAAAATACAAATTTGTTGTATTGATGTCATAAGGCTTAAGGCCAACTCTCACAGACAAGATTGTAACTGTTTACCTCTACCAAAGACAGAACAGGAAAAAATAAGGTTAAGTTCCTATCTTAGCCCAATCTTAGGAGTTTTTGTTTAAGAAAGAAATTCCCCAAGAGTGAAAATTAGTGTGATTGTTGGATGAGATAGATTTTCATTTTGTTAAGAGCTTTAAATATAAAATGTATTTTAATGGTCCTAGAATATATATTCTATAGTCTACTCAATTATACACATAAACTATGAGTTATATCTAATGATAAATGTGCTTGATTTAGTTTAAGTCCCTGACCCACCTCAGCTGAGAATTTTTAGTTAGTTGACTCAGATTGCA
Source organism: Monodelphis domestica (assembly GCF_027887165.1). Classification (NCBI taxonomy): domain Eukaryota; kingdom Metazoa; phylum Chordata; class Mammalia; order Didelphimorphia; family Didelphidae; genus Monodelphis; species Monodelphis domestica. The sequence goes on from NC_077229.1 coordinate 390,640,079, forward strand.
TCTTACTAGGCACCAGAAAAAAGAACATACATTAAAGAAAAACAAAATCATATAATTGTGATGGAATTCTACTGCACTGTAAGAAATGACAAGTGTGTTAGTTTTGGAAAAACACAAAGACCAGTATGAAATTATGAAGAGTGAAGCAAGCATAATCAAAAGAACATTATATAGCAACAGAAATAATGTTTGAAGAGTGACTTTTCTCTATCCAGCTACAGAGAAAGAATTGATTAATAAAAACAAGACAGTTTTTTGTACACATGTCTTTTTGTCAAAAATGCCTTCTCTAATTGGGGAATGGTGGGGAGAGAGTTAAATGGGTATTTTAATTTTAATATAACGAACAAACCTTTAACTAGGCTTAAAACAATAAAAAAAATAAGAATTTTTACATGCACATCCCATGGATTTGGATCTTCTGTTGGAATAAATAGTATGGAAACTATGAAAAACAATTACCACCAAGAAACATACTTTAGTGTGAGAAGTGAATGTCAAAGCATTTATTGTGGCCAGATTGAAGATAGACATTTTAGATTATGTCATTAATCCATGTTCAGACATTTCTTTTGTTTTTCCTCGGGTCTTTAGCCTGGGAATCTCGGAAACATGCTGGGTCTTTTGGGGTCCCTAATGCTGCTAAAGTGAGCCCTACCCACTGTTTTGTAAAGGCTGTTGACACTTTGCATTTGGCATGAGGATGTCATGTAGTTAAAGGAAGGCAGAATAGATATCTCTAGCCTCATTCCCTCCTATTCTTTTCTCCAAAGGAAACCTTTATTCCTCAAGGAGGGGAAGCAGGAAGTTGGTGCTGAAGACAACTCCACTCTCCTGAGAAAGAGGAGTTACTACAATATAATTATATCTATCTACTCCCTTAAATATTGTTAGTCAAGGGGTTATTATTTTCAGATTCAATCTAACTTCTGATTGCTTTTTCAATGTTCATGGTGGAAGGGGAAAAGAAGACCTCCAAACTCTATATCCAAGGCTTGAGTTCCACAGAGTTGTAAAAAAACCAAATAAATAAAACTCAAAAATTATTTATACAAATAAGCAGCAAAACATAAATCAGAAATAAAAGTATACATAGGAAAATGTATACCAGACAGCACAGAGAGAAAGAGCTCTGCCTCCAGGAATAAGCAAACTCAGCTCAGTTAAGTGTTCTTGATCTTATCCAAGGGGAAGTTCCCTGAAATCTTGAGTGTGGCAAGTGGGCAATAGAAACATGATGGAGACCTCCAGATCTTCTTATGTCTTCTTAGAATCTTTCCCTTCAGCAACCTGAAGTAGATCTGATCTCTTCCATTTTCCCTCAATGGTGGTATCCAGAAGTTACTGAAGTGAATCAAAGTTTGAAGAATCCTGAAGAAGACTGGAGCTCTTCCGTTCTTGCTAACTCTGTCCTATTTCTCATGCATGGCAGGGCATTAATCTTCACCAAAAAGGAGAAAGCCCCATAACAATGAGATTTGGACTTGGGTTACATTGTCATTAGAGACTTTCCTCTATGCAGTTCTTTTTTCTTTCTCTGGCTCAGGAGTCTTTTCACCTCAAATCAGAGCCTATATCTTCTAATGTATCCCCACTAGCATTAGATACAATTCCTTAGGAAATAGAATTCTAGGAACATTTCACTTTACAAATACTTTTTGGTAACTGGCATGATTGGGAATGTAGTTGCATGTGTTCTTATTACAGATCATTAAAATGATATTTTACTACCTTTTATGAAAGTGTAGGGATAATGACCTTCCAAAGTATGTATAGCAGTTTAGTAACACAGATAAGAGAGAACTTTTCTATGATCCATTGACAAATATCTCAAAGTGACAGGTAAATCCAGTCTGTGATTGGTAGGATTTCTGTTAGAGAGACAAAAATGACTTCACTTTTAATATATTTATTATACTGTCCTTTTCTGTAATTTCATCTGTCTTCAAAATATCATATCTCTTATACTATGCTTTTCCTATATTTTGGAACCACCTTGTTTTTAATGTTCCTTCCAAAATTAGAATGTCCATGCTTCATTATTTAAGTAGATTTTAAGAACATCTGTTCATTCCTAGGGTCTATTGGGACAATAGCACTTGCTTTTTAAATCCAGATTTGGAGATGTGATCCATGACCAGTCCAGCAAAGCTGAATTTTAATGAATTATGATTGACAGAATATGTCAATATTAGTAAATATGTTCTCTTACTTATTGAGAACTACCATGTCAGGGTCTTGTGACCTCCAACATAAGCCACTCAGAAATTATTTGTGAAATGCAGCTGTAATGGACCTTCTGATACAGAGTTATTACCCAGATTTTCTTTGTTCTCTGTACCCAAGTCCACAAATAGTACACATAGCAGTGTATATGCCTCCCTCAGGGAGATACACACACACATACACACATATGCACTTACAGTCATATACACAAACTAATACACATAAATACATACACAGAGCAGTTTAATCACAGAATAACACAATCAGAATTGGCATAGTTTTCAGAGGTGATGTGGCAAAACACATCTCTGAAACCCAGGAAAGTAGTCATTTTGCCTGTGCTTGAAGATCATCAGAGAGGTGTAATGTGCTACTTCTTCAGACTATCAGGCAATACATTACATTTTGGAATGACTCTCATTTTTTAAAAACCTTTTCTTAAGGCTGAGCTGAAATTTGACTTTCTACAAATTTCTGAAAAGGTTGGACTGGACAGTGTCTAAGCTCCCCTCTAACTCTAAAATTCCAATTCTGGGATACACTTGTGGCAAAGCAAACATCCCCAATTCCTCTTGAATATGGAAGCACTTCAAGTACTTGAAGACAGACAATCTTTCCTTTGGCAAACCTTTTCTTCTGCAGGCTTACTTGCTGCAGATCTTTCAGCTTATCTTTGTATAGTGATTTCTCTTATCTCTTTACAGTCCTTATCACCTTCCTTTGGATTCACTCTAGTTTGTTCACATGCTTCCTAAAATGTGAGCACAAAGAAAGCTATTCAGTAATATTAGACCTTCAGAATCACACTATTTTATCACAAAGACTTGATATCTAACTCTCCAGCTGCCCCTTCTAACTCAAAATTCTGTAGGGCAGTACATTTAAATATCTGAAACACTAGCCCAGAAATGTATACTCTCTCTATTTTCACAAGTTGTCCATATGTAACTTCCATTGGAAAGAGGGCAACTGTGCTTGTCAGAACCTGCTTTCTTTCCTCTCTCTCAGATAATATTATCAGTATGAAGGTCTAATAGAGGGCTGGCTGATAAGCCCTATCCTCATGATCTTGCAGAGAGTGCAAGGTTTATGCAATTCTCATGCCCACTTTGGAGCATGTGCAGACATTCTGCAAAAGGTTCTGGTCTGCTAACCATGTGGTGAAGAGATGATTCTTTGATTGTCTGAGTAGCTTGAACTGGGGTGAATTCCAAAGGTATTAGTCAACCAGAACCTATTTCTTCTCCTTAGTCTGTCCTCTTTCTAATTGTTCACATTCTGGCAAGAGAAAAGAGAAAATGCTATGAATGGGGAGGCTTTCATTCCACCCCAGCAGAGGGCAACATGTGGCCTGTGAACATAGACCTTAGTTCTTTGCCTTGACATTTGTCCTTTCATTTTAAGTGAAGGAGATTGGAGATGACTACCCCCTTGTGATCTTTACAAGGTCTGGGATTTGAAGCACTGATGGGTTTTTTAGTTATCTGGTCCAGCTTCAAAATCTAGTAAAGAAAGGAGTAACCTTTGGGACTCAACCCATTGCCTGCTGAGGCAAGGACACATCCAGCAGTGATGCCATTTGGATATGAAATATTGTGTAGAAACTGTCTGATCCTACCCCCCACCCCCCGGTACTAAGGAAGTATGATGAGGGCATATCCTCTTATTGTTGGTCAGGGAAGGGGAGAATATTCGTTCTCTTATTCTTAATACATTATTGAAGTAACTTCTTAAGTTTTTATTTTTTGCATGTTTTATGTTAATGAATTCCCTTGCAATTTTAATACTTATTTTCTGACATTTTATAATCCATGTTCTTTCCCTCCCTCCCACTCAAGACCCCTCTCCAAGTAAAAATTCTTTTGAAATGGAGAGATAGTCACTAGAATTTTACATTGGGAAGATCATACTAGAATGGGAATTTAAGTTTTATAGCCTTGGAAAACAGAATCACTAGGGGCAGCTAGGTGGTTCCGTGGATAGAGTGCTTGGCCTGGAGTTTGGAGGGTTTGGGTTCAAATGTGACCTCACACACTTCCTTGCTCTGTGGCCCTGGGCAAGTCATGTAACCCTTAGCCCTTACTTTTGCCCAGCTCTTACTTCAATTCCTCCTTGGAATTGATACTTCGTATCTATTTTAAGACAGAAGGTAAGAGTTATTAAAAACAACCAGGATACAGGCATATTAGTCTGTTCTCTCCCATGGAGTTCAGGGGTACCTCTAGAATGATGAGGCTGTATTATAGTCAGTTTAAATCTCTCAGAAAGTAAGGTCACTCTTTGTCATTGCTTTTCGGTCATTTAAGTTGTGCCCAATTCTTCATGACCCCATTTGGGGTTTTCTTGGCAAAGACACTGGAGTGGTTTGCCATTTCCTCCTCCAGCTCATTTTACAGATGAGAAGACTGAGGCAAACAGAGTTAAGTGACTTCCTCAGAAGTACACAGGTAGGGAGACACCGTCAGGCTGCCTCCTTGTGGAAGTATGGCCCAGACTCTAGTGCTGGGTTGTTGTCCGGAGCAGTGTGGCGGCAAGGATGAGGGCCAGTGGGTTATCAGCAGCACTGGAGTACCATGTGGAGCCAGAAATGGCCAGAAGGTCCCGGAGGTGGTGGCAGCGGACTGACAGAGTACCCGGAGCCACTCAGGGAGAAACACACTGGAAAAGATCTCAAAGCTACATGGATTTGAGTTCTGGAGACACGCTTTGTAAGGGGCACGTTATGTAGTTGCCCCCATGGTAGATCAAAGTGGCTTGGAGTCTAGTGAGCCGTCGCCATGGAGCTCAGTTGTGCTACGCACCTATGTTTCATGCTCAGGTTTTTGTTCGAGATGCCAACTATCAAAAGGAGAATCAGTATTGTGATGTGTGTCCTGAGGATAGCCCCCGTATCCTACAGTTCTGGGCCAATGATCCTGAGGTGTTTATCAAAGCGGCTCTTCTGGCCCCAGATGATTGTGATGCTATAGATTTGAATTTGGGCTGTCCTCAAATGATTGCCAAGAGAGGTCATTACAGAGCCTTCTTACAAGAAGAGTGGGATCTGCTCCAGAGAATGATTCTATTGGCAAAGGAGTAACTCTCTGTTCCAGTCACCTGCAACATCCCTGTCTTCCCAGAAATTGACAGGGCTGTGAGATGTGCTCAGTTGCTGGAGAAAGCAGATGCCAATTCTTAACACTTCATGGACATACCAAGGAACTGAAGAGTCTGCTATCTGCAATTGCATCTTCGGAGTATATAAAGGCTATGGGGAAGGCAGTGAATATTCCTGTATTTGCAAATGGGAACATCCAATATCTCCATGATGTGGACAAATGCATCCAGGAAACAGGAGTTCATGGGGTGATGAGTGCAAAGGATAACCTACACAACCCAGTCTTGTTTGAGGGTCGAAATCCACTGTTGTGGGAGATGGCTGAAGAATATCTGGAGATTGTACAGCAGCACCCCTGCCTTCTGTCCTATGCCCCGCTTCATCTCAAGAATTTTCAGTGGTGATTAGAAAATAGTGGCTCCCTATTGTTTAGTAATTGAATATAGTTCAAACTCCTCTGATGGCATTATGCCTTTCATAATCTAATAGTTTCCCACTTTGTTAGCCTTGGTGTATATTATTTAATTCTATTCATTAGCAATTCATTAAGAATGTTCTATGTATAAAGCATTTTTCCTAGCCCTTAGTATACATAAACATAAATGGTGTAGTCCCCATCCTTAAGGACATTACATTCTCCTTGAGGGATATAACATGGAAATGGATACATATGTATCTGGGACTGTATTGGATTACACTCAAGTCTGTTGTGGTAAGACAAGTTTCCTGATGCACCTCCTCTTACCTTGATACAACTTTCTCTCCACCCATAACTATCAAAGAACTTCCTTTTATCCCCAATTCTATAAATACTTCTTTGCTGAAGCTTCCACCTCTTGTGAAAGTTGATTGATTCCAGTTTCTTCAAGGGAGCTTCCTGGGTTTGGGGCTTCTCAAGGCTTTGGTTGGTTCCCAAGACCATGTACTTGCTATACTCTGAGGAAAGGGTTATCCAGAGAAATGAACAATTGCTATATATCCATGTCTGCTGTACGGGTGCAGAGTAAAAGTGATTCACAAGTGCTCATTTCATCTCAACAGGGAAGTTAAAGAAAATGCTGGTCTCACCTAAAAATAGCTGGAACTAGCTTGTACTGATTCATAATAGCTAATAAGTACATTTTTAGAGTGAGCACCTACAACTTAGTGAAAAGCAAATGCTGCAAATCAAGATTCATTTTATTATTTTATTGATTGCATAGGCTTAAGAAAGTGATGAAGAAAATATTAATAATATAGATTAAACTTTAAAGTATGTTATATATACATTTTGGGGGAGACTTAGTTCTTAAACATTTTCCAGTGCTTCCTTGATCATAATTCATGAAGTTCTGAGAAAAAACCTCAATGTTCTTTGGTACAGAATCTTTTCATAGGTCACTGGGCGGGAAGAATACCTTGTTCAGTGGATCTTTATTAGGGAATGATTCATCAGTGGTCTTTCTCCTCTTTTCTCTAAGAGGGATCACATGAGATCCATTTATACCTTTCTCCTGAACAGTGATAAGAGGGACTACTCCTCCCCTCGCCTAACTATGTAGGATCTATGAGCATAAACCAGAAGTTAACATATGGGGGATAGAGAATTTGTTTTTATTGGGTCAGTCTGTGGCTCAATGTGAAATCCCTAGATTTCTCTTCTAATTTGTCTTTCTTTGCCCATTGACTAAATACTGACTCTTGAAATTGATCTGTTAAGCTTTGGAGGAAATCTTTTAGGTTTAATAGGTCTCCTAGAGGTACTATATCTCTTTTCTGGAGATGCTTGGCAAAAGGGATGGTTTCTCTATTGGAGAAGATACATTCAACAGGAGGAAGAGCTCAAGTTCTGGCCTGTATTACCAAAGAAAACATAGACCTAGTGGATTTGTTTGGTAAACAATTATGAGAAGTAGAAATGCTTATTTAGCAGTTTCATCAAATGTTTTCTGTCTTGATTGTTTTTAGTTTTAAACATCTAGGAGAATATCACAATAGTCAGTGCTGCTGTTTGTTTTAAGTCTTTAATAATAAATGACTGTGAAATTTCTTAAAATTAATAAGTTCCTTTGTATAAAGGAAATAAACTGCTGTCTCATACCTGATTATTCACTGAATACCTACTTCGAGGAGAGTCTATATATGAGCTAAGTTAAAATTATAAGTATTTCCCCCCTAAAATGCATGTTTAGAACCAAAGAATGTGAGAAAAGAGTCTAATCTTCCTTTTAGGGAGTCAGAGACTCTCTTCTTGTGCATGAGTCCAGAGTTGAGAGGGAGCTTCTTTGTGAAGAGGGAAAAAATGTAGCTCTCTAGAACTCCCCACTGCTTCTCCAGTTTTATATTCATTCATATAAGGGTAAAATCATAAATGTGTATATATTCAACAGATAATGAAGAACAATCTGAGAATCTGTTAAAATGAATAGAAAATTGTTAAATGTAAATACAAGATCAATTTAAGGAATGAGAGAAGTCTAACAACTATGAAGGTGAGTGGTATCAGGATAGGTTTCACAGAAATAATAAGTAAGGTGAATATTGAAGGAAGACACAGATACTGAAAGGCAGCCATGATGAGGAAATGCAATTCAGGTATGGAAGGCAGTTTGTATAAATGCAAGGGGGTAGGAGGTACTCAAGAAACACCCCATAGATATTTGCCTGGAATATATGAAGGAAAGGGTTTTTTTGTTGTTCTATATTGTTTTGAAATAAGATTGGAAAAGAAGGTTTTGGCCCAATTATGGAACCAGACTTAAAATCTGGACTGAGAAGACTAAGGAGATATTCCAGCAGAACTGAACCATAGAGTGACATAGTATTATTTGCATTTTAGGACAATTATTTTGGCAGCTGTGTAGAGAATGGATTGAAAAGAGAGAGCCTAGAAGTAAAAGCCCAGAGAAGGGGTAGTATTAATAGTCCAGACAGGAAATGTGGGAGGCCTGAAAAAGGATGTTAATATTGTAAATGGAGAACAAAAAATGATATCAAGATAGAATAAATTAGATTTGTCTCCTGACTGGATAGTAGAAATGAAGAGACAAAAATCCCTTTTTGAGAGTAAGCTCTAGCCAAATGACACCATCCTTGTTCCTAACTGAAATTTCTAGCATCCATACTTTTGCTCATCCTTTTCTTTCCTCTGACGTCCACCTCAACTGCTAGCTCCTCTACAAAGCTTTTCCTAGCCTCTCTCTCTTCACTGCAGCATCTTCAACCTCCCAGAAAACTGTTCCCCCCCCCCCAAACAACTCATTAAAGTATTATAAAGTATTATCATTTAAAGAATTGGGATAGAGACTGGACCTGTGATTTTATTATCTTGGATCCTTGCCTTGCTGGAAATAGTTAATGTAATTCAAAGTTGAACATTGTACATTATTGTTGTTGCCATGTACCATGTTCTCCTGGCTTGATGCACTTCACTTTGCATCATTTCCTATAAGTCTTTCAAGTTTGTGAGTGTGTGTGTGTGATCATATTGTTTGTCATTTCTTCCAGTACAATAGTTTTCCATTACAAGTATATATCATAACCTGTTCAGTCATTCCCACATTTATGGATATCCCTTCAGTTTCCAGTTTTTTGCAACAAAATATTTTTGTACAATTAGGTCCTTTCTACCTATTTTTAATCTCTTTGGGATACAGACTTAGTAGTGCTATTGCTGGATCAAAGAGTGCACATATTTTATGGCCATTTGGGCATGATTTCATATTGCTCTCCAGAATAGTTATATCAACAGTGTATGTGTCCTAGTTTTTCTGCATTCCCGCGACATTTATTATTTTCCATTTTTGTCATTTTAGCTAGGCTGAGGTGGTACCTCAGAGTAATTTTAATATACATTTCTCTGATAGTAATTTGGCACATTTTCCACATATGACTAAAAACTATGGCCATTAGTTAATTGAGAAATTCCTTATATTCTTATAAATTTGACTCACTTCTCTATATATTTGAGAAATAATGCCGTTGTCAGATATATTTACTATAAAGATTTTTCCCCAGTTCCATTTTTGCCATTAAATCTTGATCATTGATTTGTTTTTACAAAAGAAACTACCTGGATTTAAGTGGAGTTCTCTGTCCACAAAACTATATTATCTCTTCATCATGAGTGAACACATTACCTTTTTCTGTGTTTGCCTTATCCCACTGGTAAACTACACACTCCAACTGGGAAGGGATACTTTCCATTTTTGTTCTGTATTTCCCCTAGAACCTACAATGGAATTGAAGTTGTTTAATAATTTATTTTTATTTTGTTTTGCTGTTTCTGCTGTTATTTTCCAGTTCAGAGTAGTTTCTTTCTATTCACTTGGCAATTCCTTATACACCAGCTCTGTGGCACATTTTTTCTTTTCATACCTATTCTTTACTTTTCACACATTTGCATTCTTTCCTAATGGATTCTTTGAGGTTACTTCTGCTCCCTTGCCATTTAAGCCTTTTCGTCCTCCTCACTCACAGGAGAATGTCTAGCATAAAGGCTTGATCCTTGATGGATTACCTAGGTAGGGAGTGAGATACATCCCTTGTGGAGAACGGTGACTAAATTTGTATAATTAGGAAAAAGACAGAATGTGTGTGAACCAGTGGACTTTGAATAACTAGCATAAAATAATGTCTATTTTGGTGTCCAAACAGCTAAAATAGTAAAGCTTTATTTTTCTTTTAGACTTTCCAAATTTTTTTAGAATTTACTTCAGAAACATTGAAGTTATAAAGATAACATGATGGAGAATGTTTGAATCTTTATTAATTTTCATTTTGTTCCTTTGGTTTTAAAGGGAAAAAATAATCAGAGAGACTATGTTGTATTGATTAGCTGGGGCCATACTTTGATTTTTCATTCCTTTGGCATGAAGTTTTCTTCCTACTCTTATCAGACAGATATGTGAGACTCCATTTAGTTTTTATGAGAACTTCACTTCAAGGTTGGAAGGGTTCTTGCTTAAACTTTAGCATTGCTTTTAGTTTAAGATTGAGGAGATTTGAGACAAACTCCTTATTAAAGAACCTATTACTACTTGAACTTTAAAAGAAGCCATTTTAACTTTTATGTTGTTCTGGTCCATTTGAAAAATAGCCAACATTTATAATATGATTTAAGACTTTCAAAGCACTTTAGAAATGTGATTTCATGTTACCTTTACAATAACTTTGGGGGATAGGTGCCATTATTTTCTTAATTTTATAAATAAACTGAGACATAAGGAGGTGACTTATGGTGGGTCATAGAGCTAGTAAAATCTGAGGTATTATTTGACCTTGGGTCTTCCTCATAGTTTCATGATTCTTTCCACTATGCTATCTAACTGCCTCTGAGAAGACTCTAGATACGAAAGAAATTATCCCAAGAAGTCAGCATGTAGGGGTCAAAGGTTTTAGAGTTGTAAAGAATTTTTAATTATAATTCAGTTACTAGTGGGGCACCAGAGATATTAAATGGGCATTTGAGTGTGGCCATATAGTTAGTATTGAACAGATTTAAGATTTGAACCTAAATTTCTTGTCCCGTGTTCTCATTATAATGATAGGTAAAACTTTTGTTATTATTGTTGTTTAGTCCTTTTTCAATTTTGTCAAACTCTTCCTGGCCCTATTTGGGGTTTTCTTGACAAACATACTGAAGTGCTTTCCATTTCTTGCTCTAGGTCATTTTACAGATGAGGAAAATGAGTCAAACAGAATTAAATGACTTGTCCAGAGTCACAAGGAAGTAAGTGTTTGAGGCAAGATTTGAACACATGAAGATAAGTCTTCCTGATTTAAGGCCTGGAACTCTTTCCACTTTACAATATGCGTAACAGTATATTTCTATTTATTTTCAAAATATAATAGTATCAATATGAATAGAGCAAGTTCTCAAGTGTTATGTGTGGTATATTTTTTGATGTGAAAAATAAATTTCTCCAGGTTAAAAAAGATCAGGTTAAATTTTATCACCAAAATTATTTGTTAAAAAGAAAAAAGAAAAAAAAGAAAGAAAAAAGGAAAAAATAATAAGGGAATGGTAGGAGGAAAAGTCATTTCTTTTAGTTCTTGAGGTGAAAAATATTTTGTATCCAAGAGGAACTAAATTCTTTCATTTCTAGTCCATTCTCATTTTAAAATGTCTTAAAAAAAAGTAAAAATTCTTTAAGTATCACATATAGATAAAAATGAAAAAATTTCTGCCGAAGTGCTAGAAAAGGAAAAATCTATTTCATCACTGGTAGAGAGAAATGGGCATTTAGGGTTATTTAGGGAGATTTCCATCTTCTTATGGTCTCAAGAGGCTGACCAAGAATCTCCATTGCAAAATAACACTGGAAGGAAAATGTTCTCCAGCAAACTGACCAAGAACACTAAAATTGTGCTCTTACTTTTCCTCTTCTTCTTCCATTCAGATGGTAAATCTAAAGCAGCTCTCATTCCTGAAGGGTAATTTGGGGCATTCACTATAGACTTCACGATTTGAAGAGCCTCATGATAGTCATAACTTATGGAATTTCATTCCTCTAGTGCTGTGTCTCTGCTCCTGAGCAAGGCTCTCTCTCAAGCCAATTTACTATCCAGGTGCTCCTATGCTTCTGGCTATTTCCTCCATTTTCTCAAGAGAGAGGCCAATCCTAGTTCCTTACTATCCTTATCCAGACACAAGTCCCTAAATTGTATTAAGAAGAATTGCCCAAGTGAAATTTTAGAGTGTAACATGGAGAAGTAGAAATAAAAGAATACTGACATATAATTCATTTTGACTCCAGTGACTTGGAATTTAGGATTTCCTTATTTGCATTTTTGAAGGAGTGTGTCGAAGGGGAAAGATTCTTCTTATTTTGTTGCAATTTTAAACTTGATGTCAAAACCTTCCTAATAATTAGAACTGCCCACAAATGGAATAGGCTGCCTTTTGGGGACAGGGTGCAGTGTAGGTTCTTCTACATTGAGTTTTTCAAACAAGAGACTGGATGATCATTTAGGATCTATATGGGGATTTGGTTGGCATTCCTTTTAGGTATGGCTTTGAATAAAGGGCCCCTGAGATCTGTTCCAATTATGAAATGCTGTGATACTTTATATAGATAAAGAATGGCACTAAAAGGCCTAGTCTTTAGGCACAGATAGAGTAAATGGCATATTTCAAGATTCCCTCTCTGTTGTCTGCCATTTCTTTAGAAAAAGATAGATCATGTCATTTCACGGTTTAGAGATGAGCAGTGCATTTCATTGTCATCATTCTGTTAGTAATGAGAGTAGAATACAGGAGAGAGACAAGAACTGGAATCCCTGGGGATTCTGGTGTTATGTATTTTACCACAAATAATGCATACTCTACCTAGATATCTCAATCTTTAGCATATAGAATTTATAAGCCCTATTTTCCACAGTAGAACTGAATTCTTACCAAATGGCTGACACTGGATTGATATAGTTTATTGCCTCTGGTTAGAGACCAAAGATTCAGAAGATATGTTGGAATGGAAGAATATGGATACCCATCTCTGATTACCCATAAATTTTTTTAGTTAACCTATGTAAGCTGAAGATGCATATTGTAGGACTCAAATTACTGCCAAACACTCCAAGAATTATGTTTTATAAGGTTTATTAATAATCACTTGAAGGAATAAAAGGGAAATAGAAGTTAAAAAAAAACCACAATTATCTAACAAAATTAAAATCACGTGGGTAATTTCTCCTGGCATGCACCTCACACCACCTCCTGTATTAAAAAAAAATAAAAGAGGGAATTTGTACCCCGATGAGTTAGTCTTTCAGTATAGAAAGGGAGAAAGAGAGGAGAACCCCCTTTTCGTAGCAGGATTCAGGGGAGAAAGCAGATGTAATGAATTGGCTCAGAGAGAGGTGAGGGGATTTGAAGATTTTCCCCCTTCTGCCTTCCCTCCTTAGCTAAAGCCACTCTCCAAGATTCGCTCTTGTCTCTCTTGTCCCCCCAATACTTGAGACCAAAGGGTCTCCCCTTAATCTGTTCACTCACACTCAGCTTGGGGAACAGATAACTTTTAATGTCAACTCAATCAGGTAATACAAAAGGAAATAACGGGGAGGGAAGAATTGGAAAAGGAATGTGGGAAAAGGGGGTCCCTGTCTCTATCTAAACCCTTTTCCTCCCTCCTTGAGTTTGGGGGGAACTCAGGCCTTGGCAGCCTGAGTCCCCTGAGAGAAAGTCAGGTTAACTCACCCCTGGGCAACAGGAGCTGAGGTAAAGTTTGCTCAGGTTTCTCTTCAGAAGTCCCTTCAATTAAGAAGTGTTGGGGGGAAAGATTTCCAGTCACTAGCAGGAAAAGTGGGTAACCTTCAGGAGAAAGTCTTTTTCCACCTTCTCTTTTTGACGTCTCAAGAAGGAGAGACCCTCACTGCTCTATCAGTCAGTCTTCTCCTCAGGATTCCCCTCCTGGGGCCCCTCCCCCATCGAGGTGATCAATTTCACATACTCTTCAGCCTGGCACTTTTTCTCTAATACCAGCCTCTGTCACAAATCCTCCATTTCCTGTTGTCTACATGGTACCACCCTGGCCCACACCAGTTATTTACCTTCTATGTCTATTCTAGTCTATTTATGTTACTTATTGTTCCCATATAACCTCCCCCCTCCCAAAATAATAAATCTTATCCTAATATGTCTATTTGCTAATCTAAGTTCCTATCTTATGCTAAGACTGAGTTGTAGAAAGAGGGTTAGGATTATATGCTAACAAAATTTTTACAATATAACAATTTCTTAATACAAAAGTCATTCCTATTGCAATCAATATAAAATTTAAATCTTAGGTAACATTGAACTATCCTATGCCTTATGTAATGCTAACTCCAATGTAACAATTCATAACATTTATAGATATATATACATATATATGCATATATATTAACTTGTATCTAATGAGATCTGATTTATTCTGTCCCTGTGTTACCTCTCTAGTTACGATATTCCCCTTTCCACCCTAAACTACTCTGTCCCTATCTATTAACAGTTAGTATTTTAACTCTCCTTTCTATCTATACTACTGGATTAGATCATTATTATGATATATATATATATATATATATATATATATATATACATACATATGTCTGCTATTTGTACACATTTGCATATGTCACATGTTATTTAAATACATATATACACATATATCCTCTGGTAGTAGAGATTTTTTTACAGATATACAATTTAAGGGTTATCCTTATTTACGGCGCAGCCCTTAATGTCAGTGCCAAATTTGTTCGTGTTCTAGATATGTCATGGTGGATGCATATTTATTCCAATGTGCATGTGAATGTATTTCCCATATGTTGTAATATTTATTGGGAAAGGAAATAGGATTTGGAAAACAGGGGGCTAATGGGAGGTTTGTAACAGGGTATGGAGGAGTTAAGGGAAGAGATGGTATATAGCTTGGTGATGCAAGGGAGGGAGATTCCCCCTGATGAGAGGAAACAGCAGGGGTCTGATAAGGTCTGTTTTGTCTAATGAATGACTGAACTGAAGTTCAGCTCCCTCTATGACCAGAAAAAATAGTCCACTTCTCTGACTGCGAATTCAAATAATATAAAGTTTAATAACTAGTTGGGATTGGAATTTTTTCTCAGTTTCAGACCTGAGGCCAGGCCCAGAGGCTGGCAGAGAGTCTGTCCCACTCTCGTCTACTCTCGTTGTTCTAATTCAGAATCTTAGCAGTACACAGAAAGCAACAAGGTCTGACCTTCAGAGATGAATGGGCCTGAATCTTCAGGCTGAACCAAGAAGAGGCAGCACACCACACCAGACCGGGCTGAACAAGCCCCTTCCTCCTCCAACACCGGGAAGCAAGTCCCACCTGGCAGGAAGGAAGTGCTAGTCACAAGACCCAACTGCCACTCCCAGTTGGGCCCTTCCCCCACAAACTGTCAGTCTTGTTTCCTTTCCACAATGTGAAGTTAATGTGATTGGCGATTAGGCCAATGGCACATAAGAATGTGACCCATTTTCCTGAAGTTCATTGCCAATAATGTCTTTGATTCAAAGTTCTTTCCAGTTGTCCGTGTATCTTCCATTCTTTGGTATTGCTTGAAGTTTGTCACAGGTCCAGGGTGCCTTCTCCTTAACAGAATATATACTTGCCTGTCATCTCACCTTGAAAGAGGATCTCAATTATCTGGAACTACAGGATCATGTGTGTGTGTAAGTTTAATGTGTGTGTGCATGTAAGAGTGTATATGTTGATGCATGTGAGTGAAACTTTATACAGGATATTTGTGCCATCCTCATGTGTGCAAGTGAGATTCATTTTTTTTAATGTAATGAATGTAGGTATCTTTCCTAATGTGTGATTGTAAGGCAATTATTCTATTCCTATATTGATTGTAGAGGTTAATGATATTTTAGTCTAGGCTTGAGATTGAAATTCGTATATAGGTTTACCAATACTAAGGGATTCTAAATCCACCCAAATAAACTCCCAGGTTCCACAAGGAACCATTTCTCCTGTGTTTCACAGGATACACTGATCCTCCCTGATCTTCCCAAAGAAAACTGTACCTGCTCTAGTCATAGATAATAGATTAGAGACATTGCGTGGTCAGATCCCTATTATAACTGAGATGTGCCAGAATTACATGCAGAGAAAACAAAGCATGGGGAAGAGAACTGATGTGGAGACTGGGGACGTGACAGGACAGACTAATAATAATGATGTAGTTACTAATACTTATACTGAAAAACCATTAGATGCAGTAGTAGTAGCCTCTGTCACACTCCATCAAACCAATCAGATCAAGAGAGAGTGAGAGGTGGGACTACCCAAAATTTATAACCTCCCTACATCAGCATGTAAGGTGAGGAGGGTGGGGTGCTAGGAATCATAGTTTTTAGGATAACAGATTCTAATTTCACAATATGTAGAAGACTGGTACATAGGAGTCTGAGGAGAATAGCCTTGTTTACTAGAAAATCAGGTAACATTCTTAGGATCATGTATTATACTAGTGCTAGAAAGGCTTTTAGAGACCTTCTAGTTCAAGCTCTTTACTTTACAAAGGAGAATATTTGGCTCCAGGGAAGTTGAAGAATTTAACTGAGATCAAATAGGTATGAGGAAACAGAGCTGGTATTCAAAAAAAGGCTCCTAAATTTCCAAATCTAATAACCCAGAGTGTTCATTATTACTCTTAAGAATACTTGGTGACTCCATATTGTATGAGTTTAATATAATTTGTAGCCCACTTTCCTCTTACAAAAGAAAAGTTTTGAAAGCCTATTTTGGTCAGTATCAGCCCCACCTTTTGACTGGGCACCCTGGCATCCAGGAAGATGCTTGCTTCTTGTACCATGTGCCTCCTGGTGTCTGGAAGAATTAATTTTAATCTTTACAATATATACTTGAGCCATAGAACTAGCTCACGGATCTTGGCTTGAATGAGATTGTTTGTTGATGTGAGACAGTTACATGGATCAAGTGGATCCAGAGTAACCAATTATTCTTAGCTCTTGTCTCTCTCCTAGGTCTTACTCTACTTAGCCAACACTGCCCTAAGGGGGTAGGAGTCTACCTCTTCCATTTCACCTCACTATAGGATCAAACCTTGCCAGTTCCTGATTCAGTATCTTCTAGGCATGTTGCTACATTGGGGAAAATCTCCAGCAGAACTGTCCCCACATGTTGGTTTTTCCTCTAGGCGCCACACATTGAAAGACCCCATTAATTAGCTTCTGGGTTCCTCATTTAACTAGAGTTAGGAGTTTATGTTCTTCTTACAGTTGCCATTTATGAAAGATCTGCCCTAGAGCTGGACTCAGGTACACATTTTCTAATTAGATTGCATCATCTAGTGGGATACTTCCCAGGTCTTGAACATAAATCATTCTTCCCTGGGTCCAAACTAGAAATGTAGCTTCAAAATCAGAGGCCTGTACTCCCTAGTGCCTTGTCATTCCCTGGAGTCTTGCCTTCTCTTTTTCCATGTCTCTTCACTAGAATTCTCTGTCTTCTTTTCTTAGGCTCCCTGTTCTGGCTTACCCCACAGAGAACCAGACAGCAGTAATACACCCCAGGTAGCTGCTTCTTCCCTCTGTAATAGCCTTCTCCTGATCTCTATTTAAAGTAGCTGCCTTGAATTCCTGTGCCTTCTATGTTGCCTTGATAGTGAAATCAGCATACAAAAGCTAAAACCTAGCTTGCATCCCTGTTTCCCTGCTACAGAGGTTTTCTGCTTTTAAGGAGCCTCTGTTAAAGCACTATTGGGACATATATAGTCTGAGAGAGACAGCTTTCAATCTTAATGGAAAACTATTCTTATCTGTTCATCAAATAAAACATGTGAGGATTTCTCCTAGGCAATCAATAAACAACCATTTATTAAGTGCCCATTCCTCCCCAAGAACCATGTTGGGCACTTATAGACACATACACACACATGTTACTTTATAGGAATATCTAAATCTATATCTATACCTACTCCCTGTTTCTATCTCTGTCTCTTTCTCATAGATAGATAGATAGATAGTGTTTGTATATGTTCCTGTACAGTAATGCTAACACATCCACACCCATTATATAGTTTTTCTTTTTTTTATTTAGAATATTTTTCCATGGTTACATAATTCATGATTCCTACCTCCCTCCCTATTCTTCCTTCCCCCCTCCTGGAGCTGTCAAGCAGTTCCACTGGGTTGTACATGTATCATTGTTCAAAACCCATTTCCATGTTATTCATATTTGCAGAAGAGTGATCCTTTAACATCAAAACTCTAATCATATCTTTATTGTACTATGTGATCAATCATATGTTTTTCTAATGCATTTCCGTTCCCACAGTTCTTTCTCTGGATGTGGATAGTGTTCTTTTTCCTAAGTTCCTCTAGATTGTCCTGGGTCATTGCATTGCTGCTAGTAGAAAACTCTATTACATTTGATTGTGCCACAGTGTGTCCATCTCATTCTCCTATTTCTGCTCCTTTTGCTCTTCATCGATTCCTGGAGGTTGTTACAATTCACATGGAATTCCTCCAGTTCATTATTCCTTTCAGCACAATAATATTCCATCACCAGCAGATACCACAATTTCTTTGGCCATTCTCGAACCAATGGAAACCTCGTTTTTCAATTTTTTGCCACCACAAGAATGCATCTATAAATATTTTTGTACATCTTTCCCCTTATTATCTCTATTATCTGTCAAAGGACAGGCATTATTTTAAAACCCTTTGGGGATAATTCCAAATTGCCTTCCAGAATGATTGGACCAATTCACAAATCCACCAGCAGTATATTAGTGTCCCAATTTGGCCACATCCCTTCCAACATTTATCACTTACCTTTACTGCCATATTAGCCAGTCTGATAAGTGTAAGGTGGCATCTCAGACTTGTTTTAATTAGCATTGGTCTATTCAGATTTAGAATACATTTTCATGCACTTATTGATAGTTTTGATTTCATCAAGCCTACTTATGTCCCTTGACCATTTGTTGATTGGGGAATGGCTTGATTTTTTGTAAATTTGATTTAGTTCCTTATATATTTGGGAAATTAAACCTTATCCAGAAACTTTTGTTATAAAAATATTCTCTCAGTTTGTTGTTTTCCCTTTAATTTTGGTTGCTTTGGTTTTGTTTGTACAAAAACTTTTAAATTTTATATAATCAGTCGTTCATTTTACATTTTACAACATTCTCTATCTCTAGCTTGGTCTTAAAATTCCTTCCTTTCCCACAGATCTGACAGGTATATTATTCTATGTTCATCTAATCTATTTATGATTTTACTCTTTATATTAAAATCATTTATTCATTTTTAATTTCTTGGTATAGGGTGTAAGATGTTGATTTAAACCTATTTTTTCCATACTATTTTCCAAGTTTCCCAGCAATTTTTGGCAAATACTGAGTTTTTATCCCCAATGGGTTTATCAAACACTGTCTTGCTGAGGTCATTTACCCCAAGTCTATTCCACTTATCCTCCCTTCTGTCTCTTAGCCAGTACCATATTGTTTTGATGACCACTGCTTTATAGAACAGTTTAAGATCTGGTACTGCTAGACCCCAATCCTTCACTTTTTTTTCCCCTTTAGTTCTCTCAATATTCTTGATCTTTTGTCTTTCCACATGAACTTTGTTATTTATATATATATATATTTTTTTTTTTCTAATTTAGTAAAAATATTACTTGGTAGTTTAATAGGCATGGTAATGAATAAGTAAATTGATCTGGGTAGGATTGTCATTTTTATTTTATCAGCTCATCCTACCCAGGAGCAATTAATGTTTTTTCCTATTATTTAGAACTAGTTTTAATTGTGTGAAAAGTATTTTAAAGTTGTAGTAATATAATTTCTGTGTTTGTCTTGGCAGATAGATTCATAAATATTTTATATTGTCTAGAGTTATTTTTAATGTAGTTTCTCTTCCTAACTCCTGCTGCTGAGTTTTGTTGGAAATATATAGAAATGCTGATGATTTATGTGAGTTTATTTTGTACTCTGCAACTTAGCTAAAGTTGTTAATTACTTTTGGTTGATTTTTATGGGGTTCTTTAATTATACCATCATATCATCTGCAAAGAATGATAGTTTAGTTTCCTGATTACTTACTTTAATCCCTTCAATTTCTTTTTCTTCTTTAATTGCTATCACTAGGGTTTCTAGAAAAATATTAAATAATAGAGATGATAAATGAGCATCCTTGCTTTACTCTTGATCTTTTTGGGAAGGCTTCTAACTTGTGCCCATTGCAGATGATACTTGCTGATGGTTTTAAATATATACTATGTATTTATTTTGAGGAATGACCCTTCTATTCCTATACTTTTTGGTATTACAATAGGAATGAGTGTTCTATTGAGATAATCATGGTATTTCTGTTGGTTTGATTGTTGATATGGGCAATTATGTGTATGGTTTTCCTAATATTATGTCATCTTTGCATTCCCGGTATAAATACCACCTGATCATAGTGAACAATTCTCACAATTACGTGCTGAAGTTTGTTTTTTTATTGCTAGTATTCTATTTAAGATTTTTCATCTATATTCCTTAAGGAGATTGGTCTGTAGTTTTCTTTCTCTATTTTTGGTCTGCCTGGCTTTGGAGTCAGTACAATATTTGTGTCATGAAAGGAATTTGGTAAATGTCTGGCTCAATTACTTTTTCTGAGATGGGATTGTTTAAGTATTCTATTTTCTCTTTTGTTAATCTAGGCAATTTATATTTTTGTAGGTATTCACCCATTTCACCTACATTGTCATATTGATAGCCATATAATTGGGCAAAATAGTTTTTAATAATTATTTTAATATCTACATCGTTAGAGGTGAGGTCACCCTTTTCATATTTGATACTATTCATTTAATTTTCTTCTTTCTTTTTAAAATTATATTAGCCAGTATTTTATCTATTTTATTTTTTTCAAAGTACCAGCTCCTAGTCTTATTTATTAGTTCAATAATTATTTTACTTTCAATTTTATTAATTTCTCCTTTGTTTTTTATGATTTTTAACTTAGTTTTTTTGTGGCAATTTTTAATTTATTCTCCTTTCTAGTTTTTTAAGTTGCATGCCCAATTCATTGATATCTTTCCTCTCTGATTTGTTGATACATACACTCTGGGATATAACTTTTCCCCTGATCACTGCTTTGGCTGCATTCCAAAGATTTTGATAAGTTTGTTTCCTCATTGTCATTCTCTTCAATGAATCCCATAATTGTTTCTATGATTTCTTCCGTGACCCACCAGTTTTGAAGACTTAGATTATTTAGTTTCCAATTAATTTTAAATTTTCCTTTCCATGGACCTTTGTTTATTATAATTTTTACCACATTGTGATCTGAAAAAGTGACATTTATTATTTTTGCTTTTCTGCATTTGATTGCAATATTTCTATGCTCTAGTACATTGTCAATCTTTGTATATATACCATTTATGACTGAGAAGAAAGTATATTCCTTTTTATCCCTGTCCAGTTTTTTCAAGATATCTATTAACTCTAATTTTACTAGCATTTTCTTTAGTTCTCTTACTTTTTATTATTTATTTTTTGGTTTGATTTATTTTGATCTGAAAGGGGAAGTTTGAGATCCCCTACTAGTATGGTCTTACTATCTATTTCCTCCTTTTGAGCTCCTTTACTTATTTCTTTAGAAATCTAGATCCTATATCACTTACAGCATAAATGTTTAGTAATGATATTACTTCATTGTACATAGTACCTTTTAGAAAAATGTAATTTCCTTATCTCTTTTAATCAGATAAATTTCTACCTTGGCTCTGTCTGGTATCATAATTGCTACTTTTGCTTTTTTTTTTTACTTTAGATGATGCACTTTACCTTGAATCTGCGTATGTCACCCTGCCTCAAATGTTTTCCCTATGGATAGCATATAGTAGGATTCTGGTTTTTAATCTACTCTGCTATCTGCTTCCATTTAATGGGTGAGTTCAACCCATTCACATTCAGTGTTATGATTACTGTGTATTGCCCTCCATAGTATTTCCCCTTTTAGATTCTTCTCTATTCCCTTTCACTCTGTTCTTCACCAGTATTTTTCTTTTTGTTCCCCCACACACACATCCTTCTCCCTTCAATTACCCCCCAGCCCTTCTTCCCTTGTCTTGTTCCCCTTCTATTTCTCTGTAGGGTGATAGAATTCGATATCCTATTGAGTATACTTGTTTTTCCCTCTCTTAGCCAGTTACAATGAGAGTAAAGTTTAAGCATTGTTCATCACCATACTTATTCTCTCCTCTCTGTATTTATTTTTATGTCTCTTTATGTTATATGATTTACCCTATTCTATGTCTCCCTTCCCTTTTCTCTCAGTGCAACATTCTCTTTCAGCTCTTGATTGATTTTTTTACTTATCATGTATATGCATACATATCATGTCATACATACATATTATTCTACCTTCCTCATGTGTGTTTCTTGTAGACAGCATATGATAGGGTTTGGGATTCTAATCCACTCTGTTATTTGTTTGCATTTTATGGGCAAGTTTATTCCATTCACATTCAGAGTTATGGTTACGAGCTATGTATTTCCCAGTATTTTGATTTCTACTCCTAGTCCTGCCTTTTCTTCTTTCACTATTTCCTTCTACACCAATGTTTTTTTTTAATCAGTGGCCCTAGTTCCCACCCTTATTTTATTTCCCTTTCTACCCCTGTCCCTTCTTATCCCCCCCCTTATTTTCTTTGCAGTCTTTTTAAAACTACCCCCCCCATCCTCTCTCTCCTTTGTACCTGTTCCCTCCCCACCAAATCCATTTGTTACCCTTCTATTCCCCTATAGAGCACAAATCTATTCTCTGCCCCAATGGATTGGATTGTTCTTCCCTCTTTGGGTCAATTTCAATGCACGTAAGAGTTGAGTATTTCCTATCTCCAACCTCTTTACCCTTCCAGTGTATTGATGTTCTCCCACCTCCCACGATGAGCTTCTTTGTGACATATAAATTAATCCCTTTTTGTTTCTTTTCCCATTTCTTTTAGTATTAACCTCTTTTTTAGCTCTAGTTGTATATATATATATGTATATACGTATATATATTTATGCATACACATATCTATATGCCTATTTATGTCTTGTCATTTCATCCTCTAAAGTTTGTCACTGTTCCCTCTAAGTGTAATTCTTCCAGCTGGCCAGGTGATAATAACAATTTAAAAGAGTTACTAATGACCTCTTTTCTTATAGGGATACATATCATTTTAACTTATTGAGATTTTTTTTAAGTTGTTGGTTTTTTTGTTTTGTTTTATTATTCTTTTTTCCCTCTTTATTATTTACATTTTGATGATTCTCTTGTGTTCTGTGCTCGGGCATCAAATTTTCTGTTCAGGTCTGGTCTTTTCTTTACAAATTCTTGGAATTCTTCTATTTTGTTGAATGACCATACTTTTCCCCTATAAGAATATAGTCAGTTTTGCTGGGTAGTTGATTCTTGGTTGTAGACCTAGTTCCCTTGCTTTCTGGAATATCATATTCCATGCCTTTAGATCCTTCGGTGTACATGCAGCCAGATCCTGTGTTATACTTACTGTGGTTCCATGGTATCTTAATGACTTCTTGGCAGCTTGTAATATTTTTTTTTTGGTCTGATAGTTCTTGAGTTTGGCTATAATATTGCTGGGTGTTGTCAGTTGGGGATTGAGTACAGGAGGTGATCTGTGGATTCTTTCAATCTCTACTTTTCCCTCTTGTTCTAGAATATCAGGGCAGTTTTCTTGGACAATTTCCTGTAGTATTAAGTCCAATCTTTTTCTTTTGTCATGGTCTTCTGGTAGACCAATGATTCTTAAATTGTCTCTCCTTGAAAGGTTTTCTAAGTCCTCTGTCTTGTGAATGAGATGCTTCATATTTTCCTCAATTTTTTCATTCCTTTGTTTTTGTTTTATAGTGTCCTGCTGCCTTGTGAGGTCACTTAATTCTACTTGTATTCTGGTTCTTAAAAACTGGATTTCATTCCTGGCTTTTTGGTCATCCTTCTCCTTCTGGTCTGATTTTCTTTGGAGGTCATCTTTCATTCTCTTTATCTCATCTCTCATCTCCTTTGCCTCATCATTCATCTTCTTTGCCTCATCTTTCATTTCCTTTGCCTCATTTTCAAGTTTGTTGATTTTGGCTTTCAAGACACTATTTTCTGTTTCCAGATGACTTATCTTAGTTTTTAAGTTCTTTTCCCAGTTGTTTTCAGACTCTCTTAATTGTGTTTTGAATGGCATTTTGTGTTCTTCCAAAGCCTGTATCCAATTTGCTGGGATTTTTGATTTATTGCTTGATGATCCCTCCTCCTCTGTTCCATTTGCTCTTTTTTTCATTGCCTGTATAGAAGCTGTCAATTGTAATTTCTTTTTCCTTTTTCTGTTGTTTGCTCATATTTACCCCCTTCTTTATTTCCCATATTTGTGCTCTCGCTCCTCTCATTTTTTTTTGGTTTTGGGGTTTTCTGACAGTCTCCCCTCTTGGAACTTTGTCAGGAGATCTCTCTGTGCAGTCTGTGGGGGAGGGGTGTTGGAGTTTGAGCTTTCCTGTACTCTGAAGACTTTTGATGGGATTAAGTTCAGCTGGATTGGACTGGATGTGCTCTAAGGCCAAAACCTCCTGGAATGCTGGAGTAATATGGAGGGTCTCTGCCGCTGTGACCAGGCTGCCCACTCTGTGCTCCCTCTTCAGCTCCTTCCTTACTGCCTGTGTTTGAGGCTCTGAGCCTGGCACAGCCCTGCCCACAAGGTACACCCTCCAGACCAGCATCTTTGCCTGTCCAGAGGTTCCCACTGTCATTAGAGGCTTAGCACTTTAGGTGGGGTGGGAGGGGTCTTGGGACCTTCCTTCTGCCTTCCCCTTAAACCCGAGTGTTCTCGAATTCCAGCTTTGGGGATGTGGGGGCATGCCTTTTGAATTGAGTCTAGTAGGAGGGTTTTTTGGCTCTGTCTTGTTGTTAGGTTTGATTTTCAGTCTCCTCGGAGCATTTAATTTGTAATTGGTAAGGAAGGGTATTCAGAGGTCTGAACTTTTGCTGCTTCTACGCTGTCATCTTGACTGATGATACCTTGAAAGATCTTTTTAGAGCTCTTTCAGACTCTGTGTCCATTATATTTTTGTTTTGGACTATGTGAGTGTTTCCTTTACTTTCACTGTTGCCTTCCATTTCTGTACCTTGCTCTTTGTCTCCAGAAGTATTCTGTAAAGTTAAGTGCTTTTTTTTTTTGCTTGTTAATTTTTCCTATCTAATTATACATAGGCTCTGTTTTCTGGGAAGTTGGGGTATCCCCTTAAGCCTCAGTCCTTCCTTAATGCTACTTTCTGCTCATTTTCTTGGTTTTTACTAGTTTACCATATGTTCTTAGTATTAAGAGTTCTGAGCCCCCTCCCCCTGCTGATTCAATTGACCCTTGAGATGCAGATAGCTTAAAGAATTTCCTCACGCTTGAGTGTAAGCTTTTTATCTCAGTCTGAACTTGATCAGGCTTAGGCTCAAGTTTTTGGTCTCAAGGTGTTCTTGATTCAGTCAGGCACATCCTTGATTGCCCTGTACTCTAGCTCCACCTTTAGTTTTGGGCAAAAAAATCCTGGCAGTCTCTCCCTGAGAACTGTGTCCTCATCCCAAATTGTGGATTATGTCCTCATCCCAAGCCCAGACTGGGATTTATGATTTTTCTCTGGGCCCTCACCAATTAGCCACCTTCAGCCCAGATTGCTCTGGGCTGGGACTCTAGACTTCTCCACAGGTTTGACATTTCAAGAAGTATAGGTTGGCTTGGGCCACTATTTGTTCAGGCAGGATCTGAAGGTCTGACTATTAACCAGGGCTTAAGTTTGAAACCTGTATGAGCAAATGTGGGGTGGGGGTTAGGGGAGGTTGTGATTTGCTCTTGGCTTGCTCTTCACTCCCAGCTATAGCCTCCTGATAGCTCTGTTTTTCTTTTACCTCAGTTCCCCAGATGGTCTCTACTTAACTTTTGGGTTTTTCTTTCCTTAAAGGTTGTTTCACTCTGTCTCCCATTCCTGTATCTGTTTTGTGGTGATATTTCAATCTTGGTCAGAGTGGATTTTCATGGTGAAATGGTCCTGCTGCTCTAGTTACTCCTCCATCTTGGCTCCACCCTCAGAAGTCTGGATGTGTTACTTTCCAGGAATAAATATATAACATTCTCTCTTTCTGCTCTCTCTCATATGCTTTTATTCTACACACAAACAGTTATCTCTATCTCTATCTATCTTTCTATCTGTCTGTCTATCTACCTATCTAACTGTGAGAAGAGAAAAATTTCTTTGAATTGTGGGGCTAAATAAAGGAAATCCTATTAAATGAGGCCAGAAAGATTAGTTAGAATTAAGCTATAAATGGCTTTATAAGCTAAGCACATTTATATTTGCTCTTAGAGGTGATGGAGAGACAGTGGAGTCATTTGAGAAAAGGAGGTATATGTTCGGGTCATCACTTTGGAAAATTGTTTTGGCAGCTGTATATAGACTAGAATGGGGAGAAAATTAAGGCACAGAGACCAATTTGGAGGATTTGCATTAATTTAAGTGAGAACTTATAAAAGTATTTAAAAGGTGGTGGTAGTAGAGAGATCAGATGTGAGAGTTTGTAGAACTATAGATAGCAACATGTAACAAGTGACTGGCTGTGGGATGAGAGAGAATAATACTTGGTAATTTCAGTTCTGTTAATTATTTAAAAGTGAAAGTAATTTACTTTTTTTGTGACCTGTGACTTATTTTGAATTTCCATATTCATTTTTGTAAGCAAATAATCTTATAAAACTAAAAAACCCAAATAAATACCTAAATAAATAGGTGATAAATCTTATGTTTTCATGTACATTTCTACTCTGACAATTCTTTCTCTGGTGGTGGAGAGTATTTTTTGTAAAGCCCCCAGAATTATTCTGGATTGTTATATTACTGTTAATAGCAAAGTCCATCACATTTAATCTTTCCACAATATTGCTGGTACCATGTAAAGTGATCTGATTTCACTTATTTCACTCTGCATCAGTTCATATAAGTCTTTCTAGCTCTTTCTGATATTATTCAGTTTATCATTACTTATAGCAGAATAGTATTTTATCACCATCACTTAGCACAATTTGTTTAGCTATTCCCCAAATGAAAGATATCCCTTTAGTTTCTAATACCTTGCCACCAGAGAAAGAATAGCTATAACTATTTTTGTACAAACAAGTCCTATTCCATTTTTTTATATCTTTGGGATACAAACCTAATACTGGTATTACTGGATGAAAAGGTATGTATTCTTTTATAGCCCTTTGGCTATTATTCCAAGTTGCCTTCTAGAACAGTTGGATCAGTTCCCAACTTCACCAGCAGAGCATTAGTGTCCCAATTTTGCATCATTCTCTCCAACATTTATCATTTTACTTTACTGTCATATTGGCCAATCTGATAAGTATGAGGTTGTACCTCAGAGTACAAGAGGAATTTAAAATATTTTTCTTATCATTATTGATAGCTTTGATTTCTTCTGAAAACTGCCTATTCATGACCTTTGACCAATTATAAAGTGGGGAATGAGTTGGATACAAATGAATAAATTACATATTTCAGAAATGAGACATTCCATTATCAGAGAAGTTTGCTATAAATTTTTTTTCTTCCAGTTGGTTCTCTTTTAATCTTGGTTAAACTGGCTTTGTTTGTACAAAATCCTTTTTGATTTAATATAATCAAAATTATTCATTTATACCTTTTATTGTTCTTTATCTTTTGTTTGATCATAATTCTTCCCTTCTATAGTTCTGAAAGGTAAACTATTATATATTCTCCTAAATTGCTTGTAATATCACTCATTAGTGTGTGATTAGTAATTAGATTAGTAATATCACTCATAAATCATGTATCCATTTTGACCTTATTTTAGTATATAGACTGTGATATATTTATCTCAACATAATTTTTACCATACTGTTTTCCAATTTTCCCAGCAGCTTTTGTAACATAGTGAGTTCTTATTCTGAAAGTTAGGATCTTTGGGTTTATCACATACTAAATTGCTGAGGTAATTTATCAATAATCTATTCCATTGATCTATCTTTCTATTTCTGTTTTGATGAATACTGCTTTATAGTACAGTTTGAGATCTGGTACTAGTAGGCCACTGTCCTTCACATTTTTGTCATTACTTCCCTTGATATTCTTGAGATTTTGTTCTTCCAGATGAATTTTGTTATTATTTTTCCTAATTCTATAAAATAGTGTTTTGGGGGAGTTTGATTGGTATGGCACTGAAAAAATAAATTAATTAAAGCAGGATTGTCATTTTTATTATGTTAGTTCAGCCTATATATAAGCAATTAATGTTTTTCCAAATGTTTAGATCAATATCATTTGTGTGAAAAAAGCTCTGTAATTGTGTTCATATGATTCTTGTGTTTGTCTTGCTAAATAGATTCCCAAGTATTTTATATTGTCCAGAGTGATGTTAAATGGAGTTCTTTCAAACTGTTTCTCCTGAGTTTTTTTAAACATATAGAAATGCCCATGATTTATTTATGTGAGCTTATTTTGTATTCTACTAAATTATTTCAAGTAGTTTTTTTGTTTATATTCTAGGAGTCTTTTTAAGTATACCATCATGTCACTCACAAAGTGATAGTTTACTTTCCTCATTTCCTACTTTGATTCCCTTCAATTCTGTTTCTTCTTGAATTGCTACTGCTAGCATTTCTAGTAAAATATTAAATAGTAGTCATGATAATGGGCATCCCTACTTCACTCCTGATCTTATTGGGAATGCTTCTAACTTATCCCCATTGCAGATCATACATGCCAATTTTTAAAAATAAATACTACTTCTTATTTTAAGGAAAGGCCCTTTTATTCCTGTGCTTTCTAGTGTTTTCAATAGGAATGAGGATTGTATTTTGTCAAAGGCTTTTTGTTGATCTATTGAGTTAATATTCTGCACTCTATTTGTATCATAAAAAGAATTTGTTAGGACTCCTTCTTTGATTATTTTATTAAATAGTTTGTATGGTATTGGGATTAATTATTATTTAAATGTTTGATAGGATTCACTTGTGAACATTTTCTTAGGGAGTTCCTTGATAGTTTGTTCAATATTTTTTTTTCTGAGATGGGATTATTTAAGTATTCTATTTCCTCTTTTGTTAATGCAGGCAATTTATATTTTGTAAATAATCATCCATTTCACCTAGATTATCAGATTTATTGACATGTAATTGAGCAAAATAGCTCCCAAACATTAATTTAATTTCCTCTTGAGTATAGGTGAAATAATGCATTTCATTTTTGATGCTGATAATTTGATTCTCTTCTTTCTTTTTTTAATCAAATTAACCAATGATTTATCTTTTTAAATCTTTTTATAGACCCACCACCTTATCTTACTTATTAGCTAAATAATTTTTTGCTTTCAATTATATTAATTTCTACTTTGACTTTTAGGATTTTTTAATTTAGCCTTTAATTGGGAATTTTTAATTTGTTCCTTTCCTAGGTTTTTTTTTTTACTTGTCTGCTTAATTCCTTGATCTGCTTTTTCTTTATTTTATTATTCTAAGAATTTAGGGATATAAAATTTCCCTTAACTTCTTCTTTGGCTGTTTCCCACAGACTTTGATATGTTGTTCCCTCATAATCATTCTCTTTAATGAAATCATGATCTTTCCAATGATTTGTTCTTTGACCCACCTGTTTTGAAGATTTTGATTATTTAGTTTCCAATTGATTTGCCTTTCCATGGAAACCCATATTGATTATAATTTTTATTGCATTATGATCTGAAAAGGTTGCACTAATTATTTCTACTTTTCTGCCTTTGGTTGTAAAGATTTCTGCCCTAATGCACGGTCAATTTTTGTGTATGAGTTTTGATATTTTTTATATTCTATGTTTTGTGCTGATGAAAAGATTATACATTCCTTTTTTATCTCTATTTAATTTTCTCCAGATATATACAAAAACCTAAATTTTCTAAAATTTCATTCACGTCCTTCACTTCTTTGTTATTTTTTTTTGTTAGAGTTATATAGTTCTGAGAGGGGTAAGCTGAAGTCCCCAAGTAGTACAGTTAACTATTTCCTCCTTAAAATCCTTTAATTTCTCCTTTGAACATCTGAATGAAATACAATTTGATGTATATATTATTGATATTTAATTTTCTATGCTATTTTTCATCAAGATGTATTAATATTACTTATCTCTCTTAACAGATCTATTTTTTGTTTCAACTTCATCTGAGACCACAATTGAAGCCCAATAGCTTTTGTTCCAGCTTCCTACCTTTACTCTGGGTTAATCTGCCTTAGACATGTTTCCTGTAACAACATATGGTAGGATTGTGGTTTTTAATCCAGTCTGCTATCTGCTTCCCTTTATGGGTTAGTTCATTCCATTTACATTCACAGTTATGATTACCATTTGTGTTTTCCCTTCCATATTGATTTCTTCTTCTAATCCTGCCCTTTCTCCTTTCACTTTTCCCCTTCATACCAGTGTTTTCCTTTTAATCCCTTCCTCTATACTCCATGCCTTATATTACTCCCTTTCCCACCGCCACCTTCTTATTCCCCTTCAGCTTATCTATAGGGTAAAATAGGATTCTATCTTCCTCAATAAATCTGGTTGTTCTTCCCTCTCTGAGCCAATTCCAATGAGAGTATGATTTAAGTTCACCACCCCTATCCTGCCTCATTTAATAGTAGTGAGAGTTTTTCCCCCCGTACCTCTCTATATAATATAATTTAGTCCATTTTACTTTTCCCATTTCTCTTAGTACAATCCTCGTTTTCAGTCCTAGATTTTTCTTTTACATATCATCCTAAACAGATTACTACCACACCATCTGTCAATGTATACTTCTATCTACTATAGTAATTATATCAATCTTTAAAAGTTACAGATATCATCTTTCCATATACAAATAAAAACAATTTGATCTTATTTAAACCCTTAATCTCTTTTTTATTTCTTATTTACCTTTTTATGCTTCTCTTGAATTTTGTTTTTGGACATCAAATTTTCTGTTTAAGTTTGGCTTTTCTTCAGGAATGCTAGAAATCTATTTTATTAAAAGACCATACTTACCCCTGAAAGAATACAGTCAGTTTTGACAGGTGTGTGATTCTTGACTATAAATCCAGTCTCATTGCTTTCTAGAATATCCTAATCCAAGACCAGTCCTTCAAACTGAAAGCTGCCAGATCCTCAGTAATCCTAACTGAGACTCCATGATATCTGATTTGTTTCTTTCTGGCTACTTCTGGTATTTTCCCCTTGGTCTAGGAGCTCTTGAACTTGGCTATAACATTCCTGGGAGCTGTCATTTGGGGATTTATTTCAGGAGGTGATCTGTGGATTCTTTTAATTTCTAGGTTTCTGTGACACTACTTTGTTATAAATCAACTGATAAATAAAAAAAAACTATTCAGCATAAATTCACTTTATTTTCAACTGAATGCTATAACAACTAACAATAGTTTCATGTCATTCCCCCTTTCCTTCTAGTACAGTTCCTAAAATATTGCTTGGTTTTGGTTGCATTTCTAATAATGGCATCATATAACATGCCAACATTCTAAAGAGCAAGGATTTTTAAAAATTCTAATAAGTAAGACGATCATGGCCCCTTGCCATCTCATTTACAACACAAATATTTTTTTCATTGTAAAGAAATAATTTCCATGAATAAACTTTAAGGAATAAACTTTTATTAAAGAAACTTGAACTGTCCCCTCTTAAAAGGATTTCAAATTCTAGAGGGGCACAATTTTGTGACATTTTGTTGTATATTGTGAAGATTGGATTTAGCTATCTCCTGACTGTAACAGTGAAGGTACTTAGCTCTTCCTTTATAGTGAAGCTCAAAATGTAAGCTACAATCTATTTTTAGATTTTAACTACAAAAAGTTGTTAAGTAACTTTAAAAGGTGAATTAACCACAAAAATGTGTTAAGTGACTAAAAAGGTGAACTTACCAAAAAAGGTGTTAAGTAACCCCAAAAAGATATAATCTAACCAGAGAAAGTGAGAACTAAAGAGTGGGCAGTCCTGGAGAAAATCTAACCAAAGAAGGTGAGAACTAAATAATGAACAGTCCTGGAGAAAATACAAAGAAGGTGAGAATTAAAGAATGGGCATTCCTAGAGAAAAGTGTCTACTATGATTGGTAGACATGAAAATTTAGGGGAGGTGACACAAGAGAAAAAGATCTTTAAAAAGAGGACCAAAAAGGCAGAAGGTTTTTCATTCATTCGGGCACTGACTTGGAGGAACAACTGGAAGACAGACCGGAATACAGACACCCAGACTTCTTTTAGACTGTCACTGTTGGTGAGTGAAAGGCTGACTTAGTGACCCTGCCTTTCTGGAGGCATGAAGTCTCCAGGTAAGGCCCATCTTCTTGAGACTCTCTTCCACTGGCTGGGACTTAGAGATTCTAACTGGTATCAGAAGAAGCCAGTTTTCTCTCTCTCTCATTCCTTAATATCTTCCTTCTATTATAAATATTGTAAATAAACTACCATAAATTCCATTTACTTTAGTAATTCATTTTGGGATTTAGGAATTAAATTCCTAGAAATCACCTAATTAATATATTCAGAGTCCAACCACAATTAATTTTAACAATATGGATTATAAATAATATGTAAAACCAGAAACAGAACAGAACTTAAGAAATCTTACAACTTTGACAAGGTATCAAAACTACACAGACATTTTAAAAAATAAATAAGCTTTGGCAGTGACAGCCTAGAAAACTCTTCCAAAACTAATAATATTTCAGGAAATTCATACCAACTCACTCGAAAGAAACAGACACGGTAGTTGTTATTTGATTTAATTGGCCTATGTTTGTGGCAAGAAGAAACTTTTTAAAAGCTTTATATAGGTCAAAAGAAAAATGTTCTCATGAATGAAATTCAAAAATATAATTGAATATCTCAAGAAGGATCCAATCCAAGCTTCTCATAAATATCCGTGAAAATCAATAACTGGATCAATACAACTGTTGATTGTTGGAAGCTTTGACTATTAAAATGATCCAAATATAATATAACTCATTATTTTCTCAGATGCTAAGCCAATTACTTCATTTGATCTAGGAGTGGATTTCCTCCATTGGCTCTAGTGTGACTATTGACAGTAATGCTCTGATGCTGCTATAAAGCTTTCTGTGCCACCGTGACAGCTTTCCCCATAATTTTCCAGACATGTTCACTTGGTGGCTACCTCCAATACTTTCAAAAGACATTCTTTCATTATGTAGTGAAATTGTAAGACTCATTGGAAAACTTATGCTAACCAATTACTTGAAAGCCCAATACTCAACATATTAAATATTTAACATCTATCCTCCTCTTTGCCTGCTGTGCCAGTTCCATAAAGAAAGAAAGACCTGAGAATATTATATTCATGGTTTTCAAAAAATATGAAGAGTTCAGTCATTTTAGTAAAATTTGAGTCTTTATGACCACATTTGTTTTGTTTTTTTTGGGGGGGGGCATTGATATAGTGGCTTGCATTTCTTCTAGGTCTCATTTTACAGATGTAGATCTGAAGCATACAGTGTTAAGTGACTTGCCCAGGATCACAGAAGTAGAATTTAAGATCATATTTGAACTCAGGAAGATTAATCTTCCTGACTTCAGCTCTGGTACTCTCCACTTTACCACCTACCTGCCCTTAATATGAAAAAGAAAATGCACTAAACTTTTACTGTTTACTGAAATCCAAACAGTTATTAAACTCAAAAAGACAGTTTCCTTTACACTCTCTATCTTCTTGTTTTTCATTTAAGGGAAGTTAAAATTATAATGATCATTATCTTTCTCCTCTTCCTCTTTATTAAATATTATTAACCCTATTCAGGACTGCTTAGCCACCTTTGCTCTCTACCTTTCACCTCACTCTCACCTGTGACTCCAAGAAAATTCAGCATGCAGTGTGGTCACTCCTTGATAAAGCCATCTTCACTGGTTGGCTAAACCAGGTTGAGGGGAATTGACAGTCTCAAACCCTTCTGTGTGTTAGGGGGATGACTAACCCAAGGCTTCTTTTGGTAGAATGTGCAGATAAGAACAATTTGTTCCAATGGCTACATTACAAAGGCATCTGACTAGGTGCTGTGGAGTGCTTAGAGTACTGTCAGATGCCAAGGTCATCTACTACAAACTTGGTAATTGCCAGTTGTCCAGATTTTTTTCTTGCCATCAGACGTAATAAACTCTGGAAGAGAGAGTGAGGCTAACAACTTTGTGCAACTCTCCCTCACTTTAATACAATTTAGATGTAGTGAATTGGTTCTCTTCAATTCAATAAGGCTGAACAACATTATTATCAACAATTTTATTCTTAGAGATTTGACTCTAGCACTAGAAGGCAGGAGTCAAAAAGCCACTGCATATCAGGGGTAGATCTTGATCACAAGTTTTCCTAGTTTCAAGATTATTCTTTATTGCTTGTCAAATTGCCTTTCTATTAAAAATAGTTTTCTTAAAAATCTGAAGGGCAATGTGGAATATGAATATATATAAGAGAGGTTTATGGGCACAAATGTATACATGAATATCCCAAATGTGACTGTACTTTTTTTTCAAATATCTACTATATTACCTTAAATCAACTCTTTTTCTAGGCTAAAAACACCAAGTTTCTGCAACTTTCTGTTATATAATATGACTTCAGGTCCACTTGCCATCGTGAAATTCAGCACAAGTAGAACAGATTTCCCCAAATACCCACTGCTCTTAGGAATTTCTCTATTTTTGTTAAAGATATCACTGTACTTCCCTTTTGGGGCTCACAACTTTAGAATCATCCTTCAATTCTTACCTTTCCCCTATCTACACACCAATTGTTTTCTTGTCATGTCTTCCTTTATAACATCTCTTCATTCTGTAAAGATTAAAATTTAGGGGAGACTGAGGCAGGTAGAAATTAGTTTCTCTCTGCAAGGAGTATTATATTTTTTAGAGGTTTATTAAGGATTAAGGATTAAAGAAAATACAGGATAAGGAAAACATGCCTAGGCCAGAGGCCTAGACAAGACCTCACCTACATTATGGAAAGAGCCACATCTGCCCCAAAACAGAAGTCCCAAAAAAAAGAGAGACTCAAAAGCCTTTGAAATCATCTTAAATACCTTCTCTATCTTGCCCACCTCAGAATTCCGTGAGATTACAAAGCATTTTGGGGAAGTGGAGCAAGGAC
The DNA here is from genome assembly GCF_027887165.1 of Monodelphis domestica. Lineage (NCBI taxonomy): Eukaryota > Metazoa > Chordata > Mammalia > Didelphimorphia > Didelphidae > Monodelphis > Monodelphis domestica. Next base: position 390,675,069 of record NC_077229.1, read on the forward strand.
TTGTGGGGATTGAAGTCCAGAGTTTGTCAATGCGCCCAGCAAAACATTGGTTTGCTGTCTTTCTCTCTCCTCTATTTCCCTATATTTACAACTATCATAGTTTTCCTCTTAGTGGGTAAAAATTTTGTATACACTTACAGTTAGAATTTTTTGCAGTGCAGTACACTTATGTTTAGTGATCAATTGGGGAGACTAGTCCCCCAATCATTTTCAGGGGGGATTGTGAATTTTAAAATCTCCATCTTGGTCTAGCAACCAAATTTGTGCACACCCACACTACACAGGCACGTGCTAGTCAATGACAAATCAGAAATAACTAACTGCCCACCTGGGCTGTCCTAAGCCAAGCTTGAGCCACCATTGGCACTTGTGAGGCACAGGAAGTGATGGAGAGAGCAGCCTCTGGAATTTGCTCACTTCCTGTGGACAGGGCTAGATGGGAGTTGGTGTGAGGAGCTTGAACAGGGAGGAGGCCCGCAGACAGCTTCCCTTCAGATCGTTCATGTGAGTCAAGGGCTGTTTCCTTCTTTACCTTGGCCCCTTTGGGCCTAACTCCTTCTGGCTCCCTGCTAGAGGTTGAGTAAACCCTTTCCCTTTTCTCCTTTCTCCTTCTCTCCCTCTCCTTTTTCTTACTCCCATTGTGATTAAACCCACAATAAATTCCATCCTGACTTGAGTGTTTCATTTTAGGAATTTCATAATTAAATTCGTTGGCAGCCACAGTTTTAATACAACAATCTTAAAAGGTGAAATTTTCACTACAACAATTCCACCTTCTCACACATGGCTAATTAGCTCCTTGAAAATAGATTTTCTTTTTCACTGTTTAGTCCCCCAAATGCCTAACAAACTCCTTGGCATATAATAAGTACTGAATAATTAACTGCTCATTGACATGTAGTTGAATAGGTTTCACATAACTCACATGCTTGTGTATATGTCTTGAAGAGCCACTACTGATGATTATGGAAATGAGTCCAAAAAGCAACAGCAAGAAAAAAATAAGTTGAATTTGGGGAATCAATCATGCAACATTTTTATGACTTCAAGTTCCTCACTGAAAAATAAAAAAAAAACGTCTTTTCATACCCAGATTCTTCCTTTGGTTCTTATGGCTGTGAATCAGAAACTATGGTACCCAAGACTACAAGGAATTGAAATGGAAAGTCATCTAAAGCAGAGATGTCAAAGCAGTTACAAAACTCCCAACTGTATCACTAACCTAACTAGTAATTGGGAAATACAGTCATCTCTTGCTATATGGTAGTTTACTTATCATGAGTTCACTGAATCATAGACTTAATATATATATATATATCTGATTCTATATCACAGAGTTATACTTATTGTGACACACTATTGGCTGATGGATGAAAGGCGATCAAGCACAGCACTGTTTTCTGTATCCTGGGTGCTAATTGGCTCGGTGACTGTAGGTTAATAAAATTTTGGAAAAGGTTTATAGGAGAGTGGGAGGGGTTTATAAAGCCTTAAAATATATATAAATAATAAAATAAATATAATGCTTCTACTTTGGAGATTTTTACCTATCACGGGGGTCTCTGGAATCTAACTCCCGTGATAGATGAGCAATCACTGTATTACCATCATAAATAAAAATATGGTGCAAGACACTGCAAATTTGTGTTTTTTAAGTTTACATGTAATTCATAGTGATCCATTTTTTCCCCAAAGGATCATTATGGACATAAATTGACTGTAGCATATTGTCAATGAGAATATACGATAAAAAAGAAGTATGAGTGGAAGAAAGATGAATCTTGTAGTGAGATAATGAATGGAAACCCTGAGTGCTTCATTGCTCCCAATAATATCAATAAATTTTCAGGCAGGACCCTTGTGTATTATGTGGTTCTTATAGAAAATGTATGAGAAGATATGGGCAAGGATTTTCTTTTTTTTAAAAAACCCTTACCTTTTGTCTTAAAATTGATTCAAAGTTCCTTTTCCAGGACAGAAGAGTGTCAATTAGAGTTAAGTGACTTACTCAGGGTCAAAAAGCTAGGAAGTATCTAAGGCCAGATTTGAACCCAGGGTTTCATGTCTCCAGGTCTCTTGCTTTATCCATTGAGCCACCTTGTTGCCCCTTTAGACAAAGATTTTCCATTATTATTATTTTTTTTACATTATTTGAGGGAGGACTCATATCTCCGATATCATGGATTCATTAAAATCCTGAAATAGTCTCACATCCAATATTTTAGCTTTCCTTTTCTGTAATATTTATGTTTGATAAACATTGCATCTATTTCTTCATCAAAGTTCATTGTGAAAAATGTTTAATGGGAGCAGAAGAAGATGGAGCCTTTTAGAATAGCACTATGAATCCCTCTTCAAAATTCAATTTTTCTATTAATAAATATTATTTGGCTATGGCCATTCCAGCTTTTCTGGATTCACTTAACTACATTGTTATACAACCTATATTCTTCTAACTTGTCAACAAGGTTACTATGAACATTTTATCAATTCCTTACTATAAATCAAATATGAATTAGCCAAAATATTCACAGTTCAACCTTTGCCAAAAGAGAAAGTGAAATGAATTATCTTCTCCCCAACTTTAAAAAACTTATCATGATCCTAGTGATTTTCATATAACTTTCTTTGGTCTTACAAATCATCAGTTTAATAACAAACTTTGGAAATGGGGGGGAGGGTTTGGAGGGAACATTAAATGCTGGTCAAAAATATAAAGACCCCATTTTTGCTCTCTTGGAAAATTAAGATATTTGCCCAACTACAGGCTTTTAACACAACTTTTATTTATGATTATAATACAGATATCTCTTTTTGTAGCCCTCAATAAACTCTAGCCACATCTGTATTTCTCTGAATTAATAGATTTAAATTCATTTAGAGTTGTTAGGTGTTATTTTACTGTTGAGTTGGTGTGATGAAGGGGATGGGGAATTGGCCTCCAAATCTAGAAAAAAATGGATTCAAGTTCTGCTCCTGACCCATTAGCTATGTGACCCTGAACAAGTAGTTTAACTTCTCAGTGGAAGCCAGGTAAAGCTCTAAGACAATATGTTGCAGGACTGTGAACTGTGTGGGTAAAGAACATTTTTCATCAGAAATCTTCTTGTACAATGATACCATAGGTTCAGTCAGAAGGAAAATTATTTTATTTTATTTTATTTTATTTTATTTTATTTTATTTTTAACTCTCACTTCATAAAACTTTGACTATAATTCCCTCTGAGATGTGTAGCCTGGCTTGGTGGCTAGGTAAAACTTATCTATGCTTTCCAGACAGAAGATGATTCTCTTTGAAGGAGAAAAATGGAAGAAAAAGATCAGTTCAGTAGTTCTGTTTTTTCTTTGTGGTTCATTAATTTTATACCCATAAATCTTTTCATTCATAATTTTCATTAACTGTATTTTCTCATATTCTACTTGTTTGACATCTAGAGTTAATCTCAATTAAACAGAATATTAAAATGCTTTGTAAATATTAATCTAAAAATTGAATAAATCAGAACATATTTCTTAGGTATTCTGGATAAATTGTAGTTTATCCTACATATCTTAGTTTAGTCAAAATATGTAAATGATTTGAATCTATAAAATAAATATATTAGTTAATGTCCAGCTGTTTCTCTAGGGAGCTATTTCTCTCCATGTGGTAGTTCATGTGAAGGTCCATTTCACTTCCCAGGCCTTTAAAGTATAAAGCATTTTCCCTTAATCCTATGTGTAGGTGGGAGGCATACGGTCCAGCTGTGTATATAGTAAACCTAAATTAATAACATTTTGAAAACATACTTTTTTTCAAAATTTCCCCTTAAAAGAGGGAAACATTACCCTTTGCAGGGAAATAGGAAAAAAAAAAGTTGCCTCATTCAGTCTTTGCCCTAATCACTGATCCTTTTAACTCTTTTAAAGAAATCATTTCTCTATTACTATAAAATTAAAATTTTATGAGTGAAAAGTGCATTGAATCAGAAGTTATCTAAGCAAATGAAATTTAAAGTGTTTTTATTTCTATCTATATGGTACATATGATAGTTTTATTAAGGAGGTAGGTATTTCATGAAGCAAGGGGATATAAGAAAATAGAAAGAATGAAGGAGGAAGGGTGGAGGAAATCCGGCCTAATCAGAGGAACTCAACTGTGTAGGATTCTTTCAAGCTAGACCACCCCAATTCTTCCTTCTGATGTCTAGGCCACTTGGGTGGTTAAGGAGATTATTAGTCAATATCTTAATTAGTTTAAAAGTGGGCCACAAGGGTAATATTTATGTTTTCAAAAAATGCTCTATTGGGAAGTATGAAGGCCAATAGGGATAGGAAAATGTGGTAATCAAATTCAGCATAAATTTGAAAGAAATCTACCAAAAAAACCAACCAAAGAAACAAAAAAGAAGTCTGAGAAAGCCAGCATGACAAAACCTGCTATAAAGTCAGCTTGCTAAGTGAAATGTTGTAATGAGAATGGCTAGCAAATAAAGATGACAAATGAACTTTGCAAAAAAAAAAAAAAGAAATACAGAGCTAATGTAATATTTATTTATAGAACTAGGGCACACAGCAGTAGAAAGCCTCAATTGCACTAGTAAAACAACACCTTTGTAACAATCTGGAGCAACTTAATGATGTAAGACTTTGGCTATCACCCCACAAAGGTTCTGCATGAAATTCCCTGGGAGGGAAACTTGGCCACTCATTTAAGAGAAAGTCTTCTTTCCTCTCCTTATTCTGTCCACTCTTTCCAAAGGAGCAGTGACATTTTCTTCCTATAAGTCACACAATAATATTACTTAATATGTTATAAAATGTCTATAACATATCACACAATGGAAAAATCCATACAAAATGTCAGTCATGTAACTATTGAGTCACATCTGTCTTTCATTTTAATTTTCATGCAAAAAGGATCAAATCCTGCATTAGAAGCACTCAAACATACTCTGGCAAGATTTTGTTTGACAATCAAGAACACTATTGAATTTGCATATTTGGGATAACTTATACCTTTATTAAACCTTTCCCTTTAGAATGTCTACTCACTGAGGGCAAAGACTGTTTTGTACTCTCTTTATATCCCTAGCATTTAGCACAATATTTAAATATAATATGCACTTAATAAGAGATTTTTGAACTGTTTGCCTGAACCTTCCTCCTCAAATATTTTATATGCTCACATAGTAGCATTGCAATGGCTAACTTAGATCATGTTGGCAGAGATCAGTAAGATCAAGGTGAAAATTGATGATCAAGGTGTGGAAATGTCAGCAGGACTCACCATCATTATCTTCTAGAAACAAGTGCTTCTGCCTTCATCTTCTTCACCAAATCAGTGAAGAGTAAGGGCACTGTCACAAACCCAGCCAGCTCATTTTCTACTGTGACAGACCATAAGACACAAAGTTTTAGGGATTAGAAAAAATCAAAACAAAACATTATTCTTTTTCCCCATGTAGAAAAGCACTAACATACATAACATAATGTACGATTCCTTTCTGAGTTAGTTTGACATTACTGTTTTCAGGCAATTTGAAGAAAATTTAATGTATGGAAATCCCAAATAACAATTTCTAAGGAAGCACTGAGAACATGCATCTGTAGACTCTACAATTCAATATACTCAAGTGACTAGAACAACCCACACCCATTATTGTGAGAAATGCTCTCAAAGAGCTTTAACTGCAAAGGTGAGAATTTAGCTCTCATTTGCATAGGATGAAATTGAACTGGAATAGATGCTGATACACTATTCCATAAATTCCAACTTTTAAGCCATGGAATGATTCTGAATTCTTACTTTAGAACTCAGGGCATAAAGGCCACATGAATTCATGTTATATTTCATCACACTTCATTTTGTGGAGAGGTCACTCAGGGAGGGAATATACGAGAAGGTTATTTTAAGAATTCTAAGGAATCCATGGTTAAATGAAAGCACAATTATTACTTGGAACCTTAGGGGACCTATGTGGACTTTGGGTGTGGTGATCTTCATGATTTTTCCCCTACATATACATTTATAAAATCTTCAGAGTAGAAAGATCAATATGTTAATGCTTTCTCTTAAAAAATTAAATTGTAGACATAGGATAAAAATTCAATTAAAAGTAGAAACAAATTCTGCATTTTGACTAAAGCCAAATATTCTTAATTTAAAGCAAAACTTAATGAAGTAGCAAGTAGAGTTTAAATATTTATAGATTTGAGTGATATTGAGATGAAGCATAAGCTAAGGAATATGTCCTACTTTTATAGGCAATATCCTATGCTTACAAATACATTGGAGACGATTGAGATCTTCCATGCCTTCTTATTATCTTTCTTGCTCGTGTTTTATTATAAATTTATCAAAGAGTATATTCTGAATTTATTTTTTATTTCTTTTTCCCCTTAATATTTGATGGAGCCTGTTGTAGCATGTAGTTTTCCATCTATTTTACTTTCAACTTTCATTTTGTGACCCACCTTACATCCTTTTCTAGGCATACATGAACTTAGTATTATATTTTATACCACGTCCCTGAAAGTTATTGCTGGAAATATGCTGCAATGAACTTAAACTTGCGTTAAATATGGTTACTCACCACTGAATGCTCTTTACTTTGCAATGTCCTTGCTAAATTTTGATGCCTAGAACTGAATTCAACACTGCTAATGTGATCTGATTATTACAAAATACAGAGAAGTTATCACTTCATTACACTATTGAGTTTCTAGTACTAAAAACTGATGTCTTTCTTTTTTTCACAGAAAAAAAATTCTATGAACCTATATCAGATTGCTTACCATATCAGGGATTAGATGAGGGAGGGAGGATGGGAAGAGGGAGTTAATTTGAAACTCACAATTTTTAAATTTTAAAATTTAATAAAAATTGTTTTTAACATGTAATTTGGGGGAAAAGAAAATATTTTTTTAAATGCTGCCTAAATACAACTGCCATTCTAATTGTGAAATTTAATTTTTGGACCCAAGTTAAATATTTTCCAGTTTGTCCCTGTTGAATCTTCTCCTACTATAGGTTGTCTATTGGTTGGGGCCAGACCCAAACCCTCAATCCAATTAGGAATCAATTGATTTTATATATAATAAATATACAAATCTCCTTTCTAGCCCCAATCATCCTTTCTAGGATTTTGGTTCTATTGTGTATGACCAGCATGAATGGGTATTTTGAGAAAGATCCCTTTCCCAGATAACTTTCTGTATAGTACTTCTTGCTCTTTTCCTTTTCCTATTTGGTTAATGATTCACCCTCCCTTCAATTCCTTCCCTTTGTTAGAGGAAGCCATGATTTTCCCCTCCACTCCAATTCTCATGCCTACTCCTTCCTCCTTTTAGTAGTCTGGACTCCTTAACTCCCTTTTCCTCCTTGGCATATAGCCATACTCATACCTCCTAGATGAACAGTCAGTCACTTATTATACTCTTTATTATAAAAAAAAATGGAGAATCTATTATGCCATAAGAAATGGCAAACAAGGGATCACAAAAATCCTGGAAAGACTTATATGAAGTGTTACAGAGTGAAGTGAGCTGAACCAGGAGAATATGGTATACAATAACAACAATAATGTATGATAATAGGCTGTAAATGACTTAATTCTTACCAACAAGGTAAAGATCCAGTACAACTCCAAGAAATTCATGCCATAGAAGGAACAGAGTCCAAATGCAAATGGAAAAATAAAAGTCTTTATTTTCTCTGTAAATTTTAGTCTAGTGTATGCACTATGCATCTTCTTTAACAATATGATAGCCATGTAAATATATATTGTTTGTTAATATATGTATAAGCTATATTATTTTACTTGCCTTCCTTTGGAGGGGGGAGGTTTTGGAGGGAGAACAAAAACATGGATTGCAATATATCAGAGAAATAATATTAAGAAATTACTTTGACATGTATTCTGGAAAATAAAATTTATTAAAGAAAAAAAGAAAGAGAATCATCAAACTTTGCCATCTACCCTTTCACTACACTTTTCATACTCCATGCAATGACATCTGACCAGCCATTGTATACCAATTATTTCTATGTCTTGCTATCTACTCTGCAACTTTATCCTCATATATGTTGTCTCCCTGAATTTTGATGTAATTTCTTTGAATACAGGAACTGATTTGCTTTTCCACTGGTATCACCTATGCTAAGAGCAATGCTTTTCACATAGTAAGTACTTAAGAAGTCCTTTTTAGTCATTCATTTCCTTGAATTTCATCTTATTTGATTCAGTTCAATGCTCAATAATGTCAAAATATTTTTGGATTTTTACAAGTCTCCATCCTTTCTGTGTTATCTATGTTTCCCAGCTTTTCTCATCAGAAAATTAAATGAACATTTTATCCATGACTTAACAAATCTCTGGACAAAAATGCTAAATAGTACAATGAAGGTCAGATGCCTGGGATACTTCAAGGAGAGGTCCTGCCAATCAAACAATTAAAAATTGACACCCACACTCATGATGAAAAAGGCTATTCACCACCATAGAAGGACTGACATTGTCTGAATGCAGATTGAAACATGCTACTCTTCACTTTATTTCCTTCATGAATTTTGTGTAGTGTAAGTGATTTATAAGTGTAAGTTGTTTCACAAGATGATTGTAGAAATATATATTGTATGAAAACACTTGTACAACCTCTACCATACTTCTGCTTTCTTGAGGAGGTAGAAAGGGTGGGAGAGAACATGGATTGCAAATATCAGAAAACAAATATTAAAAGTTGTATCAATGTATAATCTGGAAAAATTAAAAATAACCATTATAAACTCTTTCATTTCCATTATTCATAACCCCCTTAATCCATTTAATTATATTTTTATCTAGTGAATTTGTCTTTTTCACAACAATGTTAAAGCAAATATTTTGTTAAAATTGATTTAAACTATGTGTATGCATGTTCCTAATCTACTAGTTCAGTTAATGCTATTTTAAAAAAGCTGACAAAGTAAAGTTTATCTGATATAATTTTTTTTCTTGATCCAGCTCTTTGTAATCTTATAATCACTAGTTTTTTTCCAAGATGTTCACTTAATTAATGATCCATTTGAGAATTTTGCCAAGTCAATCTCAATGGCCTGCAATTTGTGGATTTTATTCTCTTACTTCTCTCTTCCTTAAAAAGAAAAAAAAATATATATATATCCATTTCTTCAGTCTTGTGGTGCCACCTTTCTCTTTCTTTTTCATGATATTTTAAATATCAATGAATGGCTCAGTGATCACATCCACCATCTTTCAATACCAAAGGATGAAGTTCATTTGGACAAAGATTCATCAAAGGCAACTAATGTTCTCTCACTATCTTCTTAATTATCTTTGGTTATCAATTCCCTGTTTACCATTTGTGTTTTTTCATTTCCTGTGCAAATTCCATCTTCTTTGTCAGAGAAAATATGTCAGGAATTAAGTAGCATTGCATCTTCTCTGTTGTCAGTTGCTATATGGACTGGCTTCTTGTTAGACCCTATCAGACAGAAAAGACTATGTTTGTTTGACCTCTGATTGATTTTCTTATGTGCTGGGAAGTTCCAAAGTACTTAATATTTGTTTAGTCAACTTCATTTAGGAAGGGAATGCAAGCTCTTATGATTCTCATCAGCTTAGCAAACTTCTTCTAATCTAGGTATGTAAGGCTATCAAATTTTGCTATTTATAATGTTCTTGTTGTCAAAAAGGCAGATGTCACAGTCTAGACCACTTTCTCATTGAATATCCCCCAAGTTCTCCTCCCACTCAATTCCTGTAAATTTGTCATCAATAATCATTAGATGTACAGATATATAGGCTTTCAACTGAAGTCCTTGCTATACCCAAGCCACCATTTGTTTGTGCATCCAGGGGACTGTAAGGATAGGGAGCCACTTTATTACATGCCTGTGAGTTAAGAAACTAGCTGACTCATAATCCTTTGAAAACTTCTGTTCCTTCTAGGCGCCTCACCTATAATCACCTCACAATCATCATTTTTTATATCCACTCCAAATGGCAATCCTATTCATTCTTTAACCTTTTCTCTAGCAGAGCTAAAAAAAAAGATTGTTTTTTGCCCTTATCTTCCCTCAACAGTCAGTCTCAACTTGTTCTGAGCTTCAGCACTGCTGAAATTGTTTTTAAAGTACTGTCATAATTTTGTATGCAGCCATTTATACTTGCTCTTGCTCCCATCTTCTGTTCTTTTCTTCATAAGTTTTACATTTGATATTGAGTTACTTGTGAGGACATACCAACCTCTTTAGACAATTTATGTTTTTTCTCCTCATAGAAATTTTTTTCCTCTGAGTACTTTCAATTCCCATTATTAAGAGTTTCTTGCCCTAATAAGTCTAACTTCCAATTATAGAATTTTAGACCATGATTTATGATAATCCTTTTCAACCAACCTATGAAATCTGCTTTCACAATATCTTTGGTGCATGCCAGATTATTACCTTTTTTCCTTTATCACAAACTTTAGAAGAGAGTGTTACTATTATTTCCACCCTGGCCATGAACTTCTTCCTGTTAGTGACTCAGATCAAGTATAGAATTTCCTTCATTTCTATCTACCTTTCCAAAGATAGGACTTCCATAAAAACTAATCAAGAAGTCATTAACCACTGTTTTTGATAGACGTCTACAAGATGTCTGGATAGAACTTGATTAGTTCCTTTTCGCGTTTCTATGCCAGCTTTGTAATGTTTCCTAAAACACATTTATTTTCTCTTTCTTTTAGGTATATTGATGTATGCAATGTGAAAATTGCTTCTGATTTCCCTTCTACCAATCTTTACGAAATATCGGGCACCATGTTTATGTTTCCCTGACATGGAGAAATATAGAGAAAATTTTCCATATTATAATATGCACCATCAGCACTAAATTTTACCTTATTCTGTTTCTTTTGAATAAGGTATGCCCATCTAGAACTAGATTCTACTCGATAATTTTTCCCATCTGTGCTACCTAAAAGGTTGACTCTTGTACCAGGGCCTCTAATTCTTTTTTTTTTTTTTTTGCTAAAAACTCTGAGCATTCATGTATAGACATTTAAGACCACAAATTTTAGTATTGTCTCCTTTCTGGGGTTTTACTCTCAAATACTTTACTGAAATCCAGAAACAATAAGCACAAGACATTGCTCTCTACCTCTGTATCTCATATGACTATGAGATATGAGCAATTTAAGTTGGTAGAGACACTAGCAGTGATTTAGTCTAATACCCATTTTAGAGATGAGGAACCTGAGACTGATAGAGGTTAAATATTTGTACAACATGACTAACTAGTAAGTGATAGCTACAGAATTTAAATCCATGTCTAATGACAAAAACTAACATTTTCTTTTATGCTGCTTATTGTAGAAAATAAAATCTGAATGCCTTATTTTCTTTTCATATTTTCAATATTAAAGAGGATTTGCACAACCAGATTTGTCAGGAACCATGGAGAATATTATGCCAACATCCTTCTCTCTCCTGTGCTTAGAAATGAACCAGGTGAGAGGACTTTAAAAGTGGCCTCAGTGGCAGCAGCATGAAAAAACAAAACGGCATTTGTTGTTTCAGAGAAAGAGAGAACCCAGTCATCTGTGCAGGGTGAAGCCATTTATCTATTTACAGTAAAGTTAATAAAGGATTAGCAAGAAGAAAGAATCATCCCTTAATTACTGCCACTCATCCATGTCATTAGGGAAAGTAGAAAATAAACACTGGTACTGAGAAGACAGGAGAGGGGTCACTATAAAGTCAGGTTAGGCATTACTATGGCAATCTGTCTCAAGGATCCATAACAGCCTAAAGAAGCAGTCAGGGAGAACTAGACTGGTGAAAGCAGCCCCTGTATTTAAACGACTACAATTGGCCCAAGGCAATGGTCCACAAACACTCTAACTCCCTGGAGAAGTAGACCAGCCAAGGTATTTAATAGGCCAAAGAGACAGGCAGATAAAGAGGTGCTTTCATGTTACCTTGTGCTGCAGACGTTGCTATGATACCTTACCTCCCTAGAAGCTTGCTACATAGTATTTTTTTTTTATTCTGAAGGGCAGATATGAAATCCATTACTTCTGAAAAAATAAATTTCTAACCTTTATTTTCAAAGTTCATGGATAATTTCAGTGTTAATGAAAAGATGAGCAAACAATTAAATTAGAAGTGTGGTCTAAGTTGCCTCTTTTCCTCCAGATTGTCTTGTATAATAAAACCAGAATCACAGAATTTTTGAGATTGTGAGACCTCAATGCCCAGGATTCCCATTATAATAATCTGATAAATGAAAATTCAGTATTTGCTGGAAGACTTCCAATAAACTCATTGCTTCCAAAGATAAGGTCATTCCACTGATTGAGACCTGAAAATAATGTTTGAGAATTTTCCTTGACATCAAGGCTAAATTTGCCCCTTTGGGAATTACAGTGATTATTCCTAGATATGTACTCTGGTGTCAAACAGAACGATTCTCATCTCTCTTTAACTGCCTTTTAAAAACTTGAAGGCAGCTTGCTTATTACCTCCATTCCTATCCTTTACCCCACTCTAGCAGACTATCAGATGAAACTGATTGTTGGTCTTAGGGAGATAATAATTATCATATTAAGGACATATTTGTTTATTTGTAAGCCTTTTAGGGTCTTATTTTATAAAACATGCATTTTAAATATTCTCACAAGCTTTTTTCTGTATATCTTGCTGTAATACATATTTATTATTTTGTTATTAATATGGTCAATTACTTTAATAGTTTTCTTAATATTGATCAGTCCTCCATTTCTGGTACAAATGCAAATTAGATCTAAAGTAATACATTCATAAAATATTGATATATTTACTTCTTACTAATATTTTAAAATTCTTACAATTATATTCAAATGGGGTATTTGTTTAAGTTATCCTATCTACGTTTTGATTCTATTGTTTGATCATCAAAAAAATCTGCAGTTCAGAAGGAATTTCTCAAGATCTCTTTTTCCCTATTTTTCTAAATAATCTGTATAATAGTGGAATGGATCTTTGTTTAGATATTTGATAGATTTCACATAAATTTCTATAATACTTTTTTTTAATCTTTTGGTCACTATGGGATTTTATTAGTGTTCAATTTCTTCTGTAAAAATGAGATTAGTAAAGACTTGTTCTCCTAGCTTTGGCATTTTCTATTTTTGTAAATGTTCTTTTATTGGATTTAGGTTGTCAATATGATTGGCATATTATTTGACTCAATAGTTTTAAAATAATTTCTTTTATTTCTTCATTATTTGGAAATCATCCTTTTTGACACCAGTAATTTTTTTTCTTTACACATTTAATCCAATTAGCTAATGTTTTATCTATTTTACGTTTTTAGAAATATCTCTTTGTTTTATTTATTATTTCAATTTTTTCTTTTATTTTTGTTTAACTCTAAATTGGTTATCTTTATTTATACTTAAGTATTTAATAAGTTTTTTTAATTCATTAGATTTCTAGGTTTTTTTCTTCATTGTATCCCAAATATACCCTTTCTTTTTAAAAATGAAAATGTAAATAGAAATACATTTTTTTCTAGAAACAGTTTTGTCTACAGACAAGAATTTTTATTTTTTTAATTGAAATTATTTTCATGAAAGTATAGATTATTTTGTGATTTGTTCTTTGACTTGCCTGTTCTTTAGGAATAATTTCTTTGGTTTCCAATTATATTTTAGTACTTTCTTTAACCCATTAATGAATATAATTTTGTTGCATTTTAACAAATAAAATGTATATATATTTCATGTTCATGCATTTCTGAATTTGTTTCTGAGACTTTTATACCCAAATATGTAAGCAATTTTGTAATATGCAATGTATTCCTGAAAATATGCATACTTATTCATAATAAAATTTGCTCAGTCTGTTATATCTTTTTTTCTTTAAATAATATTTTATTTGATCATTTCCAAGCATTATTCATTAGAGACAAAGATCATTTTCTTTCCCCCCCCCCCACATAGCCAATGCGTGATTCTACTGGGTATCACATGTGTTCTTGATTCTAACCCATTGCCATGTTGTTAGTATTTGCATTAGAGTGTTCGTTTAGAGTCTCTCCTCTGTCATGTCCCCTCAACTGCTGTAGTCAGGCAGTTGTTCTTCCTCGGTGTTTCTACTCCTACAGTTTGTCCTCTGCTTATGGATTGTGTTTTTCTCCTAGATCCCTGCAGATTGTTCAGGGACATTACACCACCACTAATGGAGAAGTCCATTACGTTCGATTATACCACAGTGTATTAGTCTCTGTGTACAATGTTCTCCTGGTTCTGCTCCTCTCGCTCTGCATCACTTCCTGGAGGTTGTTCCAGTCTCCATGGAATCCCTTTACTTTATTATTCCTTTTAGCACAATAGTATTCCATCACCAACATATACCACAATTTGTTCAGCCATTCCCCAATTGATGGGCATCCCCTCGTTTTCCAGTTATTGGCCACCACAAAGAGCGCAGCTATGAATATTTTTGTACAAGTCTTTTTGTCCATTATCTCTTTGGGGTACAAACCCAGCAGTGCTATGGCTGGAGATCAAAGGGCAGACAGTCTTTTATCGCCCTTTGGGCATAGTTCCAAGTTGCCCTCCAGAATGGTTGGATCAATTCACAACTCCATCAGCAGTGAGTTAATGTCCCAACTTTGCCACATCCCCTCCAGCATTCATTACTTTCCTCTGCTGTCATGTTAGCTAGTCTGCTAGGTGTGAGGCGATACCTCAGAGTTGTTTTGATTTACATCTCTCTGATTATAAGAGATTTAGAACACTTTTTCATGTGCTTATTAATAGTTTTGATTTCTTTATCTGAGAACTGCCTATCCATGTCCCTTGCCCATTTATCGATTGGAGAATGGCTTGGATTTTTTTGTACAATTGATTTAGCTCTTTATAAATTTGAGTAATTAAACCTTTGTCAGAGGTTTTTATGAAGATTGTTTCCCAATTTGTTGTTTTCCTTCTGATTTTAGTTACATTGGTTATGTTTGTACAAAAGCTTTTTAATTTGATGTAGTTGAAATTATTTATTTTACACTTTGTGATTCTTTCTATGTCTTGCTTGGTTTTAAAGTCTTTCCCCTCCCAAAGGTCTGACATGTATACTTTTCGGTGTTTACCCAATTTACTTATGGTTTCCTTCTTTATGTTTAAGTCACTCACCCATTTTGAATTTATCTTGGTGTAGGGTGTGAGGTGTTGATCTATTCCTAGTCTCTCCCACACTGTCTTCCAATTTTCCCAGCAATTTTTATCGAATAGTGGATTTTTGTCCCAAAACCTGGGATCTTTGGGTTTATCGTATACTATCTGGCTGAGGTCGCTTTCCCCCAGTCTATTCCACTGATCTTCCTTTCTGTCTCTTAGCCAGTACCAAATTGTTTTGATGACTGCTGCTTTGTAATATAGTTTGAGGTCTGGGACTGCAAAGCCCCCATCATTTGTGTTTTTTTTTTTCATTATTTCTCTGGATATCCTTGATCCTTTGTTATTCCAAATGAACTTTGTTATGGTTTTTTCTAAATCAGTAAGGAAATTTTTTGGGAGTTCCATGGGTATGGCACTAAATAGATAGATAAGTTTGGGTAGGATGTTCATTTTTATTATATTGGCTCGTCCTATTTGTGAGCAGTTAATGTTTTTGCAATTGTTCAAGTCTAGTTTTAGTTGTGTGGAAAGTGTTTTGTAGTTGTCTTCATATAGTTCCTGTGTTTGTCTCTGGAGATAGATTCCTAGGTATTTTATTATGTCTAAGTTGATTTTGAATGGGATTTCTCTTTCTAGTTTTTGCTGCTGAGCTGTGTTGGAGATATATAGAAATGCTGATGATTTATGTGGGTTTATTTTGTATCCTGCAACTTTGCTAAAGTTGTTGACTATTTCAATTAACTTTGTGGTTGAATCTCTAGGATTCTTTAAGTAGACCATCATGTCATCTGCAAAGAGTGATAACTTGGTCTCCTCCTTGCCTATTTTGATACCTTCAATTTCTTTATCTTCTCTAATTGCTACTGCTAGTGTTTCTAGTACACCGTCAAATAGTAGAGGTGATAATGGGCATCCTTGTTTCACTCCTGATCTTATTGGGAATGCATCTAGTTTATCCCCATTGCAGATGATATTAGCTGATGGTTTTAGATATATACTGTTTATTATTTTTAGGAATGGCCCTTCTATTCCTATGCTTTCTAGTGTTTTTAATAGGAATGGGTGTTGTATTTTATCAAATGCTTTTTCTGCGTCTATTGAGATAATCATGTGATTTTTGTTGGTTTGCTTGTTGATGTAGTCGATTATGTGGATGGTTTTCCTAATATTGAACCAGCCCTGCATCCCTGGTATAAATCCTACTTGATCATGATGGATGACCCTTCTGATCACTTGCTGGAGTCTTTTTGCTAGTATCCTATTTATCAGTCTGTTATATCTAACTCTCTTTTTTTATAATGACTGTTTGCTATACCTACAACGCTCTTGATCCTCATATTCATCTCAGAATCCTTAGCTTTTTTCAAGTGCAGGCTTATGCATCTTCTATAAGCAGCTTTTCTGATTCCTAGCTCTTAGAGTCCTTCCCCTCCAGAAGTGATGATGCTTATAATTATTTGTTTCTGCATTATATAAATTCACCATAATGTCATTCTCTGAGGTCAAGGACTATTTTCCACTATATTTTACTGTGCACTCTTTAACACGAAAATCTTTGTAGTTTAATATTTTCTTCTTATATTGATTTGGGAGCTACCCAAATATGCATTGTTAAGCTTCCCTCCTGCCTCCTCATAGTGTTATTTCATTGTCTCATTCCTCTAACTACCTGCATTAAAGTGCCTTGTCACCTGTTGCTGAAGTTGCAAAAATTCTTAGATGTGACTGTCTGAATGAATCAAAGAATCATAGATTGAAAGTTATAAGGGATCTTACAGGGCATCAAGACCACCAACCCATTCATTTTATTAAGGAGGAAACTGGGGCACAGAAGTGGTCAAGTAACTTACTCAAACTTTTAAATATGTGACGGGATTTGAATTTAGAATTTTCTTCACAAAAACTCCAATGATCTCTCTAATATGTCATGCTGCTCATTCTTGTCTTCATCTTATTGTATGGAAGGCTTTCTATGCAAATATTTATGAAATTGCTAAGTGATGTAGTAGATAAAGAGCTAGACTTCAAGAAGATTTGAGTTAAAATCCTGCCTCAGACACTTACTAGCTGAGTAACTGGGCAAGTAACTCACCCCCTCTTCACCTTGGTTATCATATTTATAAAATTGCTATAATAATGGCATCTATTTCAAAGGGTTGTTGTGTGGAATAGTTGAAAGAATACATACAAAGTGCTTTGCAAACCTTAAAGTACCATATATACATATAAACATTATCTGCATATTGGATACAGTCAGGTTATTTAGGGCTCAGAAAAATTGATAGGAGTGCACAGATGATTCAGTAGCAGACAGGAAGCCTTTGAAAACTCTTGGGAAGGCTACTGTCATGAAAATAGCATCTTAGAAAGGTTATTTTGGTAGCAGTATATAAGACACATTAAACACCAAGGAGCCTAGGTGTTTAATGAGTGACCAACTAAGAGACTTTGTAAGCTAGAAGTAAAGTAAAGACAGTCTAAACTTTGGGAAGGTAGCAGCATTAGTAATGGAGAAGAAAGGAGGAATATTGTAAAAGAAGACTCAGATCTTGGTAACTGATTAGCCAAGGATGTTGGAGAGGAATAAATCAAAATATCAACATTTTGAGACTGAATGAATAAAAAGAAAAAAAGAGTGTTACACACAGAGGCTGGGAAGTTGGAAAGGGAGAACCTATTTGTTGAAGATAGGCTATTCATATCTTTGGTTTTGAAGATATCAAATTTGAGGTGAAAGTAAGGCATGAAATAGTAAATAGTTATACAATTTAATTTTTTATTTTACTTCTTATTGGTAGGTTTTAGTTGTATGGATTTGTCTGTATAGCATATGAACATACCAACAAATATATGCAGTTTTCACTCACAGAAGGCAAAGACATTCCCACTATACCATAGGGTTGGCTGCTTCCAAACCAAACAACTACCTATTTGCACAGACTATGGAAAGTTCCTTCCCTTCTCTCCTCACTCTCTGTCTGGTACCAACCAGCAGTCAAAATTTGATGTTCGCCACAGACTTCTGTGATTTACCTTACAAGATGGGTGATGTGCTATGCACAGTTATTTTTTGAGGGTCATTTTTTCACAATTTACATGAATGAAAGGGTCCAAGAAAGAGGTAGGTTATTCGCCAACTTCCCTTAACAACCTGCAAATGATTAACAACAATCAGTTCAGAAAAGTTCTCTTGGATTGCTACATAAATGCCTACAGTGTACTTCCACAGCAATCTGGGTCGCTGAGCTATTTTTTTTTTTTACAAATACTATATTATCTTTAAGGTCTTGTAGAAAAATCTCTTATACATCAAGGTCTCAAATACCCAGTGACTTGAAAAGCAAATGCAATGGGACTGAATTGTCAGTCTTTAAAATTTTATGTTTTCTGGGAGGTCCACAATATATTTCAGGAAGTTGTTCTATCCCTCTGGATGTTTTATTATTTATTCTGAGAAATGTAGGAGTTCTGTTAAATTCAGTTTTCATGTATTTGTTTTGAAGTTCAATTTTTTTGGAAATCAGGAAAAGTATGTCTAACTTTGCATTCAATCTTGGCATTGGAGTTACACTTTAAAATGTCCTTAGATTAATAGTGTTTCCTTTAAACTTGAAACATTTAAATTATTCCATTTATGGACACACACCATTAAGAAGGGTATTGCCACCCCTTGGCAGAAAGCACTCTTGCTAGTAAACATTTCTCTAATGAATTCAGTAGAGCAAGATGGCTTTCTAATTGGATTAAGATTTAATCATCTGGGGGAAAAACATTTAACTTCATGGAAATTGGACAAATCCTTGGCTTGCATGCAAGGTTTCACCTACAAAGGGCTTAGAAGAGTTTGACTTAAGAAAGAAATAAGAGTCTTCTGAACAATTAGCAACATGAGTGTTATAGAAGTTGCTCTTTAAAGATCCTTTTGCCCTGGCAGATAGCCCACATCAAGGTGTAGCAATAAAAGCATTTGGCCAACTGAATTTGGAGCATATTGAAATTCCTCTTACATCAAACATATGAGATGTGGTTCCATGACAAAAGGTATTCAGCCTGATTTATAGTCTCATCACAAGGTTTTCCAAAGCCTGTGAATGCTGTAGGCCACGGAGATTTTCAAGGAAACTTAGTTAAGACTTTCTGAAAGGATCAGTTTTCCTGACCAAAAACTGAAACTAATCCTCCATCTAACTGCTGAACAGACAAACAAACAAAAAGCAACCATAAAGCTCTTTAAAATAGTCCACGACACCAAATTATGGATATATAGCCAGGTTCTGCAATGATTTTTATTCTTAAGATTTGCATAGTTATTAATAAAGTTTGGTGAACTATCTCAACAGTCTCTTGGCCCCTTTTACCTATCTAAAAGGAAAGAAAAAAGAGAAGCATTGTGTAACATATTACCAATATTAAAAGGTAAATCACTGAAGTCTTGAGTGAAGATAAAATTTGGCTTTAAGTTTGTAGCCAGATAGACAATGGGGAGAAGGCAGGGAGAGATATTCATTTAAGACCTGCCCTAGATATTTATTAGTTGTGTGACCCTGGGTAAATTATTTATCCTCTCTATGCCTCAATTTCCTCCTCTCTCAATTGAGTGAGACTAGGGGGGGTGGTTGATGGCCTCTAAATTCCTTCCCAGCTTAATATTTATTATTTGAAGATTGCATGAGATATTAGAATAAAAAAAATAAAATCTATTTTTTTTTCCCTTGGGAAGTTGTGGTGTAAAGTATGTTGACAAAAACCTCCTTCTTATTTGGCAGAGACATAAACAGATTTGCCAACAGGTGAACATTTGCTTTTAATTTTTCTTGTCTTTTCAAACAAAAGTGAAAGTAAGAAACCCAACTGCCCAAGTATCAGAAGGGCAAAGCTGTGGTTTCCATCCAGCTGCCAAGGCCTCACACCTGGCCCTGCTTCAAAGGAGACCTCTGAGTTTTCCCTTCCAGTCTAGGTTCAGAATTGAGAATGCCTAGATGCATTGGTATAAAGCAACTTTCAGAGCCCACTAGGAGCTGTTTCTGAAAAAATTAATTCATTGCATTAGCAAATCAAATGTGATTTTAAAAAATTTACCACTTTTACTGAAAGTGAACTGGTAAAAGAATTGTTTCAACCCCTACTATAGCCCATTTAATTCATCATCTTATCTAAAAGTCTTTGCTAAGAAGCAGCCATCTGTACACCACCCAGTGCCTGAGTCCAAACCCAGTGACTTAAGTGGATGTGAACATTTGTTTATCAAAGTTTTTAAAACAGGCTGGGGTCCACAGAACACAACTTTAGGGTATAAATACAAATTCTCCAGTTAACTGAAATTTCCTTGAACTTGGAGGAATAGCTCCTTTTGTGGTTTGAATTATCTAGATTGTTTATTTTGACAGTAGGTGATTATCCAATCATGTCTGCATTTTATGACCTTGTCAATCATGAACAAGGGCAGAATTCAAGTGTAACTAGTGATCACTAGGTGAGATAGTGGCCTCCATTTGTGTGGAATTGTTAAGGAATAGCTTTAAACATTCTCTCAGCCACTTTGAAGTCTCCTCTGAGCTAATGTTGAAATTAAATAGTTAAGATTTGTGACTGAAATTAACAGAAAAATATGTAAATGAAACCAGGATATGTACTTTTTCATAGCATGATGAATATGGAAATATGTGTTATGTCATAATATATATACAATCTACTTAATATTACCTACCTTCTATGGAAATGGAAGGGGTTGGTGGGAGAACAAGTATACAGGTGGCAAAATATCAGAAAATGGATATTAAAAACATACTGACATTAAATCTGGAAAAAGTAAAAAAAAATTTTTTTTAATATTTTTAAAAGGTATCATAAAAATAAAACTGTCAAAACATCACTGGCCAACATCTAAGTAGAACAAACAAACCAGTAAATCTTTTAAAAGATACTTATGGAACATTTTAGCTTTACTTTGAAAGACAGATCAACTACTTTCTATTTGGGAATGGTCTTGTTTTTGTTCTTAAGGGTTTTGGAACTAATGGTCTTGATGATTGGGTTCTCTGCAAGTAGTTCAGGGGAAAGAGTTCTATGTTTGGAGTCATTAAGATTTGAATTCATATCCTGTCCCAGGTACTTACTAGCTTAAATATCTTTAGCAAATCATTTCCTTTCTTCTTGTCTCATATGTGAAATAAGGAGAATGGATCTGGGTACATTCAGTTCTAAATCTATGAGACTACTTGGAATAGGGGGACTTTTGCCCTTTGAAAATATATTTTAAATAATGTACATTAGAGGTGTCAAACTCACCACTGTAAGGAGGAAAAAGGGGGTTTATTATAAAAAAAAGGACTGGATTATTTAAGAATAGGGTG
This sequence comes from Monodelphis domestica, assembly GCF_027887165.1. Taxonomy (NCBI): domain Eukaryota; kingdom Metazoa; phylum Chordata; class Mammalia; order Didelphimorphia; family Didelphidae; genus Monodelphis; species Monodelphis domestica. The sequence goes on from NC_077229.1 coordinate 390,696,548, forward strand.
ACCAGAAATTTAATTAATTCCAAAGAGATTTATTTACAATTTATTTACAAATATAGAAAGAGTGAAATTGGAAAATCAAAGAGAGGATAGGATAAGATATCTAGCCTAATCACTAAATATTTTGCTCCGACCCCTGGCTCAAAAACAGACAGAGGAGTTTATTCTTCAACCAGAGAGGCCTTGGCCCTTATAGCCAAGGACCTGGGGATGCAGGGAGCCTCTCTCAAGAGGATAGGTCTTTCCTGAAGCTAGGGTCTTCAGAAAATTCAGGAAAGAAGTCAGCTGTTTTAACTTGCCACATGTCAGTCCAAAGGAGAGAGATTCAAGGACAGTCTCACCACATACAGGGTTTCAAGTCCAGTCAGCAGATTCTTTACCAGCAGTCTTCAACTCCAACTCCAAAATCCAGAAGAAATCCCAGAAGTTCTCCCTACAGGAAGTTGTAACTCCCTTTTAAAGACACTTTCTTTTGTGTAATTTCCTGTTCATTCCTCCACTTTTCATGTCTACCAATTACAGTCGAAACTTTCTTTAGGGCTGCCTAGGGGCATCACACACTATTGCACATGTGGGTCATAGACCTTCCCCACTCAAGTATGAATGGGGTGTTTACACCTTTGGTGATTAAATCTAAAAATGGGCAGGGGAGTTAATTTAATCTTCACAATTGGGAGAGTTAATTAATTTCATTTTCACAATCAGGGGAGAGTTAAATTTAATCTTTATACCATATACATACCATTTGGGGCCAGCAAAACACTTAATGAAGCCTGAACAAGATTAAATTATAATTGGGAAATAAAATAAATAAAAATATAATACAATAAGCCCATAAGAAGGCAGAAAAAATAGTGGTAGTGACTAGCTGGAAATAATTGATGATAGAAATCCATATATTTCCTCCAAAAGTCATAGCTAGATGACAGTTATAAATAAATATTTGAAAACATTTAAAATAATTATATTAATATTTACATGATTAAAATATATTTTAGCTTAAATATATGTCAGTCCAAATTTAACATTCATATCTGATATTAAGAAACAATTTTAAGAATAATTTTAAAGTACCTTTAAGTAATAAAATAATTTTAGAAAGAGGATACTAAGTCATTATGCTGCTAATGTAGATAGAAGTTAGTAAAAATCAAAATTTGGCAAATGTATCCAAAGCCATTTCACTTATTATGCATAAAATTCCTGAGACCACCCCTGAAAGAGATCCAGAGGATAGTAACTTTTACTACTCAAGACATCATCAATGCCATACAGAAACTGGGCCCATCCCACTGCTTTGGATGCGAAATGTATGAATCTCAAAGTGATCTACAAAATTAGAATGCCTTTGCAAACTAAAGTTCATTGCAAAAAATAGACTTGTCCTTCTACTTCCATCATAGAAGCATTCCAATTGGAAACATGAGAATACATAATTACATTTTTTAGACTTGCCACTTCTCTCAAGAATGTATGAACTTCAAAACCAGAGCCATGAGCAATGTTATTTTCCATTCACAAATGAGAAATTTAAAATATCTCTGTAGAAATTTGCTTCCCAGGACTCTGTTTGGAATCTCATCAGATAAGCCAAACTTGGATGATGAACTCATGAGGACAATTGCAATAAGATAATGAGTTTACAAGGAGCAAATTTCCCAGAATCCTTAGGGCAAATAAATCATTCATATTTCTTCTCCTCTTCCCCAGATTGCTACAATACTCTATCCTACTCATTATCTTCATATAGCGAAGCATATACATCTCTTACATTTTCCAGGTCATAATCTCCTGATGTATTTCTGATTATACATTATTCTAGCATGTTAGAATGGATGGCAGGTTATCTTCTATTTCTAAATTTGCCCATTTATATTTTCACATTTACTATGAACAGAAAAGGGAAGGAAAAAAAGGATATAAGCAATTATAAGGTGCCTGGTAAGTATTTCTTTAAAATATCATTTTATCTATTCCCTACAACAACTCTGAAGTTGGTGCTGCTATTATTCAAATTTTATACTTGGAAAAACAAACAGAGGTAAAGTGACTTGCCCAGGATCATAAGCATCTGAGACTATTTTGGAACTCAGGTTTTAATGACTCCAAGTCCAGTACTCTCTTTACTATAATCCAGGCAATATAAAATTCTTTGAGGAGGCAGCTGGGTAGCTCAGTGGATTAAGAGCCAGGCTTAGAGACGGGAGGTCCTAGGTTAAAATCTGGCCTCAGCCACTTCCTAGCTGTGTGACCCTGGGCAAGTCACTTGACCCCCATTGCCTAGCCCTTACCACTCTTCTGCTTTGGGGCCAATACACAGTATTGACTCCAAGACGAAGGTAAGGGTTTAAAAAAAAACATTCTTCGGTTCTGGTACCAAGGAATCTATTGAGAAGAGCATCCCTGACATTTGTTTATGTGGGTTCTTTTTTAAATATGGATCTTTCATAAATTCATCCAGTTATTTGATAACTATAATAAGAGTAAGGGTGGGTCCAAACCCCCACTCTGTTTTAGCCTTGATGCTTAACTCCTTGAGAACAAATCTCCCATCAATCAAGCCATCATCACTCAATCATTGTCTCTGACTAGATGTGAAAAATCTTTGAAAAGCCATTTGAAAAAGTGAAATGATACCACAATGGAAGTCCAATCTATTTGGGTGGGTAATTATCTAAGTCTCATATAAAAGTAGCAGATAATCCAGATCTGAGGATTGGAGACATTATAGTGAGCAAGGACTTCTATCTCAACTCTTTGAGAGGGAATCAAGTGAGGGGAAGTGAAAGAAAGGACTCAGTTTTGTAATTGGTCATTTTCCCTCCCATTTTTACCAACACAGAACCTTCTAACTTTGAGGTGATGATGCAAAGATTATTGGATTTCTCATTTTTCTACTGGGGTGATAAATGGCATTCTTATGTCAGTTGTCATCAATATTTACATCTGGAACCAAGCATAGAGAAGGATTGACTCTTCTTAAGAGGAACTTCTTGAATACTCCACAAATGGAAGAAAAGGACTTCTATCCATAAAGAGTATGAGTGACCACTTTGTCACATGTGCCCTTCAATATTCAGTCTATGTTCCTCAGGACTGTATATTTCTGTGGATTTGAATTACAGACCTTTTTTGAAAATGCTTTGTACTAACTGCTTCTGTGCCATCTTAGTAAATGCTCCTTTCTAAAAATGTTACTCAAGATTGTCTGTGGAGAACACAATGGTAGGGGCTTGAGTTTGTGACAGCTGACAGAATTATACAGAACTCTCAAGTATATCTTAGGTCCCTGAGGAACAGTTGTTGCCAACCAACCTCTATGAATCTGACTCATCAGTGGGAGAGAAGTTGAGAAAAGGATCCTAAGGTTTATATGGCATTCATATTTTTTTTTCAATACTCCTTACTGGGATAATGAAGTCTTTGAGCAAATTATACCTAAATAAAACCCACTTTTTCTTGTCCTATAGTCATCCTTCTGTGCCAATATCTATTTTCTCTGGAATTTGATGAATTTCATCATGATTCCTATAATATATTCTCATGTGCTCCTTATCAATATGGATGATCTATTCCATTGTATACTTTATCAATATCACAAGATATTTCACAGATTTTGATTATTTTTTAAAAAATCAGTCTTTATCTTTCCAGCTTAGTCTCTACATCTAAAGTATATTCTAATCCTTACCTGAAATGATCCCCAACAATAGTTTCTTTAAGTGAGCAGCAACTAGGTGGTTTTGATTTGAATGCAACACAATTTTACATTAGACTACAGTTTTCTGTTTTGTATTTAATAGCTTTTTATAAAATGCTCGACATATCATTCACCTTTTTTTTTTTTGGAAGAAGCAGAATATTGGAGACATGTTGTAGTTGAAAGAACATTGGGCTTTGAGAAATAAAACTTGAACTTGGGTCCTGACTGATTCAATATAACCTTGTACAGATCACATAGGTTTTTTTGGCCTCAGCCTCTATGTTAAAAAAATGGTAAAAGAAATCATCAAATGGTGATCTCTAAGGCTTTGCAAGACATAAAGCTATGATTGTTAGGGGAAAATTTATAGTGTCTTTCATGCCACTATATTTGATTAGAAAGTCATAATTTTGTTTGATTAGATTACATTCATTTCTTATTAAAATATTGGTCATTCTAAGAGACATACATGGTTTCTACTTACATTATCAGCATTGAGTTAGTTCTTGTATTATTACTTGAAATAATTTTGAGTCTTCCTAAAACATGGTTGTGTATCTCTCTGAAAAGTGAGAGGCAACATGGGACAGTGCAAAAAATTATATTGAGATATTAGGTTAATTCCCATTGATAGATGATGAATAGATAGAGAAAGAGATAGATAGTTGATAGATAGACAAGACATTTCTATGACTTTGAGAAAATCACAGTCTCTTTGGATCTCAGTTCATCATCTTAAAATTAGGGAATTTGACTAAGTGGTCTTTAAATTCCCTTCTGTCTTTAAATTTATGGCCTGTTGAGGTGCTTAATAAAAATTTACTGAACTGAATGAAAAAGAAGTTGAATAGATTTAGTTATGACCAATCACTTAGTAATCAGTTTTTCATATATTTTTTAAGTAAGAAGACACAAATATTTCTGCTCTTTTCCTTTAAAAAATACTGTCATGAAGTCATTTAATATATCTCTTTATTTTTTGTTACTATTTTCAATATATAATATAGCATATGTGACATAATAATACATATTATTGTTATAAATATATAATAAATTATAATAAACATGAAAAAAGAAACAAATCATTATCAAAGAGAAAGTTTATCATGTTAACTATGTACAAAAATATATGCCCCATTCTCCCCATTCTCCCACCCCACCCAACTCTCCAAGAAAGCAGATGATATAAGTTGTACACATATTTTCATATAATATATATTTCCCACTTTGTCATGTTCTGAAACAAGACATATATTATTGCTTATACTAGAGAAGAGTTCACAGAGGAAATAAAATGAAGAAAGGTATGTTTCAATCTGCATTTGTAACTCATCTGTTCCTTTTGGGGAGATGGATATCCTTTTGTGTCATGGAATTTTTTTCTATTTATTAATGAGTGAGGGGAGGGGAATCAAGATGGTGGCTTAGTAGCTGCAAAACCCTCAACTGCTCTGACAATCCTTCCAACCCAATCTTTAAAAATGCCTCAAAATGACAGGACTCAAAAACAAACAGGAAGAACTTGAAAGATAGGCTGAGAGAGTCAATTTTCATGGGATAAGGAGGAACTGGAAGCAAAATTACACCTAGGACTGTGCTGGGTGAACCCCCCCCCCCCCAACAAACCCTCCACTGAACTGAACTAGGTTCTGTAGTTGGGCATAGGCTAACTTTAGCATCCAGGGATGGGGGGGGGGGACATCAGCAAGCATGCACCTTAGACACACCCCTTGAAGTTACAGGCCCTGACACCAGCCTGTAATGAGGTCTACAAGTCCATCTGGTTGGGCCCTTTCAAGCCTCAGAGCTTACCTTCAAGACTTAGCCCCAAGGCAAAATAGCTCACCATTTCTAGTCCTTCAAACTAGCAGAGAAGAGACAGAATTGGCAAGCAACTTGCTGGATTCCTAGGCCACAGGCAAAAAAATTTCTGGGAAAATTAACAAAAAATAGAAAAATAAATGTAACACTCAAAAACTTCTATGGGGGAAAAAAAAGCAAAGAGCAGAAGTAATAGAGGATAATGAAATTCAAACAACTGCAAGCAACATTACAAAAAAATTAAATGGGAATTGGTCTCATGCTCTGGAAGAAGTCAAAAAGGAATTAAAGAATCAAATAAGACAGACTAAAGAAAAACGGGGAAAAGAAATGAAAGTAATGCAAAAAGAAAATAGCTTAAAAAGCAAAATTGGTTACCTGGGAAAAGAGGCACAAAAATCCAATGAAGAAAAATATTTTCTAAAAACCCGAATTGACCTGCTGGGGGAAAAGGCAAAAAAAATATATACATATAATGAAGAAAAGAGTGTCATGTAAAGTAGAATGGATAAAATGGGAAAAAAGAAGATAGAAGAAATTCAGTCAATTATTGAAGAGAAGAGGAAAAAATATTTTCAGCTATTTAGCTCAGGACAGAGGCATATGAAATTTAATAGGATTCAAGTTTTTTTTTTTGTCAGAAAAAGCAGGAAATATAATGAAATTCCTTCAATATAGAAATTAAATTTGATTTTATTTTTCCTCAGTTACATGTAAAAAGTTTCCAACATTTTACCAAGAGAACCCTAAATTTTCTCCCTTACTCCTTCCCTTCTCCTCTAATATCCTACCCTCTTGAAATAGTAAGCAATCCCATATAGATTTTATATGTACAATTATGTAAAACATTTTTCCACATTGATACGTTTGTGGAATGAAACACAAATAGAAAAAAAAGGATAAAATGCAAATAGTTTGCTTTGGTTTAGTTTCAGACTCAGTGCCTTTTCTCTGGAAGTAGGTAGCATTTTTCATCATGAGTCTTTTGGGGGAAGTTTTGAATCATCATATTGCTGAGAATTTTATTCAGAGTTGTTCACTGTAAAGTATTCCTGTCACTGTGTACAATGTTCTCCTGGTTCTATTTATTTCACACAGCTTCAATTTGCATTAATCTTCCCAGGTTTTTCTGAGCTCTTACTGGTTGTCATTTCTTATACTTCAATAGTGTTCCATTATCATCATATAGAATGACTTACTTAGTCATTCCCTTATTTATGTGTATCCCTTCACTTTATAAACCTTTGCCCCACTAAACTGCATTAAATATTTTTATATGTATAACTCCTCCCCCCACCTCTTTTTTAAAAAAAATCTCTTTTTGATACAAATCTAGTAATGGTATTACTGGGTCAAATGTCATGTATTGTTTTATAGCTCTTTGTACATAGGTCCAAATTTCTCACCTGAATGAATGAATCACTTCACAACTCCCCCAACAATGCATTTCTGATCCAGCTTTTCAATATCTCCCTTCAGTTTTGTCATTTTCCTTTGCTGTCATAATAGCCAATATAATAGGTTATGGGGTCATACCTCAGAATAGTTTTAATTTGAATTTATCTAATTAATAGTTATATAGACATTTTTTGCATGATTATAGAGAGCTTTAATTACTTTGAGAACAGTCTATTCATATCCTTTGACCATTTATTAATTTTGGGAATGACTTGTATTCTTATATATTCAGCTCATTTTCCTATATATTTGAAAAATGAGTCCTCTATTAGAGATATTTGCTAAATTTTTATACACTTATGACTACTGAATATTACTTTCCATCCTATTTATATCCCTATTTAGATTCTGACCTTAACTGTAGCCAGTTTGCCCTTTTTTCTATCAACCCTATCCCTTTCTTTTAACCCCGTACCCTCCTATTTTCTTATAAGGTAAGAGAGTTTTCTATATCCAATTAATTGTGTATATTCTTCCCTCACTGAAACAATTATGAGGAGAATAAGGTTCACATAATTTCCTCCCCAGTTTCTCCTTCTTCTCCCATAATCCCTTCCACTATGAACTAGATATATAAATGAGAGGCTAGGAGAGAGAGTCCCTAGGGAGCAAATCCTAATTACACAGAAACCTCTTTCATGCCTTTTTTTTCTGCAATGATTTACCCATTTATTTTTCCCTTATGCCTCCTCCCAATGCATTCCTCTTTCTTGTGCCTTAATTTAACGTTTTAATATTATCCCATCATCTTCAACCCATACCATTGCCCTCTGTCTATGTATACATTTTGTAACTGTTCTAATAATGACAAAGCTCTTTGGCATTGCAAGAATCACTACTTTATGTAGGTATTTATACAGTTTAACCTTATTGAATGTCTTTTGGTTCTCTTTTCTGTTTATCTTCTTATGATTCTTTTTTTTTTTTGTACTTAAGTGTAAAATTTTCCATTCAGTTCTGATCTTTTCATCAGGAATGTTTAAATGTCTTCTATTTATTTGAATAACCATTTTTTGCCTTGAAGGATTATGCTCAGTTTTGCTGAATAAATGAATTTTGGTTGAAATATTAACTTCTTTGCCCCCTGGAATATCATATGCCCCCTGGAATATCATATTCATATTAAAGAAAGAACCGCCTTTCTCTAATATTAGATTCTTTAATATTAGAGCTTCTAAGTTGTGTTATACTTGATGTTCTTCCCTTATATTTGAGTTGTTTCTTTTTGGCTGCTTGAAATATTTTCTCCTTGACCTGGGAGTTTGGGAATTTGACTATAATATTCCTAGGAGTTATACTTTTGGGATATTTTTCAGGAACTTTTTTAAAATTTCTATTTCATCTTCTAGTTCTAGAACATCAGGGAAATTTTCTTTGATGGCCACTGAAGTTCTTTTCCTTAAGCCAGCATGGTGTTTCCCATTAACTCTGCCTCTATGAATCAATTCTTATCTCTTTTCAAAGTTCAGCTCAAATATGACTTCCTACATTGAGTTTCCTGAGGCCCTCAGCTACTGGTGTAACATTCTCATATTCCCCCAATTATTTGTATTTTCTTGGTATACTTTGTTTATGTTTACATGTGTTGTTTCTCCCTGATAAACATGTAAACTTGTTGAAAGCAAATAATGTTTGATTTTTGTTTTTTTATCTAAAGTGTGTGGTGGTCTGGTACATAGTAAATGCTTGATAAATGTTTGTTGCATAATTGATATATTTGAATATTTTTGAAAACATAAATCAAAGGCTATCTAGCTTTACTGCTTTAACTATATGATTGCATTTTGAGGGACAAAACAAAATAGAAAAATTAACAAATTAAATACTTATTAAGAAGTTATTATGTGCTGAACACTGTGTCAAAGAAATAGAAAAGCAAGATAGTTCCTGCTTCTTGAGGAGCTCAGATTCAAATCTAAAGAGATAACATAAGGGAAAATTCATATTTACGTAAGGATCTTGGTAGTTGTAAAAGTCAAGGTTATGGACCAGGACAAAAGAATTTGGGGGAGTAAAACATTCAGGCATAGAATGGAGTGGGGCTCTAATGTATCTATGTCCAGTATCACACATAGGGATCTTGAGAACCAACTTACAGCAAGAATACTGCTCTTGGTGAACAGTTGGTAGTTGGCAATGAGGTTTAGTTGAGAGGTAGTTAGATAAAATCAGTGTAGGCTTATTGGACTGGCAGCTTGTATGACTTATTACATAACAGGAGTAACTGACACTATTGTCATCAGTGGAGATTAAAGCCCTGTACCTGTGAAGGGTAAAATTTTGGGTTGAGACTGAATATATTATTTAGTGGTCTCCAGGGATTTAAATTCTAAATCCCAATGAAATACTCAAGTCAGAATGGAATTTTATGGTGGTTTATTTACAATAGAAGGAAGAAATTAAGAAGAAGGAGAAAGAGGGAAAGGGGTAAAGATCTACTCCCATCTGTCCTGAGCCAGGGGGAATTCAGAGGCCTCTCAGCCAAGGGGCCTTCTCAGAAGATTAAATCTAGCTCAGCTTCTAGCTAGGAGGCCTTCTCCAAGATGAGGGGCCTCTTTGGAGGCTGGAACCATTAGAAGGGTCAAGGGAAAGGGAAGTCAGTCTTAACACTCACTACATGGTCGCCTAAGGGAAGCAGTCTCAGGACCCATGCTTCAGAGTTCCTCCAAGTCAAGTTTTTCCACCCAAGTCTGCAAAAGCCAAAAAAAGCCCCTCTCACAGTAAGTGACACAAAATATAAAAGAAGTTCTTTACATCACTTCTTGTGTCACACATGTACCAATGGTGGCTTAAACTTGACTTAGTACAGACCAGGGGGTCAGTCAGTCATCTCTGATTTGTCACTGCTAGCACAAGCAGGTCACACACCATCCTTCCCCTCATTTAATCCTTAAGTTGGGGTATATACATTCCTGGTTGCTAAAATTCTAAAGACTAAGCAGGGTGGAGTAAATGTAAAATTCATATACCTGCATGAGGGACACAGGAGTTAGTAGACATGGGAAAGAGAAGTTTACTATCTTTTAAGCTTTAAAGTCTCTTCAAATCTTTGAATTTATTTCAATTATCTAAATTTTAGATGTTTCTGGTTACCAGCTTCAGTAGAGAATATAGATCATGCCAAACCCACTTGAAGTTGCTAAAGAGAGAATAATTCTCTGGGCAGAAGCTAACATGAGAGGATCAGTCAGTCTCTATTATGTACCCATCTGCAGTGTGCTACATTTGAGAGTTCAAAGAATTTTTCCTTTTTGGTAAAATCTGAAACTCTCTCTTGGTTGAATTAGGTTATCTTGCTTCCAATGGTAGATTTTCTTCTTTTTTCATATTGTCTGATATTTTCCTATGTTTTTGTATACTTTCTCTGATTTCCATCTTGTTACTGACTTAGATCAATGGGTTTCTTTGCTAATTCCCTATGTGTGTTCATTGTGAAACTGGCATTTGGTGGTAAGAGAATCAAGCCTTTCACCTAAAAGTTTGGGTTCTTCTTTTCTCATTAATGGAGATGTTTCCCTTGAACCTAAAACCATATCCCCTAGACTGAACAGCTTTAAAGAAGTACTCTCTCTCTCTCTCTCTCTCTCTCTCTCTCTCTCTCTCTCTCTTTCTCTTTTTTCTCTTTCTCTCTCTTTCTCTTTCTCCCCCCACTCTCTCTCCCTCTCTCCATATATATATATATATATATATATATATATATATTTGTGTGTGTATATATATGAATGCATTACTCATTCTCTGAAGTTATGGAAGAAATGAATTATAAATACATATAATTCCAAGTCTTTTAACAATCTCATTAACCACCAGTCTGATTTCTCCTTTTGTTCTCTTTAGCCTATTTTATATAGTTTTCTATGTGTATGCTTTTATACTTCACCAAAGATATAGCAAAAAATAAATTTTGATACCAGTGTTCTCAGATCTGTTGTTTTTCTTTACCTTGCCATAGACCAATCTATCAAGATTTGTGGGAGAACTTATTCCCCAAAGCTGTCACTCCTTTATCTAGAGTATTTAATGTCTTACTTCTCAATGACTCCTGCCTTTCTGCCTTCGAAAATGAACTCAGGTAAGTCATTATATATGAAGTAGATTTGCATAATATATACCAATTTTGAGTAAATTATAAATAGATAGAAATGGGTAGATAGATATTAATTCCAGGGAATTGCTAACAACTAGGTGAATCAGAAAAAGCTTTGCAAAAGATATCATAACTTAGGTGTACTTTGAAGGAAACTTTTTTCTAAGAAGAGGAATTTCAGCAGGAGAGAATTCTAGGCAAGGGTACCAACAGTAAAATCATGGATTGATAATATGGAAGGAGTTTTAATATGGACAATTGTGCATTACAGAATACTATTTTAAATTATATCAATAAAATTAAAAAAATATTTTTATTATGTTTCCTATTAGATTATTCTATTTATGTATGTAAAATTAAAATATAAGTTCACAGGTATACTTGCTGTATTCCCTGCTCTGATCTGAAATGTACAGTGTTCTATATATAATCTGACTATAGTAACACATATTTCTAAATTCAGGAAATCATAAACTATTGGGAAGTAGAAATTCTCTTTGTTCTTTGCAGGGAAGAAATGAAACAGGAGGCTAAATTTCCTTAAGGGACTGGGGGGTAACTTCATTTTTATCTTTACATCCCTAGATCATTTGCACATTGTAGTTCTCAAAGAACAAACAATTGAAATAATGTATTACCATTTTCCTTTTGAATTCTATTTTATCTAATAAAATGTTATAATGCCATAAAGAATCATTCTTGCATCCCATCTGGTAAATGGCCAAAAAATGCATGCCTTCTTTTCGTTTCATTTCCTAAATCATGCCTTTATGCTGCTAACCAGGGCAGAGGAACAAGTATTTTGGGTACATTTTTTTTTTTTAATTTGCAGCTGGAGGCTTAATGTCAAAGTATTCAGAAAGGCAAACTTAATGGAAATATCATTAGCCATAAAATTTAACAGTTTATCAATACAAAAAATTAAAGAAAAAATAGAAAACAATAGAGACTAGAGCAATAAAAGGACTCTAGATTCACAAGATCAGAAATGATGGCTGTTTCCCATCACTAGCCTCAACCCCTTCGCCTTGTTTTACTTATTAAGACACACTATTTTGCTATGGTTGTCACTCTAGTCTGACTGTCCTTAACAAAACATCCCTTTTCATGTATTGACTCTTTGTTGAGTGTCTTGTTGGTGGTCCTGAGCACAGAAAAGAACCCTGTGCCTACCAGGTTCCTGTGGTCTCTCTTTGGCTTTAACTTAATTTTGAGAGTGTTTGTGGATGGTAGATAGGAGTGGAATGTCTGTGATGAGTTGTCAGATTCGTACACCATTCACAACATCTTATAGCCATCTTTAAAAAGTAAATATGCCTTTAACCCCAAAAGAAAACAAGAATTATTTTTACTTTGAATGTTGGGCATATTGGAAGTGGTTTCTCTCTTCCTAGCTATGAGGCAGATTACTATTTCAGCAGTAAAATTAAGCCTCGTATGCTAATAGGTTAAAGAAAAAAAATTAAAACTACAACAAACACCCATGTCTACTCCCTATGTATATTATGTGGTTTAGTTCTCCAGTACAGTTCAATGAAGACAGAGGTTTTATCCTAAACCCACATTTTCTCAATGAAAGGTATCTTGTGTAATTATCAAAATCATTTTAAAGTACATTAGAAAAAAGATACTTTCAACCTTTTACATAAATAATCAGATCATATTGTATCTTTATATCAAGTAATAAGACTTGCATTACTCCCAGACTGTGGTGTATTTTTCTGAATCTGGAGAAACAGACAATCAACCAAAAGGAGAATCCTGTAAGTTTTACAGCCATCTCTCTTCCCCAAGGTTCCAGTGGGGAAAAGATAAAAAAAACAACATTACATTCAAAATAATGGAAGTGAACACAGGAAAGAAATGACACTTAACTGGAGAGGTTGGATTCCGTGTCAAATATTCTTTGAGTAATATAATAAGAGGGTTGTTTGAGCAGTATCTGGACCAATGAGACCTTAACCTGTCTACTTTGAATTGCTTCAAGATTTATTGGTGACTTAAGACAGAAGGGAGGGCATATCAGGAGAGTAGTTAGGGGATAATGGAGTGGAAATTGATAGGATCTGACAATTGATTAGATGGAGGTGAAGGAAAGGGAATAGGAAAAGATGACTCTAGAATAAATCGAAGAGAGAAAGGATGGTTTTGACATAAAAAGGGAGGTTGGCAAGAGGGATAGGTTTGAGTAAAAATGATGAGTTCTTTTTTGGATGTGCTGAAGGGTTTCCAGAGTTGTAAAATGAAGATTATACTTGCACTACCTAAGGATTATCATAAGGAAAGCTTTTAATAAAACTTAATATTATATTTAAATGAGTTATTATAATGATAATTGAATTTGAAAAGTCAGGTGTAGAAATCCATTAAACAGTTGGAAACATGGGGAAGGTGGGAGAACTGAGGTGAATATATTTTATGTTTGGTACCATCTTCAAAGAGATGCTAATTGAAACCACAGGAATGGCAATGAGATTGCCAAGGGAGACACTGGAAATAGCAAGAGATCTAAAGATGTTTGAAAACACACACACACACACACACACACACAGAGGAGCAGAAGGAGGAAGAGTAATCATGAATGAAGACTGAAGGTGTGATCAGATAGGAGCACCAAGAGATAACAGTGTCATGGAAGTCAAGAAAGAAGAAAATATAAAGAAATCAAACATTAAAAAAAAATGAAGAAAGATCAAGAATTATCATGAATGATAATAAGTCTTTGTATTTGGTAGCTTAGTCAGTTAGTATTCATTAAGAACTAACTTAGTTTAAAAGACTTAGTTTAAAAGTCTTCTTGGAATACAAAGAAAAGCAAAATCACTGCCTCAAGGTGCCATACTCAAGGACATTATATGATCATGGAGGAGATGCATACATAGTTGGGTATATATGCTAGATACCTACAGAACAGTTGGAAGGTAAACTCAGAGAGAAGGCGATAAGAGTAAGGGGAGAGGGAAAGACCTCATGCAGAAGGTAGAATTTGAACTGCTTTGGAGGAAGCCAGAGGAGAGGAGAGAAAGCATTCCAAACAAGACTAGCCTTGTACTCTACAAAAAATCTCAAGACAGGGGATATAATGCTTTGGGAATAGAATAACCAGAAGGCCTGTGTGACTGGACATAGCATTTGTGAAGAGGAGTAAAGTCTAAGAAGAATTTGAAATACCCAGGTACCATTTTGTAAAGGCCTTTAAATTATAAATAATAATAGGGCAACAATGGAGTTTGTTGAATGGGAAGGAACCAAAATCAGGCCTTTGCTTTAGCAACGATTGCTTTGACATGCTAGAGAAGACAGCAGGGAATTGGGGAGAGAGTTAAGACAGGGAGATTAATTAGAAGATTACAATAATACAGATGAGAGGCAATAAGCGCATGAAGTAGATCAGACTTTGTGAAAGTGAAGAGAGGATGTTGCTAAGGTTGAAATGAGATTTAACAACAAATGGAATATGTGAGATGTGTGGGAGTGAGGTATGCAGAATGCCACTGAGATGGTAAGCCTGGGTGAATGGGAGAATTGTGATATCCTCAATAGTTATAGGAAAATGGGGAAAAAGGGAGAGTTTTTAGAGCCTAAAACACTGAAAATTTAAGTTATCTATGTAGATCATACAGCTATCATGTACAAGAATTGGAATTCAAAATAAGGTTTTCCAGGATTCCAGGCTAAATCTGAGTCTAAGCATCCATGGCTCTTTCTACCATCAACAAATAAAATAAAAATATTTTCAAACACTATAGAAGGCATCACTAGCGTATATATGATGTTTTTCTGTTTCCACTTCTCAGTTCATTTTCTGGAGGTGAATGGTCATAGGTTATTATTCAAACATTAAATTTGTAGTTGTATATAATGTTCTCTTAGTTCTACCCATTTCACTCTTCATTATCTCATGTTCTTTCCAAGTTTTTATAAAATTAATCAGCTCTTAATTTCACATAGCACATTAGTACTCGATCAAAATCATATGTCATGATGTGTTTAGCAATTCCCAAAATTGATGGATATCCCCTCAATTGCCAGTTTTTTGTCACTTCAAAGAGAACTGCTATAAATGACTTGGAATATATATATATATATATATATATATATATATATATATGTTCTTTTCCTTTTATTTTGATTTCCTTGGGAAACAGACCCAGCAATGGAATTGCTGGCTCTAAGAGGCTCTAAGAATATACAGTTTTATGGTTCTCTTAGCATAATTCCAAACCACTCTCCAAAATGGTTAAATCAGTTCACAGTTTCAAAAACAGTGTATATGTCCCCAATTTTCCATATCTATGCAAATATTTGTCATTTTAGCCAATATGACTGATGTGAGATGATACCTCAGAATGGTTATGGTTTATGTTGCCTAATCAATAGTGATTTAGATCAATTTTTTATGTTCCTTTATGTCTTTGAGTTTTTTCCAGCCCAAACTGTTCATAGCTCTTGTCTATATATTAATCGGGGTATGGCTCTTAATTTCCATAAATTTGACAAAGTTCTCTATATATTAGATATGTGACCTCTATTTGAGACCTTGCCTATGAATTTTTTTACCCAATTTTCTGCTTTCCTTCTAAATTTGACATTTATTTGTACAATTGTTATTCAATTTAATGTACTCAAAATTATCCATTTTATAATTTTCAATGTGCTCCATCTCTTCTTTACTCATATATTCTTCTTATATACCTAAATTTTATTGGTAATATGTTCCTTATGCTCCTATTTAATTTATATCTCCTTTTATGTCTAGATCATATATCTATTTTGATTTTATCTTAGTGAAAGGTATAAAATATTGGTCTATATCTAGACTCTACCAAACTACTTTCCAGCTGTCCCAACATTTTTTCAATTGTTCATATCTCTTACATATACCTTTTGAAACATATATATTTCAAATTTACATAGAAGTTCTAGTACCACTTTGCTTGTCTATTTCCAATTTTTCTTTTTCTTTTACTCTTTTATTAGTATTTTTAAATGATTTATTAGATTTAGACTTCGTATAATTTTTCTTGAACTGTATTTTTAGGTTTTTAAATTTTTTTTATACTTTATTTTCAAAATTACATGTAATAACAATTTTTGATATACATTTTCTGAAATTTTAAGATCAAAATTGTTTCCTTCCCTTTTCTGTTCCTAGATGTGGTAAGCAATTTGGTCTGGGTTATACATGTATTATAATGCAAAACATATTTCCATATTGGTCATTGTCACAAATGAATACTTAGGTAAAACCCAAATCCCTAAATAGAAACACAAATAAACTAATGTGAAAAATATTATGCTTTGATCGGCATTCCAACTCCTTTAATTCTTTCTCCAGAGGAGAATAGCATCTTTTGTCATACGTTCTCACACTTGTTCTGGATCACTATATTGCTGAGAATAGCTAAGTCTCTCACAGTTGATCATTGTACAATATTGCTGTTACTGTGTACAATGTCCTCATTTTGCTTATTCCACTCTGCATCAGTTCATGTAGATCTTTCAAGCTTTTGCTGAAATTATCCTATTCATCATTTCTTTTTGGCACAATAGTATTCCATCACCATTATATAGTATAATTTGTTCAGCCCTTCCCCAATTAGTTAATAGATTTTTCAATGTAGAGTTCTTTGCCACAAAAAGGCTGCTATAAATATTTTTGTATAAGGAGATTTGATGTTTCCCTCCTAATCTTGGCAAGATTGGTTTTGTTCATACAAAATCTTTCAAGTTTAATACCATGAAAATTATTTATTTGACATCTCATGAAACCCTATGTCGTTTGGTTATAATTCTTCCTTTATCCATAGATCTCATAGGTGAATTATGTTTAAATAATATCACCATTTTGACCATATTTTGGTATAGGGTATGAAATATTTGTCTATACATGGTTTCTGCCATAGTGTTTTCCAGCTTTCCTAGCTATCTTAGCAATTTTTTTATTTTTAAATTTTATAATATTTTATTTGATCACTTCCATGCATTATTCATTAAAGACAAAGATCATTTTCTTTTCCTCCCCCCCCCCCATAGCCGACATGTGATTCCACTGGGTATCACATGTATTCTTGATTCGAACCCATTGCCATGTTGTTAATATTTGCATTAGAGTGTTCGTTTAGAATCTCTCCTCTGTCATGTCCTCTCAACCGTATCTTAGCAATTTTTACCAAATAATGATTTCTTATCTGACCAGCCTGCATCTAAATTCTTGTCAAATATAAAGTTACTATAATTAATAGTTTGCTGAATGTCTGTACTATTCCACTTATTTACCTGAATATTACTTAACCAGATAGCTTTGATAATTACTACTTCATGATAAAATTTAAAATTTGGTATTTCTAGATTTCCCTTCTTTACATTTTTTACATAAATTCTTTTGCTATTTTAGTCTGTCTTGGAATCAACATATTGGTTCTAAGGCAAATAAATAGTAATGGCTAGACAATAGGGGTTAAGTGACTTGCACAGGGTGACACACCTAGGAAGTGTCAAAGTACAAATCTGAACACAAGACCCATCATCTCTAGGTCTGGCTCTCAGTCCCCTAACCACCTAGCTGCTCTCATTTTGTGTGCTTTCTTGATCTTTTCTTCCAAATATGTTTTGCTATTATTTTTTCTAGCTCAATGTTTGTTTGGGATTGCATTGAATAAGTAGATTAGTTTAGGTATGATTGTCATTTTAATTATATTGATTCTGCCTATCCAGGAACAGTTACTATTTCTCCAATTATTTAAATCTGACTTTATTTGTGTAAAAAGTGTTTTATAATCATCTTTGTATAGGTCCTGACTTTATTTTGTCCCAAGTCTTTTTATTCTCTGTGTAGTTATTTAAATTTCCTATTTCTTCTTGTAGAATTTTGTTAGGAATATATAAAAATGATGATTTATGTAGGTTTATTTTATATCTACTCATCATTTCTTAAAAGGCAATAGTATTCTATCACAATCATATATCATAACTTATTTAGCTATACCCTAATAGAAATGCATCCCCTCAATGTCCACTTCTTTGCCAACATGTATCAAGCTGCTAAAACCTTTTTATACAAATAAGTCCTTTTCCCTTCTTTTGATCTCTTTGGAGTACAGAACCAGTAGTGGTATTACTAGATCAAAGGGTATGCACAGTTTAATAACTCTTTTAGTATTGTTCCAAAATACTGTAAAAGATAATTTTAGCATTGTGACCTAAACTATATTAATTATTTGTCACTATGGATATCCCAAATAACAACAACAAAAAAATTTACCCAAGTCAGTCTGGAAATTTATGGTGATTTAATTAATATAGTGGAAAGAAATTTAAGAAGAAGGGAGAAGGAAAAGGGTATAAGATTTCTCCCGCCTGGTTTGTGTCAGGAGGGAAGATTAGAGGCTCTAGAAGGTAAGGTTTTGGAGAGCAAAAGAGGAAGGAATCAGCCTAAACTCCAAGAGGGCTCAGCCAAGATGCCTGAACCTGAATTAGCTCAAGGGCAAACTCACCACCCAAACCCAGACAAATAACTGCCACCACACCAAGATGTTGGAACACTTAGCATGCTGCCAGCCAGAGATGCCTCTCCGGGAAAAGAGGGTGAAGAGAGGAGGTGATGTGCCTTATATAGATGGTTTTACATCACTTTCCTGCATCTCATCTAATGATAGCTTAGCTACAACCCAGGGGTCTGTCCACTGTTTCTGTACATCTTTGTTGAAGGCCATTTTCTCAGATACTTAATCCTTGAGTATGGTGCAGAAATTCCTGACCTTGTTAAGCTAAGTAAGGTGGAGAAATGTAGAGTTCCCAAGACTTGATTCTGTTAGACCAAGTATCTCCATTGTTACTAATCAGGATATAGCTAAATCAATTCTTCTAAAGTATGGTCTGAGTAGGGTGGAGTAGTTTTAAAATTCACAATACCCTACAGAGTGGTTAGATCCACTGACAACTCTATTCACAATGCATTAGTGTATCAATTTTGGCATCTCCCCCCCTAAACATTTATTATTTTTCTATTTTTTTATATTAGGCTCACTGATAAATATGAGGTGCTACATTATTAATTAGGGTATCAAAGTGAAGATTAGCAGAGATTGAGGTGACTGGGGAGCAGAAGATACTGGTCATAATTCTGCAGTGGAAAAGAGTCCTTGTGTTTACTCACAGACCAGAGCACTGACTGGGAGAGTATTACACTCATGATAAAAGTACTCAATCTGATTTCCCCCAAATAACTTTTGTAGAAGTGGATGGTTTTTTAAACAGAAATAGGGAAAAATAGAATTTGGGGGATAGGGGGCAGGGATTGTAGAGAAAAGTAATGAGCTCTTAATTTTGAAATATTGAGTTTGAGATTTCTACAGAGCATCTAGTTTGAATTGTCCAAGAAATAGATTATAATATAAGACAAGCTCAAGAAAGAGATTAGGATTGAATAAACACATCTGGCAATCATTTGTATAGAAATGATAATTGAACCCACAGGACATTATGAGATCAACAAATGAGATTACATAGAAGGAAAAGAGAAGAGAGCCTATAAAATATCCTTAGAGGGCACTCTTCGTTGGTGGGAACGATCTGGAAACTGATTCAACAAAGGAGTCTAAGGAGTTATAGAACAGTAAGGGAACCAAAAAGAGCAGTGTCATGAAAACCCAAAACAAACAAACATCAAAGAGTGGCCAACATCAGAAAGGTATAAAAGGCATGGCTAGAGGAAAAAATCTCTAGAATTCCAAGTTGAGAGTCACTGGTAACTTTGGATAAATCAGATGAATTTTTCCTTGATCATATTCAAGCAAAGCTTTGAAAGAACAGAATTAAGAAAAACTTTATTAGAAAAGCCTTCTTTCAAGAAAAAAAACAAAAACAATTGCCATCTCTCTTCCACAGAGGGCAAAATGGAGAGAAAGAAGCCAGACCAATATTGGCTTTGGACATTGATTTCAATATTATTTTTAGGGCAGGCTGAAATAGATATTTTGAAACTAAAATTATGCCTTTTCATTTTATTTTATTTATAAAACCCTTACCTTCAAGTCAGTACTATGTATTGGCTCCAAGGCAGAAGAGTGGTAAGGGCTAGGGAATGGGGGTTAAGTGACTTGCCCAGGGTCACACAGCTGGGAAATGTCTGAGGCCATATTTGAACCTAGGACCTCCCATCTCTAGGCCTGGCTCTCAATCCACTAAACTACCCAGCTGCCCCTGCCTTTGCATTTTAAATACATTCCCAATCTCACCCAGGCTTGAAGGTTAGTAGTCTCATACAAACCCAAATTAATTGATGATAAGAATGAAAACTTTGATCTACTCCATTTCTGACCTGGGTCAGTTCCCCTCCCCTTATCCCACCCTCACCTGTCTTAGCCTGGGTTTGCTACTCCTAAGGATTTATCATATTTGTGCCAGATTTAGTTTGTACACCTGAAAAATTTTAGGTATGTTGGAAAGAAGCCTTAATCTCAAGCAAAACTTTAGCCTCAGTCTCCTCTAGTACCAGTGTGTCACTTAGCCGGGCATCTCTCATTCTTCATACACTAAGCAATCCATCGGTTCAGATTAAGTTATTAACATTGTCATATCAGTTCAATAGATAATATTGTCAATATATTCTCTTATGACTAAAGAAAAAAAATGTAATTTTATTGGCCATTTGTGTTCCTGGAGTATTTGCATTACTTCAAATTGCATAACTCTGTTCTTTCCCAATTTTCCTCCTGCATATTTAACTAATATTATCAACTAATCTTTTTAAATTCATCCTCCATCATGCCCTCTAAACATAGCTTCTATTTACTTCTATGTATTGGGCCCAAGCTATTTTCATTCTATTCTCTAGCCCCTTGATGATCTCATAATCAACCCTAGGAAAAGGACTTCAAAAACCATGAATTTAGCCTAGTTATTTCCTAAATCTTAGCCTCTCATTACCAACTGACTGATGGGCATGTCTATCTGGCTTTCCCATTGGCATCAGAAATGCAAAAACAGAACATTTTCCATCTAAACCCATCCCTCTGACTCAATAGAGGGGATGGAATTGGCAAGGAGAAGGGCCCCTTATCTTCTCAGATTAGAGAAGAGAAGTAGAGAAAGCAGAATGATGCTGAAGTCATTTGAAAATTAGAGATAAATGGGATTTTGTGATGGATGACCATCAGATTTGCCAGTGAAACTATCACTATAATTCAAGTCCCTATCACTTGACAAATGAACTACTATAGAAGCCTACAACTAGTCTCAGCATGCCAATTCACACTCCATGTAACTGCCAAAATTATTCTCTATGCCATTCCCTGACTCCATACACTTCGGATGTATTGCCACTAGTATTTAATACATAAAATATAAATTTCTTGGCTTAGCAATTAAGGTCTTCCACAATCTGATTCCAATTTCCTTTTCCAGTCTTAGCTCATATTATTTCTCTTTCTGTATTCTAAATTCCTATCAAACTGAAATACCAAGTATTTGCTGTGTTGGAATGCTTTCCCTATTCATTTTTATCTTTCATAATATTTACTGTCTTATAAGTCTCAGTTCAGATGCGACTTCCTCTGGGATATCTTCACTTAATCTCAGTTTTTCAATGATCTCTTCCTCTTCCAATAATTTTATCTTCTGAATTACCCCTCCATCCCAACTAGCCTCCTTAAACAGAGAAAGTGTTTCTTTTTCTTTTTTACATGTCCAGCAAGTGGGTCTAGTGTCCTTTATACAGTAATTTCTTCAAAAGACACTGTTGGCAGCAAAGGAAAGTGATAAATGTTGGAGGGCACATGGCCAAATTTGGACACTAATACACTGCTGCTGGAGTTGTGAGTTGGTCCAACCATTCTGGAGGACAATTTGGAACTATCCACAAAGGGCTTTAAAAGAATGCCTTTCCTTTGATCCAGCTATACCACTGCTGAGTTTGTACCCCAAAGAGATAATAAGGAAAAAGACTTGTACAAGAATATTCATAGCTGCACTCTTTGTGGTGGCCAAAAATTGGAAAATCAGGGGATGCCCTTCAATTGGGGAAGGGCTGAACACATTGTGGTATATGTTGGTGATACAATACTATTGTGCCAAAAGGAATAATAAAATGGAGGAATTCGATGTGAACTGGAACCACCTCCAGGAATTGATTCAGAGTGAGAGGAGCTGAACCAGGAGAACATTGTACACAGAGACTGATACACTGTGGTACAATTGAATGTAATGGATTTCTCTACTAGGAGCAATGCAATGATCCAGGACAATCCAGAAGAACGTATAAGAAAAATGCTATCCACATTTGGAGAAAGAACAATGGGAACAGAAATGCAAAAGAAAAACATATGATGGATCATGTAGTTTTGTGGGGGTAAGATTAGGGTTTTAAAAGATCACTCTGTAGAAAATACAAATAATGTGGAAATAGTTTTTGAACAATGATACATGTATAACCCAGTGGAATTGCTTGTCAGCTCCAGGAGGGGGAAGAGAGGAAGGGAAGAAATCATGAATCAAACAACCATGAGAAAATATTCTAAATTAAAAAAAATTATAAAATAGAAAGATTTTGTTGGATTAAATAAACATTTATGTATATGGATAGCAATATCTTTTTGTGTGTATTATACCTATGATCAATAGAACATTTGAGTTAATAGGCGCCTGTTTGTAAATAAATCTTTTAGAGTCATTATACTGATATGTATCTAGTTTCTTTTATTATCCTAACTTAAAATGAATTCTGTTCTTATTGAATTGTCTAAATTATTCTTTCTTCTCTTGTATATTAAGAAATACCAAGAGTAATTCAGAAATTGCTGACTTAAATAACTGGGAAATTATGACAGACAACTATAAATCAGGGGATCAATTTTGTGACAGGTCTTAGTCTATCCATTGACTTATCATAGGGACAAAATCAGAATGGCAATAAGTTTAGGGAAGCTATTTATTTTATTAATATGTTTTCAATACAATCAAAATCACTGAAGGGCTCACTAGACCTTGTGCTAGACATTAAGATGATACAGAAGAAAACAAAACACCAGTCCTTGCTCTCAAGGAAATTACATTCTACTGAAGCTTAGAGTGGGAGAGTAAGAATTTAGGAGCCAGAAGGCAAGCTGAATGACTAAAAGCTGAGCAAATTCAGGTGTCAGACCATTTTCAAAAGGAGAAATCCTTATATATATAATTTAAAAATAAACATCCTTAATTGATTATTTACTTCTTTCAAAAAACGTAAAGTAAAGGGATAGTTCTAGGAGATTTATCTGGACACAACTTTCTTTTTTTTGGTGGACTGACTGGATCTTTTTTTTTTTCTGTTTTGTAAACACTGCCAGATCATTTGATGAAGCAAAAAATACTTTGTTTCAGGAGACTGACAGAGCCAGCTATCTTTTCCATACCTGTGCTTCTTAAGGATGACTATCCATTCACCGAGATCTCTTTTCTGATTCCTGGTTCCTTACTTCTTGGTTTTACTTTAAGCTTTTCTCCCATATTCAGTTCTTTAGAGCACAATCAACTAGACCCAAAATAATTTTCCTTTCCTGATGATACAGATGAAATTTGGAGGTAATAACTTCTAAAGAAGTGAGCCATGGACTGTCTAGTAATCAGACATGGACATTTGTAGTCTTATTAGCTTGCTTTTATGTCAGAGCCTTTTATTTATTGTTTAAACTAAGTGGCAAACTTTATTAGGCTACCTTAAACAGAGCTGGTACAAAGAGCATTTGTTAAGCTCATGAACAAAACTGAAAGAGCTTTCTTGTATGCCCTATGATGGGGTTAACTGAAGACCAGTAAGTCAAGAACAAGGAAAATGGAGCAATTTCTCATGATAAAGAGGGAAATATGGCAGTGTTGAGGCATATAGCAGCGACTTATGTTACAGCTTGGTCCTATATTTGGAAGAACACAGCTAAGAACCATGTTTAAATGGCATGTAATTGTCCATTATATACAATTCATCTGGAATTTTCCTATGTGAAAGCCATCATAATGTTTTTGTTTCCTATTTAAATTGCTTGAATTCAATTGTCAAACTTAATGTAGAACAACAGCCTCTCTGAGTAAGTGCCCTGAGGCTACAACACCCAGTCAAGGGAAGTGAATACAACTTGGAGACTTAAGTCCAACATTCCCAGAGCCACAGAAATCATATCCATTATAGGGGTGTTCAACAATTATTTTGGTTGGAAATGAAATCAAGCTGTTTGAAAAAGGTACTTTTCCAAACCACATCATCTTAATGTCGAGATGGAAAATGAACTCTCCCTCTGATTTGAATTGCTTTGACAGAAAGGTACATATCTTCACAGTATCATGGCATATATTCAGAATTGACTAAAGAAATACCTGTTGACCTCTCTGCCCTCCCACAACCAAGAGTACTGTGAAGTCTGTATTCAGTTTGTAAGTGAAATTGAATTACAATATGAATAATTAAAAATATTTTGCAACAGCATTCTAGTTAAATAATATCAACTTGAAGCAAAATTTGGGCTTGAAATAATGGCTCTAGGAGCAATTAGTATAAGTTTATCAATTCTATTTTTGATGACAAATCCAATACTTATATTAATTTTGAAAAAGCAAAGAAACAAGCATATATTTTTCCAAAGGCAGAGTGACACGTAGATAGACCATACTTTGGCTGAAAATACCAGAATTTTATTGAATTTTAGTGGTGTTTAGATCAGTGGTATAATGAGACATCCCAAAACAATTAATGCAAATTTAAATTAATCATCTCATGGTACTACTCTTCCCTATTATTATACCACATTCAGAGACTTGTGGCCAATTCTGGGTGTCACATTTTAGTGCACTTAGTGAAAGGTTGGATTATGTCAAGAGAAGGTGACAAGGAGGATGAGAGCTGGAGACCCTGCTCTATGAGAACTGTCTGGAGAAGGAAAGTTTCAGGTGATAGTTCTTTTCAAATTTTATGAGGATTATCATTCAGAAGAGGGACTGGACTTGTTCTGCCAGGCTCTAGAATTAGAAGCAATTGATAATAGCTGCCAAGAGGCAGGTTTCAGCTTGAAATGAGGATGAGTGTTCTAATACTTCCTCCTGGGGCCTCCTGGCTTTGATTTTGACTTTCTGAAATTTGATACTATGCCTCAGCTGCAATTTTACCTTGGAAGCTCTCTCAGCGCCCTAGGCCTCCTCACCCTGGATATCCAACTTTTCCGCAGCATTCTCAGTTCTCAACCAGGAACTTTCCTCTCCCCTGTTCTTCTACATACCCTTTGTTGAGTTTCCCTTTGGGGACACCCTTGCAGGGAGGAACCCAGGACAGTAAACTATCACTTTCCTTCTAGCTGACCTTCCTCAGAGCTTATCTTTTTACTTTTCTAACTTCTAAGACCCTACTTGAGGTTTTTTGGATATATTCCTTCCCCAAACTTTCTTTGATATTACTTTTGTTGCACTCTTTCCCTATTGGTCCCCTGCCTCCTGACAGGTTACCCTTTGAATTATTCACTGACTTCATTAGTCTCCCTTTCTTGGAATTTAGCAAAGATTAGAAACACAAAAGTTTGCAAGGCAGCCTTGCCTGGAAATGTTCTCAGAGGTAGTTGGAAGATTTAATTGTCTTCCTGGATAGGGTCTCAATCAGGGGCTTTGTTTGCCATTGTTATGAACCTGAGTAAATCCTTTCACTTTTCTGAGCCTTACCTCCCTTTTGTTTGCCTTGGTGGTTTTTCTGGTCCTAAAATTCCAAGGAAATGTATAACTCTAGTAAGTTAGTTAAGATGATTTAACATAGACTAACAGGCTCTAATTCATCACCCATTGGCCTCTATTATTGGTCAGTCTTTTCCAAGTTACATGCCCTATTGGGTTTTCCTTTTAAATGATCAGATAACACTTAGTCTAAAGGAATACAACTTCTCATAATCTGGAAAAGAATACCTAGATATATTTTGCTAGTTCAAATTATTCTACCATCTAGAATGTAATGAGATTTTTTTATGTGAAGCACCCATCTTAGATTTATAACTTTACCTCATAGATTAGGAGCTCAAAAAGAGGCTTTTCTTTTAAACATTGTTTAAATATTCTTTTAGTCATTGTATAATTTTGATACATCAAATTCAATTTAGTGTTTTTAAATTTAAAAAATTACTTTTTGCAGATCACATGTTGGCATAATTTTTAATATTTTTTTCTGACATTTTATGATCCATGTTCTCTTCTTCTCTGCCATCCCTCACCAAGAAGACAGGTTAATGATATAGGTTATACAATATATGTTACCATGTTTGTCATGTTAAGAAATAAGATCTGTAATGTTTACATTAGAAAAAATCAAGGAGGAAATGAAATTTAATTTGTAAGTATCTAAAAACCTTTTACTTTTTTTTTTAATTAAAAACTTTATCTTCCATCTTGGAATCAATACTGTGTATTGGTTCCAAGGCAGAAGAGTGGTAAGGGCTAGGCAATGGGGGTCAAGTGACTTGCCCAGGGTCACACAGCTGGGAAGTGTCTGAGGCCAGATTTGACCTAGGACCTCCCATCTCTAGGCCTGACTCTCAATCCACCCAGCTGCCCCCAGCTTCTAAAAATCTTAAGGAATAAAAGACCTAATATATGTAGCTTATTTGTGGATTTTTTTTGAAAACCCAGCATTTTCTGGGCAAAAATATCGAAGTAAGAGATGAGGCATGTCTCATTCTTTTAATGCAGGCAGCTTTAAGTCAGTTGTCACTGTATATATCTGGAGTTTCCATCTGTTTCATGGTAAATTTTATAGATATCCTTCCAAGTGTGAGAAACATACTCTTTAAAGCCTACTCCATGGATCTATTTGAGAGTTGATGTTATTATATTCCCTAATCATCACCTTGTTGATTGGCTGAGTAACCTTTCCATTTCTTTTATATTTTTCTTTGAAGTAACCATTACTAGTGACTACAATATTAACACCAACCTCTTGTGGAGCAGTGAATATCTCATTTTTATCTTTGTATCCCTAACATCTAGCTCAATGGCCCTTACATTTAAGATTTCTTAATCTGAGTTCTATAAAAGTTTTAATTAATATTTTGATGATTGCATTTCAATAGAGTTGTTTTTCTTTGTGATTTTAGTTTTTTATTTTGTGTATTTTAAAACAGTATTCTGAGAAGGTATTCATTAGATTTTACCAAACTGCCAAAGGGCTCCATGGAAAAGCAAAAGTTTAAGATTGAAATAAAATGTAGATGCCTAATGAATGTTTGTTGTGTTGAACTGAATTATTTTCCCATATTTACACTACTAGATATAGAAACAAGATACGAAACACTTAAACATATAGCTTGAATTTTTAAAATCTTGTTTCAGCAATAGTCTGAGATAGAAAACTTTCCCCTTCTACCTTATCTATTTACACACTCTTTGGTGTGTGTTTCAACACATTTAACTCCCAGTTTTAGCTTATTGGTTCTCAAACCAGTTTCTTTTATGCATAGAATAGGCCACACATAGCAACTGTACTTTTGAGAGAAACATCTGGAAGGGTCCAGAAGGAAATCACAAACTTGGACTGTTGACCTCAACAGAAACTTTAACAATGAAAGCCTTCAACTATTTTAATTAAATCAGCTTATCAAGTATAGTTTGCAAAGTTCACACAACACTAATTAGATTAAAGATTAAAGGCTGCCCTAGAAGTAAGCCATAACTCAGATTTCCTTAACTAAAAAGAAATTATGGTAAGCCTAATAAAAATCAGGCAGTGGGCCCACACCATTTCAGTGTTCTACCCTCATTTATTTTGTGTCCAACTGCATAAATTCATGAGGTAACTAAGTACTTTCTTCAAGCAGGCAGTTTTGCTTCAGTGCTCATAGCAGAGTGAAATGAACAGTTAATGTATTAGTTGTTATGTGAAATCCATCCTACATCAGGTCACTATCATTCTAAAAATTAGGGCTGTGTTTAGATTTAAAAGGAAATCTTGTTTCTCTCCACCCCATTCCCTCCCTCTCCCAACACACACAACTCTTTATATGTCTATTTTAAAATCACTGGATGACCTCTAAAGTGCCCTCTTCCTCTAAATCTCACAATAATATGTTTCCTTTGGAAATCTGTTTTCAATATCATCTCTTCCATCTCTCCCCAATAATTTTGTCATACCAACAAAGTTGGCATCATCAAGAAACTACCTAACTACTTAATTAGCTACTTTGAATATCTGTGAAATTCTCTGCTTGAAGAGATAGAAAATATTACAAAGTATAAAATGAATGATTTTGATTACATTGAATTAAAACCTTTTTTGTACAAAACCCCCCCCAACACCAATACAACCAAAATTAGAAAGGAAGCAACAAATTGGGAAAAAAATCTTTATAACAAGAACCTCTGGCAAAGGTCTAATCACACAAATTTATAAGGAGCCAAATCAATTGTTCAAAAAATCATGACATTCCCCAACTGATAAATAAGCAAGGTACATGAATAGGCAATTTTCAGATAAAGAAATAAAAACTATCAATAAAGTCATGAGAAAGTGTTCTAAATCTCTTATAATCAGAGAAATGCAAATCAAAAAAAACAAATTCTGAGGTATGTAATATTTATTGGGAAAGGAAATAGGATTGGGAAAAATGTGGATAAATGGGGAATAATGGGAGGTTTGTATAGGGGTAAGAAGGAGTTAAAGGGAGAGAAGGAATATTGCTTGGTGAGGCAAGAGAGGGAGATGCCCCCTGCTGAGAGGAAACAGCAGGGGTCCAATAAGGACGGTTTGTCTTTGAATGACTGAAACTGAAGTTCAGCTCCCTCTATGACCAGAAAAGATAGTCCACTTATCTGACTGCGAATTCAAATAACATAAAGAAATAATAGTGACACATAATGTTCAAGACAACTTCCCAGCCCAGAGGAAAAGCAACCCAGAGGAAAAGCATCCAGAGGAAAAGATTTTAAACCAGCCCAGAGGAAAAGCATCAAGAAAAGATGCTAGAGACAAGAAACAAAAAGGAAAAGCTGAAATAGACAGCTAAGACTTTGAACTTTGTAAATTTGTTTATATTAGAGGACAGATGGAAAACAAGACTTATATGTAAGACTGAATGTTTTGAAATAATAAAACAAAAGCAATTTCACATATTAGGGAAATAGCATGCATCACTACATAACATGGAAGAAAGAAGAGATCCATCAGTCAACATGAGAAGTGGAAATCCGAAGAAACTTGATAAGTATTAATTCAACACAACACTATTAGACACAAAACACAAAATCACAAACTGACATATTGAGAAACCTTGTTTATATAAACAAATGTCTGAAATTGTATTTATGCAAAATGTAAATATGTATATAGTTAGTTCCATAAGGTCTTAGGCAAATAGAAAGATCAATAGGTATTTCTAGTTGATTGACATTATGATGCGGAACAATGTATATTGTTGTATTATATGTAAGTAATTTCTGTAAATTAGGTATTAGTTTTAGTTAACGTAGAGTAAGTAGTATTAGCACTAAGATTCAAATTTGAATTTGTTGTAAAACCCCAAAACTACCCGACAGGAAGGAAGTGCTAGTCACAAGACCCAGCTGCCACTCCCAGTTGGGCCCTTCCCCCACAAACTGTCAGTCTTGTTTCCTTTCCACAGGTACTACCTCACACCTAGCACATTGGCTAATATGACAGCAAAGGAAAGTAATAAATGTTGGAGGGGTTGCAGCAAAATTGAGGCATTAATGTATTGCAGGTGGAGTTGTGAATTGATCCAACCATTCTGAAAGACAATTTGGAATTATTCCCAAAGAGTACTAAAAGACTGCCTGCCCTTTGATCCAGCCATACCACTGCTGTGTTTATACCTCAAAAAAATCATATGGAAAAAGATTTGTACAAAGATTTTTATAGCTGCGCTCTTTGTGGTGGCAAAAAATTAGAAAATGAGGGGGTGTCCATTGATTGGTGAATGGCTTAATAAATTGTGATATCTGATGGTGATGGAATGCTATTGTGCTAAAAGTAATAGTAAACTGGAGGAATTCCATATGAACTGGAACAACCTACAGGAATTGATGCAGAGTGAAAGAAACAGAACCAAGAGAACATAAAAACAGAGACGGATACACTGTGGCACAATCGGATATAATGGACTTCTCTATTAGCAGTAATGCAATAATCCAGGACAATTCTGAGTGACTCATGAGAAAGAACTCTATTCACATTCCACATCCAGAGAGAACTGTGGGAGTAGAAACACAGAAGAAAAACAACTGCTTTATCACATGGTTCGATGAGGATGTGACTGGAGATGCAGATTCTAAATGATCACTCTAGTGCAAATATTAATAATATGGAAATAGGTCTTGATCAATGACACATGTAAAACCCAGTGGAACTGCTCATTGGCTATGGGAGGTGGGCTGGAAGGAGGGGAGGGAAAGAATATGATTCATATAACCATGGAAAAATATTCTAAATTAATTAATTAAATGAATAAACTTTAAAAATCTAGGGAATAATATGTTGGGAAACTTTAAAAAGTAGGAGAATAAAGAAAAAATAAGTTCTCTGCTTGGTCAATTCCAATATATAAGCAAATGTCCAGAATGAACATTTATTCCAAACTATTCTGGGCAAACATAAGTGATATATGTAGATGCAGATTCTAGCAATAACTTCCCTTTGATAAAGAAAGCCATTGGCAGTCTCTAATTGCAAAAACAGTCAAAACAAAAACAAAATATTATTATAAATGTAATAACTTGGAATTATATGTAAATATAAGGTTTAAGAATTAGTTTCTTTACTATAACAGTGTGAAGTAGATAATATAGCTATTTTTGCCCATTTGAGAGAAGAGGAAATCGAATCTCTGAAGATTAAGTGATTTGCCTAGGATCGCAGAGATAGTAAATACTTAAAGTGGCATTTGAATCTAAGCCTCCTGCCTCTAATTCTAGTGCTTCCTCTATGATTCAATTCTGTCCCTTCTTTTCCAGCATTTTAAAGTTCTATTATATTCAATGGAAATTTTTACCAATTTCTAGGTAGAAAGCTAGCTATAACCTTATTGCTATAATGCTGAGGACCACCTGTCTGGCCAATGCAAGAGCTTTAGTGACTTAGATATGTTAGAACTTTTGGGACTTTATGACAGAGAAAACCTGTCAAAAATAACTCATTTGAGAATAGAAATTTGATATCCATCTTGTAATATGGGAAATGAAAGAAGGATTAAATTTGTTCCACAGGCCCTAGAAAGTATAACAATGAAAAGAGTGGAAGCTGAAATGGGGTAGATTTAGAATTGATATGACAATAATGTAGTGAGCTTGCTTATGAAATAGTAGAGTTGCCTGAGTACTTTTTGGAGATGAGTAAAGAGAAGGTAGTCTAAATTGTACATCAGACTAGCTTGTCTTTCAGGCCCTCTCAAAACCTGAGATTCTGTAATTCTGTGATTATGTTCCAAAACCCAATCTGGCTAAATGTACTTGTTAAAAGGATGGTCATCAGTGTTCAATTATTTTGGCAATGTACACTGAAGCTATCGTCCCACTTCTTTTCATTGCTAAACTTCTAAAAAGGGTCACTGATGACTTCCATCTCTTCATCTTATTTTTATTTCTTAATATATTACAAGGTCGTTTCTGACCCCTGCTGCTTTTACCAACAACCAAAAAAAGTTTTCATTAACCTCTTAACTGCTAGTTCCCCTAGTTTGTTTTTATTTTAATTTTTTTCTATCCTCATTTTACTTGTACTCTTCTCTGGGGTGCTCTCGCCTCAACTCACTTTAGTTACACAATTTTTTGAGGATCTCTTTCTTCTAGTCTGACAGTTTATTTTTCAATCATCTTTGAGGAAAGAAGGGGAGGGAATTTGTATTTATATAATGCCTACTATATATCAGATTCTGTGCTAAGTAGCTTACAATATTAGCTCATTTGATCCTTACAACAACTCTGTAAATTAGTATTTATTACTCTGTAATATTATATGTAGTATTGTAGTAATTATTGTGGTATATGTATAGTATACATAATATACTAGTATATATAATAGTATTGTAGTAATGTAGTATTATTACTCTGTAAATACTATTATTATCGTCGTTTTACAGTTGTGGAAACTGAAACAAACAGAAGTTAAGCTACTAGCCATATAGCTAGCAATTTTCTGAGACTGAATTTCAACTCAGAACTTCTCAACTCCAGGCCCACTGCTCTATTCATCTCATCCTTTAGCTGCCTGAAATTACCTTGTATTTACTTATCTGTTTACTAGATATCTCATCTACTAGAATGTAAACTTAAAGGTGAAAAGGAGCTGTTTTGTTTTCTTTTTTGAATTCCTATGACTGAGTGATGTGCATATATTTGTTTATTAATAAATGCTTTTTGAAATGAATTAAGGTTGTCAAAATCACATGACTCTGTTCTCTGCAAACTTTTTTTATTGCCAGGGCAAAAATATAAAAGTAGTATAAAAGGGACATAGAATGTTAACAGTTTTAGGGACTGTTGATCAATATTATTTATCTGTTGGTGATCTCTGCCCAGAAACTATAGTCAGCTGTTCAAATACTATATGTAGATATGTTGGCTTCTTCCAAGAACCTGTCTCTCAAGCACCTTTCTCTAAAGAGAATCTGGGAACACATATCTACTCTCTTGAATATAGAATCCAGAAGACCAGGCTCTTTCTCTTTCAAAGATCTCCCTAATTATAGCCTTCATTAAGGCATAGGTCAGGGATGCCCAAACTATAGCCCACAGGCCACATGTGACCCCCCTGAAGCCATTATCTGGCCCCCACTGCACTTCTGCAAGGGGCACCTCCTTCATTGATGGTCAGTGAGAGGAGCACTGTATGTGGTGGTGCCACAAAGAGCGGCATTACTACTTCCAGTGACATAATCCTTTGTGTGGCACCTTGTTCTGAGTGTAACTGAATGAGAACAAGGTGCTGTGCAAATGATTATGTGGCTGCACAATGGAAGATGTCAGCATGATAAGCTGTGATCTAGGGAAGGGGATTCTGCACTGTGTATACTGCTGCTGGGTATAGTGGTAGTGGTGATGGGCCTGTGCAAGGTGTGACAGGCCCATCACAGCCAGTGCTACAATCTCCGCTATCCCAGACAGCGGTATATATAGTGTCATAGGCCCAGCACCACCTCCAGTACTGTATACAGGCATTGGAGAGTGGTGATCTGGCCTGTGCCATCAGTGGTGGGCCTCTACTGTGAGAAGTCCGCCACTGCCACTGGGTGTTTTATGAGACACCCCCTGTTTTTTTTTTTGTTTGTTTGTTTGCTTTTTGGTCAAATTAATATAAGACAGTGTCTTATTTTTGGGGAAACATGGTAGTACAATGGGCCCCATACTCCCCTAGATGCATAACATAATTATAGGGGCTATTATGTTGTGCATCTAGGGGAGTACAGTTGCCATTGTACTAAGTTGGGGAAGTGAGGCATGTGTTTTTCATATTATGGTCTATTGTGAATTTTAGATTTACTCCATCCTGCTTAGTCTTTAGAATTTTAGCAACCAGGAATATATATATCCCCACTTAAGGATTAAGTGTGGGGGAAGAAGGTCTATGACCCGTGTGTGCTAGTAAGTGACAAGTCAGAAACAACTGACTGAACCCCTGGACTGTCCAAAAGTCAATTTAAGCTATCATTGGTACATATGAGACACAGGAAGTGATGTAAAGAACTGCCTTTATAATTCACATCACTTCCTATGAGAGGGACTTTGGCAGTGGAATTTGACTAGGAGAAGCTGGATTGCGAAACCTCAGACTGCTTCCCTGAGACAAACATATGGTGAGTGTTAAAGCTGATTACCCTTCCCTTGGCTCTCTGAAGGCACCAGCCTCCGAGGAGGCCCCTCAACTTGGAGGAAGCCTCGTGGCTGGAAGCCAAGCTAGATTTAATCTTTTGGGAAGGCCCTTTGGCTTAGGCCTCTGAACTCCTGCCTGGCTCAGATGAGGCCTGAGCAGGTTTTCTTCCCTTTTCCCTCTCTCTCTCATTCTTAATTTCTTCCTTCTATTGTAAATAAATCACCATAAAATTCCATTCTGCCTTGAGTATTTCATTGGGATTTAGAATTTAAATCCTTGGCGACCAACTAAAAAACATGTTCAGTCTCAACCATAAATTTTACCCATAACACTATAATTACAGATCCATAAATACGGACCGCAATAGGACACACACTAATGTCTTGCCTTCTTTTTTCCTGCTACGGAATCTGATCGCATGGGTCTTACCCATGTGATCAGATTCTTGTGTGAGTTCACAGATCGCAGCAAGGTTCACACAGGGTAGTGTGAACTGGAAAGGTGGTGGAAGAACCAGCTCTATAATTGTGCTGGTTCTTGCATGGCACCAGTGTGAACCTGACATAAAAGTGGGGTTCCACCAATATGGCCACTGGTGAGGCTGAAATGATGTGGACTGGGAAGGCTGCATTGATGGACACAGATCAGACTGCATTGATGGGCAGGGCAGTCTGTATGACTCTGTGTGGGCAAAATTATTATTGGTATATTGTTTTTATAGGGCATATATAGTAGTAGTCTCTTGGTAACTGAGGATGACGATTGTCTTTGTGCGCTTTCATCTGTGATGTAGATGAGTATGCACAAAAACACTTATATGTGAAGGAGATTTAAGTGGAAAAGTTGATGCACAGAGATAGTCCCACTCTCTCGGCGTTGGAAGCCTGGATCCAGTGGCACGAAAAGTCGTTACACCTGGAGACTTCCTCAGCTGCATTGCGTGGCCATGTTGTCTTTTGTGCTCCAACATGCCCTAAGCACTCCACAGTGCTTTGCTGCGTCGCCATCTCAGCTGTTGAACATTCTTATTGGTTTCTTCCGTCTGTTTGGCTGAAGCAGGCTTCACATGTGGGGTGAGCAAAGCCTTAGTTCACCAGGGGTCTAGGACCCGATGGCTACCCTCACAAGGTTTAGCCGGCCTGTTGGAGCTGTTGCCTGGGGTGTGGCGGCTGCCACATGCTAGCAGCTACTAGGAGCCACAAGTAAGAGCTGAGAGGGGGGGGGGGTATTTTACTAATAGCAATTTGGAATCCCTAGGAAACAATGATGTTAAGAAAGAGAAAATTTAACTCAGAGTATAGGATATTCAAAGAACAGTGAACTTATGATTACTTTTTCATGCAGTACAAGGAAAGAGCTGTGTGTTTGATATGCCAGAATATAGTGTCTGTTCAAAGAATACAATTTGCGTCAACACTATCAAACTCAACATAAAGATAAATATGATTGTTTGGTTGGAGATGTGAGAAAAGATAAAATATTAAAATTGAAAAATACATTGACATCTCAGTAAAATTCTTTTGTGAAGCAGAAGCAGCTAAATATTTCATCACTGTGAGCAAGTATCCAAGTTCCAAAGCTAATACTGTGCACTGGCAGACCATTAATGGAGGGAGAATTTGTTAAAGAGTGCCTTCTTTATGTTGCCAAAGAGATATGTCCAGAAAAGGCAGACTCATTTAGTACAGTTAGTCTTTCAGGATCTACAATTGCATGAAGGATTGAAGAAATGGAAGACAATTTGCATCAACATTTGCAAAACTCAACAAGAAAACTTTCCTATTTTTCCTTGGCACTCGAAGAGAGCAATGATGTTTGTGATTGTGCACAACTTCTAATTTTTATTTGTGGGATGAATGGCAATTTTGAAGTCACAGAAGAGCTTGCTGCACTGCAAAGCATCAAAGGAACAACTACAGGAGACAACATCTATGAAAAGCTTTCCCAAAATATGAAGGATTTGGAGCTGGACTGGGCTAAACTAGCCAGTGTGACAACTGATGGTGCTCCTAGCACGGTGAGTTCTAAGAAAGGAATAATTGCTCACATTAACTAAGAAATGGACAAACGTAACCATTCTCATCCAATAGCCATACATTGCCTCATTCATCAACAAGCACTGCTATGTAGTAAATCACTGAAGTGGGACTCTCTTGTGAAAATTGTAGTATCTTGTGTTAACTGCCTTAGAGCTAATGTACTAAAACATGGACAATTTCAGGAATTTCTGTCTGAGCTAAATGTTGCCTATGAAGATGTTCTATACCACACAGAAGTCTGTTGGCTGAGTCAAGGGAAATCTTTGAGACATTTCTATGATTCATTTCCACAGATTACAGCTTTTATGCTTTCAAAAAACAAAGAAGTACCAGAGCTCAATGATGCAGAATGGAAATTGCACCTTGCCTTTCTGACAGATGTAACAGAGCTACTCAACAGTTTCAATGTGCATCTTCAAGGAAAAGGGAAACTCATCTGTGATATACAAAATTTCTGCCATCTTCCCTTAAGTCAAAATCTGTTAGTAGAAAACACATTGACAACTCAGCAAAATACTTTTGTGAAGCAGAAGCAGATAAATATTTCATCACTGTGAGCAAGTTTTCAAGTTGCCAAGCTAATAGTGTGCACTGACAGACCATTCATGGAGGGAGAATTTGTTAAAGAATACCTTCTTTCTGTTGCCAAAGAGATGTGTTCAGAAAAGGCAGACTCATTTAGTACAGTTAGAGACAAGGGCCTGAGAGAAGTTAGTTGTTGGAGGTTGGTCTTCTGGTTGGTTGTTGAGGGTTGGTCTTCTGGTTGGTTGTTGAGGGTTGGTCTTCTGGGAGTTTGAAAGAAACACACTTGGAGTTGAGCCTGCCAGAGTTGAGGCTGATAAAAGAATCTTCTGATTGAAATGACAATGTGGTGAGTGTAAAGGTTGACTTCCTTCCTTGCCCTTTTTGGAGTTGTGAGACTTCGGGAAAGGCCCATCGTCTTGAGACTACTTTTCAGAGGAATTCAGAGCTCTCTCTCTCTCTCTCTCTCTCTCTCTCTCTCTCTCTCTCTCTCTCTCTCTCTCTCTCTCTCTCTCTCCCTTTTCGTTCTTCCTTAATATCTTCCCTCTGTTATAAAAATAAACTACCATAAATTCCATTTTAGTTTAGTAATTCATTTTTGGGATTTAGAAATTAAATCCCTGGTGACCAATTAAATATTCAGTCCAACCATAAAATTAACAGCTGCTACATAGTAAATCACTGAAGTGGGACTCTTATGAAAATTGTGGTATCTTGTGTTAACTTCATTAGAGCTAATGCACTAAACCACAGACAATTTCAGGAACTTATATCTGAGCTAAATGTTGCCTATGAAGATGTTCTGTACCATACAAAAGTCCATTGGCTGAGTTGAGGGAGATTTTTGAGACATTTCTATGACTTACTTCCACAGATTATAGCTTTTATGCTTTCAAAAAACAAAGAAGTACCAGAGCTCAATGATGCAGAATGGAAAAGGCACCTTGCCTTTCTGACAGATGTAACAGAGCTACTTAACAGTTTAAATGTACAACTTCAAAGAAAAAGGAAGCTCATCTGTGATATGCAATCACATGTGAAAGCATTTGAAGTAAAATTAGGCCTCCTTATCAATCAAGTGAATGAGGAAAATTTCTGCCAGCTCCCCTTAATTCAAAATATGTTAGTGGAAAAACCCTTGATTGCATTCCCCAAATAAATATGTGTGGATTCACTGGAAAAGTTGCAAAAGGAGTTCTAATTCAGATTTAAAGAGCTTCATCTCCATGAACAGGACATATAGCTTTTCGA
Source organism: Monodelphis domestica (assembly GCF_027887165.1). NCBI lineage: Eukaryota > Metazoa > Chordata > Mammalia > Didelphimorphia > Didelphidae > Monodelphis > Monodelphis domestica. Next base: position 390,734,242 of record NC_077229.1, read on the forward strand.
TAACCCATTTTCTATTGACATTGAAAATGTGGATACAATTTAACAAATGGAACTGGCTGAACTACAGAATTGTGACTCTCTAAAAGACAGATTCAAGTCAAGCAGTGTGCCTAATTTCTATGCATCTCCCCTCTGAGACATATCCTAATCTCAGGAACCATGCACTCAAAATGGCAATCATCTTTGGCAGCACTTATGTCTGTGAACAGACTTTTTCCTGAATGAAATATCTGAAATCTCCAACCAGATCTAGACTAACTGATGCACACTTGCATCACCTGTCATGGCCAGCAGTGGAAAATTTGGAACTGGACATTAACCATCTCATTAGCCAAAAGCAGGTCCATAGTTATCATTGAAATACTGGTCAGTTTGTTGATTTAAATTTACTTGTTCTTTATTTTAAAAATTTTATTTGTTCCCATTTTGTTTTTTTACTTTAAAATAAGATATGTGTAGTGTGCATAGGGATTTGTTCATAGTTGTTGTTGTTGTTGTTTTGTAGTTCAGCCCTCTAGCGGTCTGAGGGACAGTGAACTGGTCCGTCCCCTGTGTAAAAAGTTTGGGGACCCCTGGCATAGGTTATTGATTCATGAATCTCTGGAAATTAGGAGAGTCTTATTCAAATAGATTCTAGGGCCAAGTTGGGCAATAAACTACTTTAGTCCCCATCCACAGGCATATTGTTATTCTCTTGATAAATTTATTAAAATATGTAAAGAAGTTTCAGCAATATAATCAATGGCAACTATTTTGAATGTGAGGAATAGAGCAAACAGTATGTGAACATGTACATAAGTGTGAGAGAAACGGGGGTGGGATTTGACCAGGTGTTTTTTTGTTCATCCTTTGTTTTGAAGAGCACCAATGAGATCATGGGGTAATGCCCTGACTTGTGCATTAGTTTGATTCAAATGAGGCAGAGTTGTACAAAGTCATTCTCTTCCAGAGAGTTTCTCTTCCAGAATCACTGACGTTCAGTGGCAAGACAAAAGTCAGGAGAATGAATGATGGCCTGGGAGGAAGTAGATGTCCTTGGCATCTTCAATATCTGACCAAGTTCCCCAAAGAGCCTGTTTTAACAAACTTCATGGCTACCAGAACAAATTCTCATTCACCCAATCTGCCCATCTGCCAGGTCCACTGGGGAAGTCTTTATATCTACGGTCTAGACATTCCTCTAATTCACCAATATATTTGAGGCTTATCAGTTACCTGGAGTGACATGTGAGAAATGAGTGAAAAGTGGACACCAAAAGAGGATAAGCAGCCCTGAAAAGGGCTCAGAAACCCATCATATCAGAGGTGCTAGTCTTCCTTAAACACTTCATACACCAACAGCTAGGTAGAGAAAATTAATGGGCTTGTAAAGTCATATCTGTGGTTCCCTGAGCTATTAAAATATAACTAGATTATTGGGTGGTTCTTCTATGGAGTATTTTTGGGGTCTGTATCAGGATATCTGTTAAGGGTAAAATTAGGGTTATTGACCAAATATATTGTATTAGTGGTCACCAGGGATTTAAGTTCAATTCCAATAAAATACTCAAGCTATTTTGGGATTTTTATGGTGGTTTAATTACAATAGAAGGAAGAAATTAAGAAGGAGAAAAGGGTAAAACTAGGAGATTTTCTCCATCCTAGAGTAAGTCAAAGGGAGTTCAGAAGCCTCAGCCAAGAGCCTTTCTCAGAAGATTAAATCTAGTTCGGCTTATCAGCCAGGAGGCCTCTTCCAAGATGAGGGGCCTCCTAGGAGGATACTGCTTTTCAGGTCAAGGAAAGGAGGAATCAGCCTTACCACTCACCAAGGTCGCTCAGGGAAGACTCCTCAACTAAACCATGCTACAGAGCCAAAACCTGCAAACATGCCAAATGCCGCCCAGAGCTCCCAATGCCACCAAGAGCCCCCAACACCGCCAAGAGAGTGTGCATAGGAAGTGACATGAACTATATAGGCAGTTCTTTACATCACTTCCTGCATCTCACATGTACCAATGGTAGCTTAAGCTTGGCTTAGGACAGCCCAGGGAGTCTGTCAGTTGTTTCTGATTTGTCACTTGCTAGCACATGCTGGTCATAGGCCATCCTCCCTTACAGTTAATCCTTAAGTGGGGGTGTGTACATTCCTTGGTTGCTAAAATTCTAAAGACTAAGGAGGGTGGAGTAAATCTAAAATTCACATATCAGTGTAGTCATATTGCATTCCAGGTTTCAGTCATGCTTTCTAAGGCTTATTATTTGTGAATTCAAATCAGATGAGGTTGCTGTGATTTTTCAATATCAGATTTAAACTATTAGAATTAAATTGAGGTAGAAGTGATATGTGATTTAAGTAAGACAAAATATTTTTCCCCTTCACAACTGGCTTGTTTTCTTTTCCTTTTACTGTCAACCTGGGGGGGAAAAAACAAAGCCACTAAAGTTGTCAACAAAACCCAGTTTTTAATCAGGAAAGAGATAGTGCTCAATATTCCACAGACCTGAGACTCTGGGAACAACATCTCTGACAGAGTACCACACAAGATGATTCTCAGAAGAATCCTAAAACATAGGGAGGGATCTTATATACCTTTTGGAGTACTCAGGTCAGGGAAGTATGATTGATTGACTTTACAATGGCTACCAGGAAATGAGAAGTTCAGGGAGAGGCTGATGCTTTACAATGGATACAAAGGAAAGGGTCCAGCCAAGGGCTGGACAACCTGAAAGTGGACTTTTGATATTAAAAAAGAGAAACTTCTAAGACAAAAAGGGTACTTAGCATGTGATTTTATCTACTAGTCCCACCTAAACTGGGATCATTAAGTACATTAAGATCTATTGTTCAGTCTGAACTGGGTCAATCTGGGACTTTCCTTGGGGCAGGTTCTCAGGGGACAGAGGTAAACTTGGGGTTCCCAAAAACCCAGTTAACATTACATAGAAAGGATCACAATTTCAACTGTGATAAACTTGGAATTAGTTCAAAGACTGGAAGTCACTTCCTTGCCCTGAGACTCCATTTCCTCATTTGTGAAACGAGGGAGTTGGATGAGATGATTTCTAATATGCCTTAATGTTCTAGAGCTTTGAATCTATAACCTGAGATTCACATTTTTTTTTAATTAGAAGCACAGTGACCAAAGTCTCTTGCTTAAGAAACAGGCTATACAAGAGGAGAAGGCATGTCAATGTCTTTCAAACTAACCATGCTCTTCCTCCCAGATGATTTTAGAAAATTCTTGCATTATAATGGGATCATTTTAGTTTATGTTTGCTGGTTCCCAGGTTCTTAGTGCTAGATTTCCTTATAGCATTCCGAGTAAAGGGCTTTCATTGATATAGTTACAGAGAATAGGATGAAAAATCTAGAGGGAATACTACTTTGGCCAAGAGGTACCTTAAAACTCCCAATCATTTTAGCTCATATAGAGACGTTTTCTATTAAGGATAGGGATGAGCCAGTACTGGCAAATGTATTTCTTACTGAAGAGCTAATGCTGCTAAATTTAGGTTTTCGCTTACTTGGAAGTATAGTTCAGACAAGTTGATGATCAGAATAGTCAATAAAACTTAATATTCACTTTATGACATCTGCCCTCAAGGGTGCACTTTGAAAGAGCTAATTCAAATAAAACTCCTTCCAAACTCAGAAGCATATTGAAAGAATAAAGTATTCTTCAAATAGCTGACTATCTCCTGCTCCCAAGCACAATACCTTGCATGTCCAAAAGCATGTGGAGGATTTAGACTTTGTGACTAGTGATAAATGTATGACTTGTTCATGGTGGGGGGAGGGGGGTATCTATTGTCAATGGTGATGAGAGGCTTTTCTCATTTTGTAAGGCAGCCACATATTAAAAAAAATATATATACATATATATATACATATATTTCTCCACCATTATTCCTTTTAGCTTACAATAGAAATAATAGAATTGCAATCATATAAACAAATGCTCCATCCAAAAATGATGCTATTCTAAATGCACACAATGATTGGTACTGTCACATTTTTTGCCACCCATCTCTAGAAGCAATGTGATATATTGGATAGAGCAACAGATTGAAATCCCTCATCTTCCTCTTTATACCTCTATGACCTGTTTGTTGTTCAGTCTCTTTGGTTATGTCTGACACTTCATGACCCCTTTTGGGTTTTCTTGGAAAAGATATTGGAGCGGTTTGCCATTTCTATCTCCATCTCATTTTATAGATGAGGAAATGGAAGCAAACAGGGTTAAGGAACTTGTCTAGGATCATACAACTAGTAAGTGTCTAAGATCAGATTCAAATTTAGGTCTTCCTGACTTTAGTCCTGGAACTCTAGTTCTAGATTTGAACCTAGGACCTCCTGTCTCTAGTCCTGGCTCTCAATCCACTGAGATACCCAGCTGCCCCACCCCCCCACCTTTTTTTTTAAACCCTTAGCTTCCTTCTTGGAGTCAATACTGTATATTGGCTCCAAGGCAGAAGAGTGGTAAGGGCTAGGCAATGGGGGTCAAGTGACTTGCCCAGGGTCACACAGCTAGGATGTGTCTGAGGCCAGATTTGAACCTAGGACCTATACCACCCAGTTGCCTGTATGTCCTTAGGATAGTTGTTGACTCTCTCTAGGCCTCTGTTTCCTCATTTGTAAAATGAGAGAGTTGAACTAGATAACCTCTAGGGCCACTTCTGTAATTAAATCCAGGATCCCAACTAATGTTCTAACCCAGCGTTTGATTAATCTTGGAAACATAGGATATTGGTCTAGTCTGAAGAAACAGCATTCTGTTTTGAAAAGAAAACTGGATCTAGATTGCTACCTAAGATTTGTTGTTAAATAAGAATAAATCAATAATCTCTTTGAACTTATTGATTAAACTCCTATGCATAAAATCCATGAGTCTTCATTTCTTTATCCATAAAATGGGGACAGCTGCTTTCTAATACTTTCCCTAATGTGTGAATTTTAAAACTATTCCACCCTAATCAGACCATTCTTTAGAAGATTTAATTTAGCTGTTTCCTGATCAGAAACAACAGAGATACTTGGAATAAGAGAATCAGGTCTTGGGAAGTCCACATTTCTCCACCCTACTCAGTTTAACAAGGTCTGGATGCCTGCATTGTACTCAAGATTAAGTATCTGGGAAAAAAGGCAACAGACATGTGCAGAAAATAATATTACCCTTTACAAATGGCAGTAGAAACTTCCCCACCCTTAGTAATCTGATTTCAACATCTTCCCTCACCAAGTTTTTCTGACAGTAAATTCTCTGTTTAACATTTTAAATGTAAATTTTATACCTGATCATATTTGTGAGAAAAAGCAGTTTTTTGTTTTTTTTTTGCAAGTAATAGATGATTTTGAATAGTAAGTTAAAGGATTTGACATTTATCTTGTAGTCATTTGGTTTGATGACTTCTTGGGTTATTCTGTCTTGAAATATCTGTGACTCTATGATCATTAACCAGAGGAGGAGGGGAGCCTGAAGCTCCACTTCCTGAGCTGTAGGTTGTAAGGAAAATGTTAGTATTCTGAAGATTGGATTTGGCTCTCCCCTGATTGTAACAAAGAAGGTACTTAGCTCTTCCTTGATTGTTACAATCAGGGCAGAGCCAAATCCAATCTTCACAGTATCTTTTCTATTTTAGATCCTGTAGTCTCTAGTTTCCTTCAGAAATAAACTCAAGTGACACATCTTAAATGAGACCTCTTCTGGTTTCTCTGGAAACTAGTCTCCCCCTTCTCACCAAGCCCCCCCCCCCTTTACCTATGTAAAAAAGTTATTTTTATATATTGTTTTTACATATATGTGTACATGATATTTTCCCTGCTAGAATATAATCTCCTTGATTACTAATAATGCAGACTTTTATAACACTAAGATTTGCAAAATTTTATGTCTATCTGTTCTGTGTCTTTCTGTCTGTCTGTCTGTCTCTGATGGAGAGAGATATCTAAATATCTATATATTTCAATTTTATCCTCATAGCAACATTGTGAGGTAGGTGCTATCATTGGTTCTATTTTATAGATGAGGAAACTGAGGCTAAAAAGTTAAGTGATGAACCCAGAGTCATACAGCTAGGAACTGTCTGAGGAGGCAAAATTTTAACTTGGGGTCTTCCTGACTTCAAATCTGCTACCAAGCTGAGCTGGTACCACTGACTCTAAGAGAGCTTTATTGGTCCCCTCCAGTTGCTAGTGCCATCATTTCTAAGGGTGCCTTTCTTCTATTCTGTATTTATATTATATAATTCTAATTTATAGATGACATTTCCTGATTAGAATAAGCTCCCTGAAATTAGAGACTGTTTTTGCTTTTTTTTTTTTTTTAATATATATCCCCCAGCACGTAGTATGGGCTTAATAAATGTTTACTGACTGGTTGATTAATTTCTGAGGGTCCTTTATATCAGTGCCATTTCTAACAAAAGGTCTATAATTTTTACCATTACTTCCGTAAATATAATGGTCTACTTACTATTTATCCATTAAACACATAAAGTACACATTTCCTACTTCCCTTGTTCTCTCCTCCCTTAGAATTCTTGCCTATCATCTTTTGCTTATCGACTCTCTGGCCCACAATGAACCCTCCTTTTTATGATTTTCTGTAATATTTCAATTAATCAAACATTTAATAAATGCATACTATGTGAACATGCCTGTGTAAAAGTGCTATATGGGAGGAGATCACAGCATTCCAGGAAAACTGAATATATACACAGACAACTCAACTCAAGCGGATTTGTGTTCTCATCTATGTGGATATTTCCTCCAACTAATGATGCAGATTAGAATATGACTGCCCATCATGTGTGACTCATGTTCAGCCTTCTAATAATACATCATAAATTAAATGTTAACACAGCAATCTATGAAGAATGAATGAGAGAATGTCATGACTGACTCTAAGAATCAGACAAAGATTCAGGTAAAAAGTAGCAATTCAATTGGTCTTCAAGGATAGGTAGGACTCAACAAGAGATGGAGAGAAAGAATATTTTGGATATAAGGAAAACTCGAAACAAAAAAATGGAAAGGATAAGTGGAGTTTATGCATAGAGAATAGGCTATAGACTGGTTAGACCACAGAACATATGAAAAGGTCATAGATATCTGGGATGCTAAAATTATATTAATTCAATACAATAAGCACTTATTGACCAGTAATCCAGGTTGTGGAGGATTTGGATTCTGGGGAATGGAATTTGGATTGTTGTTGTTCAGCATGCAATCAGTTTCTGAAGATTTTTGGGCAGAGAAGTTATGTGGAGAGCTAAAGAGCTATGGATAAGGAAGAGTAAGTTAAGCAAGATGTGGTGGAATGCACCCAATATCTGCAGTCATGGGAGATAGAGGTTAAAGTTCAACCTTTGACAATTACAAAATGTGACCTTGAGTAATTGACTTCACCTTTCTAAAACAGAAATCTTCATATATAAAATGGAGATTATGGTCATAGACTCAGAAATAGTTGTTTCAATAATCAGAGATGTTGTTAAGGAACTTTATGAACTTGAAACTTGAAACACATATATCATCCATGATGGTCATGTAGTTGTTAAAGACAGGTTAGTGTTGAGGTAGAAGGCAGAGTAGAAGTAAAGATATCTTTAAATATATTTTTAGAAGGGATATAAAGAAGAATATTCTAGGGATGCTCCTAATAGGAATATAAAGGAGAAGAATGCTTTGGATTCAAAAGTAAAATTGATGGCGTTTGGCCCCTGATTAGATATAAAAAATGAGAGAGAAGAAAGAGTCAAAGTTTCAGTCAAACAAATATTTATTACGTGTTATGTGTTTTAATAAGCACGAAGGTTACAAAGATGAAAATGATCCTTCCCTCAGTGAAGTGACATTCTATGGAAGGAATATTCAATGTAATCATATAAATACAGTGTAAAAAGGATTTGACCTCCTCCCTACCCCTGCTCAGTCAATGTAATCCTACAAAGTAAGGGAACAGATAATAGAAGTAATGAGGTATAAAAGGTTAACCAAATATAAGGACATTTCTAAATCCTATGATCCCTTTACAAAGTGTGAAGTTCTCTGATTCAACTGGAAGGAAAACTTGGCATTGTGTTTAGAGATATTCCATATCCTGTGAGCCCCTTAAAAAGCTAAGCTACCAAGCTCTGAAGACAGCTAAATAGTTGAGTTTAAAGAATTTAATCATTCAAGGCAAGCAAAATCTCGTGGGATTTGACCCTTTTACTGCAGCTGGGGTGGGGTGGCTGGTGAAGGAGAATGATATTTTTCTTCATCTCCCTCCTGCCTTCCCATTGCCAGGGAGTTTTGTAGCAGAACTACTCTCCCAAATAGGAGATATTGCATCCACTGAGGATCAGAGATATACACTTTCCCAAAGGACACATACACAGTGAGATGTTTTAAAGCAGAAAATAGCTTCAAAGAGCAGAACCCCCATCAGGAGAAAAGAGATTCAACCATTGATACAAAGGAGGATTGTCTTGGGTAGTGAAGAGCTCACTTGCTGAGAGGAATCGGTTTTGTAGCTATTTTTTTTTAAAGTAAATATCTTTTTCTTTGAAATAATTTGGCCTATTAGTCATTAAAGGGAAACAGAACTGGTGACTTGTTTTAGAAGTGTGGACATACAGAATTCCCTAATGCCTCTAAGAATAATCATGCTCTTGGAAATTCAACTTGAAAATCTCTGAGCACTGACTGAACTGAGAAGTTAGCTTTAAAGAAGTCTTATCATGCAAGGTAAACTTCAATAGGCACAAAGGAGAGAAGCAAAGAGTTAAAGAGCTTCAGAAATATTTGAGGAAAGAGAGATTGCTTTCAACACTAAGGAATAGTACCATAATCATAGTGACAATCAACCCTGCAATAATCATTTATTAAGTGCTTGATGTATACTAGAAACTGCTTTGATGGTGAGAATTGAAAGGTTAAAATGAGTACTCTCAAAGAAGCTTCATTTTCTCAGGGGAAACAGCCTGCCCAAATATAATAAAACTACAATACATACAAATAGAAAGTAATTTTGCCATGGAGGCATTAGAAACCGTGGAAGGAAAAGAAGGCTAAACACTTGAGTTTATACCTCGCTTCATACAGAGTAATGCAGTAATTTAATAAATATAATTAAAAATATACAATAATGGTAAAAGATAGAGATGAAGAAGGAATTGAGGACATGAAGGATTGTCTGCACAAAGGCACAAAATGAGGAGATAAAAGGTTGTATATTCAGTATAATATATAAGCCAGTTTATCTAATAAATATTTGTTGATCATGAATTTATCTCTTCTAATAAGTTAAATTGAAACAGGTAAGGAATTCCATAAACAAAAAGCATGGTTATAGCCACTTCAATTACACATGTGTAGCTAATCTACAACAAATGTTAGTGTTCCGATGACCTTCCACTGATAGCTAGTACATGTCTGGCCTGGCTAGCTTTCTTATTAGTTTTATTTATAAATAATAAATAATAATAAAGAGGTAGAATGCACGAAATTTATGTGAGACATTAACTTTTAAACATTACTTTTCCCTTCCTTTAGAATAAAGTGTTAATAATAAAAATTATAACTAGCAACTCGAGGAGGTAGGTGCCCTTACCTTTTTAAAGACCTGTAAGGAATACATAGAATTAGAATCTATTAAATTGAGATTGGTAGGGCTTTCTTTTACATTTTATTGTGGAAAATTGTAAATATTCTATCTTCGAGGGCTTCGAGCCATACCTTTATGTGGATCATAAAATTATGAGGTTCAGAGCTAGGAGGGATTTTAGACTTTATCTATGGCAACTGTTTCATTTTACGGATGATGAAACTGAATCCCATTGATGTGAAATGACTTGCCCAAAATGTTATAAGAAGGAAGTGGTAGAGATATAATGTGACCCTCATCATCTGACTCCAAATTCCACTTCACCAATTTGGCATTCAACTTATGGTATAGGCATAGTTTAACAAGTAATACAGTCATGTTCCAGTATATTTAAAACCACTATTGGAAGTATAATATGCCTGAAGTCAAGTTACATAGTACTTAGGATCCAATTCAAGTTCCATAAGATCATAGATGAAGGGGAAATAACTATTGGATCATGAATCTAGACATGAAAAGAACCTTGGAGGACATCTAGATAAAACCCATCGTTCTATAGATGAGGAAATTGAGACTTTGGCAGGTCAAAGGACATTCCCAAGGCCACACAGGTAGTAAACATCAGAGGATGTATTTTAACTCACATTCCCTGTTTCCAGAATCAGACACTCTTTCCTCTATACCATAGAATGGGGCCAAAAATGTAAGAAGGCAATAAGTTGCAGAGATAGGCTTGTGTTAGAAAGAATAAAGATATCAGATAGACAGAAGAAATAAACTCATATTCAGAGGACATCAACAGGTACTCCTGCTTGCCTTAAATCTTTTAGTCATTTATGACACCCACAAGTCAATGTTACCCCTTGTTAGTAGGGGAAAAAAATGCTGCCTCAATTAGAAAAAGGTATCTGAGGAGACCTCATGGGGCCTGACACAAACTAGTCTTTCAGATGTAAGACACTGGAATCCAATTCAAGGTTTCTTTAGGAAACCCCATGATGAAATTTTTTGGCAGCGTGGTGATGTCTAAGAATTTAGTTCCAGTCTGCTGGCAGAAGGCTGTCTCCCACAGTTTGCCAACCCCTGCATGGTGTAAACACACCATGAATCATTTCTTGATTTTCTCTTGGCATCAGCTGCTTAGCTGAAGTCCCCTTCCAACTTTCATACAGTAGGCTGACCTCTTTCCAAAATACTTTCTCTATACCTTTTTAAAATCCCATAAAACATGGCCGTGGCATTTATGGGAATGAGGACTGCCAAATTACATGCAGTTAAAGAAGCAGGAACGGTTATTCATAAAAGTCTCAACATCTGAATGGCAGGATTATGCTTGATGTCAAAAGGGTAAATAGGGATTCTTGTCAGTATTAACATGCAGACATAAATACTATGTTCAACACAAACAACAGTACTAACTGATCCCAGAAAAAAAGAAAAAAAATCCAAGTAGTAACTGTTTTCATTGTCTCAGTCAGAAACTCTTATATTTCACAAAAGCATTCTCATTTCTACAGGGGAGTTCACATGTTAACCAATAATATACATTAATTAATAATAATTGCCTTTACACAGGATGCTATACTGGATTCAAGAAATAATGTCCTATAAGTGACTTGAAAGACAAAAAGTAACCTATTTTTCTTTTTACTATGATGTGAATTAAAGTTATTAAAAAATTTATATCACTGTCAAAAGCTGACAGAAGGAAAACTTGTGTGATTCTAGAAGGCTGATTTATACAATAGTTTATATTAAAAGATATTTAAAATTATACTGGAGAATATATCCAGCAAGGAAGGGAGTAGATGGTGCAATAAATCTTTTGTCTCTCTCTTCTACATCGTATCAACATGTAGTATCATGGAGTAGTAAAGGAATTTCATAGGTAATTCTAGAAAAAAAAACCTAGTATTTTTGCTTCAGGTTTCTTGAAAATTTATGTTAAAACATTATCTATATAGATAAAATGTTAGGTAAGAGTTTACATAATTTGTGATAGGTCAGGCCAGTATTTTATCCCCCTGGGGTACCTTATTACTTCATCCATTGAGGAAGTATGCTGTAGTGGCTAGAGAGATGTTCTCTAAGTCAGAAAATAATATATTTAAATGCCTCCTTTGATGCATGATAACTAGTGTCCTTGGATAATTTCTCTAACCTATTAGTAGTCCAGATAATTCTTTAAGACTATAAATTGCAGAGTTGTTACCTATCTGCACTATGTTTTTTACTAGAAGTTCCTCAAGCTATCAAAATCATAGTGCTAAAAATCTCCCACTCTCCATTCACTCTCTGTCCTCCACTGAAAAAATAATAGGAAAAAAAGGCTTTAGTACTTCAGAATTTATTTAACTATTGATGGAGCATCTACACCCTACTCCTATTGGTCATTTAGTAAAAAATTTATAAAGATTCATGTAACTTTTTATTACTCATGAAGCCACATTAGTTCTCATGAGATCAGTGTTTAGAGAAATATGCAATTCCACTTCAGCTTCTGCAAAGGTTTCATGTTTTTTAAATTAATAATCACTTCTTTGCTGTTTGTTTTTCCTCTGGAGCTGTTCAGAAAAAATAATTCTAAGAGAATTACAGAGAGAATCAGAGAAAAAAAGGAGGAGGATGAATTCCTCTCCTGTTTGCCTATACATAGAAGGTAGGCTATCTATCATCCACAGCTTGGATTCTTTAGTAGTGCTTTATACATGTGTAAATACTGAAACAATGGCCCCAAGACTAAGCACTCCCTGAAGACTAACAGGATCATGAATTATAATCACAAGAAAAAAGTATTAGCAGTATCTGATAATGTGACCATTGCATTTTAAATGAATTACAGAAAATGTAATAGATATTTTCATTTTTTCAACATTTTAAAAATAAACTAAAATTATCCTATACTTTAATGATTTTATTCTCATTGAATTGGAATATTCAGTGTCCAAAAAGAGGCTGTAGTGTCGCAGGCTACTTAGTGATAATAGCAAATCTGAGTTATCTGATGAATTTCTATCTAGTTATTATATATATATATATATATATATATATATAATTATAACTAGTCTGTGAGGCTGCCAAGAGGAAAATTTATCAATCACCTATTTACATTCCTCCACAGAATTCAAACTTTTGGAAGTGACCAAGACAAAGAAGTAACCTAGCTTTTCACAGGCTTTAATAGTAGAAATCAATGCTAGAAGGTTCTACCATGCTGAAAAGGTATTTCTCAGAATCAGAGAATTTGAGAGTTGGAAGGGTCCTCAGTGGCTTACAAGTCTAACTTTTACACAAATGGATCCCCATTATAACATAATTGATAAGTAGTTATCCAACTTCTTTTTGAAGATCTTCAAAGAAAGAAAATTCATTACTTCTCAGTCAAAGCATTCTATCCCTCTTTCATTCTTCTCTTTTCAACTCTTTCTATTGTTCTGCCCTCTGGAGGAAAATAGGAAAAAAAATAATTCTAACATCTCCTACCTACCTTATCCACATGATAGCCCTTCCAATCTTGAAAAGAGATAATATGTTCCCCCTAAATCTTTTTTTTTTCCAGGCTAAATATGTCCACTTCCTGCAAGTGATTCTCATAAATCATGAACTCAAGGCATTCACAAGAATCCTTATTGTTTGGAAGGAGACTCTGTCTAGTTTATCAAAGGCCAGATAAGGTCTGGCCATAACAGAGTGTAGAGTGGCTATCACCACCCTACTCTTGATAGCCATGTCACTTTTTAATGCAACCTAAGGTGATATTAGGATTTTTCAATTACCACTGCTGACATTATATTGCTGATTCATATTAAGATTGCAGTCCCCTAAAATCCAAAGATCCCTTTCAAAACTCCTGCTATATATACATGGTTATCTCATCTTGTGTTGTGGAGTTGACTTTTTTTAGTACTAATGTTCATTTTTTGGTTAATGATTTTCTCTAATTAGATGTAGATCAATTATCTGGCCTTCAATTATCCCTTCGTGGTTGCCACAATGTGAGATGAAAATCACATTAAAAGACTGATATATATTAATTTAAGGTCACCAAGGAATTCAGCTATGTAATTCCTAAATGAAAACTCAAGTCAGCAGTCAAACTTTTATGGAATTTTTAATTACTAACAGGAGGAAGAAAGGTTTTAGAAAGAGAGAGAGAGAGAGAGAGAGAGAGAGAGAGAGAGAGAGAGAGAGAAAGAGAGAGAGAGAGAGAGAGAGAGAGAGGGGAGAGAAGGGAATAGGGCTTAAATACCCACTCTGCTTAGGCTGGGCCAAAGGCCCAAGGCCTTGGATAGCTGAGGCAAAGAAAAGAGATCAGTCCCTATCACTCACGTGACCAAAATGGAGAAACAGTCTGAGAGCCTCCACTCCAAAGCACCAGGTTCCAACAACCCTCTTTTCTCCACACAGGAAGTCCCCAGACTCCTCAGCTGTCTTGTACCTCACTTCCTGTGTCTCACATATGCCAATGGTGGCTCTAGCTTAACCCAGTACCTCCCAGAGGTCTGTCCCCTTTGCACATGTCTGTTGAAGGTCATATTATTAAATAATTAAATCTTGAGCTTTGGTGCAGCCCTTCCTAAATCCTATTACCCTGAGTAGGGTGGAGATTGTAGTTTCAAAGACCTGATTCTGTCATTCCAAGTATCTCTATTGTTATTGATCAGGAAATAGCCAAATTCCATCCTCTAAAGAATGGTTTGAACAGGGTTGAGTAGTTGTGAAATTCACACAGTCAAGTTCCTTTTGGTTCCTGAATCCTTTCCTTCATTGTATCAACCATGTCTTTTAGATTTGTTTCAATTATAAACTTGAAAAGCATACCATCTATGCCTTTTTCATAAACCATCCTCATATCAAGCAAGTGACAAAAGCAAGGGGCTAAGATCCCTGAATTATTCTGTTGGAGAGCTCCTGCCACATTGAAACTAAATCAATTACAACTCCTCTTGGTAATTAGCTACCCCACCAGAACTTAATTCATCCAATTGCATCAGTATCTAAGGTATATCTCTCTATCTTTTCCATAAGAACATTATGAAATATTTTAGCAAAACTTTCCTTCAATTGAGGTAAATTATTTCTATAATAATTTTTATTATTATATTATATATATGATATATATTATAATCATCTATTAATTTAATAATCATGTTTAAAAATAAAAAGGAATGAGGTTAGACTGGCATGAGTAATTGTTCTTGATGGAGCCATCCTAGTTCCTTGATTTCCTTTCTAGATAATCAATAACCATCTCTTTTGTCTCTTTTCAAGAATTTTCACAAGAATTCAAATCAAGCTTATTCATTTATAATCTTCATGCTGATTTTCCCCTTTTTAGAAAATGGGTATATCCTTCCCTAAACAAGTGGTAACTCACATTTTCCATGTTCCCTCAAATATCACTGATAGAGGTTCTTCAATCACATCTTCAGTTATTTTGGGATCCAAAAATCTAGTTCCTCTGAGCCAGATAACTTGAATTCATTAAGGGAAATGAGGTGAATATCCAGTGTCCTTTATCACCTTGGCTTTCAACTACATGTTATTGAATTTTTTTCTCTTATTTCCAGTATAAATCTGTAAACGAGACTAAATGGGTTGAGAGCAGTGGATCGCTTGAATCAGTGACCAGGTAATGACAATATTTGTCAACAGTAACTTATGAAACTATCTATTCAGTTAGGACACATAGGGGTTACATACAGTCTGTTAGTAGAGGAAAAACTAACTGTGATGAAATCATGGTTTTGGGAACATTAAAGTATATATGTCAATGACAATGAAGCAGCCATTTTGGATGCTGAATATGCTTTGTTAAGATGGCTTCAATTTTATAACCATAGTAAGTACAAATGCTGGTATGTAACTCCTATTGACATCCAAATATATAGCAGTCAATGGAGACAGAATGACAGAAGCTTGAAAAATTTGTAATGTTGTTCCCACTGGGGAAGTATATCTCTCCTTCTCTAGCTCTAATTTTGCTACTTCTCTGTAGAATGAATTTCCAGTATGGAACAATAAAATCACCTAATATTTGGCTTTTAAAAAATCTATTATGACTGGCATATAATGTGCTCTGAAGTAATTAGGGTCTTAAAAAACATTAGATGACTTTCACTGTCTTCTCTTTAACTAGTCCAACATATTTCAAAATCAGTTGAAACTAAATTTGCTTTGTTTTAGCACTTTCATTTTTGGACAAGTCAAACCCATAAATTTAGACAATGCACCACGTGAAATAATAATGGGCTGTTTTTGCAGTTGGTAGGTTAGCAATATGATCCAACATAGTGGCCTCTAACAGTCAAAGTATAGCAAAGGAACCATTTTAAATTTGAGAATTTACCAGAATATGTTTGGTACTTTATGTTTGGTACTTTAAGAAGGACTGCACAAATTAAAGGACCATTTTCCCAGACCAAAACTTAGAATAAGATGTTCTTATTTTTCTTCTTGGATATCATAAAGGCTTGAGCAAGGAAGGCAGCATGATATTATGGAAAGAAGGAGAATTGTACTTGGAATAAAAAGTTCTAGATTCACATTATAGATTCATCATATACTATCTGTGATCTTGAGCTTTATTTTTATGAGTTTTAGTTTCATTATCTTTGAAATGAGAGTGAGGGGAAAATAAAACTTATGCTCTCTTATAAGATTCATTAGAGGAAAGAAATGAACTTGTTTATATTATAAAGATAAAAAATGTTACATGTATGTTAATTTGGAGAACCTGTTGCAAAGGTATTATTGGATCAATATACTATTAGAAAAAGAATGAAGCCAATCACAAAGTTAGAGGAGGGATAAGTGTTAGCTTTTGTGCTCCATCTCTGAGTACTAGAGAAAGCTCCCCAGTATTCTGAGTGTAACTGACTTATGTCTTTGAAATCTATACTGAAATTGCTAATTACTTCTAAAATCAAGAAGGCCAAGAATGTCTGACCAGGTTTTTATTTATTCCCTCCTTTAAAATGAAACTTTTCTTGACATCTGCTCCTCACACTCACCAACAGCTAGTTTCCTCCCTAATTATTTTGTATTTATTCTGTATATTATATACCTTAATATATAATAGTGATTACTTTAGTTGCTATTTACTGAGGGTCAGGTATGCCCTATTTAATCTTTCCCTAAGGATTATCCAGGAACCCTATGTAGAGATGAGTTTCAAGGATTTGACAGGCAGACCATGAGATAACAGAATCCCAGAGAACCTTCAGAGCTGGCAGGGGAAAAATTCCAAAACATTGAGGGGGTAGTTGGTCTCTCTTGGGGGTTGGAGAAGCTGGAGGTTGCTGATCTGCGCTCCCGTGGACATCTCTGGATCATCCTACAAGCATCCCTCTGAAGCAGGAGTGGATAAGAGTTTTTCAATACCCTTAGGTGAACTAAAGGACAATACTGGGAGTTCCAGCCATTCTCTGGACCATCTAGGACTCCTCATCTGGACTCCAGCCTCTCCTTGCCAAAAGACTATATGTAAGATCTCTGCACTTTCTGTTGGACTGACCCTTACGAGTTTAGGATAAGATAAAATGGGATTATTAGTTAGGAGTTTTAAACTAAGGGATTAAGTTGTAAGACCTCCTTCTCCCCCTCCCTCCTTTCCCAAGCCTCTCTTCTATGTTAAATAAAAGCAAAATATTTATGTTAATCCCTATATGTTTTCCATCTTAAACCCCTCCAAATTAATATTTTTATTTCATTTATTAGAGTTAGAGAATTTTATCTCCTTCATCCCACTTCCACTAACTGTTAAAGCATTTTTCAGGGGTCCATTTTCCCTTGTCCCATAGAACTAACAGTCAGTGTAGCTTTTATGAATGAATATTCATTTTAAACGTACACTAAGAACAAATATATACAGGTTGCTCTAATACTTCAAGGGCATAATCCCCTGAATAACTCCTTCATCTCTGAAGAGGGGAATTAGATTTGCAGTTTAGCTCAATTCCTTTATAGTGTTAGTCCTACTAATTTCCAAATCCAAAGTCATACCCTGGTCTTACATCCTGGAAAGCTGGCTTCTCAAGCACTTCCTATGGGGTTGGTTATAACATCTGTCCCAGAATTTTTTATGGCTTAAAGACCCATGTTCTGGATTAAAAAGAATGAAATAATAGTAAAAGAGTCTGTTTCTTAGGAATGAAGGGTCTAAGGCAGTGGTTCTCAAGCTTTCTAATGCCGTGACCCCGCAATACAGTTCCTCATGTTGCGGTGACCCCAAACCAAAAAATTATTTTGGTGGCTACTCCAAAACTGTAATTTTGCTACAGTTATGATTCAGAATGTAAATACCTGATATGCATTATGTATTCTCAGTGCTACTAATTGAGAGGTTGAGAACCACTGGTCTAAGGTCTCCCACCTAGTTTACTTTAGGTATACATGCTGTGGGTAAATGACAGTCACATCTTGACCCCAGAATGAGAGATTAATTATGTATTCCCCAAACATGATTGTCTTAATGTGGCTTTCAATGAGAGAGTCATATTTCTCCAAGTAATACTTTGATTCCTTCCAGGAAGAGAGAAGAAGGTTGAGACCAGAGGCTGATATCTTTGCTCTTCTCAGAGAGAGAGGGTATTGGGTCATATTTATATTTTTCTTTTTCCTTAAATATTGTTACTTTTGGCAATATATTTTTAAGTTTAACCTAATTCCTATTCTATATTACTTAATGGAAAATGAGATACTGAAAGGTTTATATTAAAGGTTTTTATTGCACATGTTAATTGCAGAATGAATACACACAGGAAATAGCAAATAAATTTATTTATCTAAGTCATCAAAAATTAAAAAATGGAGAGAATATATATTTGGGTATAGATACCAGACAATAAAAATAAAAAAAAATCTACCATTAGGAGTGAAATTCTAAGTTCCACTGAGAGACAAAGAATATCAGATTTCACCCAAGGGGGAAATTCCTTGAAATTTTTAGTATATATAGCAAACTGAGGATAGGAACATGGCATGCCAGTTCCTCTTATGTCGGCTTCTTCCCAGAATCTTCTTAGTGATCTTAAGAGAGTGTGGAATCATATGTATTTTCTCTTAAAGCTAGAAGATAGATGAGCTCAAAAATCTTTTCTCCCACTTTTGCTAACTCTCCCCTGCTTCTCATGGACTCTGACCACCACAATGAAATGAGGAGTGGGTCCAAAATCAATCTTAGAGGATCAGGTCCCAACAGTTTGCTAGATCTAAAAGTAGAACTTAGTTTAGCAAATGAAGTCAATAGAAAAGGCTTCTACTATTCAAATAATAGGTTATTGCATTATACTTTCTCCCAGAAGCCTGTCTTTGCCAGAGAGACTCCATTATCGAGATTGTCTCCATTAATTTAATGTAAGTTCCTTGAGGACAAGGATTGCTTTATGGTTTTTTTCCTTGTATATGCTTAAAAAATGGGTTATTGTTGATTTTCTAAGAAAATAATTAAATGTTTCATAGAAAGAAATATCAAAGTATTTTTTAAAAACTGGAGGAAATCTCAGACATTGATTAATTCTATTTTCTTATTTTGAAAAGTATGAAAGTGACACACTGAGATATTCCCAGGATGACATTGATAGTAAGTAGCAGAACTAACATTCAAATCAAGGTTTTCCAACCCTAGATTTAATATGCCTCCCATTGTAGCAAACTGATAAAATATTTTCTTTACATTTGAAGCTTTTTTTGAATGATAATTAAATTATCAAAGAAAGATTAAAGATTCCTGAGTTCTACCACTCAAAAACTGGACTTGAACATTGGTTTATAATGGATATATTTCTTCTGGTAAATTTCCATCCAGCAGAGGAAACTGGATGGTGTAATATATAAAGTATAATGCCTGGAATCAGGAAGATCTGAGTTCAAATTGGTCATACATTTACTAGGTGTGTGATACTGAATGAGTCATTTAAGTTCCATCTTCCTCATTCTCCTCAGTTGTAAAATGGGGATATTAACAACACTTAGCTCAATGTTCTTGTGAGTGTCAAATAGAGATTAATATTTGTAAAGCAGTTAGCACATTAGTAGTAGACACTTAATAAGTCCTTTCTCCCAACTTCCTTCTCCCCTTACTCTCCTCCTTCTTCCTTCATATCTTCCTTTAATCCTTTGTTCCTTCTTTTCTTTGTTCCTTACCTCTTTCTTATCTTCCTTTCTTTCTTCTTGAATATGCTAATATTTTATTAATATAAAGACCAAAGGTACTGGGATAAAGACTTAGTATTTGATAAAAACTGCTGAGAAAATGGGACAGAAAAATAGATGACATTAGATTTAGTTCAACATCTCACACCTTAAACCAAGATGAATTCACATAGAAAGGTGACCAAGATAGAAAAGTTTACATTGAACCCCAAATTAAAAAAGAACGGAAAAATTATTGCTAGAGCTTTAGGTAGAAAAAAAGCTCATAACCAAACAAGTGGAAATCATCATAACAGATAAAATGGATAAATTTCATTATATATAAACAGTCTTTATAGAAATACCTAATAAAGCTAAAATTAAAGAGAAAAAAATAAATGTAAAAATGTATGTGTATACATAATTTAAAATATTTTGCACACACACACACACAAACAAATATAGTCCAAATTAAAAGAACAAAAAGGAAACTGGGAGAAATATAGCAAGTTTTCCATATAATGGCATTATTTCTCAAATATATAGGGTCCTGAGTCAAATTTACTAAAAAAAAATGAGTAATTTCTCAATTGACAAATGATCAAGTGATATGAATAGGTAGTTTTTGGAAAAATAAACTAAAGCTATAACTAGTGACAGTAAAAAATACTTTAACTCCCTATTGATTGGAAAACATAAATTAAAACAACTCAGAGGTGCACCTTACATCCATGAGATTGGCTGATATGACAGAAAAGGAAACTGCAAAAGATGAGAGGGGATATAGAAAAACTGGAACAAAAATGCTATCTTGGCAGAATTATAAACTAGTCTAACCATTCTGGAGAACAATTTATAACTATCCCCCAAAGGGTTATAAAACTGTGCTAACTCTTTAATCTACTAATATCACTACTAGGACTCTATCCAAAATGGATTAAAGAAAAGGGAAAAAATCTATTTGTATAAAAATATTTTTAGCTGCTCTTTCTATGGTGGCAAAGAATTGGAAGTGGAGGGAATGTTCATCAATTGAGGAATGGTTGAACAAATTGTGGTATATGATTGAGATGAAATACTATTTGTCATAACAAATGATGAGCAGGGCTATTTCAGAAAATCTTGTAATGTCTTATATGAAGTAATGCAAAGTGATATTAGCAGAAGTAGGATAACATTGTACACAATACCAACAATATTATGAATGATCAACTATGAAAGACATACCTACTTGGATCCAGACAATGATCCAAGAGAATTTCAAAGTATTCATGCTGAAAAATGCTATTTGTCTCCAGATAAAGAATTAATGAAATCGGAGTGCAGATTTAAGCATAGTTTTTACAATTTTCTTTTATGAGTGGACTCATGTTTTCTTTTTGCATCCAGGCTAACATGGATATATATTTTGTGTGATTTAACATGTACAATTGATAGATACTGTTTTCTTTCTCAAGGAATGGTTAAGGGTAGAAGAAGGGAGAGAATTTGGAACTCATATTTTTTTTTAGATATTAAAAAAACTTCTACATCAAATTAGAAATATTTAACAAAATAAATAAAATACATTTTAAAATAATTTCATGTACTGAGTACAGATTACATTTTTGAAAGTCATGTGAAAATTTCTAAATAAAATTAAACCTATTTTCTTCCTATATAAGAATGTACCCAACTTACTCTCCATCCACCTGGGTTTTTATAAGAGATATCTATTCTTGGAATTACACAAATGGGCTTCTTACACAATGCGCAATAATCTAAGTAGTATGCATTCTTCATTTTCTTATTTGCTTCCAGGAAGATTTTAATTTAAAAACCTTCATAACTTGCTCTCCCCTATTTTTTTAAGTTTTTCTTACATTTTCCTGCACTGCCTTTAAGTTTTCCTTGATTCAGTGACACAATTCCCCTTGCATGAATAAACATCTTCCAAATCCTAGAATTTTCACTGGCTGTTTCAAATGAATGAATTCAAAAGAATTACGTGTTTCTTCATTTCCATATCCTGACTTCCCTATCTTCCTACAAGTACTATCTATAATTGTAAATTCCATAAGAATTTTTTCCTCTCCCCCTTAATTCCTGTTCCTTCCTTCTATTGATGACTTCCTATTTAATCTATAAATATTTATTTGCATATCATTACCTCTGTTGGACTGTGTGAAGAACCTCACACACAACTTTTCTGGGAGCAAAGATTGTCATTTACATTTCTTTGTATCAGTGTTAAGTAAAGTCCCTAGCTCATAGTGGATGCTTAATAAATGCTTACTGAATGAAAATCTATGGCAAACTTTTTTGGTAGCCTTTCATTTTATTTCGGAGACTCTGTGATTCTCTGGGTTTAATGCAATCAATACAAAGTCATATACAAACTAGGAATGCCTCATTATCTCTGTGGCAGCAGTTCTTAATGTTTTCGCATACATTCCTTAGCTAATCAAGCAAAATCTATGGATCCTGTCTAAAAATAAGTTTTGAATGTGTAAACTAAAATAATTTTTAGTTCAAGGAAATATGTTAAATGCAATTATATATCTCCAAGTCCATGGAATGCTGGTAGGGAAAATCTTTCTTAAATAATTTTTAATTTTTTTCAATTACATGTCAATACAATACTTTCATATTTATTTCTTGATATTTTACAATCCATGATCTCTCTCCCACCCTGGTCTTTCCTCCCCAAGAAGGCATGCAATTTGATATAGATTGTACATATAATATATATTTCCATTTTTGTCATGTAGCAAAGATGCCACATATGTCTTACACTAAAAAAAAAAAGTTCATGGAGGAAATAACGTAAAGAATTATATGTAAAGCACTTCTAGATACCAGGCATATGCTCTTGTTTATTACCACTAGTTCTTCTCTTATGAGAATGAGAGCTTGCTTCTATTTTATATATACATATATATATATATATATATATATATATATATATATATATAATTTGACACCAATAACCAATAATCTGAGGGTCATTGGACAAAATGATGTCTGAAGTCACATCTCTCATTGATTTAATGCATTAAGAATGACTAGTTTCATCATTATAGATATATCCTCTGTCAATGCAGATTGAAACTCTGTTATGACTTAGTATTTCTTCTTTATGAAATTAAGTGTTGAGGAGACAGAGAAAATATGAGTAAAAGGTACCCTAATCTGCATAATCTCTTCCAAATTATCCTTAAAACAACTTTGATAAAATTACTTCAAATGAATTCTGGAGTGACAAAATGCACAAAAGAATGGGGAAAAACACATTTTCAGGCCAAGATAACAGGAGAAGTTTCTTGTACCCATGTAGTAATGGAGCATAGAACAGCATGCTAAGGCAGGCTCTACCTACATAAACCAGTACAAGCTGGGAAGCATCTGAATCAGTGGCAGCAACTTCAGGAGTTCTCAGACACAGGGAGTAATGGGGTCAGATAACTGGGCAGAAGGAGATTATAGGGGTCACTTTGCTATCTCTGGGTATAGGACTCTGTTGACTTCCCCCTACTCACATCCAGGTTGAAGTCTAAGGTCACAGCCCCAAGATGAGGAGAAGCACTAGTAAACACCAGAGATTGTGGTCACAGGGGAGCAGAAGACCTTGGTCATAGTTACAAGACAGAAAAGAGTGCCTGTGATTACTCAGAGACCAGAGCACAGGTAGGAAAATATTAAACACACATCTCTTTAGATTCTACTCTCTTTAGACAACAGAAAACTTATAGATCTCCAGAGTTATCTGAAGGCAGCTACATGAAGAACCTAAAACTTGGGATAGTGCCCCTTCAATACAGGAATAGAATTTATGTGTATATATATATATATATATATATATATATATATATATATATATATACATATATATATATATATATATAATTAAAAGGCAAGATAAAGGCTGGAAAATTATCAAAAAGAAAAAATCAACATCAAAAATTATGTTGGACAGGGAAAACTAAAATATTAACTCAGAAGACAACAAATGCAATACTCCTGCATTCAAAGTCTCCAAGAAAAGTGTGAACTTATCACAATGCCAAAAAAAGTTCACTGAAGAAAATAATTTCTTAAAAATTAGAATTGTTCAAGTGGCAGGGATGATTCCATGAAACATGAAGAAACAATAAAACAAGGTCAAAATAATGAAGAAACAGAAGAAAATGTGAAATATTTTATTGGAAAAAAACTGCCATGGAAAACTAATCTGGGATAGATAATTTAAGAATTATTGGACTATCTAAAATTCATGATCAAAATAGCTTAAAATTTTGTTTTTAAAAAATTATCAAGTAAAACCACCCACTTTTCTAGAACCAGAAGGTAAAATAGAAATTGAAAGAATCCACTTGATCCCCTCCTGAGAGAGCATCAAAAATGCAAACTCCCCACAAAAATCATAGACAAATTCTAGAAGTTCTGTGACAAGGAGAAAACACTGGGAGCAGCTAAAAAGAAGAAATTCAAATATTGTGGAGACATAATCCAGATAAAACAAGATTTAAAAGCTTCTACATTAAAGGATCAAAGTGCTTGTAATATGCTATTCCAGAAGTCAAAGGACTTGAGGCTAAAATGAAGAATTACCTACCCAGCAAAACAATGTAATCCCTAAGGGGGAATAATGGGAATTCAATGAGATAGAAGACTTTCAAACATTCTTGAGAAATAAGACAGAGCAAAATAGAAAATTTGAACTCAAATACAAGATTCAAGGGAAGCTTAAAAAGGTAAATGGAAAAGAGAAGTCATAAGAGATCAATAAGGTTAAAATGTTTATATCATTATATGGAAAGATGATGCTTGTAACTCCTAAGAACTTTGTCATTATTAGGGAAGTTAGAAGAAAACATAGTTAGAGGCCAAGGTTATGAGTAAATTGGGATAAAACTAAAAAAAATAAATATAATTTAGAGGAGAGAAAGATAAATGCATTGGGAGAAGGAGAAAGGGTTAAACAGAATGGGGTAAATTATCTCACAAAAAGAGGCACAAGAGAGCTTTTAAAGTGGATAAGATAAAAGAAGTAAGGAGGGGTGTGATTGAAATTTATTCCCGTCAGAACTGGTTCAAAGAGGGAAGATAATATACACTCAATTGGATGTAGAAAACAATCTTACTTTTTAAGAAAGTAGGAGCAGAATAGAATAAAAGAGTGGAGGGCATGCCAATAGAAGAGAACGAAAATTGCTGTATGATCAAAAGGAAAACACTCTTGAGGATTCATATTAATAAAAGAGAGCAACTAGGATAAACAGGAGAGGGAAAGGATTGATGGTAATACACAGTAATCATAATGGTAAAAAAAAAGTTTTTACAAGTTTCTAATAAAGGCCTAATTTCACAAATACTTATATAGAGAAATGAATCAAATGTATGCATACAAATCATTCTCCAAGTGATAAATGATCAAAGGATCTGAATTAGTAATTCTCAGTAATCTGTAGTCATGTGAAAAATACTTTAAATAACTTTTTATTAGAGAAGTACCAATTAAAACAACTCTGAAGTACCACCCCATATCTATCAGAGTGGCTATCATGACATAAAAGGAAAATGAGAAAAGATGGAGGGGATGTGTAAAAATTAAGATGCTAATATGCTCTTGGGGAAATTGTGAACTGATTTAACAATGCCTGAGAGCAATTTGGATCTATGCCAAAGGGTTATAAAATCATACATACACTTTGACTCAGCAATATACCATTACCAGGTCTGAATCACAAAGAGAAAAGAAAAAGGAGAGGGACCTATATGTACAAAAATGTTTATAGCAGCTCTATTAGTAGAGGCAAAGAATTGGAAAATGAGGGGATTCCCATCAACTGGGGTATAGCTGACTAAGTTTTGGAATATGAATGTATTGAAATACTATTGGGTTATAAGATATGATAAGCAGAAGAATTGCAGGAAAACCTGGAAAGACTTACATGAACTGAAGCAGAATGAAGTAAGCAGAACCAGGAGAACACTGTACACAATATTAGCCATTAGATGACGAACAACTGTGAAAAACTTAGCTATTCTCAACAATACAGTGATTCAAGACAATCCCAAAAGACTCATGACCAAAATTCCATTTGCTTCCAAAGAAAGAACTAACATAGCATGAATCCAGACTATAGTCTATATATCGCTTCCTTCATTTTTCTTTCAAGTTTTTTTTTTTCCACAAGGGATTAATATGGAAAAATATTTTTTGTTTGCCACATGTAAAATCTTTATCAGATTACTTACCATCTCTGCAACAGGAGAGAAGAAAGAGAGAATTCAGGACTCAAAATTTTAATTAAAAAAATAAATATTAAATATTGTTATGATATGTAATTGTGGTAAAAATGAAATATTTTCAAAAAAATAATTGAAATGGCCAAAGATGTTATCTCTCTATGTCCATCTTGGGAATAAGCCTCTCCCAATCCAGCTCAACTGACTTTCTGATGACAGACTTCACACCCACCCATAGTCTCATATTTCTTCCTTTTAATTTTCATGGAATACACCAGAGATTATGTTCTGCTGATTATCCTGAGCACATCTTAAGAGTCTAGAAGAGAACACTCGTTGAAGTATGGCTAGCATTAGAAATAGCATTGCAGAAGAGGCCTGATAAGCTATTATTAACAAACACATTGAAAACAGAAGTAACACTCTCTGAGAAAGAAATGTGGTGTCTGATAGGCACACTAATGGGAGAGTGCATAGACTTAGGCATTACAGCTGTTTGTGGATGAGAGTTAGCCTCACAGCTGTTGATGGTCTAGTGATTCCTCCTCCTATTCTCATCTAAGATTGTAAAAGAATAAACAGAATCCTTCCATGATGTTTGTGTTCCTGCCATCCATGATGACATGAATAACCATAGTCAAGACAGACCTCAGAGTTGCAGTGAATTAATATGAGAGTGAAGAAGTTCAGTTATCATGTCTCTGATGGCATGTCTAGTATGATTTTTGAGTAAACATGACAGCCACAATAAGCTGAGTCAGTGCATACAATTTATAAATTAAGATTCATAGAAAGTAAGCATATATGCCATTAACAAGAATTCCATCTAAAAATGATTAAAATAAAAATAAAAATTCTCTGGCATTTAAGCTGGTCAGCCCTCAGCTGTCAAGAAAACTCAACTATACACAATGATTCATTCCCCAAAGGGCTCTCGATGGCCAAGATTTTATTGCACATCATGCTTTTAGTGAGTGTACTTTTTACATTTCTAAAGACATAATTTGAATGTGGTATGACCAAATCAGTATAATTCTACATTCACTTATTATTGCTATGTAAAAACAAGGTAACTTGGTTTGTACCAAGAAAATGCCTGCTAAGTCAGAGTTCAACTAAAGTGATTTTTCCAGGAATTCCTTTTTTTTGGAATCTACATCTAATAATGAAAATCACAGTCATTCTATTTCATAATGGAAAGTTACTATGAAATTTATTGTGTCACCAGGCTAAATGCATTACCAGGGGCACACAAGTAAACGGTATAGTTGGGATTTGAACTCAGATTCTCCTGATTTTAATTCTTTTACTTCATCCAAACTGACACTACACAAGCCTATATCATATTTAACAATTGCGCTATGGCATGTAATATTTTTAGAACCATCTTATTAAAAATAGACTTTGCTTCTCATATCAGTATTACATGTTTTACCTTTAATATACCATTATTGTAAACAAAAATGTCCAGAATATCAGGCAGTGCCACTTAAAGCAGACATTGTGGAGTGCACCTGTGTGCTCATCAAGACTGTCAGCTATTACCTGACTCCCTCCAGCTGTGCCCTTTCAAAGGGCAAAGTAGGAAAAAGGATGAATAGAATGAGATGGAAAGCACCTGGTATAAGGTGCAGAAATAATACCTTGTCCAGTTCTTTGATCTTTGTCTGAAGAGACATCGTAGATACTCCTTGATTTGTATCTCCTACTTTGTATTTCACCCTGAGGATGGGAAACAATTCTCTAAGTCAACATACTTGCTTTTAAAACTAATGTATTAAAATTAGTCATTAGCTCAACCAAGAAGCTTGATTCTTCCCTATTAAGGAGATCAATATATGGAAATTATTTACATACCATTAGGCAATCCAATAGCTTGCCTTCTTGTTCTTTGTCTATATTAACTCAAGCAATTGAATAATATATGCTAACATTTATATAACACTTTAAGATTTTTTTCTAAATCATTCTATGTATATTTCATTGGAATAAACTAATGAAAATATTCATTTATTTTGCTTATTTTACATTTCTCTCTCTTTTCTTCTTTATTATAACCACTCAACATATCTAGCTATCATCTCTCTATCCATTCATCAGTGATCTATCTTTATTGCTTATTTATCAATCTTCCATTAATTCTCTTTGATAACTGAAATTTTCATCTGAGACTGACTCATATCCTCATGAAATATATTAATTCCTATGAGAAGTATTGAAAATTGTGATGCATGGAAAGGTATTATTCTGTTTGGCAGCCACAGAATTCAGTAATATAATATACCCAATTAATTAATTATAGCCTCCATTATGAAACCAAGAGATGAATTTAGGCTCTCGGATCTTCATATTCTAATTCATCAGAATCCTTATTGTACAAGAAGACAGTTAAGAAGAGGTAATCAAAAGTAGTATGTCATATTAATCTGAATACTGCATTGGCTCCCCTAAAAATAGATGGTTCCCCTAAAGGCAGATCTCAGAAGGAGAAAAGTAGCCATGTATTGAAAAATATTTTTGATTTCTGGCATTAAGATGCCTGAATTGCAAATGTTCCATGAGATTGACCATTCTCCAGGGAAGGGAAATGCGTGAAAATGTAGCTGATATAATCAGATTAAAAAGTATTGGAATGATATGGGGACTCAGCAGAAAGACAAATAATGACAGACTGATACAAACCCATGTGAACATTAGCTACAAAATATTGACATTTAAAAGTTAATGACTACCCAAGTCCAACACTGTATATACATCCACAGTTATTCAATATCTTTTGACATGTTTGCTCATACTAATTAAATCACCCTCTGCTCATC
The DNA here is from genome assembly GCF_027887165.1 of Monodelphis domestica. Lineage (NCBI taxonomy): Eukaryota > Metazoa > Chordata > Mammalia > Didelphimorphia > Didelphidae > Monodelphis > Monodelphis domestica. Next base: position 390,762,995 of record NC_077229.1, read on the forward strand.
TTCTCAATGCCCCTAAATAATTCTTGGTCCTCAGAATTTACTAATTAAACATTTAGGTTGCCTTTCTCCTTCTTTTTACTCCTATGGTAGTATAGACGTGACCTCTTTCCTGTGTTCTCTAAAGTTACAAAGCATAAAATCATCATGACCAAATGCTGATACTTTGATGGTTGGATCTATGAATTATAACTCCAATGTTCCACATTACAATCTCTCCCATAACCTCTTATCCTCCATGATTCTTGGTCCTACATTTTCATAAATCTTCCACAGAAAATCCACTCATCGCATTTTAGTTCATTTGTTCAAATGAAAGTTTGGCTAAATTGCCTCAAATATATTTTCTAGCACTAATCTAAAGAGTCACCTAGTTTTCATTTTTAATGTTTGGAGAAATTATAGTGCTCAAACTATTCATTTCTTATTTCTCTTTCTAACTAATATCAGTTTACAGTCCTTATTCTTTTAAAAATGTATTTTTTGTTTTACACATTATAAGCAGATACAATTTTTTAACAATTATTTTCTGACATTTTGTGATTCATGTTGTGAAAGAGGTATGAAGAGAGAGAGGACTTACAAGCCAAGCCAAGCATGCAAGAAACAAAGCTGGGGACCTGATCTGTCAATCAAAGTGAAGATTCCAAATGGAATGTTCCCAGAAGAGTCAGTTGGAGCTGGCCAGGGGAGATGAATTGAGATTTCTTCTCTGGGGGTTACTGACCAAGGGAAAAACCTCTTCTCTGGAGTTCCTGACCAAGAGAGACTGGCTTTTCCTGACCTAGACAGAGAGAGAGAGAGAGACCTTTGTGGTTTTTGACAGAGTCTGGACTTGAATTATTCAAGCAGAGATTATCTGACTGAAGAAGGAAGATTTAACAGCTGTCCTCCATATCTCTGACACTCTCTGAGTCACAGTTGTAACTAGACTGACATTTCCCAAGCCCTCCTAATTCTCCTTAGAGATTAGGGACCCCCTCATTCCTCTCACTTCAATTTCCATCCTGTCTTATCTTTCCCAATAAACCTCCTTACCTGAGAAAGAGAACAAGAGTATCTTCTCTAAATCTCACAGTTCACCTTTAAGTTATATAGAAAGGTAACTGACTAAGACCGGGGGAAGGGAAAGGGTGGCAAGAGAGCTTTGGGTGGAAAACTGGGAGGTGAAGGGTAGACAGTAGGAAATAGTTTGATTTATTAGCCATTAATAGGGATCAATAGGCAGCCCAGAACAACCCCTCTAGCAGCATCTCTCTATCTCTCCATGTCTCAGAAGTACTTCTATCTCCATAACAAATAGGCATCCTGAAGGTTCCCCTTAGCATCTCTCTAGTCAGCCAGAGTATATCCATTCACAAGGACCAGAATTAGTTCCACTCAGATTATCCATTTTATTACAATATTCTTTCCCTCCTTCTCTCTACTCCTCCATCCCCAATATTGCAGATAATATGATATGTTATATATGTGCTATCATGTAATACATATCTCCATGTTTTTCAAGTTGTAAAAGAGGATATATTTCACTTATACAAGGAAAAAAAGGAAATGAAGTGAAGGAAATAAAGTAAAAAAAATATATATGTTTCAATCTGCACTCTGATTTCATAAGTTTATTCTATGATGTTGGGATATTTATTCTTTTTCTTCTTAAACCCTTATCTTCTGTTTTGGAATCAACACTATGTTTTGCATCTAAGCCAGAAGAATGTTAAGAGCTAAGCAATAGGGGTTAAGTGACTTGCCCAGGGTCATACAGCTGGGAAGTATCTGAGGCCACATTTGAAGACAAGACCAACCACCTCTAGGCCTGGTTCTCTAACTACTAAGCAACCTACCTTCCCCAGGATACTTTTTCTTGTTAATGTTTTACAACACTTCAGACAAAGAAGTCAACATTGGTAAAGTGCTGCTATCTACTTATGCCCACTATGCATCTTTTGATTGCCTTTTAATTTTTAAAAAAATATTATTCAATCATTCTTTTATATTTGAAGCTATATATCAGGCCAATATACTGACATGGGATATGTTGTTAATGGGACTGACTTTTGAGGCAGCTGGTGGCATGAAAGTAAAAATATTTAAACAATAACAATTTAGCAATTTCTGATTATTATCAAGGTAGTTAGGTATCATAGTGGGTAGAGAGAGCAGTGGCTTAGGACACAAAGACATGAATGTGAATCTCCTCTCAGTATTTTCCTAAATATATAATCCTGGGCAAGACAGCCTCTCTGTGCCTTTGATTTCTTATCAGTAAAATGAGGTGGTTGTACTTTTTGGCCTCTATGATCCCTTTTGGCCTGAAATCTATGATTCTATAATCTAGACCAATAAAATGATCACCCATGAAATAGTGTAGCCGCGAAAATGGGTACTTATTAAGTATTATGGAGCAATAACTGAGATTTATAATTATTTTTCTATGACCAGGAATGTAACTACTATTGTAATATGCAAAATCCTGCTTAGTGTGTGTGTGTGTGCCTGTGCGTGTGCATGTGTGTGTGTGTGTGTGTGTGTGTCTGATGTCTGTGTGAATACATATGTTTTTGTTTTTGTTTTTTCCTGAAATAAAGAAAGGCCACTGGGGAAAAAATAAAATGATGCTTAAGAAATAAAGCCATATTTTTGAGTCTCAGGAATCTGAAGTAGTCAGAAACCCTTTCCTATCTGCAGATGTGTGTCAGAATACTTGTAATATAATATTGTTTTAATAATTGGAAAATTAAAAAAAAAACTGACTTAAATGAAATGAAGTTCATCAAAAGATGCAATGGCTAAGAAAGTAAAAATAAATCAACTTGTATTGAGGCACAGAACTATAATTAAGAAATGTGGAAAGTCAAAGTGAATTTGCTCTTAATAATATCAGGAACAAGAATAATGCTGTAATATGTTAAAAAGGAAGTGTATATTCAGATTCAGATAGGATGTCACATGTTACTGTTGAATTGCTTCTTATTAAGTCTTAAACTAGTAAAGGAAAATCTCACAGATTCTGTAGTAAAAAACACACCTCCCCTAATGTTTTTTAAATTGAGGAAATGGGTAATAAACTTTTGGTAAATGCTTACATAAGTAATTTCCTGAGTTTCTACCATATATGGTATTTATAAGGTATTCCCTGCCTCTCCGTTAGGGTTTAAAGTGCCCTCGTGGGCTGTTTGTTTAATGCAAAGAACTGCCAACCACAGGTGAGCAATGTTTGGAATTGTTCACAGGGCTCAGCAGCACTCCATAATTCTAGAAGACAGGCAGGGGAGACATGATGAATATATCACGAGGCAACAGGATATGGAGGGGAGATTTGTTCTTTAAATCACATTACTTCTCAATTTACTTAGAAACAAATAGAGCTTCAGGAAAGAAGTTATTGGCCATTAGCAAAGTAAGATATATACTTGTATGAAATATTCCAACCTTGAAAGAGGACAATAAGTCTTTTACCCTGGGTGTTCCATTGCCCAGAGGATATCCTGTAGACTTGGGTAAAAAGAAGGGTCATCCAATTGCTCATAACTGATCATGAAAAAGGAAATAGAGAATTTTATCAGTATTGCCATATCAATAGGTACTTTTGACTTGTAAGATTTCAGTTTACACACTTTCACTTAGAATGACATCTCTCCTGAATGATAGTCCAACAGCTAGACATTTCATCCTTCCTTAATTTTCTCCTTCTCTCCTTCTTTTGTTCCTGCAACTCAGGGCATACATGAATATTGCCTGGACTATCTCTGACACTTGCCCTTCTGCATTCCTTTCCCATAAGGATATTATCATTAAGTCTCAAACTCTTGGTATTTTCACATCCATGGCCATACTTTAGAGAGATTTTGCCCCTGTTGGCACAAGGACAATGTGTGGGCCCCCAGTATTAGCCCACATTTTGGCCTGGGAACTTTGGGATTTGTGAAAGTATCCAGCTTAGACACTGGAGAGCCAAGCCATCCTCATAGTGACAGTGAGCCAATATGTTTTTAGAGCAAGTACCTAAAGGTTAATAAACTGTCATTTGTTTTAAATAGTGGCAATGGAAAGGAAGTCATTCCTTCAGCTTAACCCCTAATTTAGCTTCCATTTTCCTATATGAAAAGACAGCAAGATGGTACAGTGGATAGAAAGCTGAGCCTAGAGTCCAAAAGTCCTGAGTTTAAATCCAACCTCAAACTATCACTCACTGTGTGGTCCTGGAAAAGTCATTTACCCTTTGTCTGCATCATTTTCCTCAACTGTAAAATAAGGACTATAAGAGAACCTTCATCCCAGAGCTGTTGTAAAGATCAAATGAGATAATATTTGTAAATCTCTTGGCTCATAACAGGCACTTAAAAATGCATATTCCCTTCTCCCCTGACCATGTGATAACAGAGCTATGGAGAAAGAATATTCCCATTTAACTAGGTTTTGTCTGATTAACAAAATAATGATATTTCTCATTAAAGTGGTAAATGCATTAATAAAGACTGGAATAATTTTAGATTTATGGCTAGAAGACATGAACCTAAACACTGACCTTTTGGAATAAAAGGACTTTACCTTTTAGATGTTGCTCACATACCCAGTGGAAGAGCAACAGCTTTCTGAAAGGAAAGAATTCGAACAGTGTATTTAATAGTTTTCAAAGTTACTGTGGATTATACATGATTTTGCCTTTATGAGCTGACTTTGAACCTAACCTTCACGTCAAGTACTAATAAATGGAGTGCTGAATTTAGGTGCTAGCTGAGACTTTGATATCTCAAGTGATCCTGAACTTCAAAGCCATCTCTAAGGTGTTCATAAAATTTGAAAATCTTCTAATAAAGCCTCTTTATTTTTCTTGATGAAGAAGCTGGGACCTAGGGAAAGTTAATGATGTTCTTGAGCCTTCCTTATTTTCCAAATGGAGCTTCCAGCTCCTTTATCAGTATCATTCATACATTACTTGTAGCTAATTAAATCCAGAACTCTACTGGTAGGAAGCATCTAAGAGATTATATATCTCAGACTCTTCACACTACAAATAGAAAGAGAAATGCAGATAGATCATGAGACTTTGGATTTTGGGGAGAAAACACAAGCTCTTGGGATTTTGGTCTAATAAATTAACCAATTCACCATGTTCACAATCCTCTAGTGCTATTTCCTTGAAAATGGCTACATGTGTTGTGTCAGTTTCCTTTTATGTAAAATAGGGAGCATAATAGTTATGCTACCTGCTTTATGGATAAGAGAATTGCTATAATGTAAGCTATTTTTATATAGCTACAAGCCATAGAACCATGGAACTTCTGAATTAGATAGTATTATTAAGGTTACAAATCCTAACACTTATTTTGTCAATTATTAAGCTACTTTAAATGGCATGTCTTAGGTCAGAGTCAGTAGTAGAAAAGGGATAAGAACCCAGGTGTCCTGAAATCCAGAGATATATTATCTTATCACACCATGGAACAAGCCTCTCATGATTTATCACTGTTAGAAATGATTTCTTAATTTTGTGGTTGTGGTCTGCACATGAATATCTTCTGATTTGGGAATTAAATTTTTGGTCATAAAGAATACTAGAAATTCCTTTTAGATAAACAAATCCAGCCTTAGACATTTCAAAAATAGAAACAGTTTTTAGGCAATCTTATGTGGAAAGCAAAAGGGCTTGGCTAACACAGTGAGGTATGTCTGTTGCCTAAGGTTACTGTGTCTAGTACTGTTAACCTAAAACACACCTGGGCCTGCAAAATTCCTGATAATTAATTTCTTCTCTGAGAGAAGTTGCGATTGTTTTTACTGCAGCCCACTGTAAAATGTCACTGCTTGTATGTATAGTATAGCTCCCATGAATCAATCTTGGAGAATAGAACAAGAATCTTTGTTATACAGTAAGCAGTCATAATGAAGATTGTTGTTATACCTAGTAGTAGGGTTGGAGGAGTATGGGTGTGACTTGGCCTGTGGCATATCCAACTCCATGTAATCCACCGTGTTATAATGGGTTTCTACTGTCTGGAAATGCTTTAGGATGGCAGTCCCTGGTACAGAGAACATCATCCACTTAGCACAATTTATTCTGGATAATTTAATTTCCGGAATTACAGGGGAGAAAGAAAATCAGATTTTAATTTCTCACTGCAGGGTTTTGTGGCAATTGCCATATTTGGGTTGGCAATGGTGAGCGAATGCCTGAGAGACTTGGTGAAGTTCAGAAAGCCTTTGGGTAAAAGCAAGCAAACTAGCCCCTTCTTCTATAGCTTTTCCCCTGGTAAATAATCCAGTTTTCCTTTGAGAACCATTCTGATTTTCCAAGAGATTTTGCAAACAATGCACATTTTTCCAGCAGAGAATCAGCCTGAAATCTCAAATAGCATAACATTAAATCAGTCTTACTCACAGCCACTGTCTACAAAATAAAATGCATGCTGGGCAGGTGGAAAAAAATTCCTCATTTCAGCCCAGTTATCTAATGAGTGGGTAAAAATGTGTGGAGTCTATTAAATATGCCATAGTCATTTGCAAGATTGAAATTAATGAGCCAGTCATTAAGAAATTGTTCTAAACCCTGGCCAAGCATTAAATGACCTTAATCCAATTTTAATAGTCTATTTATTCTTCAGAGTTTGTACCAATAAAACAATGTGTAACATAAGGGCAAAATATGCTGGTGGTGTAAATCATTTATATTGTTAAGTTCTTTGTAAACAAGATGCAACTTGTTATTGTAGAGATCTGGCCTCTGAATCAGGAAGAACTTGGTTTTAAGTCTTACTTCTAAGTAATATTGAGTATGTCATTCTATGCAAGTCCCAAGCTCTCAGTGTTATAGGCAAATTTCTATGTCTCAAAGGTGTAGAGAATGCACTGATGTGTATTGTTATCCTAGTGAATTTTTGGTCTTATCAAAAGTTTCATACATATAAAGATATCTAGAATTTGCTTTACAAAAAATGACCACATTTAAAAGGAGTGTGTGTGTGCCTATGTGTGTGTGGCCCTGGGCAGTCCATTTAACTTCTCTATCTATGCCTTGGTTTCCAAATATGTAAATTACATCCCATAAGCTAGAACAAAAAAAGTTAAGTCCTTTTAATTTCCAAATAAGAGTAAATAACATGAGTGTAAGTGATTTGATTTCTATCATTGAATGGAATCTAGCTGTCTACTCTCTCTCTCTCTCTCTCTCTCTCTGTCTCTCTCTCTGTCTCTCTCTCTCTCTCTCTCTCTCTCTCTCTCTCTCTCTCTCTCTCTCTCCTTCCAACCTGATACAATTCCAGGAACACAGCATCTGTTTGATAAATGCTTACTGAAAATTAATACAATGAGTTTAAGAAGTAGAATGGTAGATTGGGGAGGGAGTATTGCTTATAATCAAGATATATAGGGAGCTATCAAACACACATACCACTAAATGCTATTATAATAACAAGTTGTAAAAGAATATGAACAGTTCTCAAAAGAATTGCAGACAAACAGCAATATGGACAAATGTTCCAAATCACTAATAATATGAGAAATCAAATATATAAAAATAATTGAGATATAACTTCAGTCCTGAAAAAATGGCAAAATATGACAGAAGAAAATAATATTAGAAGCTTGTTGAAATAGAACACTAAGTGTTACTGGTAAAACTTCAAATATATATTATTGAAAGAAATATGGTATTAATCTAAGAAAGACATTAATATGTTCATGCCTTTAGATCCAGAGATCTTATTGCTGGGCATATATCCTAATGAGGTCAAAGATAGAAAGAAAGGGTAAAATATACTTGTATACTTATGGCACAACATTAAAGAACTGGAATTTATATAGATGCCCATCAAATGAGGAATGATTAAGTAAGTTGTGAATATGAAAATATTAATATAATGGGATACATTCTTTCTAAAATTTCTGTCTCAAAGTACATTTGCAAATGACTCATTTTTTCATATCACAAGTTGTAGAGAATTTTTCCTAGAGTGATATTCTAAGACACTGTTGAGTTATTTCACTACTAATGAAAGAACTTATTTATTCTGTATTATTGCAATATATTCTCATGTATATACCTTTTCTTGATTTCTGTTTTTGTAGCAAGTAGGATAAATGAATTTATTTGCTATTCTCTATGTATATTCACTAAGGAAATAGAAGTTGGTAGGAAGGGCCTCAAGCCTTCATTATTTATTTTGGCTACTCATTCTACATTAAGAGATAGAAGTCAGAGCATAACATAAACCTAAAATCTATTATTATAGAACCATGATTTTTAAGGGATAATAAATATAATCCTACTCTTTTTTTTCTGAGGAAATTAGAGTGACCAACCTCTGGTCTCAAACTTCTCTCTCCTTTCCTGGTAGGGGTCAGTCTCCCTTGGCAAATGATGGGTAGAAGAGATCAGTGATATTTATTGTTTCCTTCCAGTGAGCTATATCTAGACAAATATCTGTAGGTAATGGACACCATAGCAAATATACCCCTTATATAAAGCATTATAAAATGAAGAATGAAGTTGGGAATCATTTTTAAAAATATGAGTGGAAACAAAATGAAATAATTAGAACCAGGAAATAATATACATGTTGATGATAACCATCAGAAAAGAAGAACCACAGTAGTAACTACAAAAACTGAAACTGAACTGTATGTGTTTATCATAACTCAACTTGTCCCCAAAGAAAAGATGTGAGAATGGCTCTATTTTCTTTCTAAAAAAGAAGTAAGACTAAAGTGAGGAAGGATTGTTGAATTTGACCTCCTTCAAAAGTCAAAAAGGTGTAATAATGAATTCCCTTTTAAATCTTAATGAGAAAGTGCTTTTGGAAAACAAGCGTTATCTCACTTCTAGATGCAGGCAGGTAAAAGAAAATACATTTTTAACTCCAGCACCACCCTTCTTCATTCTTTTTAACACCTTATGAAGATTCTGTTCAACCAAAACCATTTGGTCAGGACCTATTGAAGAAATCTAATAGGAGTTGCTTGAAACTGAATGTAAAACCCACTTAAATTCCCAGATCCTTTCCAAAAATTACACTGACCCTCAGTTCTGTGCAATAGCCTTTAGCCTTGAATGAATGTAGAAGGTAAGAAGAGATGAGAGTAAAACTTTCTTCTTTTGATTACTCCTAATATATTCTGTATTGAGTTTGATTACACATATATCCCTTTTCCCCATGTTATTTTGTTAGCTGTCCTCTTACACTGTGAAGTCCTTGAAAGCATAGACTGCCTTGCCTTTCTTTGCATCCTCAGCACTTAGAACAGTACCTAGTACATAGTAGGGAATTATAAATGATTATTGAATGACTGGATCACTCTGTTTCCAGATCATCCATAATATGTGTTATATATTGGTGTGTTTAATTAATCTATTTACATATAGCTGATTTACACATAAAATTTTATGTATGTAATTATTATCATATGAGAATATATTAGAGAGAGAGAGAGATAAGACCAGACAGCAGATACCAATAAATCTTCTGTACTAGCTAAGTTGGTCTTCTAAAAGAAGATTCTCTGTCTCTCTGTCTGTTTGTCTGTCTGTCTCTCTCTCTCTCTCTCTCTCTATATATATATATACATATATAATATGCACATATATATTCTATTAGAATCTTCACATATTAGTTTAACAATGTGGCAATTTTATAGTTCAACAATGTTGCCTACGGCAAAATTACTCTACTCAATCTTGCAATGAAAATATTCTAAATATGTCCTTCATGACAGCAACAGCATTGTTTGTAATAACTTTTGCTTTTAGACTTATGAAATTTATGTGGTAACATTGTATATCTTTCCCCTCCCCTAAATTTTGAGTAGGGACATTTTAAGAATTCTCTCTCTTGCACACACACAAAAAAAATTGGCAAACAATGCACAGTATCATCTCACTTAGATCTCTCCAAACTTTATTGGAAAAGAGAAGTAAAGTGTGAATAATAATAAAAGAAACAAAAATTTTAAATGTATTTTTATTCCTTTCAAGAAATTTGAGATACCAATTAATGGCTACTAACATACCACTGAAGAAAAATCCTAATAGATTATTCAATTGAATCTGTGTTCTCATCTATATAAGTAACCCCTCTGATGGTGCAGATCAAAATCCATCTATTCCTTTTCATCCTAAGGAACTCATGTCCATGACCTCCTGCTCCTCCCTGACATGAAGCCTTCCTCTAGGTCTATTGATGTTGTTAGCAGCAATATAGTGGTACTTAAAAGATCTGTTCTAAATCATTCTCATAGTGTCTATATGCTTTTAGAGGACCAAAATAGCTAAGTACAGGGAAGATTAGTCTTTGTCTGGTTGCCTGAAAGGTGATGAATCTTTTACCAATGATAACCAATGAAGATGAAAAGTATTAGTGTCTTTAAAAATGACACTTTTTGAATATGTTAAATATCTATTCTTCAATCTTATTTATACTATTAAAATGCATATCAATTACTTTCTATGAATAATTATAAGGTAATGAATTTTAACATATAAAAAGTTAAGTAGTAAATTAATAAAATCTGAATTACTGAGGATCTCAGTTAATTAAGATTATATATTATGATTAAAGGCTGAATAATAAGACTAATGCCTGAATCAGAGAAAATAATTAACATATCCATGAATTGGAATTCTTTCCCTCTAGTTTTATTATAAAGGATAATAACTTATTAGTAAGTAAGACAACTTTATTATGTATCATTATGTGAAATATTTACAATTCTAAGCTTAGTTTCTACTGTTGAAATGTGTGATGTGTGGAATTCAAAAATACTGCTAGAATCTCACATAATTTTTTTCCTAGCACACATTAATGATGAATGAAGGCAAAGAAGCTTAGTTTAAGCCTTAGGCAATTCTATGGAGCTGGAAATATATTTGCTTTTCACCTTTTACATAGACCACTGCAATAGCCTCATAATTTTCAGACTGAGGAATTTGTATTTTATTTTAGAATTGTCCATGGGGAACCATGGAACAGTTTTGAACAATAGAGTGACATGATCAGACCTGTGTGGAGGAGAAATAGAGAGAATAGAGACTGGTGATAGGGAGAACCATTAAAAATCTATGATATGGCAGCTGGGTAGTTCAGTGGATTGACAGTCAGGCCTAGAGATGGGAGGTCCTAGGTTCAAATCTGGCCTCTGACACTTCCCAGCTGTGTGACCCTGGGCAAGTCACTTAAGCCCCATTGCCTAGCCCTTACCACTCTTCTGCCTTGGAACCTATACATAGTATTTACTCTAAAGCGGAAGGTAAGGGTTAAAAAACAAACAAACAAAGGAAATCTATGATAGCAGTTCAGGAGAGAGATGATGAAGTCTTGAACTAGTATGACAGGAGAGGCAGGAGTAGACATAAAAGATATACAGTTACAATAAATAAATAAGACTAGGTAACAGTGGCTATGACATCTATGGGAAAAGGAATAATTAAGGATTTCTCCAACTTTATTAATATAGTAACTAGAAGGTTGATAACACTCTCAAAAGAGAAAAGGGGATTTAGAGAGAGGGTGTGTCGTTTTAGCTCTAGAATAGAGGGGAATTAAAAGACTTCATTTTGAGCACATTGAGTTTTAATTGCTTATGGGACACCCAGGAAATGTATCTAGCAGACAGGTGCTCATATTTAATGACAGAGACTAGGGCTAGACATAAATAAAGAAAGCATCTATTCAAAAATATAATTTGATCTGTAGGAGCAGATAATCTTACCAAGGGGGTGTAGACAAAGGAAAGAAAAGGGCTCAGTTTAAAGCTCTGGAATACAACCATACTTAAGAGGTGGGAGATGGATGATCATCCTGATAAGGAAATTGAGAAGTAGTAAGATAGATTGAAGGAGAAGCAAAAGAGTATAGTGTTTTGGGTGTTGAAGGAAGATAAAGTGTGTAAGACGAAAGTGTGGTGTGCCAAATGAGCTGCTGCAGAAACTTCAAGAAATATGACAAACAAGAGGATGTAATCAGGCTGAGTAGTTATAATGGCATCCAAAGAGAAACAAGTTTTAGTGGAATGAAGGGATTGAAAGCTACATTGCTACAGCTTGAGAAATGAGCAAGAAGTGAGAAAGTAGAGCAAATGCTTATATAGATTATATATGACTTTAAGGACTTTCACTATGAAATTTTTGCCTTCAAGTTTGCTTCAGAACAAGAGTTATTAACTTGGATTCTAATGGATCTAATAGGAATCCATAGATAGATTTCAGGGGGTTCATGATTTTAACTGGGAAAATAATTTATCTTTAATTCAATATAACTGGTTTCCTTTGAAGACATGGATTTAATATTTTGCATTTACAATAAAAGACTCCACAGGCTTTTCTTGCCTGCCAAAGGGGCTCATTTTACATACAAAAAGTTTATCAAACCCTGACTTAGAGAAACAAAGTCTACCAAGTCAATATAGCTGGTCTGTGACAAGGTAGGCCCAAGAGGGTCATTAAGAAAAACTTATGTATTTCCATCCTTTTTCTAGAAATACTTGTATATATTGTATTCTATATAATTATATTCTCACTCATCCAATGAGAAATGGCTGAATAAGTTGTTGCATATGAATATTATGAGATTATACTGTATAGTGAAAAGTAATGCAGGGAAATATTTTTTAGGGATTTTAGGAAAATTGTGTTGTAGGAAAAGTCAGGAAGGCTTTTATAAACTGACACAGATTGAAGAGAGCAAAACTTGCAAAATAATTTGTACATTAACAAGTATTATAAACACAAATAACTTCCAAAGATTTAGGATCTCAAATGGACAAAATGACGAGTCAGGATTCTAGAGAACTCATGATAAAACATGTTGCCCACCTCCTGACAGAGAGGTGATAGATTCAAAGAAGAAATTGGGACATTTTATGACATGGACAAAGTAGGAATTTATTTGTTATTTGTTATATATGGGTATAACTCATACCCAGGGGCATAACAGGTTTAGATTTTCTTTCTCAGTTGAGTTGAGGGGAGAGATTGGAGGGAGAAAAACATTTTAGTTGATTTGAAATTTTGTTAATTAAAACATTAAAATTAGAATTCTGTCCTCATTTCATCACAGTAATTTTGAAGTGATTTCTGTTTTTTCCTAACAGAGAAATTTCCTTGAAGGTTCATGTGAAAAAAAAAAATTAGTGTTATTTATTTATTTATTTTTGCAGTAGCAATGCACCTGAAGGAAAACATATATTGGACACCTAAATAATATCCTATTATTACCTGACTGAACAGGGCAATAAAATATTTCTGAACTATAATAAATACCATATGGTGAAGAATGCAGAAAAATTTGGGGAATATGTATGAACCAGGGCAGAATAAGCAGATTTAGTAGATTTACATTGTGGCACCAATAATTTAAGGACAACAACTTTAAAAAACTTCAAAACCTCAGCCAATATGACTTTTGAGGACAGATCATATATCTCCTGCTTCAGAGAAGAAAGGTTGGCATATATTGGCATAATTTGAGGTATTCATTTTCAGATATGGTCAATGTGTTATTTTACTTTGATTAACTATGCTCATCTGTTACAAGGAAAAGTTCTACTAAGGGCAGCAGGACTTGTGAAGTTACATTGGTATAAAAAAGGGGAGGCATCAGTTCTGAAAAGGGTACGTATGCTCTCTTTGTTAGTGAGGTTCATCCTACTAAGAGACTATAAAAGTAAATTTAAAGGAGTACTAGTCTTTAATTATTTTTGTGGAGAAATTTAGAAATCTTTGTGAGTCCAATCTTATGTTTTATAGAGAGCAACACTAATAACAGTAAGCTAATTTAGTCATTTGAGTTACCTTTCCACCACTTGGGTTTTCATGCTTTTTCTGCTTTTAAGACCAAATCTTGAAAATTCAGACAACCCTGCAATAGATCATCATTTAAATTACCAAATACGTATCTAAGCAGGTACCTCATGGAAAAAAGCTTAAGATCAAGAAACACAAAATATATATTCATTAGGTTAGGAAGAAGAGTACAGTATTATTGAAAAGGGAGTTTTGAAGACAACAGGGATAAATGTCAACTACTTAATTTTTTTCCTCAGAGAAGACTCAGGAAAATGCAGAAGTTAAGCATAATGTTTGACTCCATAGTAGGGCTTTGTTACATCTTTCTTCACAAGGTTTAGTTAAGCCTAAACCAAATAAAAGTGTCAGAATAAAAACCTGAAAAAAATGTTAATAACCTGAATGCTTGTTATAGAAAAGGACTATTAAAAATCAAGACTGATTTCTTAAATTTTGGGTCTGAATACTGACTGAAGGAAGTATAATCACTTTGTGATTTCATTGATAGAGGACCTCAGTAGGACTCAGGTCATCTATCCAATCCAATTCTGTTAGTTTTCACTAAGTAAAACTTAACTCAGAATTATTGTGATTCAAATAAAATATTCAGACACATCTAATCTCTATGATATCACATGTGATCCACACTTTTCCTTAGTTTGTACCTATATTTCTTTTTCAAATTGAAACTAGTCATTATTATTTTAGTTTGTTTTTAAATTTAATTTTTATTTAGTAGACAACAGCTTCTATCCTCTATTCTCTCTTTTTCTACCTGTGCTAGTTGGGATCCTCACCCAGTTAGCTTCATAGTTCAATTTCCACTATTCCCTGCCAGATTAATATTAAAGAACTTCTGCATTAGAGTGCAATATTGTGTACTACTGCTACAGAATTGTCAGTTGATAATGGCAAACATTTGGGAATCCTGAAGGGGTGAGGAGAATGAAACATGGTGAGGAGGATGACATGCATCACGAGGGCTACTGAAGCTGGTCAATCAGAGGGAAAGTTTATTTCATCACAGCTAGTATTTTATAAGGCAATGTCACATAAACTAAAGGATTAGGTAATCTTTTTACATAGACTGGTTAGTAATGACTTATAATCTTAGTACAATGGCTTAGTTTACCTCAGAGTTTTCTATAGGTTGATAAATCAATATGTCAGTGTGCAACCATCTAACAGAGTGTTCATAGAATTCCTGCATCAGTAATCTCTTGGAAGGACATTTAATATTTGGGGAGGAATTGGATTAAGTTCTCATGCCAGAGAGGTAGGGGGAAAGCTACATGTCTGACTACTTCTAAACTATGGCTGTGATTTTAATGGGGCCCACTCTCACTTCTGGGGGCTACACAGGATACATTAAATTGTGTCTTACTAGCCAAGGATAAATGTGTTCTATTGCATTTTTCACATAGTGAAATGCTCCTTGCGGGCAAGAAGAGGTTTCTTTCTCTGTGTATGAGTATACATATTTTTATCTGCATCACTTAGCCTACCTTGGATTAAATGTTTAATAAATTGATGAATTGAGTTCATTATGTTAGAACTGAGAGATTTAATTCTAGACCTAATGATGCTCTCCTATAATGCATTATAAACTTGCTTTTACAATGGGTAAAAAAAATTATTGTCAATTTTTGAAATGCTCAACAATGAATTAAATAGTATAAGAAGCAGATTGGATGCAAATTGCATTAAAATTTAGAAAACAAGAGCTACACTTTCCATGGAGGAATGATTGGGAAGCCAATATTTCACAGAGTCAAAGAATATGACAGCTTTCATGCAAAATTATTGATCCAGGAAATGCCTGTAAAACCATACTAATGCTTAGGGAGGGCTTATTAATTATTATTAATTCTTTCTCTGCCAGGGCAGTGTCTAAAATTAATCTGATAATGACAACACTAAAAAGGCTAGAGAATTCAATGAAACATTTCACAGCAGGTCACGTGAACAATCACACTAACAAACAAGATGTAATTATGGGTGGGTATGTGTACATATATATATATATATATGTATATAAGCATGCTTATATATGGCTATTACACAGAAAAATATGGAATACTGAAAAATACTATGAAATATATGCATAGGATCTCAAAACAATAGTTGTAGGGCTGGAAAGGACTTCAGATGCCATCTTTTTTCAATTCTCTAATTTTCCAAGTGAGGGAATTGAGGGTAAGAGAGGTTAAGAGATTTGCCAAGGTCATGCAGATAGTAAAAAAACAAAACAAAACAGATGTATGGGAGTTGATCTCAACTTCTAAGATCCCAAATCCAGCTCTTTATGTTCTATCTTTACCTCCCCCGATTTTTTAGTCACTCCAGCTAATTGGAAAAAAAGCAGAACTTATATAAGGTCCAGCTTGTTTTATACTTTCACACACTAGCACTATTTATCTTTCTCATCCAGGAAAGTATATAATTTTTCCATTCTGTTGCTCAAAAAGAAATGGAAAAAATAAAACAAAACAAAACTACCTATTAATGGCTCCCCATTGCCAAAAGATGGAATAGCTACAAAAGAATCCCAATTTGCCCAAATAGCTTATTTCAAGTCATTTCTGTTTAATTCCTCTGAGATCTAGCCAAATTGGATTAACTGTTTTCTCTCAAACAAGGTTTGCAGGCTCTTGCTGTTGACATCTTATCCAGTATTAAAAGACTAGCTCAAATGATACTCCATGAAGCCTTCCCTGATTGCCCACCCTGAAGCTGGAAGAGGTTGACTTATCTCTTATTTGACATCATAGGCTTTGTACTTCTCTTAACATTTACTAATGTTTATTATATCTTATCTCCTACTGGGGTAGATTCAAATGATATATGTAAATGTTTTGAACACCATAAAGAACTACATAAATTTTGGCTAATTTATTAGAATCTTGAGGATGAAGCCAATATAATTTAATAGAAAGAATACTTTAGAATTGGAGTCAGTAGACTTAGATCTGACTCTTAATTCTTTCAAACATTAATTCTGAGACCAGATGCAAAGTGACTGCAATTTTCTGAACTTTAGTTTCCTCATCTATAAAATTGCATTAATAATACTTTTATTACTAAAATATTAAATAATACTTTATTACTAAAATTACTTTTATTACTGGCCTGTTGTAAGGAGAATATTTTGAAACTGAAAAAAGGTTGTAATAAAGTAGGCTGTCCCTTATTTTCTTTTATATCATCCTTGGTACCAAGAATAATACATTTCATATACTAAGAGACTAATAAGTATTTGTTGAATGAACTGAGAAGGGAAATGAGGAAGGAAATAAGGAAGGCAGGGATGGAATAAAAGAGAGAAAGGAAAAGATTGACTAATATCACCCATGTGAAAGTGGTAGATGTTTAAACATTGATTTAAGTGTTACCAATGACCATCACCTCTAAAAATATTTCTTCCATTGTTTGCCATGGTTTTAGAAATCTTCTCCAGATAATGTCATCTAAACCTTACTTTTAATCTTATGTAATCTTCACCTACTTTCATAAGGATGATAGAATTTTTAAAGAGTTCCACCTCCTATTGGGTTTTGTGTTTCACTATGATGTGAAAAATGTGGATTGGAATACTTTTAAAGATGGGAATTTATAAAATCAATGTCTTTGTCTGAGTAATGCAATCTGCCTGCTATGTTTAGTTGCCAAAATGTTTAATATGAAAAACAAGCAAGGAAGGGTATGGAAAGAAGGGCCAAGGTATTCCCTAGCTCTGGAAACTCTAATTTCTCCTCCCTCTAATTCTAAGAAGCTCGCAGGAGCCTGTAGTTGGTTACTTGCTATTATGTGTCCAACTACCCTCTCTGTCTGTACCCCCAAACCCTTAACTCTAGCTATCCTGTCTATGGCCACTTCCAAACAGTCTTTGGTAATGGCAGTACAGTTCAGGTTTGCTGGAGGAAGGGTTGACTGACTGGCCGAGTCAACCTATGCCCACAGCTTCTGGCTACAGGGTTTCCGTGAGCACAGATTCAAGTTTTTCCTTATTGTTGGCTTTTTCAGAAAGGTCACAAAAGTATCTTCAGTGTTTGAACAGGAATATAAGAATCAAGAATAGATGGAAATCCATGTCAGGAAGCTTGAAAGCTGATCCAAGGACCTTCACTGTCAGATCCAAAACTCTCAGGGAAGAGAGTCAACCCCAACAGGAAGTTCACAAGGAAAACAAAAATCCAGCTCTCTGCTCCAGGTTTCAAGACCTATCTTTATTCTACCCTGAGATTCCTTTTGGAACTCTTTCTTTTAACTTCCATCCTTGAGTCACCTGCTTTGCAACCTATATTATTGTTAAACGTGCTTCTTATTTCTCTATTCCTATAAATATGGCACCTTGAGATGTTCTATGTCTTTTGTGAAAGAAGTAACACATGTGTTCTGTTTAGTCCCAGAGAGAAGAAATCAGAGGAAGGACTAAAATTCTCAGATATGAAAATTAAAATTTGATTTAAGGGAAAAATATACAATTGTAAGGGTTAAAAATTAAAGGGTTGGACTAAATTTATAAGAATGTGGTCACCAAAAATTATTACTTAAGTCAGAATGACTTTGTAGCAATTTGTTTATAAAATAGAGGAAAAGAGGGAAAGTAAGGAAAATGAGAGAGAGAGAGAGAGTAGAGCATTACTCTGGCCTGGTCTGAACCATGCAGGGCTTCAGAAGTCCCAGCAAAGGGGTTCTAGAGGTAAATTTAAAAAAGGGTTTTAGCCAGGACGCCACCTCCAAGATGAGGGACTCCTCTAGAGGTTAGTACCTCCAGAAAAGCCAGGTAATGGAGTTAGCCTTTTTCACTCACCCATGTGGTAGTTCTAAGGGAATAACCAAGAGCATTCTGAGGTCCCCAGCTAGAGCTACTCTAGGCCCAAGTTTGAAGGCGAAAGAGCCGATCACAGGAAGTTTTTGCCATTTTTAAAGACTTCCTTTTGTCACTTCCTATACCTTCCTCCTACTTGATGTGGACCAATTGCAGCTATAGCTTTGCTTAGAACTGCCCAGGAGGCAGTCAGTTGATTCTGAGTCCTCACTCACTATAGCACACATGGCTCACAGACCTCCCTATATTTAAGGATAAGTGGGGTGTATGCTTCTGGTGATTAAATCTAAAAATGGGCAGGGGAGAGTTAATCCCAACTTCACACAATCATTTGAGCTGTCCAAATGTAGAATGCTCTCAAGATGTAGAATATCCCCTCTTCACTAGAGATCATCTGTAAGCAAAGGCTGGATGACTGGTTCTGTCTTTTAGAGAAAGGATCATCTTATAGCTATGGGTTACTGTAGATAAATTCTGAATTTTTCTTCATCTTAGATTTTTGTAATTCTATGTATGATCCTGTTAGTAGTAGAAATCAATATAGAGCCCTGAAAAAATGAGGGAAGGAATACATTATATGAGAAGGTGAAAGGATCTGGGAAAGGTGAATTATAAATGCTTCAGTATTTATAGCAAAAGACCGTAAGCAAACAGACACTGAAAGAAGGGAAATTAGTACAAAGTGAAAGCACAATTTAACAGTAAAAACAGGATCCTGAAACACAAATATTCTACTGCTTAAATTTACCCAAGATTATCGTAGGCAACTACATATGATTGTATACTTAATCCTTTAAAAATACTATTTTCTGTAATAAAAAAGAAAAAAAAAGTTCAACCTCAACAATACAGGTACCATTATTCAATAAGGGGTTGCAGGAATCAGGGAATGTATATGGTGTTCAGAGAAGACTGGGACCTCTTGTGTGAGGGCTTACAGAGACCTTTTAAGGGTTACTTTCCTTCTTTGGAATCCTCCTATTGCCCAGCAATCACCAGTAGCTCCAAGCTCTGATAATTTGTCAGAACAGGTAGACTAAACTATGTTAAGAGTACCTGATAGACCTCAAAGCCATCAGTAAAATCAGGGAGGGGAAGAAGTGTCTACCCTTGGCATGTGAAGACTTCCCATAGCAGAATGAGTTGAAGAGAACATTTGTTCCAATGGCCAGGAAGGTGGCAGAAGCAAGCTCTATAGATCCTTTAGAGCTTGTTTAGACATCGAAGAAGTCAAGGTCAGCCACTGCTTCCCAATTCATTGTCAGTCATCACGACTTTGGTCTTACTATTGAACTTTGCTGACTCTTTAAAATTTTTTTCTGGATTATATATTGATACAATTTTAATAATCATTTTCTAACATGTTGCAATTCATGATCTCTTCTTATATCTTCCACCACCAAGAAAACAGGCAATATATTATCAGTTGTATACATATTACCATATAATACATATTTCTGTGTTTGTCATTTTGTGAAATAAGATATATTGTTTACACTAAATAAAAATTCATCGAGGAAATTAAATGAAGAACAGTATATTTTCCATTTGTATTCAGACTCTTGTGATCATATTTTTTGTCATTTCTTATGTATGGAACAATACTATTCCATTACAATTATGTACCACAACTTCTTTAGCCATTCACTAACTAATGGGCATACTTTGAGTATCCAGTTTTTTGAATGACAAGAGATTCTATGAATATATTTGTATGGAAAGGACTTCCATGACCCTTGAAGTGAATAAGTTTGATAACTGTGCATCTCTGCCTCTTAAATCAAATTCATGCTCAAGTCATGACATCACCCTTGATGTCATAGTTTTTCTTGGAAAATGAGGAGCGAACAACAGAATTCAGACAGTAAAGGTAATACTAGGATTGTAAATTTCAGGAAATTAGGGATTGTATCTAATTCATCTTTTTCTAATATTCATTTGTTAACATCTTGCTCTATATGTGGAAATATCTAAAAAAATTTGTCAAATTGGGGTCAATTGAATCCCATTTAATCTTTATATGGATTTTAGGCATGAAAGAGAAAAGGGGGAGCATAAGGTAGGAGACATCATTGGCAGAACATTTGTTGTACTGAAATAACCCTGAGGGAGAAATCCTATTCTCATTGTTAAATTGAGTTTTGAAAGTTAAAAAAAAAAAGTTAACTATCTGCTTCAATCCAGAATGTTCTCTAAGTAGTACTGGAATTTTTTCCACTGTAACCTTTCCAGTGTCAGGTAGAATTGTACTGTGTAGCCTTGTCCTGTATCAGCTTCTTTTGGGATCGTTTGTAAACCTCACAGTATATCCAGAGCCCAGGGAAAATGTCCTAAATCACCACAGTTTTTCTGGCAGTTCAAACCACATTCTGTACCTGCTGTTCACCTTCTAGAAACCCACAAAGAAGATTGAAAAGCTGTGTGAAATATGCCATATGTTTAAACACACCATCAGTGAGTACTTTTACAATGACTGTTGACACAGGCCCTGTTCTCCAGCCTAGGGAAGAAAAGCCCCTCTGCTTCTATTTCTGTATCAGATTAAAAGTTACATTTGCCCTTCTAAACATCATTAGATTTGACTAGCGTTGACTAATAGAAGATTCTTTCAAACCCAAGAAAATCAATAGCTCAGAAGGCTTTGTAATCTAGACATTGATTCCTTATTCAAATGCATTAGGTGAACTATTATACAACTTGCTAAATGTCTCCTTGACAGATTTGTTAAGGTAAAGCAGACTTATGGGTACTTCAACAGAAACAGAAAGTGATAGGTAGAAAAAAAATGTCATGTGGTAATTCTCTCTAGAAAGAAGGCATATGGAGAAAGGAAAACATGAAAGGCAAAAGGATATGGGAAGAGTTACAATTTTGGAGATTAATTTATAACACCCAATTAAAATAAAGTCCAAGAAGTTAATGTGGTGAACTCCTTAAGTCCACTAAGTCTCTGTAAATAGTGTGCCTAAAAAGTGTTCATTATCAGTATTCCATAGGTATGCACATCAGATCATAGATTTATAGCTAGTTCAGGCATTTGGAGTCTTCTAACCTAATCACATCATTTTACAGGTGACAAAAAAATAAAACAAAACAGGTTTCAATTTGTCTCATGTCACATTGACAATGAAGGGCAAAGGAGAGATTCAAATCTAGATTCCTTGACTACCAATTCAGTTGTCTTTTTTAATGTTCTATATAGTCTCACCTGAGAAATAAGGGAATGTAGGACTATTTTGCCTTAGAATTTTCACTGTTTTGGATTTTCATTTTTTGGTCATGTTATGGGGAGCAGTCTCTCAGAGTTGCATCATGATTCCTGCCTCTGTATTATTTTCATGTATTTTTGTACTGAGCTTTTTAAAGGAAAACTTTTCTAATTTTTGTATATTTTTTCTTATTAATTTGATTACTTTCTTATGAAAAACTACATAAAGTAGGATGAAGATGAGGATGTCCCAGGACTGGCATTAGACTCATGACATCCCTAATCATACAAATATTTCCCATGAATAGAAGCATATTGACACATGTACATTATAGAGTAAAAGATGGTCCAAAACAGAGGACAATCGGCAAATTTATTGAATTTACTGTGGTTAGAAAGTTAATAAATGGCAAAAGTATTTCTCAAAATCATCTGAATCTTTCAGCAAACTGAGTGCAGCAAACTGTATAGAGAGGGGATGAAGAATGAGGAGCTGATGAGAAGAAACAGGGAGTGAGAAACAGGTAACTCATTTCATTCTATAAATATTTGCTTAATTAAGTCTTTTCTCCTTGTAATTACCATATGAAAATATTGAATAATGAGGGTGGCTTCTTGGTATGAAATATGACTCATGAAATTCAAATATGGTTCTCATTTAGGTAATCTTTCACTACTAAGGACCTGAAATCAAGCCATCATCTCTTAATTAAAGCAATAATTAGTTGAGGAATTAATAATAAAAAAACCCCAACTTAATCATGATTAATTTTTTTTCTGTAGACATTTGACACTGACCTTCATTTAAGCTATGTAATCAGTAAGAAGTGTTTGTTAATTTGAATTCAACAAACATTTATTAAGCATCAACTATGAACAGAGAAAATACAATATTGGGTGCTGGGCTTGCATAAACAAAAAATGAAAAAGAGTTGCTGATTTGGGAAACTTTTAGAAATAAAAAGATAACTATTTGTTATAATAATACTATTATGTTAATTACAAACTAGCTCTTTTCTCAAACTTCCTATATCCTTTTCTAGAGGAATTATAATCAAGAGATCATGAATAGGAGGGTTAAATTTTGTACCTGTCTTGTCTATGCTCATTTCTTTTTCTGTAACCTGACCTTAACTATTTTTGTGTTTTTTTTGAATCTGGTAATAGCAATAGCTTTTCTTTCAGGATCAAAGTGTCACAATATTTATCAGTAAAGGAGTCTCAAGAAGCTATGGACCTATGGAAGAAGCTAAAAAGAGGATGATACTTTGTGTTATGTGGATTTGGCCCCACTCCCTGACTGTTTTCACAGGCTTCAAGTGGAAAAGAAAGACCAAGTAGACATCATTTTTGGATTTATTTTTTTTCAAGCCACTGGAGCACTTCTTTAGTTGAATGGAAGAGGAGCAAAGAGAAACTATGGAAGGCTCCTGTGTTGTCAGACAGCATTGAAGCAAAGGTAACATAGAGTAGATGAGAGAAGTAGATAAGGAACAGAACAGATTGGATTTGAGACATGAATATATCATGAACCATGCTGAAATTGATTAGTGTTAAATCTAACAGTTGCCCTTTGCCTTGTTTCCTTAGAATAAATCCTAAGGAGGGGCAGCTAGATGGCTCAATGGATTCAGAACCAGGCCTAGAGACATGAATTCCTGAGTCAGGAAGTCTCAAATTCTAATTGGACCTCAGACATTTCCTAACTGTATGACCCTGAGCAAGTCATTTAACCCCCATTGCCTAATCCTTATCACTCTTCTGCCTTGGAACCAAAGCACAATATTGATTCTCAGATTTAAAGTAAGGGTTAAAGGCAAGAATAAATGTTAAGGAAATAATTGATGGTTTCCAAGTTTTCTAAATCCCTACTCCATTCTTTTTCCTTTTCCATTCACTGGGACAACATATGATAGTGAAAGGAGAGTTTATCTTATTGCAGTGAACCCTGTTTCTTGGTATTCAAGATTATTTGTAGTATTTTTACTGTTATAATTAATATTTAGCTAATTGAATTTCATTAAATCATAAGTTCACTAACTGTAAATTGTTGAATGCTTAGAACAATGGGTAATGAATGAGAAAGTAAGATTTGAATCATGGGAAATATTCCATTAGAGCAGAAAAGAAGAAATGTCATATATTGGTAATTTTGAGTATATTCTATATCACCTTTAAATGTTTATAGTATTTGGGTCAAATAGTCTTGAAATGGAACAGGATGATGGAAGCAAGGAATAGTACTCCCTTTCTGTTTAGTCACAGTACACTCTAGTGAGAAGGGAGGAAGACTGCAGCTATCTGGAAGAGCTTCCATACAGGTACAAACTATCCTGTGATGTATCCAGTGAGCTAGTGGTCCCCCCAAAGTAGTGCCACATCTTAGTCAAATCACACAATATACCCTTCAGCTAGTTGATTAATTAATTGATTGGTATGTATGGGGTGTTTGGGGAAGACTAACTCCTCTGTTTCAATTCTTCTCAAACTTTCTTCTAAACCCTACCTTACCTCACCATTCAATTGAAAATGCTCTTGTTAAAATTACTAGTAATTCTCAAATAGCACAGTCTCTTCTCAAATATTATTTTCAACATCTCTCTAAGCCTAGGAATTTTTTTTTTAATATATTTTATTTGATCATTTCCAAGCATTATTCGTTAAAGACATAGATCATTTTCTTTTCCTCCCCCCCACCCCCCATAGCCGACGCGTAAGTCCACTGGGCATTAGATGTTTTCTTGATTTGAACCCATTGCTTTGTTGATAGTATTTGCATTAGAGTGTTCATTTAAAGTCTATCCTCTGTCATGTCCCCTCAACCTCTGTATTCAGGCAGTTGCTTTTTCTCGGTGTTTCCACTCCCATAGTTTATCCTTTGCTTATGAATGGTGTTTTTTTTTTCCTCCTGGATCCCTGAAAGTTGTTCAGGGACATTACACCGCCCCTAATGGAGAAGTCCATTACGTTCGATTATACCACAGTGTATTAGTCTCTGTGTACAATGTACTCCTGGTTCTGCTCCTCTCGCTCTGCATCACTTCCTGGAGGTTGTTCCAGTCTCCATGGAACTTCTCCACTTTATTATTCCTTTGAGCACAATAGTATTCCATCACCAACATATACCACAGTTTGTTCAGCCATTCCCCAATTGATGGGCATCCCCTCGTTTTCCAGTTTTGGGCCACCACAAAGAGCGCAGCTATGAATATTTTTGTACAAGTCTTTGTGTCCATTATCTCTTTGGGGTACAGACCCAGCAGTGCTATGTAAGCCTAGGAATTTTAACCAACTTATCTTCACAGATATTCTTTCATTTGTGGACTATCATGGCGCTGTTTTCCCATTATTCTCAAGGTGTCTGACCACTTCTCAGTCTTCTTTTGTTGGTGATTTGTCCATCTCCCTCCTAATTGCAGGTGTCCTCCAAGGCTGTCCTGGATCCTCTTCTCTTTTCTCCCTATGTTCTTTCTGTTATTTATCAGTTCCCATTAATTCAATCATGTGTATGCAGATGATATCCATATATATATATATATATATATATATGTCCATTCTTAGTCTCTTCCTTGAACTCCTAATTCAAGTCACCAATTGCTTATTGGGTATTTTAAAATGTATATCCTGTAAGCATATCACATTCAACATGGCCAAGCAAAAATTCATTATCTTGAGTTTATATTTGTATTGAACTTCCTTATTATAAATAATCTATAGAATCACCTTCCTTCCTACCACCCAAACTCACAACCACAGTGTTATCATTTATTCGTATCACTCATCCCATAGAATGAATCAGTGGCAAAATAATTTCACTTCTTTTCCCGTAATATCCACCCACACAGCTACCACATCATTTCAGACCCTTACTTCCTATCAATTGAATTATTGTAAATACTTCCTAATTGTTTTCCTTGACTGATTTCTTTCTTCCACTCAAATAAATATGTAGTATTTTTACAATATTGCTATTTTTCTGTAATTCATTCCCCCTGATTCTGCTCACTTCACTTTGTAGCAGTTTATGTAAATGCTTCCAGATTTTTTTCTGAAATTATCTTGATCATCATTTCTTATTTCTTTACAATTATATACAACTTGTTCAGCCATTGGCCAATTGATGGACATCCCCAGAATTTTCATTTCTTTAACACTCCTAAAAAGATCTGCTATCTCTTTCTGATTCTGATGTTGTAGTGATATCACTGGATCAAAGGGCAAGCACAGCTTATAGCCCTTTGGGCATAGTTCTAATTGCTCTCTAAAATGGTTGAATCAGTTCACAACTCCATTAAAAAATAGTCAGAGCTGGTTTTGATTCTTCATTTTCCCAGTTCCTAGAAAGGTAGTAGGCAAATATTAAGTACTTGACACATTTTTCTTGATTGGCTAATTGAATTGAACTATTATTTTTCCATATGAGACTTGGAGTTATTTTGAAAATATGTTTCCTGTTATATTAAAGATGTTATCATCTTTCATATTTTTGTAAAATTTTCCAATTTTTATTTCCATTTTTATTTTTTAATTTTTTTATGGTTTGAGTTCCTTTGGAAATTTAGGGCAAAATGTGGATTTTACTTTCTTTCCTGCCAAATTTTCAAGATAATTTTCCAAGCACATTTGTTAAATTATGCAATAATTTTTTAAACTTTTACTTGTAAAAGTTTTAAAAAAATCTAATCATTTTTTTACACCAGTCACACTTTAGCCTAGTATCTTGTTGAAAATTATAAGGTAGATCTCAATTTTTATAATTAATATTTTTATTATTGTCAAATACACTAATTTATCATGCAACCAACCCAAGACATTGAAATGTTTTATAAACTAATCATAGTTTTGTTTAGCCTAAGTTCAAGCAGAGTATATTCTATAAGAGGCCAATGAATGTTGTATTGGCAGGACATGTACCAAACTGACTACACCTGGGATCCTTAAAAAAGCAATTGGAATGCCCTAATATTTCTTTAGGCTATATCTTAACTATATCTAATTCTGGTGATAGGCATACTGCTATATTTAAAAGAGCTTTGGATTTGTAATGAGGAAGATTGGTGTTGAATTCTGACCCTAAAGATAACTACTTGTATGACCTTGAACAGGTCATTTTACCTTTCTCAATTTCCTCATATAAAATATAAAAATAATTGAGACAATAACAATAATAACTCTTGACAGTTTATAAAATGCTTTTTTTGGCCTATTCTTTGATTGCAAATTTTAGATTTCAAAGATTCCATTTCTAAGGTATAATTTGCTATGCCTCTACATGTAAACAATTCAACAAACATTTATTAACATCCTATCTTTTATAATTCCTCATGCTATAAGTTGTGGGAAATACAAAGGAAAATAAGAAAATAATGTCAACAATCTTTTTTTCATATTAAAAATCTTTCAGTATGCAATTTTTCATCTTTTTGCTATGATCACATATTGATCTGACTTTAAGTTCACAATCTTTTAATTAATATTGCTATTATTTATTTTCCAAATTAAAATTCATTTTCCAATTCATCAGACTTCATGTTAACTCCTTCCCATTTCCTCTCCCTCCAATGAAAAAGGAAAAAAACAACAACAAAGTGTAAGAAATAAGTATAGTTAAACATAACATATTCCTGCAATAATGGCTAATCTACACTGAGTCAATCATTGCTCTGTCAAGAAATATTTCATATTTTATTTTTCATCATTAACCCAATGGAAATAATCTTAGTCATTGTGTTAATCAGAATTCTTATGTCTTTCAAAGTTATTTGTCTTTGCAATTATTATTGCTTAAATCGGTCTTTTGGATATACTCATTTCACTTGACATGAGTTCATTAAAGCATTCCCAAGTTTCTCTGAAACAATTACCTTCATCATTTCATGTAGATAAATAGTATTCTATCACGTTCATACAATAATTTATTCTGTTATTCTTCAATTGCTGAGTACTCTTTCAGTTTCTAGGTCTTTGCCATCACAAAATGAATACTGGAAAATATTTATGAATTTTCGCATTTTGTAAAAGTAATCTAATTTAGACTTTCAATCTCTTGTCTATCAAGAAATATTTCATATTTCACCAATAATGCAATAATAATCTTATTTGGTCATTGTGATGATCAGAGCTTTTATGTCTTTCAAATTTCTTTAGCTGACCATTGCTGGGTTGAAGCCAGAAAGTCCTTAGTTCCAATTAAGCTTTAGATATTTAGTATTTGTCTGACTCTAGGCAAGTACCAATATCTGTGTGCCTCAGTTTCCTCAAATGTAAAAAATAATAATAGTTTCTATCTCCGAGGGTGTGGCAAATTAGATAGGCATTCAGCTCAGTGCCCGGTAGTAGAAACTACATAAATGCTCATTTGTTTACTTCTTCCCTATGAACCTCAACTATTTTCCATTTTTTTTTTAAAAGTGAGGACAATATTTTTCTTCAAAGAGCTCCAAATATTGTTATGATGAAAATGTTTTGCAAACCTGAAAGCTCTAGAAAAATGTATCTCTTTGACTGGATTATCTTTATTTTTTTGGGTCTCTGATAATTGTCACAAATTTTAAGGATTCTTAACTTTAATTTTATAACACTAAATTGACACATATTTTTGACCCCAAAGCATATAACATATCAATCACACACCCAGTTTCAAAACTATGTGGACTTGGGAGCTTAGTGGTTGAATAGCTATAAAGTGATGTCAGGTTAAGAAGCTAATGTCCTCCACCCATTACATTCCTCTTACAGACTTACAACTTAACTTACAGGTAGTATGCCAGAAGTTTCAGTAAATAAAAATCTGAGCAATTTACTCAGTATTGAAGAGTCTGAAAACAAAACCAGTATAGGAATTAAAAAAATTATAAGCTCCTGTCATATATGTACTTGCATGTATTGTCATAACATATTCATTCAGAGTTATCTATGTCTTCTAATAGAGGTCTGTAGATTGTGTTCTCCAATGAATCCAATTTAATGTAACCAATATTTACTAACATTTTCCTGTGATCTGAGAATTGTTCTAGGACATGAAATGAGATAAATACTCATTCTAAACAGTGCTACCTCCTTTAATTGGGCCTTATAATCTATTAAGCATCTATGACATATATAAAAGCAAATATTAAAAGACATGTTAAATGTATAAAAGAAGAAAAACTAAAGTTCTTTGTGAAACTCATAGAGATGTCTCTAATAACTTGGGGATTTGAGATATAGCTTCCTAAAGAAGGTGGCATTAAATTTAGGCTTCCATTGATGGACAAATATTAAAGAGGCAGAAAAGAATGGAGAGAACATTCCAGAAGTCAGAAATTGTATCATTAATGACAATGAAGAAGAAAATAGAGTTTTTAATAGAATATCACAGTAGTCCAAATTGACAGAAGGATAGACAATATGGAAAGTAATAGCATGAATAGGATGAGGCTAAAAAGAGGTAGAATCATCCTAGAAGGTAGAGCTCCATGAGTGTCAGGAAAAATAATGTGGACATTGTTCTATAATTAATAGAAAACAGTTGAAAATTTTTGAAAAGAGTAGAATTATTACCAAAGCTATTATTAAAGGAATAGCTGGTAGTCATCGGTGTCCCATCCTTATAGGTATCTAAGTTCTGTTTACTTTGTTAGATCCTCTTATTGATTCAATTATTATTTCCATTCATATAATCCCTATACCTACATAACCAGATTATAGATCTTTCCTGAGATCTAGTCCCACATCTCTGTTTTACTTTTCTTCCTAGATATTTTGTTGGCATCTCAAACTCAACATATCCAGGAACAGAGCTTATTATCTTTCCCCTAAAACATTGTTACTTCTAATTTCTCTATTTATATGAATTGGGCCCTAATTTTTCTACTCAGTCTGGTTTGGAACTGGGATTTATTGCTGATTCTTCACTCTAACTCATCCTCTTCTCCCAAGTAAATCAGTTGTCAAGTTTTCTTGATTCTATATCTTCAGTTTCCCAATATCTACTTCCTTCTATCTACTACCTTTTGTTGCAAGATAACAACAACAACAACAAATTTAAGCTATTTTGAGAGCAGATATAAAATGGGTACATCTTTAATTGAGGTGGATTGGATGATGATAACTGACGACAGAAAGAAAGCTAAACTCTTTTATCTTTATTTTGCCTTTGTTTTTCTGTGCCTAAATGAATGATCTTTGCTCTGGAAATGATAAGGGGAAAACAACCAAAAAGGAGTTGTTAAACATGACCAATAAAAGAGAACACCTAACTTCTCTTGCTTAATTTATCTGGCCCAGATATATATCCTTGGGTATGGAAAGTACTGCTAGATATGATTAATGACCCAGTATGATTAACCTTTGAAAATATGTGAAGACAGGAACATTTCCATAGAATTAGAGATGACCAATTTTTATATTTCCAAAAAATAGTAAAAACAGCATGCAAAGTATGTAACACTAAGATTTCAATTCATTTTAAGCCTATAATAATAATAAAAAATTAAATTATTTTATAATAAATTTAAAAAATAATAAAAAAATTAAAAAATAAATAATATAAAAATAAATAATTAAACAACTGGCTTCCTAAAATCTAAGAGTTTAAATGATTATGAGGAGCCCAAATGGCTACATCAAACCAGGCCATGTTGGATTAAATTCACTTTCTTTTTAAACAAAATTATTTAACTAGTATATAAATGGAATGTCAGAGATATATTTAGCTAAATATTTTATAATGTATCTCATACTATCTATGTGGAAAAGAAGGAGAGCAAGTGATTAGATCATAATCTGGTCATGTGGATTCAGAATTGTTTAAAAACCCAGAGAGAGTTCATCAACACCCCAATCTTTGCTTGACTTTGTGCTCTTTAAGTTTTTTCAGCAATTTGGATAAAGGAATAGATAGAATGCTTCTTATATATGTATGTCTTACAAATCTGGTGAAAAATAGTAAACACTCCAGAAAATTGAATCAGGATCCAAAAGATTATAGTCTTAGGCTAGAGCATTGGGCTGAATCTAATACAATAAAATCTGTTAGTTGGCTACAAAAATAATACATAAACATGAGGAGAGAGACTCACGAATAGGTAGCAATTAATCCAGAAAGTTGTGAAGTTATAGTGGACTTTAGACCCAGTATAGGACCATTTTTATGATGTGAACAACAAAAAAATATAAAAGAGGTGCTATTGGGCTGGATTAATAGAGGAATTTATTCCTTCACAAAGGTGAATAGAAAAGTAAGAGAAACCTGAATAAAAAGGTTATAGTTCTACTGTTATCTGTTCTTATCACACCACATCTACAATTTGGGTTCATTTCTGAGCATTATATTTTAGGAAGGCCATTAATAAGTTGGTTTCCAAGATGGGAGACCTGGATAGTTAAAGGGCTTGAATCCATGCTGTGAAATGATAGATTAATGGAACTGGGGGATGTTTAGTTCTGGCAAGGGAAGTTTTGGGAATGACGGGGAGGGAGAGAGATAGCTCTATTTTAGTATTGGAAGGGTTATCGTAAAAAGAAGGAATAAAAGTTGTCATTGCTGAAGCAAGGGTACAGTAAAAATAACAATAACAATGGACAAAAATTGTGAAAACACAAATTTAGTGATATAAGAAAAGTCTTCCTAATAATTCAGACTGCCTTAAAATGAGATTAGATGCTTCAAGAGGTCATAGATTTAAAAGTCTTCTAATCAGTGCTGTATGAACACTTGTCATATATGAGAATTCCTTTCCTGTATGGGTCTGGACTAGATGAACACCAAGATCCCTCCTGAATCAACTTCTATGACTATGTGTATCTGTGATTACCACCTTAATCGAAGCCCTCAATTCTTCTCATTTAGTCTGTATGCTACATGTATACTACATGCAGTAGTGGGCTAATTACATTTTTTGTCTCCAGGCTCTATCCTTTCTGATTCTCCACACAGTGCTCAGTTGGTATTTCAAAAAGGTAGTTTTGATCATGTCATTGCTCTGCTCAATATACTTCAGGTCTCCTAATTTTATTTAGGAAATACTAGAAATTTTTCTGTTCAGCACCTTTAAGTCCCTTTATAGTCTGGCTTTAATCTTAAATTCTGAACCCATTATATATAACTACCAAAATACAAACTATACTCTAGTATGCCTTCTTAGGACAGTGACTGACACACAGTAGAATAATAAATTACAATTGAATGACTATTTTCTGGATATGACATTCCATATCCCATCTCTATGATTTTTCACCAGCTTTCTTCCCCATCTGGGATGCTCTCTAACTTTTACATCTGCATTTTAGAAATCTGAGCTTCCTGAAATATCATTTCTTTATAGAGAATTTTTTCTAATTCTCCCAATGATAATGTGATCCTAACTCTTCCAATCCAGTATATTTCTTTGAAATAGTCTGGGTTTATTGAGTAGTATATTATATCCCATTATTAGCATTTATGATTCATAAAAGAATTTATGAATTAAGTTTTAAAAATCAGGTACTTAATATATGATAAGCATTCCAGCTAGTGCTGGGAAACAATTTAAAGAATCTAAGAGAGTTTCTGCTCTCAAGGAAATCACACTGATACCAGGAAAGGGAACATATGCAAGTGAAGTAACTACCAGTGCAGATGGCAAGGTCAAGGGGTTCATTTTGTTTGTTGGTAGTCCAGATAGCAGCCAGAAAGGGCATCTGAAAGGAAGATGAAAATATCCCAGAGGTCTTTGGAATTCAGTGGCAAGGCATATAGTTTAGATTGTTCATATCCTTCAAAAATGGTCTTACATTTGTTTTATGTTGCAGCACCTCACACAATGCCTGGCTTATAGTAGGTTCTTTGTAAATTCTGTTAATTAAGTATTGTGGGAAAAGATTAAAGTATGGAAAGCCTTTGAGAAGAGTAGGGCAGGAAAAATACTAATAGAGATCTGTATTAGGATGACAATAAGGGGAATACAGAGAAGAGATGGGTATAAAAGATAGCAGAGAGGGAAAATAGGTAGCATATTATTACAGTTGGGCAGCTAGGAAGTATAGTGCATAAAGCACTGGGACTAGAGTCTGAGTTGAGTACAAATCCAGCCTCAGACACTTACTAGGTGGGATGAAACAAGATGATATAAGAAAAAGAAGATATAAAGATCCAACTAATCTCTACCAAATTATCCTCCAAAATATATTAATATAATGCCCCAGAATGAATTTTGGAGCAGCATAACCCAAATAAATTTTGAGCTTAAAACAACTTAGCATACTGGCACAAAAGATCTAGTGCACTTGGGTGAAGTGGATCATAGCACACCAAGGCAGACCTTACCACAGCAATAGTTATATAAGTAACAAAAGCCTCCAGAGCTCTTGGACACAGAGAATTGGGGGGTTTGGACAACTGCTCAGAACAGATTACAGGGGTCCCTTTGATGCTTCTGGGGGCAAGACTTTTATTTTATTGCCCATATGTACATATGTAGATCTAGGTTACAATCTTGGGTCTTAGTCTCAGGATGACCAGAGCTTGTGGCCACAGGGGAGCAAGGGACCTGGTCAGTTTCAAGGGGGGAAAGAGTGTTTGTGGTTATTCACAGACCAGACCACAGGGCAGACTATTAGAAATATTTCATACCACCTTGGAATAATTGAAAACAGATTCCCCAGAGCTCCTTCACCAGGGTTACAAAGACCAACTTTTAACAATTGAAATCAAAAGGAAAGAAAAATCCTAGAAAAGGAGAAAACAACAAAAAAGAAATAGCATAGAAAGTTATTTTTGGCAGGGAACACTAAAACACAAACTCAGAAGAAGATAACAAAATCAATACTGCTGCATCCAAAGCCTCTGAGAAAAATATGAATTGCTCTCAAGCCCAAAAAGAATTAATGGAAGAGCTTAAAAAGGATTTTAAAAATAAAATAAGAGAGGTGATAGAAAAATTAGGGAAAAGAAATGAGAGTAGTACAAAAAAATCATGACAAAAAAGACTCAAAAGCTTTGTACAGGAGGCACAAAAACAATTCTAAAGAAATTAATACCTTAATACCTTCAAAAAACAGAACAAGCCAATTGATAAAAGAGGAACAAAAATCCACTGAAGAGAAGAAATCTTTATAAAGCAGAAGTGACCAAATGGAAAAAGATATACAAAAATGCACTGAAGATACATTTACTAGCTGTGTGAATCAATTTAAAAAAGGAATGCATTGAAACTAAAGTTGGTTAAAAAGATAGGAAGAAATTATCTATATAATTGAAATAATTTCATATATCTTGAATAAGAAAAATTATATCCCCAAAGTACTAAAAGTGTCTGAAAATTATAGTTTCTGAATCATTGTCAATCATCTTTAACAAATGATGAATAATAAAAGAAATAAAGAAACTTTGGTGATGGGCAATTTCTAGTAAGAGAGGAAAACATTCTAAAAATTATGGAGTGATACCTTCCCAAAATATCCAAAACTAAACAAATATTTTGTAAGTACCAGGAAAAGAATGTAATGATTACTTAGAACCAGTTTAGATGCATTATGACTAACTGAGGCTAAGTAATCATTTTGTTGGGTAAATAGAATGAGAGAAGAAGGTCTTTTGCCAAGGAATATAACATGACTCTCATAATATTCTAATGGAAAAATGGAAAATATGAGCAAAACTAAAATTCCTAGGTGGATATACATTTGTATTCAAGACATTTTGAGCAATGGGTTAATATTGATTTGGATGGAGGTCTTTACTGATAAATCACTGAGATCTGTTTCTGAACATATCATATTCGACATTACCAAAACTTTGGATGAAGTAGTTAACAGTATTAATTAAATTCATACTATGTAGGAGCCACTAGGTGGCTCATTGGATTGAGTCAGGCCTAAAGACAGGAGGTCCTGGGTTCAAATTTAACATCAGAATCTTTCTAGGTCTGTGATGCTGGGAAAGTCACTTAACATTCACTGCCTATTCCTAACTACTCTTGTGCTTTGGAACCAATATGCAGTATTAATTCAAAGATGAAAGGTAAAACTTTAAAAAATTCATAGCATGTGCCATGGGTTTTTATTCATTTTAAAAGACCATGAAGCCCATAGAGATAGCATTTCAGAAAAGGGAACAAACATTCATTAAGGACCTACTCTGAGCATCTGGAAAAGAATGTAATGATCACTTACAGCCAGTTTAGGTTCATGATAACTACTTGATGTTAAAAGTAACCATTTTCCATTTTTACTGGATAAAAAAGATTAAAGAGGAGAATGTCAAAGATATATGGTATCATTTATTTTGCTAAGGAATATAACATCATATTCTGTGCTAAAGAGTTTTACAAATACAATTTTATTTTTTATTTCATTTTGTTTATTTTTGTGAATAAGCTTATAAAACCTAAATCCCAAAACATAAACACAAATAAACAATTGAAAAATCATAAGATTTCATCTGCTTTCTGCCTCCAAAAGTTCTTTCTCTGGAGGTGGATAGAATTCTTTGTCATATGTTCCTCAGAATTGTCCTGGATTTTTATATTTTCAATAATAGCTGTCTAACACTGTTGATCATTCCAAAATATTGCTGTTACTTTGTACAGACAGTTTTTTCCTGGTTCTGCTTATTTCACTCTTCATCGGTCCATGAAGGTCTTTTCAGCGCTTTCAAAAATCATCCTGTTCATCATTCCTTATAGCACAATTGTACTTCATCACCATAATATACCACAATTTATTCAATCATTCCCCAATTGATGGACATCCCTTTAATTTCCAATTCTTTGCTACCACAAAAAGAGCAGTTATAAATCAAATACTATATTATTTAGCCATCCAATATCCCTTTGAGGTACATATGGTTATTATCTGCAATTTTGCAGATGAAGAAGCTGAAGCCAATAGAAGTCATGACTTGCTAACAAGTATCTGAGACAAGATTTGAACTTATCTTTCTGACTCCAGTCTTAAATCATTTTCTATCAAATGCACCACTTGATGTGTCTGTTAATGGAAATGATATTGTGTTTAGAACATTAGAACAAAACCAACAGGAAGAACTTTTAACCCAGAAAAAGGTAAAGGACTGAATTTGTTTAAAGAAAATCAGTTGTACAACTTTAGTTGGACATAACTTATAGCAGCTTATGTAAAAAAAGACCAGGGCACTTTATTTGGTAATAAAATAAAATAAATCATTGAACCATTGGTGCATTGCAGCTGGTAACTGAAGTTAACACAATCTTAGGTTGCACTGTTAGAAATATAGCATCCATATCATGGGAGGAGAAAGTCCCATTGCACTCCATACAGATTAAACCATGTATGAAGTATTGCATTTGAATGTACACTCTTATGCCAAAGGGGACTGCCCCCTAATTGGCTTTTGTCAATGCGCCCAGCAAAACATTGGTTTGCTGTCTTTCTCTCTCCTCTATTTCCCCATATTTACAACTATTATAATTGTCCTCTTAGTGAAAAAAAATTTGTATACACTTATAGTTAGAAATTTTTGGGGTGCAGTATGCTTATGTTTAGTGATCAATTGGGGAGACTAGTCTCCCAATCATCATCAGGGGGGATTGTGAATTTTAAAAGTCTCCATCTTGGTCTAGCACCCCAAAATTGTGCACACCCACCTACACGGGCATGCGCTAGTCAATGACAAATCAGAAATAACTAACTGCCCACCTGGGCTGTCCTAAGCCAAGCTAGAGCCAACCATTGGATTTGTGAGACACAGGAAGTGAGGTAGGGAACAGCCTCTGGAATTCGCGGACTTCCTGTGGAGGGAGCTAGACGGGGGTTGGTGTTAGGAGCTTGGAGAGGGAGGACGCCCGCAGACAGCTTTCCTTCAGATCGGTCACGTGAGTTAAGGACTGATTCTTTCCACCTGGGCCTTTAGGCCTAAAGCTCCCTCTGCCTTGGTCAGAGGTTGAGTAGCCCCTTTCCCTTTTCTCTTCTCTCCTTCTCTCCCTCTCCTTTTCCCTACTCCCGTTGTGATTAAACCTCCATAAACTCCATTCTGACTTGAGTGTTCATTTTAGGAATTTCATAAGTAAATTCCTTGGCGGCCATTGTTCAATATTACAGAAATCTTGTAGCCACATTTCAGCCATTACAATATTATAACCCTCTCACAGAGGCCTAAATTTCCCCATTACAGTACTATATGTTCAAAACAAATTTGATAAAATAGAATTTGTTGAAGAAATTGTATTAAATAAAAAAGCACTTAAAATGAGCATTATGTTAGTAGTTCTATAATCACTGTGCAAAGTAGAAACAAACAAACTGGAGAACAGAAGATGAAAGAGGCTATTATATTAGTCTACAAATATTTGAAGTTCTCTCCTATAGAAGAGGATTCAACAATGCTGCTCCAAAAGTCAAAATTTGGACAACTTAATCGGATATTCGAGGGGGGCAGCTTTTGGCTCAGTATGAAGAAAAAATTTCTAATGACTAGAGCTGTCCAGTAGTTGAATACTGCCTCATGTGGTAGTGAGCTTGCCATTGCTGAAAATAGTCAAGGAGAGTAGAGACAACCTTCTGACATAGAAATTGTTGAAGTGATTCCTGCAGTGGGTGGGAGGTTGGACTAGATGAACATCTAGCATCCCTTCCAACTCCAAGATTCTACAGTTCTATGATCAGAGTTGGCAGCTTTTAAAAAACAGTCAGCATAAGCACTCCAAACAATCCAGAAGAAAGCACGAATTTAACTTGGGAGAAAATGACAGATTCCTAAATCAGGTTGCTGTAGTGTTTCTCTGGCTTCTTTAATCCAAACCTACCAGTGCCAGGAACTGACCACCATCGTGTACATTTATGTTTTAAATGTATGTTTGTTATTGACTTTGTAAGAAGCCAACTAAATATAATGAGCTCTCAATCATATTTTAATGAGGGGAATTCTCTTGCATTATGACTTTTATTTTCTTTCCTTATGCTTCTACTTATTTCCTATGGCAATGCTTTTCAATGTTGAAGTCATGCTTGTCTGAATTCCAGCTTTTAGAACTGGGATAATAATATGGGTTCTGAAAACCTGATGAAAATGTCCATTTGTAATTTACTGAGGACTTCCCTTTATTATTAGAAGTTTATTTTTTAATCTCTTCCACAAGAAAGGAGAACACATGTTTCTGAATAAAAAAGGAACTGCAATAAGAAGCAATAACTAAATTCAAGAAAACTGAAGATGCAATAGAAATCCTATTACACTGAGCTCATTCTCTCCATCTCATTATAAAATGAGATAATATTTGTGGAAACATTTTGACAAGAATAAAATGCTTATCAAAGATTAATGATGAGAACCATGATGATGGTTTTCATCATCATCATCTGATCTGCCCTCCACCCTGAGGGATGGACTCATGTGAACTCACACTGAGACTCAAAGGACACACAGGCAAGAGGGATGTCCTCATGGCTAGGACAGTTTCTAGGGTCTGAATATACCATGTGATAATGACCTTTCTCTTCAAGAAAGGGCCTCATGTACACATTCTGCAAGTATTTTGGCCCCATCTTATTTACTTCATAACCTGTCTAGTCTAATGGATATGAATAGCTGGCCATGTGTTCTGTGGTTCCCATGGAATGAGTCACATTCGAGAACGTTCTTGGGACAGAGTGGTATTGGGATCATTTCTGTCAAATGGGTGACTTAAGTGGAAGTAGTAATCCACAGTGGCTCTACCAACACTTCATTCACTTCAGTTTTAGAGGACCTATCCACATCTGAACAATGAGCTATAAGTATGTGTGAGGCATGTTATTACATAGACTCATTTCCTTACTTGAAATAGTTTAACCACATTTTTATAGAGCTAAATACAAAGGGGAGAAACTAAATAGCCCTTTTTGTAGAAATGAGGACACAATGTAGGATATTTAACAGCATGCTTACTCTAGGGTATGAAAGCAATGAGCTCTTAAAACATCAAGAAAACATCTTAAAGAAGGTTTCAATTACATGAATTTTTGGTACAGGTTTATGGGTACTTGGGGGAGAAAAACTTAGTACTGAAGAAACCATAATGATGGTAAACATATCCAGCACAAGGAAGTAGAAAGAACTGGGAAAAATATGAATAATTTGTTATAAGAATTTGTTCTTCTATTCAAGCCTCATTGAAAATAAAATTGAAAATAATGGGGAAATTATAGGTGAGAATGCCTTAGTATGCCATTTAATGTGCCATAGAATAATTAGATAAAATAAAAATCATCAAGGACTTTTGCAGCCGAAATAAGCATATTTATATGGACAATTATGATATCAGAAGTAGAATAGTTGGTTGAAAAAGGAAATTGGGCCTCTATGATTTAATTAAATCATTAACATAAAATTATTGATAAAACAATTTTATTGTATTTATCTTTATGTTGTATATATATGTAACATTTGGGTCATAGAATATATCTTGACTATATGTGGTGGTGATTTTGAATGATAGGCTTACATAAGTGGTCAGCACAAGTCAGGACGAATAAGTATTCTTCAAAATTATCTCCTAATTCATTCAAGTTACATTTTGAGAGCTCATCCAAGATCACTGATCTTTTTTATTTAAGTCATGGTTTTTAGCATCATCTATTGACAGGATTAAAAGGGCATTGCAAGCAATAGGTAAGAAGTTTAGAGAAGAAATGTATAATTTTGAATTGGCAGTGAGTATATGAACAAGAAAATCTAATTGTGTTATAGAGTTAGATCCTCACCAAGGTTGTGTATTAGAGGAGAGAGAAACAAATTCTTGTGGACTATGATCATGGGGCTACTGAAAGAAGTTTATATTAATGTATTGAATTTTTAAAGGAATATAAGAAATCGAAGGATCCTAAAGAAGTAATTCAGAAAAGTTTTTAATATGCTGCTGAAATGAGTGGGCAGGCTGACACTGTGGTGTCTCCCTTCATCCCAAGAGAGATATACAGAATTGGGGATTCAAGTCAATAGCCTGAAATAATTTTCAATGAATTAAACACTTTTAACACTAGGTTGGGTGTAAAGTTGTTGAACGAAATAGAAGGAACTTGGAAATTCCCTCTGGAATCCCTCCTAAAACAGGTATTTATCCCTAAATTAAGTTAATATTAGTTCTTTGATAAGACCTTTCTTAGACTTTGGCAATTGCCTTGTGTGTCTAGGTGGCACAATACATATTGCATTGGATTTAGAGTTAGGAATATAATCCTCAAACATTACTAGTTATGTGATCCTGGGCAAGTTATTTAGTCCATGTCTTCTTCAGTTTGCTCATTTGTAAAATGGAGCTAAGAATCGTTTCTACCTCTCGGGGTTGGGAAGATAAACTGGGCCCTTCACTGGCACTGTAAGGTGTACGGTCTGGGGAAAAGAACTATACTAGATGACAGGAAAAGTTTCTCATAATGGGAGAGGGCATCATGAGATATATGACTTGCTTGAGTCTTCAGCTATCATGAGAACATTTTAAACTTCTTCACTTAGGAGTTTTGTGGGAAAGCGGTTGTAGAAGATGATACATGGAGATATCCAGCATAGTATGCCAAGTGTTTAGGATTATAGAGACACTGGGGGAAGGTGTTAATTACTGTAGAGATATCTTGATTACTTATGGGCTTCATGAAATTCCCTTTACATTGTTTAGCGAATGAGATAAAGCCTGCTTTGTATTTTATGTTATATGATTCCAATTCTTTGCATAGGAAGCAAAAGACTGTGTAGGTATGTGTCTGTTCTATATACATATGCAAAAGCCCAAATCTGATACTACCATGTGGACCACTAGGCAAATAATGAATCAAATAGGTAATTACTTAGAAAATCCCAAGAACAATGCGATATATTTTTGTGATATTAATACTTCATTATGGAGGAGGGTACATAACTTCCTACTTCTCAGTTCCAAATAATTGTGAACCCATAGTTTTGCAGATCATATGGTGTAGTACAAAAAGCACTGAATTTGAACTCATTGTACCTGGATTCAAATCCTAGCTTTGCCACTTGCTTCTCAAGCAACCTTAGGTAAATCACTAGAGTCCTCTGAGCTTCTGTTTCTTCATTTGTA
This sequence comes from Monodelphis domestica, assembly GCF_027887165.1. Taxonomy (NCBI): domain Eukaryota; kingdom Metazoa; phylum Chordata; class Mammalia; order Didelphimorphia; family Didelphidae; genus Monodelphis; species Monodelphis domestica. The sequence goes on from NC_077229.1 coordinate 390,803,818, forward strand.
AAAGGAGGCAGGTTGATATAATGGTTAGAACATTATGAAGGAAAAGGACCCAATTTCAATTCTCCCCTCTGACACTGACTACTTGTGTAACCATTCAGCAGCATTACACAGTTTATTCAATCAGTTCTAAAAGTCACCATGGGGCAAAGAGAAATAATTGGGGAATTCCATGTATTGAAGCAGATGCAGCTGTTTATTTCCATTTGGGCAACTATATACTTTGATAAAGTAAATTCAGTGCATGTCATATGTTACTCATTTTTAAAATTAATTTTTTGTATGTTGATACTTTTTTTGCTTCCAGAAATTTGCAAGGCTTTTGAAAGGCTCAAATTAAAATTTTCCAGATTACATGTCAATACAATTTATTAACATTCATTTTCTGATATTTTATGATGCATATTCTCTCTCTTTTGAGCTATCCCCTTTTCTAAGAAGACAGATTATATGATATGATATGATATATATTATCATATAAGACATTCCTATATTGTCATGTTATGGTGAAGGAAGATACATTATTACTTACAATAGAGAAAAACTCATGGAAGAAATAAAATGAAGAATGTTGTGCTTCAATCTGCATTCAGGATCTGTCAGTTCCTTTTATGGTGGTGGAGTTACCTATTATTATTTAAAAACTAAGGCTCAGATGGCATGTGGTTACTAAACCAAACATCTGAAATTTTTGATTTTACAATTCACTTACAAAATAAGTCTTCAGCAAAAATTCAGTGAAAAAGTGAACACATCCAGAAAGTTTAATTTTTAAACTTTTCAGATTAAAAGGAAAGCAACTCAGGATATACTTCTAGAATGGTGCCAAGCTGAGGCTGGAGGTAAGAGTGAATGATTTTGGCCTGGCCTGAGACAATGATATCCATGTTCAAGCATGTAGTGAAGTTAGAGAGTGTAACTTATGGAACTGAGAAGGAACTGTCTCTTGAAATAAGCTTCTTATTGTACAAGATCGAAGTGGCTTTGCTGGATAAGAGATGTGGTCCTATAGAAGTGAATAATAAAACATCTTTGAACTCTGATTTTGTTTTTGACTCTACCCTAGAAAATAAGGCCATTTGATATGATCTTTCTCTTATCCTACTGTCTTTCTCTCAAAATTCCTTAACATTGTCTTTCATTCTCTGCCTCATTCTCCAAGTCCCCACCAAAGAGGTAGCCCATCTTCTCAATGTCAAACCTATTACAAGTGAATTTTATTTCATCTCCCATCTTCTCCAGGCAATTGTAAATATAATTATTCCCTCTTTGTAATGTTCCATTTCTCCTTGTATAATCATTCTTTTCCTTCAATTTTCAAACATACCAATTATCTTCACCTTTAAAGAAAGAGTCACTAAACAATGCTATCCCCTCAATTTTGTCTTGCTTCTCTTTCTCTGCCAAACTCCTTGACAGCAGGGAATACATTTTCAGTCTCTAATTCTTCTCTTTTAATTATCACCCAATACTCTTCATCTGGCTTCTGATTTCATCTAGCTAAAATTGTATTCTTCACTGTCATAACTGATTTCCTAATTGCCAGATCTGTCTGCTTTTCCTCATTCTTCCTTCTTAACTTATATGCTTAATTTGACTCTGTTGACTATCCAGTCCTTTTGGAACATTTTTTCCTCACTGGATTTTTATTATACTATTATTTTTAACCAGGTGGCAGAGTGGACAGAGCACTGGACCTGGAGTCAGGAAGGCCCGAATTCAGTTCTGGCCTCAGATATTTATAGTGTGACCCCGGGCAAGTCGAAAATAGAACTTACCTTGCAGGGTTGTTGTGAGAATCAAATGCAATGATCTACATATTCAGCACCAATATTTTCCCTGAGCTTTGATTCCATATCACTATTTGTCTTTTTAGATATGCACTTTGGATTTACCACAGATTTCACAAATCAACATGTCCAAAACACATCATTGTTTCCTCTTTATTATAAAAAATTATATTTCTTTCAAAGACTGTATTTTTATTCCAGATTCACTATATTGGAACTATACTTGACTCTTCACCCTTCCACATTTCACAAATCCAAAAAAGTAGCCAAATATTACTGGTTTCACCTCTACAATATTTTTAACATCCAATTCCTTTTTATACTCAGTTACTTCCTTAGTTCAAGCCCTTTTTTGCTTCTCACCTACATTATTGTAGCAGTCTTCAAACTGGTCTTGTAATTGATGATATGGCAATACAAAATGTATCCACAGAAAAAGCCAGAAGCTTAAAACTCTTGGAATGTCAATCCTCGAAGGAAGGGTGAAGGAGGAGAGACTGTGTTACAATGGAATCTTGAAGGGAGCAGTTAGGAAAGTCCAGCTGCTTGAACTTCACATCCTTCTTTGGCTGTTGGATGAGAAGGTGAAAGACAAATTCTCTCTTTGGTTGTTGATTATCCATTAGGCTGAGTCCTGAGAAGACTTTTGGGTTTAACCCAGAAGAAACCTGTCAGCATTTGCTGCCAACATCTCCTCTTAGGGAAAGATAACTTTGTTTCCTGAATGTGAATATATCTTGAACTCTTCAATCAATAGAGGTAACGTAGAAAATATAGAGAGACCTATTTTCCTCTCACCCTTACCCTCTCCTTACCTCCTCTATCCAAAAGAATAAAAGACCCCTTAGTTAAAAGATTTGATTTGTGGGATTTAGTTATTAGGGGAAATCTTCAAGCTTACCATTTCTGAGAAGAACACTTCAAGACAGTTGAAAGGGAACAGGAACAGGAGGAGGAGCCCAAGATTCAGTCTTTCCCCTAGCTTGCTTCCTGGTGTTACTGCACTAACATTTCCCTATTACTACAATTCCCCTAATAGCAGTATCTACTACAGTCCATCTGCCTCAAGTTTCTCTTAGGTTGACAAAAATAATTTTCTTAAGTGAAAAATCTGATTGTGCTATATTAAGTCAACTCCAATAGATTATTCTTGCCTTCCAGATAAAATAAAAATTGCTCTTTTAGGCTTTTAAAACTCCTAACACCCTGACCCTAACCTATCTTTTCAGCTTCATTGTACCTTGCTGATTTATTTGTATACCTGTGACTCATCCATATTTGCTTTCTTTTCATTCATCACACATGACACTCTATTTCCCTTTTTTACACCTTTGAACTAGATGTCCTGTGCCTGGAGGTACACTCTCTTCACAGCTCAGTAATATCTCCTTTGTGAAACTTCTGTTGATTTCCATACTCTCATCTGCAGCCTTTGTCTTTCTTTTGTTGATTATTTCCAAATCTATGTATCTATATATCCATGATCTATATATGTATGTATCTCTCTATCTCTATCTGTCTGTCTGTCTGTCTGTCTGTCTGTCTGTCTATTTATCTTTCTGTCTATTGATGAAGATATTTCTTGTTTTTACTGAGCTTCTTGAAATTGGGCTCTTTTGACTTTCTTTATACACCCAGTAATTAACATACTGTCTGAAACATAATAGTTTGTGGACTGACTGATTCCCTTCTAAGATACCTTGTGTTGAGTTATTTTATATTTATTCACATTGTATTTACTCTATATGTGTTTAAGTGTGTACTTGTCTTCCTGATCAGAATATGAGTACATTGAGAGTAGGGATTACTTCATTCTTTGTATTTTTATTGCGGGTACTAGCACAGTGCCCGATAAACAGTATTACTTTCTAACTGACTGTTGTTTGACTGACAGTACTGTGTTTCCAAGATACCTTACAGTTGTCTGAAATTAGTGATTGTATACTCCTCCCACAAACAGTTCCAGGATTTGGATTCAATAGATTTTCATCACTACCTTTTTTTATATGTCCTGGAAAAGTCATGTTGCTAAGCAAGATACTTTAGACAAAAAAGCATTCTAATTTAGAAAATCTATTTTATATATGGATACACATATGTATGTGTACATAATACTCCTTTATATGTATTTAAGCACAAATGTGCATTCCAAGTTTCTCTCTCAGCCTGCATAGGCTCAGCTCAATGATACAAACATGGATTTATTAGAAACTACATATCTTCCATACATTTTCTTGCAAAGTTAACACCAGCATTCTTAAAGAACACTAGATAGCATTGTACCAAAGAAACTCATAGGTTTATCTGATTAAAAAGATCTAAGAGAGATGACATACAAAAATGTTATAAGTTATTTTAGTTATCCAAGAAACTCCAGAGACTTGAATAAAGATAATTTAAAAAGAAATACATTCAGTAACCATCTACTTAATAATTTTAAATGATGTTTTCAACGAGTATTTCACTTTCTTCCTAATTTTACTTTCCTCATGAGATTAATTATAATTTGTCTTTCATCTCATTTGTACGTTGTTGTTTGCATGTGGTCTCTTCTATTAAATCATGAACTCCTTTAGAGATCAGACTTTTTGATAATTTTTTTTAAATATCCCTAGCACTTAGGACAATATCTAGAACACAGTAGGTACTTAATATAATTTTTTTTGTTGATTTGATTAGTGGTTAAAAGATTTGATAGAAGAAACATTGATTTTCATATCTCATATTACATCCTTACTGTTTATTATCATAATTTTACTGAACCTTCCTGGGCCTTAGTTTCTTCATCTTTAAAATGGGGATAATTTCACCTTCATTGTAAGATTTTTTGTAAGAATCAAATGAGTTAGATCGAACTTGTTGCTGGGGTCTTGTAGGATAGGAGTAGGGGAAGTAGTATCCCCTGACTGGACAGAGCCTGTTGCCAGGGCTAATAAAGGAAAAGTTATTCTTCAAGTTAACTATCTCCTGTAATCCATATTAATAGATTGTATTGTCTTTCCCTTTCCAGCAGTAAGGAAGATAGAAGACAGGCACAGGGGCTACAATACAAACAGGGTCAGAGGCAAAAGAGGGAAATGACAAATTATATTGGGTTGTTTTGTTTTGCCTATCCACCATACATATAAGTACATATAGAGTAAATCCATATGTAATTCATATAAAATAAACACATGTTTTAGGGAAGTTTTAGGGAAGAAATGTACTAGCAGAAGGAGTGATCAGGAAGAACTTTGTATAGAAAATAATGCTTTAGTCAAATCCTAAATCAAGTAAGGGTTTCTGTTAAGAGCAAATGAGAAAGTAGTCTATAGGACACAGGAACAATTCATGTGCAATAATGATAGTTGGAAATGTAGTGTAAGAAATAGTGAGAAGACAAGCTTGTCTGGATTATATACTGTAGAAAGGAGAATATCACATAATGAGACCAGAAGGGTATATTAGGATCCAGTTTAAGGAGCTTTCAAAGCCAAACAAAGGAGGTCATATTTTATTCTTGAGTTAGGCAAAAGGGAGTCATAAGAATTGACCAATTAGGGGAATAATGTAGTCAGACCACCATTTAGGGAAACTTGCTGGCATCTATGTGGAAGATGGGTTGTAATGAGGATATACTTGAGGCAGAGACAACAGTTCGGAGATATTAAATTGTCCAGGAGAAGGCTCTTGAGGGCCTGAACTAAGATGACAATTATGTTAGTTTAAGAAGGAATAGATGTTAACATATGGAAGTAGCCAAGTGGAAGATACAGAATAATATTGGATTTGTTAACCTGAGATACTAAAAGAATGAATGGTGAACTTAACAGAAAGAGGAAAGTTCAATTAAGGGGTTAGTTGGTTGGGGCAAGGTAGGCAAGGATAATTCATTCATTTGTAGATATGTTGACTTTGAGATATTTATGGAAAATCCAGGTTGAAAAGTGCAACAGGGAGTTGTTGATATGGATTTGCTCAGGTGAGAGACTAGATCTGGATGCATATATTTGTAAGTCATATACATCGATATGAGAATATTATGAGGGTAAAGTGGTCACCAAGGAAGACAATGGAAAGATAGAAGATAACAGTCCATATCAGAATCTTGAGGGTAAATTCACAGTCAGGGTGGCAGTTTCATATGAATGATTAGCCAACAAAGACAGAAAGAAGGCAACATTTAAGAGTTCTGGGCCAAGAGAGAGTCAAAGACAAGGAAAATCAAGCAATGATATGGATAAACAATTGCAGAGTTCAACCTTCACTGATTAAATGAGTTATGTAGATTGTAAAAGTCTGTAGAAGGAGGATTGAAGGCTTTCTTTTGTCTGGTAAAACAGACCCAAGGTAACACTATAAGTCTAAAGGACCATATAAGTCTCCAGGGAATTTTCCTTTCTGTAGAGGGAAGTTGTCTGATATTCTAGCATTTTACCTTGACTGTGTAGCACAATGTCTGGCACAATGTACACATTCAATAAATGCTTATTAATTTATTAGTAAATGTTTATAAATTTTGAAATAGATTTAGAAGTCCTCATCTACATTCTGCTGCCAGCCAGTCAACAAATTTATCAAGTGCCTATTACGTGCCAGGCAGTATACTAAGAGCCAGGGAAACAAATGTAAAAGACAGTCCTTGCTCTCAAGGAGCTCAAAGTCTGTTTGGTGAGACAATATGCAAAGAATAATGCGCAAACAACAAATATATAACAGATACATTGGAAATAATCAACAGAGGCAAGGCACTAAAATGCAGAGATATTGGGAAAGGCTTCTTGTATTTTGCGATCTCTAAGTTGCAAGAGGAATGATGCATAGAAAAGAATCGAAACACTTGCTCTGTCTATTTCTGCTTCTGTCTCTTTGTCTCATTTTCTGCTAACACCACCAACTTTCCTATTCTCATTGGTAACTCTATCTAAGTATTTCATGGTGATAAATATTCTTTCTTGTCCCCCTTTACAGAAGAGTACGGTCTTGGTTTCAGTGTTTGTTTAAGCAAAATGACTGGACAATTCCATAAAAGTCACCTAAAGGCTCAAAGTACTTACAGAGCCAAATCTGGGACTGAGATGTGGTTCACTGCCAGTCTTCTATGCTACCTTATAAAAGTAAGACCATCGTGTATGACCCACTTATGCCTGGAACTGGGTACTGTCCACAAAGGAGTTTTCATTGAACAACTGTGCATAGCCAGTGTCTGGAAGACATCCCCCCTCTTTAAAGTAGGCAAACTTTGTAGCTAACATGATTATAGTTAGCATGAAACCCATTGCTCACAAATGATTTACTTAGTAATAGGCATGCAAAAGTCATCATGTGATCTGGCTGCCCTTTTTTCAGTGGAGATAAGGTAAATGTTCCTAGTTACCAAAAATGAAAACAAATCCAGCATGTTTATTTAATATAAATTACAAGTAAATAATAGGAGGTTTCCCATTTTCCTTTTGTTCTCTTTCCTGTCTCCTCTCTACTTCCCCTGCCTCTTTCTATTGTTGGAGCTGTCACATCATTCCAGCTGCTGCACACATGCTAGTTATTCTCTGTACACACAGCTTTTCTGTGCTTGGCAATCCCAGACAGCAGCAGACCCTGCCTGATTCTCTACTGTTCCTATGTCCAACACTTGAAGTGCTGAATAGTTGGATTAATTTTACATATCCCCCTTAGGGAAACAAAAGTCCTTCTAGTCTCTAATGAGTGGCCCAGTTCATGAAATGTTGCTTTATCATTTGTCACAGCACAAAATCAGAGGAGTGCCTCTTCCAGCCTGGCACATACCTCAGAAAAATAATAACACATTCTTTGCTCCCCCAAAGGTCAATCTCCTCAGTTATTTTCTTGACGTGATATGCATGTCATGCGTCTGGATTGGGGAGGAAGCCCTGGACAAAATGGAATGATTACTGGTTCATTAAGAATGTGACCACAATAACACTAAGGAGGGGGTTGAAGAGAGTGTAGTTTAAATATGTGAAAAAGAAACATTTTAATCTCTATTAGTTTCAACACAGTATGCATTTTAAAGATTTAAGGATAAAACCTATTAGAGGAAAGAGGTAAGAGGAAACACCTCAGTCTTTATTCAACTGTTACCAGATAGTTTCCTTTTATAAACTTTTTGAATATCTCCCACTCTTATGAGTCAAAAATGAAGGATTTGGTCTAGGTGATCTCTGAGTTGCTTTGCAATTTAGTTTCATGATTCTAGTATTCTATCAACTTGCAGTTAGCATATTCATTACCTTGAGAGTTACTTAAAAAAACAAAACAAAAAGAATAAAGGATAATTTTCTAGATTGAAAAGATCTTTTGAACAGATGAGTATGGGATATGTGAAGGAGAAGAATTATACACAGGAATATTTTTGCTATACATGATTGTCAAAGTGGTAGTGCCAGTTCTTTCTGTTCTGATATAATGGAATTTTGGATTAGAAATCAGTTTCAATGTTTATCCAATACAAAACCCCCAATTCCTCTTGTTCTTCTTATTACAAAAATGTGATAAAAATAAATGTCCCAATAATTCCCTAAATATAATGTTTCTGACCAGCTTATTCATGGTGTTTAGGAAAGTCTGTACTGTCTTCATGCTAGGAGAGCAGAGAGGAAGCCCAGCTTAATAGTTCAATAGTAACTATCTTTAAGTATCTACTCTGCCCAAGGAAGGGAGGTAAATTAATGTAGTGCACAGTGACCTGTCTTTGGAGTTAGGAAAACCTGAGATTAAGTTCTACCTCTAATACAACTTACTTATGTTTCCCTGGGAAGTGACTGATCTCAGGTTCCCAGGTCACATTCTAAGACTAACTTACAGATACCAATGTGCATTGGTAGAGGACATTTCCAATTGGGAGTTCAATTAAATCACAAGTCTTTTCCAAAAATAAATATGCAAGGCACTGTCCTAGGTGCTGGGAATTTATAGATGGAGGAGAAAATAAGATAACCATAACACAGTCCCAACCTCAGGGATATTATATTCAGATGGCTAGGTCAGTAGAAGGTTTCTTAAGAAATCTTAAGAGAAGAGAAAGCTGAACATTTTAAGAGGTAGAGGAAGGAACTTGTAGAGAGGGAGGAACTGAAAATGAGAGGAAAAGGGGGATGAATAAAGAGATGGTGTCCCAGGAGTATATATAAGGGAGTACAATCAAGACTAGAGTATGTTAGGATTACAACAGGGGTTTTGACAAAATAAGAGAGCAGCTTTTAATAATTTAAGTTGTAATGAGAATATAGTAGAGTTGTAAGTTAATATTATCCTTTTAAGTGGGGGGGACTTCTAGCAGCTTTTAACAATTAACAATTTTGTTTAATTAAAAGAGATAGTAAAAGAATATAGAAAGATAGAAAAGAGGAAAGAGATTACTAATCTTATACCTTATAAATATACCTAAAATTACTAATACTACCTAAAATTCCTAATGACTACCTCTAACTATCTTCTGAGGAAAGCTTCTTGCCTGGAAAATACCAGGCCTACTTTAACCTACTCTCTATAAATGCTTCACTAATTTCTTTTTTTTTTTAACCATTACCTTCCATCTTGGAATCAATACTGTGTATTGATTCCAAGGCAGAAGAGTGATAAGGGCTAGGCAATGGGGATTAAGTGATTTACCCAGGGTCACATAGCTGGGAAGTGTTTGAGGTCAAATTTGAACCTAGGACCTCCCATTTCTAGGTCTGGCTTTCAATCCACTGAGCTACCCAGCTGCCCCCAATTCACTTCTTAACTACCTAACTAATAGACAGAACCACCCGCTCAGATTTTGATAGCAGATCAAATTGTCAGTAGCCAACTGACAACAGATCCTTGCCTATGAGATTGACCTCCTGCTCTCCAGAGATCCCAGAGGCAAAAAGCCTTTTAAAGGTTTAAGCCAAAACCCTCCCAGTAAGCTCAGGCCTGCCTTTATATTCCAGCAACTAAACATCAATCCACCCCACCAGCAAACAACGCCCAATGTTCAACTCACATCCAGCAGCCAACTTCCCAGCAACTGCCATCCCTAACTGTCAACAACCCCTGGACCAACTGTCAGCAACTGACTCTCCTCACTGTCAGCAACTGACAACCTGCAACTGACACTGTCTTAGCAGGGGGATACCAGGTTCCTACTTCCTGTCACTGTGAGCTGGTTAATTCCTAAACATCTCTACGGTAAGAGGACCTCCAGGTCCCCCATTAAATTAAAGAAGTTAAAGAGTTTCTTTTTACAAGTGGAAGATGTTATACTTTGTAAGTTGACCTAATGACCTGATAACAGAGAGAATAAAGGAACGAATGAAAAACATTCATTAAACACCATTCAATATAATAACAGTAAACTAAACTAATAGAAATCACACGATTATTTGAATAGATGCAGGAAAAACCTTTGACAAAATACAATACCCATTTCTATTGAAAACACTAGAAAACATAGGAATGATGAGGCCTTTCCTCAAAATAATAAGCAGTATTTATTTAAAACCATCAGCAAGTATCATCTGCAATGGGGATAAGTTAGAAGCTTTCCTAATGAGATCAGGAGTGAAGCCCATTATCACCACTCCTATTTAATATTGCACAATAAATGCTAGCAGTAGCAATTAAAAAAGAAAAAAGAAATTTAAGGAATCAAAGTAGACAATGAGGAAACTAAACTATCACTCTTTGCAGATGATATGATGGAATACCTAGAGAATCCCAGAAAAACAACTAGAGGAAATAATTAATAATTTTAGCAATTTTAGCAAAGTTGCACAGGTACAAAATAAACCAACAGAGATCATCAGTATTTCTATATATTTCCAACAGAACTCAGCCACAAGAGTTAGAAGAAGAAACTCCATTTAAAAATCACTCTAGACAATATAAAATATTTAGGAATCTATTTGCCAAGACACTCAGATATATGAACACAAGTACAAAACACTTTTCAAATAAATAAAACTAGATCTAAATAATTAGAAAAACATTAATTGCTCAGTGGTAGAACAAACTAATATAATAAAAATGATAAACCTACATAAATTAATTCACTTATTCAGTGCCATACCTATCAAACTACCAAGAAACTTTTTTACAGAATTAGAGAAAATTATAACAAAGTTCATCTGTCAGAACAAAAGCTCAAGAATATTAAGGTAACTAATAAAATAAAATGTGAAGGATGAAGGCCTAGAAGTACCAGATCTTAAACTGTATTATAAAGTAGTGGTCATCAAAACAATATGGTACTGCTTAAGAGATAGAAAGGTGGATAAATGGAATAGACTTGGGGTAAATGATCTCAGCAAGATAATATTTGATAAACCCAGAGGTCCCAGCTTTTGGAACAAGAATCCACTATTTGACAAAAACTTCTGGTAAAAATAGAAAAGAATATTGGAAAAAATAGGTTTAGATCAACATCTCACACCCTATACCAAGATAAATTAAAAAATGGGTAAATGACTTAAACAGAGAGACATTATAAGTAAATTGGGTGAACATAGAATAGTATACCTGTCAGATATATGGGAAAGGAAAGGATTTAAGATCAAACAAAAGATAGATAACATTACAAAATGTAAAAACGAATAATTCTGATTTTGTTAAATTAAAAAAAAAAAGCTTCTCTACAAACAAAATCAATACAACCAAAATTCGAAGGGAAGGAACAATCTGGGGGAAAATTTATAACAAAAATCTCTGACAAAGATCTTTATTTTAAAACCCTTACCTTGCATCTTAGAATCAATACTGGGTATTGCTTCTCAGGCAGAAGAGTGGTAATGGCTAAACAATGTGAGTTAAGTGATTTGCTCAGGGTCACACAGTTAGGAAGTGTATGAGGCCAAATTTGAACCCAGGACCTCCTATTTATTGTCCTGATTCTCAATCCACTAAGCTATTAAGTTGCCCCCCAAAAGGTCTAATTTTTAAAATTTATAAGGAACTAAGTCAAATCTACAAGAAATCAAGCCATTCCCCAGTGGACAAGTGGTCAAGGTATATGAATAGGCAATTTTCAAAAAAGAAATCAAATCTATCAAAAATCACATGAAAAAGTATTCTAAATCCTTCTTGATTAAATAAATGCAAATCAAAACAACTCTGAGGTTTCACCTCACACATAGCAGATTGACCAATATGACAGCAAAGGATAATAAGAAACACTGAAGGGGATGTGTCAAAATTGGGACACTAAAACATTGCTGGTGGAGTTGTGAATTAATCCAGCCATTCTGGAAGGCAATTTGGAATTATGCCCAAAGGGCTCTAAAGGAATCAATATCATTACTAGGTTTGTATCCCAAAGAGATAATAAAAAAAGAAATGTGGAAACATATTCATAGCCATATTCTTTGTGGTGGCCAAAATTTTTGAAAATTAAGGGGTGTCCATCAGTTGGGGAATGACTGAACAAATTGTGGTATATGATGGTTATGGAATACTATTGTGATGTAAGGAATGATGAACTGGAGAGTTTCTATATGAACTAGAAGAACCTCCATGAACTGATTCAGAGTGAAATGAGCAGAGCCAAGAGAACATTGTACACAGATAGTTAAACATTGTGAAATGATCTGATGTAATAGACTTTATTACTAGTAGCAATGATCCAGGACAATCCCAAGGGACTTATAAGAAAGATTGCTATCCACATTGAGAGAGAGAAAGAACTGTGGGAGTAGAAATGTAGAAGAAAAACATATGACATGATTTGTTTATATGGGTAAATGATTTGGGGTTTTGTTTTTAAAAGATTTCTCTATTGCAAAAAATGAATAACTTGGAAATAGGTTTCAATTGATAACATTTGTATAACCCTGTGCAATTGCTTGTCAGTTCTGGGAGGGAGGAAGGAAGAGAAGAGTGAAATAAGATGAATCATGTAAATATGGAAAAATACTTTTTAAAAATAAAAATAATAACAGTACAAATAAAGTATTTTTCTTTGAGGAACTCATCTTTTCCTGGGGGAGATAAATCATTTAAAATAAGATGGAAAGATCTCATATTCCTTGGAATTCAGTTAACAAATCACATGGCAATTCATATTCTTTTTGTTTCAATTGATAAAATCATATCTGTTTCTGAATTCATACTGTAATTGCCAAGAATTTTGATATTAAGAGTTTTCTTTTCTGTCTTCAGAATCTATGATTCCTGAAGTTTAGGGTTTTAGGATCCACAGAAGAAGGTGCCTGGCTTCATCTTCAGAAGGTTTCCTTCCTGGAATAATGGCTTCATTTGATCCTCATTACAACTCTGATGTAGGTATTATTAGTTTCTTTTTCTGAATAATTTTTTTTCAGATTCTATGTCAATATGATTTCTTAATATTTATTTTCTTATATTTTAATATATATTCTCTTCCTTGCTCCTTTCCCCCTTTAAGAAGGCAGGCAATATGATATAGGTTTGCATATATTATCATATAATATAATTTCATATTTGTCATGTGAAAGAAGACACATATTGCCTACACTAGGGAAAAATTACATAGGAAATAAAATAAAAAAGTGACATGTTTGTGCATTCTGATTTTGTTCTTTATGGGATAGTATATATGCTTTATTTTTTTTTTGTCGTGAGTCTCTTGAAGTTGTTCTAGATCCTTGTCTTGCTGATAATAGTTAAGTCATTTACTACTGATCATTGTACCTTATTGTTGTGACTCTGTACAGCATTCTCCTGGTTCTCTTCACTTTATTTTGATTCACTTTATATGTCTTTCCATGATTTTTTGTCATCACCTTGGTTGTTATTTCTCATGACTCAACAGTATTTCATTACAAACATATAGCACAACTTGTTCAGCCATCCTTCAAGGTGTTATTATGTCCCCCATTATACAGATGAGGGCAGTGAGGTTGAGAGAGTTTCAGTGACTTGCCCAGATTTATATACCTAATAATTGATTGAAGCAGGAATTGAATTTAGGCTTTACCACCACTTTACCACCCAGATTCCTTATGAAATGTATGATAGTCAATACTAGGTGAGTCAAAGTTTTATCATGCAAAAGTAAAAGCTCACGTGAGGTTCATACTTGAAATGTATATAGCATTTAATGGTTTGAAAAACCCTTGCTATTTATTGATAAATTTTATCTAGATACCTGGCCCTTTATGGTAAAACCCATACAAATATCACCTGGATTTATCTTTAAAGATAAAGCTTCCTATCATACTACCAGCTTATATAAGATAGACTTCATTCTACAATATAAAAAACAGCTTTCTATGGAGATTTCGAGTGATTGTGAACCTATTGCCTTTGGGGAGTTCATTTTACTTTTGAAAACACATAATTGTTCAGATGTATTTTCTTATATCAATTCTAATATGTTTCTCTGAAACTTTCACTTTTTTTTACTTAACCTGGCCCTCTAAAGCTAGACAAATGTAATGCTTCTTCCAACATGACACTTTTCAAATTCTTGAAGTTAGTGATTCCTCCCCTCTCTCTAGGTTTTCTCTTCTCCAGGATAACAATCCCCAGATTTTTTTTCTTTACACAATCACATGATATGTATCAAAGTCTTTCATCAACCTGGTGCCCTCTGAGTGCTTATCAGCTTATCAAGGAAATCCTTCTTTAAATGTGGAACCCAGAACTGAATACAATATTCCTCACAGAGTTTGGCCCAGGTGTAGTAGGAGTGTCAGCTGCTGAGTACTATACACAATGCCCTTCATTCAACCTTAGATCATATGAAGTTTTTATGGCTACCAATCACAGTGCTTACTCATACTTATTTTCACTAAAATCCCTGGGACCTTTTTTTGGTCAGATGAACTATTATTGAGCTATGCCTCTCTCATCATGGACTTGTGATGTTGTAAAAACAACTGGAGGCTTTTACATCTACCTGTATTAAATTTACTCTTATTATATTTAATCCAATGATCCAGTCCCATTTAGGGAAACCTATGGCATGTATGCCAGAGAGTCCTTGGGTGGGGGCTGCTCCCTTCTTCCTCTCCACAAGCACCAGAGGACATTTCTCACATTACCCGTCCCTCTGCCCGGCAGCTCAATGGGAACACTTCCTCCCTCTCTTGCTTGGAGGATGTTTGGGCTAACATACAGAGTTAAGGTTGCAGTTTGGGCACTTGATCTCAAAGATCTGTAAAAGGTTCACCATCACTATCCTATTGATTTCCCTCTTGGATCCTGAATCTATTATTATGACTAAGCTATCATTTAGGCCATACCTTTCCATTGTGACCAGAAGACTACCATGAGAGTTTTTGTCAAAACCCTTTCTAAAAATAAAAGTCAAGCTTAATGTCATATTCTGTAATATGAAGATTTCTTATTCTTCACTCTTTTGAAAAATAGGAAAATGTTTCATTTTTTCAGTACTGGGGCACTTCTCTCCTTATTACTATGATATTTTATAAATCTTTGACAATGTTTTAGTAATTACATTCATACTCTGTGGCAAAGGTTTGCTATTTCCCTCTTTAGTAGTTTACTGTACATCTGTATCAGACCCTTTAAGCATCTTCCCTTTTTCTTTTTCTTTGTGTCCTCTAAGCTTTTTTTTTTTCCTTGAGAGCTTTCCATCTGTCCTGATCTGACTTGCTCCAAGTGAACTTTAAATCTTTGGGTACTGCCTCTTCTCTCCTAAAACATTTGACATATATTCTTCTAAAATCTCAATTCATAATAGTCAATAAATATTCGTTAATTAATTTATTAATACACAGTACTAGCACTAGAGATACAAATATAGAAAAGTTAGTCCCTACTCTCTAAGAGTTTACCATCTAATAAAAAGGAAATATATATAAAAGAAAGCTGAAAGGTGGGTAGGAGAATGAAAGTATTCAGCTCAGTTCAAAGACAACGGAGAAGTTCAAAGGAGAATAACTAAGTAAAAAATGAATATTTACTGGACTGGGAGCCCTCATTTAAATGGAGGTTCTGGAAAGGGCTTTTCATTCAACTCTCCAGTTAGATGCTTCCATAGCAGAAGGCCCTAAGGAACTATAAGATTCAGAGCTGCAGCGATATTTCAATATTAAAAAGTTCCAAGGTACGGCAAGATGGAGAAG
Organism: Monodelphis domestica; assembly: GCF_027887165.1. Taxonomy (NCBI): domain Eukaryota; kingdom Metazoa; phylum Chordata; class Mammalia; order Didelphimorphia; family Didelphidae; genus Monodelphis; species Monodelphis domestica. Next base: position 390,819,635 of record NC_077229.1, read on the forward strand.
TCCAAAAAATCACAGCTAGATTAGACATCCCTTAGATTCTTTATTTCCTCCTCTATCAAAATTTATGACATAGCAATTATTTTCCACTCTTGATCTTCATAAGGTTTATGCCATTTCTTCTTCTTTAGTAATTAATCTCTTTGGTAAGAGGCAATTTTGTTTTGTTTTGTTTTTCAAACTTTTAGCTTCTCTCTTGAAATAAATTTTGCTTATTGGTTATAAGTGAGAAGAATAGTAAGGATTGGGAAATGAGGGTTAAGTTACTTGCCTATGACCACAGAATTAAGAAGTTACTGAGGCCAGATTTGAACCTGGGACTTCCCATGTCTAGTTCTCTATTCACTGAGCCAGCCTAGCTGCCCCTAAGAAGCAGTTCTTAAATAGCATTTCCCTTGTTACTTTCTTCACCATTTGAGGACCATAATAATCATCAACCCAAATCATGACAATATTAATTTTTTGTCTTTTTGGAGCAGATAATGTTCCAAGAGATATATAATTTTCTCTTGATCTCTCTTTTATCAGATTTCCCTGCAAATCTTGAAAAAATTACAAAACTCTTCATTCATGTTTTTTCCTCCACCCCTTGTGAAAAAAGTCCATAGTAAACCTAAGGACAACTTTGCTTTTCTCTCTGCATCTTTTGATCTTTTGTCAAATGTTCTTTTAGCATGCTTTCCCTCACATTCCAAAATTTCTTTGCATGAGTATGTCATCTTTATATACAGTGTTATTCCACTTTTCTATCCTCTTTCTTGGAATAAATTCATTTTCTAGTTGTGGCTCCTATCCATCATAGTCTTAGACATAACTATCATGGCTAATTTTTTTAATGCTTTAGAATTTCTCATTCACATTTGCTTGCTTCTTTTATATGTATTCATATGAATATTGTATTCTTTATTACTGTCCTATTTTATGTCCTATATTGTCTTCTATGAATTAATTGGCATACCCATAGCTATCCTTCTTACACTCTAGGCATAAGCTAGGCACTAAATGGATAAAAGTAGGAACATTTCTTCCTTTTTTTTTCAGCATAAAGTCACATTTTCAAAATTATACCCATATATTCTTACTAGTCCTTGCCTGGTGAGGTATGCCTGACTCTCATTTATTCTAATTTAAACTGTTCCAGAAACCCAAATCCTTTTCTCAGACACTATAACTTTGGTCAATTGTTGGCTTTCCAGGTTTGCCTATGTCATCCAAAGTATTTGCCTTCATTAGACACCTAGTTAAAAGATAGCTGCTATTCACCACATCTTTTATCTTTATTTGTGTCTAGAATATGAAATAATTAACCCTTGACATGAGGGATAAGTAGTTGATTCAAAATCCATATTATGGAGTCACCAACCACCATTTCTCATCTCTTCTTTTAATATTTTTGGTCTGAAACAACTTCACTGAAGGATTACCTTCTTCCTTTGTGTTCTAATTTATATCTTCATTTTCCTGGTACCCACAAAAATTTTATCTGTACATACTTACGGTAAAATCCTTCAAGTTTATCATGTTTTTAATCTCCTCAGATTACTCAGTTGAAGGCACAAATTAAATATATTACTAATGGTTCTAAATCCATTGCTTATTGACTCTAGATGGTCTCTAGTGAGTCATAATATTCTGATCATAGGACACTTACACTTGGAATTCTTTAGTTCAAGTTAATCCTTCAATTACCAAACTTTTCATCTCATCATTTCAGCTTTCATCAATTCTGTGTACACTAACATGATGCTCAGTTTGGTGTTCTTATATAATTCATGAGTCAACTAAGAGGCCTTCTCTGACTCAGTCTTTCATAGAGCTTGAGCCCAACTTTGAAAGAAATTACTAAGCAATGGAGGACATCAGTATGAAGAAAACATCACTTTTATTAAAATTATAATGCAGCAATCTTCAAAGTTCAAGTAATAGTCATTCTCAATAGCAAGAATGGAAATATCTCCAAGAAAAACTGTATTATATAATCATGTCTGTCCTTTAAAAGAGTTCAGTGAAGATTTCAAAGAGTTTTGCCCCCAACAAGCTATCTATGTAGTCCAGGGCAGCTAGATGGCACAGTGGATGGAGTTTCATTTTGACAGACACTTGTTATAAATAAAAATTAATCTGGAGGCTTATTACTAGATTTATAAGTTTTTATTAGTAAAAAGACAGAAAGATAGAAGACTTTCTAAATTTAGGTAAAAATGAGATCCTCCATTGAAGTAGGTCTGCAAGCTACTGTTTGTCATATACCCTGGTGAGATGAGAGAGCATAGAGAGCAGTGCCAAAGCCCATAGTTCCTTCTGAGACTGGTCCAGAGTTTCACGCTCTGGCTTTTCAAAGAGGTCACGCTCCTCCCAGTCCTGCATTATAGACTGATGGTTTTCAAATGCCATGTGACATTATGTCTGAACCAGGATGCTGGCACTGATGAGGGTGGCGGGGGGAGTGGAACACATGATTCTGTAACTCTGTCCCTCAACCAGGGTACTCAGGATCAAAGCTCGGAATGTAGGTTTTTTAGTTCACACAATTTCCTCCTCTGATTCTTTGAGAGATTAGCATGTTAAGTCTCTTCCCTCTTGATTCTCCAGAAGATTAACGTGTGGGTCTACCCAATAAATCATTCCACATATGGAGTCTATATATTTAGGATTTTCTCACCAGGGGGCATAAGAGCACCAAAGATATTGTACATTTTATGGAGGAAGTTACTACAATTTGGGGAATAAAAGAAAGAGGAGAGAAAGAAAAATAATTGATAGGTACATTGACAAAGAGTCATTTAGTAAACATTCCCCTTTGGCATGTGTTTACAATCAAGATAAATGGAGGGCTCAACCTCACCTCAGTTCAGTTCATTATATCCAAATGTTCACTTCAAAGCTCATGATGTGATGGTTTATTTCTGCAAGCATCCTTATTGCATCTTCTCCCAAAGACCTGCTTTTCTGGTCTATGGTATTAATGATTATCTTTTACTAAAATTGCTTTAAAAAGATCTTAGACATTGGACTTTAAGGATAATCACACAAACCTCCCCTTAGAAGGACATACACCAATAGAATTGACATAGAATATATGCCTAAGCTATAAGGTATATGAATCATTTCTTCTAAAAACAAGAGGAGAAAGAAAATAAAATAAAATAAATTGATTAAAATAATATATGTATAAAAATATACTTAAGCACATATTAAAATCATAACAGGTCCTCAATTCAATATCAAGATTCAATTGAGGTAGTTTATATCCATGAACATGTAGAACAGATGCTGCAATATTGCAGTTCCCACCATCAGCCAGGACTACAGAAAATTGCCATAGGGAGGAATGTCTGACAAAAGGGAAATATCATTCCCTGGCCTGATTCCTACTTCAGTCATAGGGATAGCAAGGCAAAGTTAAAGCCAAACAGGGATATATATTGAGTTTCATATCTTAAAGGCAGAAAATAGGAAAGTACAACCTCAGGACTTACTGAACAGTCATTTCCCTGGGTCCCATAAGACATGTCCTCCTTGGCATTGGTCCTTGATCCTGTGCTCCTTCACACTGAGCAGTGGCTCATTAGTAGTCCATTCCTCTGAAATCAGACACAATTATCAGTTAAAGTCCCATAATATTTAACAACCAATATCAGTTTTCAGTACTCTAAAGGTCTTGAGTATACAATGTTATTAGGTCTGATAGATATTTAGATCCTGCAGTGTCAAAATATCAATACTGAGTCCATAAAATCAAGTAAAAAAATCAAATTTAATTTGAGAAGAAAGAAAAAAAATAAAAAGATTAAAAAAAGACCACATGCACTTCCCAATGTCACTGTAAGCATCTTGAGGGATAGCTGATTTTGCATAACTATCTTTGCTAAGGAGTTAATCTTATTCTGTAGGAAAGAGATAGCCTTAGAAGTTTGGGAGGTGGCGGAACTGTATCTTGAACTAGTCTTTCAAATCAGCAGAGATATTTCTAATAGAATATATTTTTACCATAATTCCAAAATTGGGGAGAGTAACCCAGAAAAACCTCTGTATTGCTGATGAAGAGGCTACTCAATTAGTCCTTGAACACTTGGCTACCATACACCTAGATTCCTACTCATGGACTTACCCACCCAGCCAATAAAATGATCATGTACCAACAGTGGTAGAATGACGTAGTCCACAAGTACCATACCATCCTTGGGGAAGGGCAAAGTAAGCTGAAGAGTTACAGACATAGAATTGCCAAACCCCATGGGAAATCTACCCTCAGTTGGGATGAGACAGTAACAGTTGTAAAAGATATATTTATGTGTCCCATCTTTTGTGTTTTTGTTTGCTTTAGTACAAAAAGAAGTTGTAGTAGGTAATGGAATAATAAGATTGTACTTCACACTTTCACCCATTAATCTGCTACTCAATAGACCCTTACCTCTCTTCACATATAAGGCAAAGGTCGGCACATCATCAGTTAGAGGTAATGGTTCTTTTGGTGATATATGACTTTCCTGGGGTACAAGTTGTGGTGAAGTCTCATTCATATAGACTGGAATTGGCTCCAAACTTCAGAACATTTATGACTCTTACTTCTCCCTTGCTCCCTATATTCAACCAGTTGCCAAATTATCTTAATTCTGCCACTACTTAATTTTTCCTTCATCCATTTCCTCTTGTCTACTTACAAAGATACAAGTGTAATTCAACCACTTAACTATTATTTACTTTGATAATTGTATTATTAAAGTAGCCTTCTATTTCCCTCATCTCTGGGCTCTAGTCCATCCTCCACATAGCTGCCCAGGGGTGCAGATCTGACAGTCTCAACCTTCCTACTCTTCTCTATACACATTTTAGAAATCTTCATTGTCTGAAGATAAAACACAAACTCCTTACACTGGCATTTTAAGAACTCAATAATTTGACTTTAATCCGTGCTCACAGGCTTAATATACCCTCAGTATCTTTGTATACTTGTAATAAAAATAAAATGTAACTAGCTAAGCTTCTATGATGCTTTACCTTCTTCCTCACCTATGAATTCACATAGGTTAATATATTCCCAATGTCAGGAAAGTATTCTTTTTGTATCTTTGCCTAAGAGTATTTTCTTTCCTTATATTTCCAATGTCATTTTGGCTATACTCCTCATCTTAATTATATCCTTCCTTATACCAGACTTATTTTTGAATATATCTAAATTCTCCTGTTTTATTGCAACCTTCCTAAGGGAAACATTCTCTCTCTCTCTCTCTCTCTCTCTCTCTCTCTCTCTCTCTCTCTCTCTCTCTCTCTCTCTCTCTCTCTCTCTCTCGCTCTCTCTCTCTTTACCTTTCTCCCTCCCTCCCTCCCTCTCTTTTTTTTTTTTAAACCCTTACCTTCTGTCTTGGACTCAATACTGTGTATTGGCTCCAAGGCAGAAGAGTGGTAAGGGCTAGGCAATGAGGGTTAAGTGACTTGCCCAGGGTCACACAGCTGGGAAGTGTCTGAGTCCAGATTTGAACCTAGGACCTCCCATCTCTAGGTCTGGCTCTCAATCTACTGAACCACCCAGCTGCCCCTCTCTTTCTCTTTCTTTCCAGATCTGTATTTCTGTTTTGTGTTTTCCTAACACCTCCCACAGTGTTTTGAATGTATCAGGTACTTAATCCATGTTTCTTGAAATGTTTAAATGTTATGTAGACAGACTAAAAGGCAGATCTCTGAACTTCCAGTCCATGTTTCCTAGTATTTCATTTGCTCTCTTGAGTCTTACTTTATATATATTCTCTGCAATAATTACAGTATCCTACACACTAAATATTTATTTAACAAATAAATATTTGTTGATTATTCCTGATATAAGAAAATTGCTCCCATTCAGATGTAGAATATCTTCCCAAGATAATCATTCCAAGGTGATTTATGAGATTTTTTAAAAGTTGCCTTCTGTACAGTGAAAGAGATAGAAGATAGCAAAGTTATTATTATTTGCTTTTGATGGGTGAAAGTGACATTGTGGAAGGTGAGAGAGAAAATGGTATGCCAAGGAAGAGATACAAAAAGGAAAAGATGTGGGTTAGAGTTTGGTCACAGAAGATTTGAAATTTCTTTAGAGTAGGAAAGAAAAAAAGAAGAAAGCAAATTGACTATAATGTATTTCCACTAATTCCCTAATCCCAAATTTCCTGTTCTTTTCTCTTGAATCAGCATCTGATATTCTTCTCATCTCATCTATTTTGTTCAATGCATGTATGAATATACCTACCACCTCCATAAATATCTTGCACTGGACCAAAGTCTCATTTGCTATTTCCTAGATATGGCTCAAGTTTTAATTTACCTAAAAGTGGCTACCTGAAAAACAAGTTTCAGTATGAGAAGGATAAGCTGAAAAACTCAATGGGTTGTCATTATTTAATTTTTTTATTCTGTTTAATTTCCTAGTAAAAAGAGATGTCAAGAAAATCTATGTATTTATGTAGTAATGGATTGTGTGGATTCATGTTGTGTAGCTATTGATAAAAGTAAAAATAGAAAACAAATGTTGGTGGATGGCTCTTAGGCATAGCTACGTATTTAAATAAAAACCCTACATATGGAGGCCAGAATTATGGATTAAAATAAGGATAAAAGTATTTTAAGTCTATAATTTAGTTATTAATGTCACAGGGTTACATGGCACATTTCTCTCACAAAGATGTTGGGAAGGTTAAGAAGTTGATAAAAAGGTTTGAAAATTACTATCCTTGAAAAACTTATTTGAACTCACACTGTAGACTCACATAATATAAGAGAAAAGAAAAAGGCACTTTTACCATCTTTGAGCCCATTTAAGCAGAGCCAATTTGTACCCTGATAATCATTGTGCGAATGTTAGACCTTGTAAAAGAATTTGGAGCTGTCTCAATTCATTTAGATATCTAAATTTATTAAGGAATCTCCTTGAATTGACTATATGTCAGCTAGACCAAACAGATTATTACTTCTCTACAATTCCAGATAGTCCAGAAGGATACACCCTTTATAAACTGCTCTGTAGAAAACCTTGGACAAAACTTAGATAATTCTGAGTTTTCACTGAAAACCCTAGATGATTTTACTCGTTATGGAACTCAGAGTAAATGGAAGTGTTTTGGGATCCAAATTGTGAAAATCAGGAAAGTAATCACTTTATACATTAATCCAAACCCTTATTTTGGAGGCAGAAAGTCAACAAAATAACCATAATATTTCTCTTATCCAGTCTGCTTGTGAAGTCAGGGCTATATTTTCAACTATACCCCAAAATAGAAGTTTTACCCCCAAAGAGACAAATTCCAATTACTCCACTCTGCCTCATCTAGACTTGTAAATAGCATAAAGAACCCAGGAAGAAAGACATACTGGGTCAGGTACTTTATTGCTGGAACTATGAATCCTTTTGGAATCACTGTAAACACTGGACAACTCATATATGTCTAGCAATGGTTCAGCAATATTAAACAGTTTTAGACACTGTCTTAGTTTTTCCTGTTTCATGTGGCAGTAAGACATTCACATTAAGATGTCTGGTAGACCACTGGAAATGAGAATGTGGAACTTTGGGGAGAGCTGTAGGCTAGAGATGCAGACTTGGGAGTTGTCCACATAATGGTGATAGTTGAAGCTGTGGGAGTGAATGAGCTCACTCAGGGAGAGGGTGTAGAGACAGAAGAGAAGAGGTCCAAGGACAGAGCCTTCTGCTAGTCCTGGCAAGGCTAAGGGAGAAATACCTTAATTATGTTTCTCTCTTTCAGCCTCAATTTCTCAATCTTTCCTCTTTCTGACTCAGAACAAAAGATGGAGGGAAAGGTCCACATGGTTTCCTTCCCTGAAGGTCTATAAACATGGTCAAACTCTATGGCATTTTCCTCCCAGTTGGAATCAGAGTTTACCTCCATTGCCATAACAACCAGCTGTTTTCAAACTGCTTTTACCCCTCCCTTGTTTTCAGTTGAAAAATCTGCACTTCACCAGTTCTTCAGCTCCAATCTGCCAGCTTACAGGATAATAAGGTTCTTTTATTGATGAAACCTGCTTCATTTTGTTTCTAAAGCAATTTACACTCCTCTAAACAATTTCCAACTTGTGCAACAGGAGAGTTTTCTTCCATGTCCTAATAAGAGATTTGGAATGTGTGAACCAAGCTGCCACTTTTCATACAGAGTGACAGAAAGGAAGGAGTAGAAGATTTGACAGTCATAGAGTTTGTAGAATGGCATTGACCATAGACATAGAATTCCTTTAACCTATTCAAGTGAATTCCTTTCAAAACTTTAAAACTTACCTCAATGCTACCTTGCCTAAGAAACTTTACTTGATTCCTCAAGGTGATAATGAATTTTGCACTCTTGGATTTCACTTAATACTTTGTATTTTTTTCATTCATTCAATCACCCAATCAATAAGCATTTGTCAAGTATAAATTATGTGCCAAACACTGTGTAGAAATTTAATATACTAAAACAAACAAATAAAATGAAGCAATTATTATTGACAAGGGGTTTCTATTCTAACAGGGAGAAAAACAAATAAGTATTTAAATATATACAGAATAACAGACATATAAGAAACAGATGGAGACCAAATACAAATTGAAACATACCATTCTTATTTATTTCCTCCATGAATTTTCTCTAGTGTAAGCAATATGCATCTTCTTTCAAATATGATGAACAGGGAAATGTGTATTATGTGATAATAATTGTATAACCTATTTCCTATTACTTGATTTCTTAGGGAGCAAGGAGAGGTGGGAAGGAGAGAGAACATGGATTGCAAAATATCAGAAAATAAATATTAAATAATTATATTGAGGAGGCCCCTAGTTAACTCAATGGATTGAGAGCCAGGTCTAGGGTCCTTTGAATAAAAATAAATTTTATTCACATTTCATTTGGAAAATAATAAAACTTAAACTTATAAAAAAAGTATATACAGAGAAAAATTATGAAGAGAATGAGAGGATTGAGAGTATGACCCTGGAAAGTCATTTTACTCCCATTTCCTAATCCTGATTGCTTTTCTGCCTTAGAATCAATAGACAGTATTGTTTCCAATACAGAAGGCTTTAAAAAAAGAGAATAAGCACAGATAAGTGAAAACTAGATAAATACAAGGATAATGAAGGAAGGTGGGCACTGGCAGTTGAGAGTGAGGATGGAGACCTGTAATGGTTTAAAAGGGAAATTAATTTTGAGTTTTGTTTTTAAGTTAAAGTGGAATTACACAAGGTAAAGAAGAGGAGAGAACACATTTAAAGCATGAGGGAAACCAGTACAAGTGTTAAGATAACAAGAAACTACATAACACATTAAGTGATTCCAAATTGATTTCTGCCACAAAGATCCATCTTTTAAACATTAGTGTTTTTGAGTTTGTGTGTGTATGTATGTGTGTACATGTATGTGTAAAATAGGTAGCTTTTATGGTCCATGCTAATACATCCACATTCTGTTATTTGCCTCGTTTGTCTCCAGAGATTCACAACACATGGAGAAACATCAGACAGAGGATTCAAATATCAGTAATAGGGTGTTGAAAATTTTGAAAAATGAAAGAGAATTTTGAAGAAGGACTCAGAATTCCAGAATATTACCTACCTCATGTAAGTAATGACAGACTTAGATCTGTGGCAGTCAAGTCATAATACCATAGACTTAGTCTCTGGATAATACCTGCTTTCAGTGTTGTGGTTGTAGGGACAGCTACCCAGTGAAACTCTAATTGCATAAAGGACATCCTTGACCTCCTGGTATATCTTGGCCTCGTCTTCTTTGTCTGTACATTAGCAACCACGAAAGATGCTCACATTAACCTTTTGCTATCTAAACTATGCAAGAGTTAATTGATATATGTGTTTATCAACAGATACTGATTTCTTTCCATTTTGGATAACAAACTTGTAGGAATCTGTAGCTGGAGTTGAGGAAATAGATGCTAATCATAAATGTTTTTATTGTTTGGGGGTTGAAGATGATGGGTGGGCATTGCTATTAAAATGTTTCTTTAAAAGGGACAAATAGATGAGGTCCTCTGATTTGCAGGACCCATGGATGATTATATCATCTGGCTCAGAGATGATTTAAGATGATGAAGAAAATTCTCAGTATTCCCCCTGCCCAGCCGCTCCTCTTCTCTCTCCATCTCTCTTTTGAATTTCAGTTTATATATCTGTCTCTGTTTTATTTTTTCTTTTTAAACCTCTTGACTTTTTCTACTCTGTCTCTGAACAATATAGGCAAAAATGGAATAGGTTAAGAAAACATGAACAAGTAATCTTCACTGTTGGTAGACTCAGATTAATGAGACAGTGGAGCCACTAAAAATTTATTGACATTATTTGTGTGCTTTATTTCTTTCTCATGAGACTGTAACCCTCATGAAGACAGAAACTGTCTTATCTAAATTCTACATCTTCCCCTTTGTTTGACCCAATGCTCTGTATATGGTAGATATTTTATGTGTATTGAAATTTTATAGAATTGAGTCTTCTAAGTAAAAGTTTATTATTTCCCCTAACGTTGAAAATATCCATTATTTTGGAATCCCATCACAATGAACTAAGGAATTCTTATTTATTGAATTTAAATCCACCATTTAAGATGTTCCATGGCTTAATTGTGCAAGGGAAACATCAGTGTTTCTCTCGTTAGCCTGCAGATCCTAAGCCAAGTATATGAGAGGTCTTAGTTTCTCAAGGGAAACCCTAGGATGCCATTTGCCTCATTTTCTCAGCAACCCCTGCTGGCTGCTGTCCATTCCCCAGGGAAGCTGCTTAAGCCCTTGCTTGGCTGTCAGTGCTATGGAAGATGAAACTTGAATGAGTCAATAATACATCCTTGTAAGGGAAAAGAAAGGTATTCTAGATTCAAAATGTGGAGCAATACAAATAAGGCTCAGCAGGATGTCACATTTACCTCAGATTTTGAATGCAGGATAATTTCATGGCCTCAACAGTGAGATTTGCCTCTTCCAGTTTTCTCTCCTTGCTCAGCCAGCACAGTGACTAAAGTCCTGCAGTGATCAAGTTTGAGGCTGCCTCTCAATTTGGCATGCCAGCCCAGTCATGTTTGATATTTCATTATTCTTTGCCTAAATGCTCTGGACTGTCTGTATGGCTGTGACCATGTGCTAGTGGATATTGAAAGCTGATTCCTCCTGCCTTAAGGCTTTCAGAGGTCCAATATTGGATTGGCCACACTCCTCCTACCTTTCATTTTGGGCTGCTTTCATCATAAAGTCCAGACAAAGCAGAATCAATGTGTAGTAATGAGCATGAAATCCTCGAAGATGAGATTTACCAAGTACCCATCAGCGAGACATTTACTGTTGTGGAAAGCAAAGGAAGTAAAACTATCACAAGTGGAAATCAAGTGAATGTGGATGCTGCTGGATTTTTTGTCTAAAATCAGTGTTTAAAGTAGTTTTTGCTATCATCTAACAGATTTCATTTGTCATTTCAAGCAGATTTTGGATCTGAGGTTTATATCTATCAGAGAATACTTTGTAGCATAGGAATGAGAAGACTTTTTGCTGTTATTTATTGCTAACCTCAAGAGTAGGAGAGTCATTAAAATGGAACAATCTGAGGGGTAAAGGAAAGCCAAAATCCAAAAGAAAAATAATCAAATTGTTATCATTATAGATTTCTTCATTCAGTTTAAGTAATAATTAAAACACATATTATAAATTCAGTATAAGAAATTATGGACAGGATGACTTCAGAAAAACCTAAAAAAATTTATATGAAGTGATCCAAAGTGAAATAAGAGAATCAGGAAAATAGTGCATAGAATAACAGAAATATTGTATGAAGCTCAATTGTGTGATGTGTCTTCTGTCATCACTTTGAGAATATGGAAATATGTATTGAACGAAAAGAAACCATATTGTGACTTTGGACAAGTTATTTAATTTCTCTATATCTCACTTTTCCATCTGTCAAATAACAAATTGAATTAGCATATCTCTAACACCCCATATACCTCTAAATCTATATAACCTAAATGTAGCTGAAAGGATTAACATGTGAAGCTCATTATCATGTCCTCAAGGAAGCTAATTAGCTATATGATCAGAAGAAAAGGTAAAGGGATTTAAATCATTCTTACTAAGGTGTGGATGGTTAAAAGAGCCCCATCACCATTACTATTATCATCAATAATTTTATATAGCACTTTAACAAAGCCTTTTACATGTACTCATTCTATGTCTGTATTGGCTTCTTAATAACTTCAATCTGCAGTTGATAATAAAAAAGGCATTAAAAATAAATCTATTTAAACAAGGTTGTCAGGAATGGGGTATGATTGCATTTCCTTAATTTGGGTGGGAGAAAAATGGAATTACCTTCTAGGCAGGCCAGCCCTGAATTAGAGACTTTTCTGGGTCAACTTCTCGAAACTGTTTTTTCTCTTTCCCCATTTAAAAAATCTATAGATATATAAAAATACCTCAAGTAATTTGATAACTACCTGTTTCTGAAAAGCTTTCTGATACGGTATCACCAACCCACCTATCTGCCACAAGAAACCCATCCACATGTTCCAGATCACATTTTATAAATTGGTCTGTAGAGACAACAGGGAAGGGATGATTGAAGATTCTAGCTAGGACCTAAAACACCCTAAGCTCCTTGGGAGCCCTAGCTCTTTGTTTCTCACAAGGCTTTTTATTCAAGCATGATATTAACTGCAAAGTGGGTAAGATGGAGTGGGAGAAGGAAGCAAAACCCCCATGGTACTGATAACATAGTGGTACTCCCTCCTTAAATTACATTGTATTAGTCTATATTTGAACATGTACAGCTGTTCTATAGTGGAGTAAAAATTCCCTGAGGTCAGGAATTGGTTAACTTTTGTATTCTTACCCCTGATGTCCTGCAGGTAATTAACAGGTAATTAAGTGCTGACTCTGAAGTGAGTTCATGTACTAGTTGTGAGTTAAGCTTTTCCAACTTGAGGGAGCATGAATTTTGTAAGGCAATTAGGTCTTAGAGAGCAGGAATTATCTTTTGTGTCTTTTTGAATTCCCAGAATTTAGTATGGTGCTTCAAATATAGTAGCTGCTTACAATAATCTTATTGACTGGGTTCATGTCAGAAGATATTTTGGATGTCTCAGAAGTGGCTGTTTATCATGTTTTTCCTGGTTCTGTTTGGTATATGACCTCAATGCCTCCTCAGATATCTTAACTTTATAAAACTTGGCAATGCCCTTGTGGCATAGGTCCATTATGCATGGCCTCATTTCTCTATAACACCTATATAGTTTAGTTATTTACATGCAAATATCCACTGTGACACTTCTGAGAAGTTTCCATAATGTAACAGATCACTCAGTTGGAGGTATTTCCTAGAAGACATTCCTTTTTTTGCCTCCCTGTTTTTTTTCAGAAGCCTTTCTCTATTCCTAGAATATATTTTCTCCTCATCTCTGTCTCTTAGATATGTGACTGTAGTTCCCTTTGAGGCTCATTTCAAGGTCAATGCAGTCTTTCCAGAATCCCTCCAATAAATAAGGCTCTCTCTGTGTCCTCCCCACGCTCACCAAATTTACTTTATATATATTTTGTGTTTCAGCTCTGTGAATGTTGGTTCCCACAAGAAGGACATGACCTTTCAATTGTTATCTTTAAAGTCCCATTTACTATCACATTGCCTGTCATATAATAGCCACTTCATAAATACTTGATGAATTGGATGAACTCAAATTGATTTAAACCAAATTGATATGAACTGAATTGAATGACAATCTCTCCAGATGACAGGTTCTTTTTTCAGAGACTAACTAAAAATAAACTTACTCATTATTACTTTTTCAGGACCTTGGGGATGCAAGCAGGACTAGATATCAAGTCACGAGTGTCCTAATTGGGTAATCTGTGTGTGGTTCTCTTAGATCCTTAACTGAATTATATTGAAATGATATACTGATATATATATATATATATGTACATATATATATATATATATATAATTGATCAATATAATTGAAGATTGAGTTGTTTTTTCAGTTGTGTTCATGAGACTATATTTGGGGTTTTCTTGACAAAGATACTGAAATGCTTTGCCATTTCATTCTCCAGTTCATTTTACAGATGAGGAAACTGAGGCAAACAGGGTTAAGTGAATCACCCAAGGTCACACAGCTAATAGGTGTCTGAGGCTGGATCTGAACTCTTTCTAACTCCAGGTATAACACTTTATCTATTGTGCAACCTAACTGCCCAAAATTGGCCATACTGCCAACATTAACAACAACAATAAAACAAGTAGACAATCTTTATGAACTTCTCAGAAGAGCAAACTTATTCGACAGAGTCTTCAAGTGAAGTTCATATACTGTCAAACTCTTTTTTTCAGACTGCTTCATAATTTTTAGAGATACTGATCTTACTCTCCCTGCTTCAGAATCTGCTCTGACTCATTCATTGTGCTCTAAGGCACAATGTGACTTCCTGTGATTTCTGTTAATGTCATCTACACACTTGGAGATCATAGATCTCTGAATTTATTTCATATATTCCATTATTAAGCTCATTTAGATCTTTCACCTACTAGAGCTCATGTCATGATACAAGATGTGAAAGTAAAATGAGAATGCTTTGCAACTTTTAAAGTACTTTTCTGGATCAAGATTTACACTTTGATTCATCTGGCAGCAGTTTATCAGATTAGGTAATGCCTGAAAAGAGCTATCTCTAACTCTAACTGCAGCCTGCAAAGGCTTGTTGGGAAGTAAAATGCAATTACTAAGTGAAATAAATTTGGGATTAAACCCTATTGGATTAAGCAGAAATCAGAATGACAAAGTGTATTGTATGCCTCAGAATTTCCCTAATGGCTACCAGTAACTGGAACTTTAACAAGCCACTTGATTAAAAGAAGAAAATGGACCCATTAGGATTATAAGTATTAACAGTGATTTTAGCTTGAAGTAGCTAAAGTGGTGCACAAAACACTTGAGGTCATATGCTTTTGCATTTGTTTTTGCAAGTGACCACATGTCAATGTGGAGAGCACATTGAATCAACCACATTAAAGATGAATGATTAGAGGAATCAGCAGGACAGTGTGCATCATGGAGAAGAATCACCATTTTTCCCAAATAATGCAAATGTGACATTAATACAAAGTCTATAAATTGTATTCTCTGCCTTTTTATTTTGCCATAGAATGGAATTTCCTGAATTACAGAGAAGGAAAAGCCAGAAAATACATTTTTAAAATATGAATGTGTTTAATGCTAATAGAATATAAGCCTCATGACCATAAGCAGAACTGTTTTGTTTTGTTTTGCTTTGTTTTGTGTTGTCTTGGAGTCCTCACACACAACAGCTCATTACCCATAGCAAGTGTTTAATAAATGAGCAGGACACTGACTTGTAGCTAAACAGAGCTCTCTCCCTTTTGGTGAATGGAGTTCTATATACAATTTTTTAGGACTAAACCTTCCTTCTGAGAGGGGAAACTTATTTTTATTTTTCCTTTCCTTTTCTTAATCCAAGTTGGGTTTTTTGATATTAGCAAACCGCAAATATCTACTTCTTTTTCCATCTCTATGTTACTAATAAGTAATTTCCAGCTGCCTAAGCATAAACATCTTCCTTCCTATTCTTATTTCTTTTTTGCTCAGTCTTATCCCTCCTATAGCCTATTCCAATTTTTGTCCATTCCTTGCAATGTGCCCTTTGAAGTTCCCATTAGGTGTTGAACAAACTTTCTTTTATCCCTACATTGTAGACCTTTATCATTAAAAGAATTTCCAGCTAAATATTCAGAATCCTACTTTCATTCCCATCATACTAATCCATGGCTATTTTTTTCTAGCACTTGTGTCCACTCTTTCATCCCCTGATAAAAAGGTGATGCTTTCCTTGTTCCTCCCTTTCAGGTTCAAGATCTCTTTTTACAATCATTCAGCAATCTCTGGAAGTTCACTCTAAGAGAACGTTTTACCTTATACAGATTATGGTGACTTTTATTGACTGTTTCCCAGGTTAGACTCTCACCTTTCTTAAGAAATTCAGTGCCTGATTCCCTTTCTTCCAATGTCAGGAAAAAAGGGGCCTTTACTTTTGATTGATGTTCTTTTAGATTAGCTAACTGCTCTGTTTTTTCCTTCTTAAAGCTGATGCCCTGGTCTTGAACAAAAATATTTATAGCTGCTCTTTTTTGTGATAGTAAAGGACTAAAAACTGAGAGAATGTCCATCATTTGGGGAATGGCTAAACAAGTTGTGGCATATGCTTGTAATGGAATACTATTGTGCCACGAGAAATGACAAACAAGATGATTTACAAAAACAAACCTGGAAAGACATATGAACTGAAGTTAAATGAAGTGAGCAGAACCAGAAGAACCATGTACATCGTAACAACAATAATGTAGGATAATCAACTGTGAATGTCCTATTATCAACATGGCAAAGATCCAGGACAACTCAAAAAGACTCATGATGGAGTTTGAATGCAGTTTGAAATATACCATTCTTTATTTTCTCCATGAGTTTTCCCGTAGTGTAAGTAATATCTATACGAATTCACAACATGACAAACATGGAAATATATATTATATCATAATATATCTATAACATATCATATTACCTGCGATTTGGGGGAGGAGTAGGAAGGAGAGAACATATATTGTAAAATGTCAAAAACAGATATTAAAATTGTTCTGATATATAATCTAGAATAATTATTATAATCAAGCAAAAAAAATAGTTTATGACCTACATCATCCCCTACTCCATCTCAGCAACACAAAGAGATGGCCACACTTTGGCCATTACCCACAATTGTTCTACTTCCTTGATCAAAAAACTCTTACATTTTCCTATCTGATCATGTCCTTCATTCCACCTGTCTTTCTGATTCAGTTTTAAACATATTCTTCACCCACAATTTAATCTGATCCCTCTATTCCTCAGTATTTTCTCAGACCATTAACCTTGTTCTTATTAACTTATAATCAATACCTTCCAATTTAAAATGCCCTTTATTCTCTTATTATTTGCCCTATTGTTCTATTTCTTCTTGTATCTTTCAAAGTCCCAAACTGGATTAATCTCTCAATTTGTCTTCATTCATCCAACTCACATATTATTGAAGAAAGCTGGAGTAAGACAAAAGGTAGCAGATTAGGGATACTACAAATTTGTGTCATTCAATTTTATCTGACTGCTCTTAAAGAACAATCCTTTTCTTCTCTCTAAATAATTCTTCCAGGTAAAAGAGTTTACTTCTCTAATGTATTCCAAATCTGTTCTTCTCTCTTCCCAAATTCCCCTCTCTCCCAGCAAAAGATCACCTACTAGAAAAGAATGAGATTACTTGCAGTGAACTCCCTTCTTTCCCATTCTTTTCTTCTCAAACCATCTTAACACAGCCCACCCACTACTCTCTCTGCTTTTCTTTAAGTATTGGGTAATTAGGTGACCCTTTCTCTTACAAATATTTTACTGGAGGTGGGGAGAGGCTAATAGGAGATTAATCTGGGGAGACCCTTAGTCAGTTCATTGCCTTCAGTAAACTGAATGTTATTATAGGGCATGCAACATTGTCACAGGGGAGACATCTCATGAAGCTATTCATTTCCTGAAGCTCCATGAGGATGGAACTTTCCTTTTCTGTATATGACATATCAACTCCTGCTTGACTCAGTGACTGGAAGATTGGGCCACAGATAGAAAGTAGAATGATAAAAATGAAAAAAAAAAATAAAAATGACTACCTCATTTTGGACCTTTCTCCTAATAATCTTGGTCTAAGAAAGGAGTTGAAAGATTTGTTCATATCTCTCACCCACTCTGAGCAGCAATAGTGATTTGTTTGAGAAGTTAATGGCTGTGGGTAATCCATTTATAATTGCCTTGGAGAGCCAGACCTTGAGTCTCTGACTACTTTTTCTATTTCATCTTTTTTCCTTACATAAGAACATATCATTGACCAACAATGCAGATAAATTAATATTTCTAACATTAGTGGCTCTCTCAAAGAGTTCTTCAGTTCTTAAGTCAGGTACCAGTTATTCCAGTGGGAGACTATTACCATCAGACCAAGAATCTTAGAGTGTGAGAGTTTGGGGGATAGAGTTTTGGGGTGAGGTATGTCTACAAGCTGTAGCTAAGGGAACAGCTGGGGAGCTCAGGGGATTGAGAATCAGGGCTAGAGATGGGAGGTCCTAGGTTCCAATCTGGCCTCAGACACTTCTCAGCTGTATGACCCTGGGCAAATCACTTAACCCCCATTGCCTATCCCTTACCACTCTTCTGCCTTGGAACCAATACACAGTATTGACTCCAAGATGGAAGGTAGAGTTTAAAAAAAAATAAACAAAAACAAAAAAACAATCTCTAGCTAAAAGACCAAAGGAAGCCATGATCTTGATGGCCAGGATAGCTGAACTTTTATGAATTTGTCAGACAGTTCAGATCAGAGGTGAATGCAGAATATATATCCAGGTGATCCACAAAGTTGTCTTTATCTCTGGGGATGAAGGGAGTGTAGTGAGAATAACAGATTCAATGTTTAAGTTTTTCTGTATTTATTCTTTGAATCTTTTGTATCTTTTGCTTTTGTACACTTTCCATGTTAGTGAAATAAACCTCTATCCTGTTTAAACCTGGTAATCATATAATATATTGAATATATTTACGAAAAACAACTGTTAGTTTAGAGTTAGTTTAGAGTTGCCCTTAGATGTAACCATATTCAAACTTGATTTAATGATTTCCCCAGTTTCTTTAGAGATGCCATCAAGGAACTCTACTTTTTTTTCAAAGGCTAACAACCAAACCCTCTTTGGGGGAAGGCCCTCCAATATGAATTCTAGTCTGTGTAAGCTCAAAAAATAGTGCACTGTGGGAGAAAACTCCACAGTCCTCTAGCAGGGGCTTGGGTCAGAAGATATGGGGTTGAGTCTACTAATCCACTTGATTAAATTGTAGGATATCAGAGCAGATGTGGAGATAATGAAATTTAACTCTGCATTCTTTTAGCAAATGAAGAATAGCTGATCTGCATAAAAATGTCAGGAAAGAAAGATATGGACTAATTCTTATACTCCTGTTGGTCTTTGAAAATCAAATTAGCAAGTTCTGGATATTATATATATATATATATATGTATATATATATACATATAAATCTATACACATGAGAGAGAGAGAGAGAGAGAGAGAGAGAGAGAGAGAGAGAGAGAGAGAGAGAGAGAGAGAGAGAGAGGAGAGAGAATGTTTGCCATATGGTATTGTGAATGGGTCACTAATTTGGGAGTTAGAGACATTGAGTTAAAATCTTGTCTGATTTTCTCATTTGCTAGTTTACCTTGGGCAAGTCACTCACTCTTTATGTGCCTTAGGAACTTCCTTAGGTCTCATTTCCTTTCCTGACTAAATCATGTATTCTTTCTGTTAGAAATATCTGGATATGGTTATTATTCTGTTTCATTTTCACTAGATAATTTGAACTGCCTATTTTTATTTGGATTTGAGTCTTTGGGGTTCATAATTAATTTTAATCTAAACAAACTATGGAGTTTTTAACTTTAATAGTTTTTAAAACAAAAAACAAATTATATCATCTGTAAGAATGATAATCTTTCCCATAGGACCATTAATTTACAAAGGCAAAAGGCAAAACAACTGGTTTCACATGCACCTATCTGAGAACATTCTTACACTAACATATAGCTTAGATGAAATGTATTAAATACAGCAGTTGTATTTCTGTTTTGACCTGTAATCCAATCCTAGTCTTGTTTCTATGGCTATCACTACCTGACAAGTCGAAGCTGTAGCTATATTATGCCATTAAGGGACCTGTTTCACATTCGGTCACTGTGAAATGCAGCAGAATTAAAAAAGAAATGTATTTTAGCCATGAAAATGAAGATATTTCCATTCTGAAGTATAGAAGAAAAAATGTGAGACCTTAAGAGGAGTCATATTACAGTGGCAAAAAACAAAAACAAAAAACAACCACTTACTTTGCAATCAGAGGACTAGAGTTCTAATCCTTCCTCTGATGTTTATTATCCCTTTTAACCTCTGATAAGTCAATTCTCTATCTTCTCTTCAACAACTGGCCCCTCAGACCCCTCCAGTGGAGTTCCCCTTGCTACCTTTGAATTTCATTAGAATGAAGGCTCCTCTAGGGTAAGGATTTACTGTTTGTTTGCTTTAGGGTAGGGTTGGTATATCCCTAGTTATTATGGCAATGTCGGGCACCCAATAATTGCATGATATATCATCTATCTCTCTACCTATCTACCTAATTTCCTAATCAATGAGGATTAAAAGACTTTTGGAAAATAAAATTGTGTCTCATTATAAATGAGAAATTCAGACTCCTGATATTTTCAGCATTTTCTTCTGGTTTCATGGACATTTTGGAATAGCACATCATCAGTTGCATGAAATTGAGACATTGCTCAAAGTTAGAAAAACAGCAGTGTTATTATACTTAGCTTCTGCCATGTTTTCAACTTGCTTGGACCCAAACTAGAGCTAATATAATATAATTTAAAAAATCTTAATAGATGTCAATAGTCCGTGGACTTCTCCTACTGATATAGATTGTAAACTCTTCCATTCCCCACCCCAACCCTGTAACTTAGTAGGTCAGCTTTGTGACTTGTCATGATTGAAAAATTCACCTTCAAGGCATCAATCTGGTGATGAGCAATTGCAAAATGAGATTAGTGCTCAGACAATAGCTCCTCACTCCTTCCTTGTTCTAACACTTGAAGTCTTCTGGCTTGGCCACAGCCCAAATCTTCATCCCTTTCCCCTATCCATGCCAGGAAGAGGCATTGCAGTGGAACTATAGTGTAAGATTGTTTAAATTCTGATTCAGTTTGTAAATTTAACACTAAGTATAATGTTTAAGTAAAAATGTTTTTCTCCAGTTCCTTGCTTTTCTTCTAATGTGGGGATAATTGGTTTGTCTTTTCATTTTCCATCATATAATGTTCTCTATCTCTTGTTTGGTCATAAATTCTGCCCTTCTCTATAGATTTATAAAGGTCTTCTAAATTGCTTAGGATATCAGTTTTAATTTTTATATCATGCACTTATTTTGACATTATCTAGTTGTATTGTTTGAGATGTTAGTCTATACTTAGTTTCTACCAAACTGCTTTCCAATTTTTCCAGCAATTTTTGTCAAATAGTGAGTTTCTGATATACATTTGGATCTGTAGATCTGTCAAAAACTAGATTACTATGGACATTTATTACTATTTGTTGTGCACCTAATATATTATACTGATCCACCATTCTATTTCTTAGCCAGTGTCAGATTGTTTTGATGATTAGTCTGTGAATGTGAGTAGGATGAAGTTATCCTCATATGTACTGTGGTATGTCTAAATTCAGTTCATAAGGACCCAGTTGTTTATATCACAGACTAGCTTATATTTGGGGGGTTTCCTGTGGGTTTTGATATCAATAAAATTTAACTTGGTAAATTCCCCTTGAGTGTCAGCTATATTTCTCTTCTTCAGATTCTGAATGTTATTGACGTAAATGAAAATGACACTGTATTTTGGAGTCACAATTTTTCTAATTTTCAATTTCTTCATTTGTAAAATGGGAATACCAATCACTCTAATTATCTATCTCATAGAATTGTTATAGAAATAGGTCAAATTAAATTATTTACATCAAGTCTTTAGTGAACTGCCTTTGAAATATGTTCCAGGCCTTGTGCACATTAATATGGGATCATAATATCATAGATTTTAATTAGGAAGAGAATTCTAAGGCTATCTAATACAACATCAAAAGGAGAAAACAAAAAATCCAACAAGCTTACTGAGTGTCAAACAGGTAGCATATATCAAAGACAGGATTTTAACCTAGGTCTTCTGGTACTGGAGCTTGGAATATTATAAAGTACACAGATAGTCTAATCATTAGATGCACAAAGGACCTAACTCTAGGATAGTTAACATGCCAGATAAAATAGTCCAAATCAAAAAAAAAAAGTTTTAAGCAGAGTATTAGGCTGAATTGAAGAATATTAAATTCATTAAAGCTAAAATATAAAATCTTATACTTAGGTTCAAAAAATAAAATTTATCTCCATGATAATTATCACCATAAGTAATATTTATATCATTCTTTAAGGTATGCCACTACTTTACACGTGTTTTTTCATTTAATACTCATAAATCTGGTGGATGCATGATATTATTATGCCCATTTTACAGATGAGGGAAGTGTGACCTAAAGGTTAAATGATTTACCCATAATATGACCATAAGTATCTAAGGAAGCATTTGAGCTTTTTGATTCTAGGTCCAATAATTATGTGCCACACCCTGGTTTGCTAGAAAAAAAATCTGGGTTTTTAGTGAACCAAAAGATCAAAAATAAGAACTCAAGATTCATTGAGAGATTCAAAATCCAGTAATAAGAAGGCAATAGTTACTTTGCCGTAGTTAGAATACACCTGGAATACTTCAGTTAGTTCTGAGAGCCACATTTTAAGAAGTACAATGATTAATGAAAGAGTATACGATAAAGAGTAGTGTAGATGGTAAAAACCTTGAGTCCTTCTCATATAAGAATCATGTGAAGGAATTTAACCTGTAGAAAAGATTTAACTGTAGAAGAGATTCTTGAGGGAGGGACATGACAGCTGTATTAAATCATTTGAAATGTCACATTAATAATGATAATAATAGTAATTGTTTTAACTTTATAATACACTTAAAATAACTATCCTAATTCTTAATGTGCTCTTAAATAATAATTGTGCTAAATTAAAATATTTTGCTTATTTATAACTATGCTAAATACTTTACAATTATTAACTCATTTTGTCTTCATATCAACCCTGGAAGGTAGGTAGTATTATTATCCCTATTTTACACAGGAGTACAGTGAGGGAAAAAAAGAGGGTAAATAACTTGCTTATAGTTACATAGCTAGTAAACTGTCTGAAGTTGGATTTGAACTCAGGTTTTCTTGACTCCAAATCCAAAATTTTATCATATACCATATAGCTGTTATATATGGAAGAGGGATAAGACTTTTTGGTTTATCCCTGAAGGGAAGAACCATGGTCAAAAGGGATAGAACTGTTAGTAAATTTAGCATTAATATCAGGGAAAACAAAGCAAAATGTCAATTTCCTAAAAATTAGAATTGTGCAAAAGTATAATGTGCTGCTTCAAGAGTTGCTCAAATGTTCCTTCTTAGAGGTTGCTGTTAAAATTAAAATATGGAGTCTGCCCTTAGATTTCTATATTTCATTAATTGAAAGGAAAGGTGAGAGATGAGAGTGGGAGAAGGCTGGTGGTAGATTGATCTTAGAGAATTTACCTTAATATAGCTACTCCATTTAGCTTTCTGAGGTCTAACCCTCCTTACCCTAGTGTATCTGTTGTCATTCCGGAAACCAGAGGGTGAAATCTGCTCAGACCTCAGTTTATCTAACTTTCTGTCCACCCATTGAATCTCACATGTCACACCCTGTGAGCCAGTTTGAGACAACTGCCACCCTTCCTCCTTCATCTGAGCTTTTTGGGGAGTGCCCAGGGGACTACCCAGGGGACATTGGCTTGCCTCCCGCCTCTTTGTCCCTACCTCAATTGCTGACCTTCCCATTGACCCCAAGGGGCACCAAAGTTTAGATTCTATCCTCATGATCAAAGTTCCCTCATCTCATCAAAGTCATCTCAAAAGCGAGTTTGGATGCCCATTTGTTGAGACACCTTTTAGGAAGGAGTTTAGATTAGTTAGATGGCAACTGAGGTCCCTTTCAATTCCCAAATTCTGTGAAGCACTTTCCAAATTATAAAATATTATGTAAATGTCAGCTATCATTATTAAATATTTGCTATTAGAATAAAAGATTATGGTCATCTGAGATTTTTCAAGGAAAAAATAGAAAAATATTGAACTAGGGGGTTCATTTGGCTGTCAGCCTCTCCCACTGGTGCCCTAGAAATTTGTATGTAAAGGAAAAAGGGTGGAGGGTGCACTATGTAATGACTACCAGCCTCTCCTTGCTATCAACATCTGCAATCAATGCCCACTCCCACTAATCTCTGACCTGTTAGACCAATTCCATCCAGAAATTCTACCAAACTCTCCAGAGTTTTTGGAATCTGGTTCCCATTAAGGAAGTAGAAGAATGTAAGATGGCTTTCCAGAATGACTATGGTCATTTCAAATATGTGACTATGCTTTTAGCCTCTCTAATATCCCACCCACTATCTTGGCATTCATGAATAATAGATATTGAACTTTAGGAAATTTAGAGTGATGAAGAGAAGGGATTATTAGGTCAGGTAGAACTGTCCTCCCTTCTAACTCCCAATCAATATTACATCCATTATGTTATAGTATTTTATTTTTTTCAACATTTATACTAATACATTGGTAAAATTAAAGGCCAAATTGAATGAGCCTCATATCCCTTTTAGAGTCTATCTGCATAAATTCTTTATTTATGTGTGGTTCAATACAGTGTAAAATCTGGGAAGACAGGGATTATTTGGTTTCTG
Organism: Monodelphis domestica; assembly: GCF_027887165.1. Classification (NCBI taxonomy): domain Eukaryota; kingdom Metazoa; phylum Chordata; class Mammalia; order Didelphimorphia; family Didelphidae; genus Monodelphis; species Monodelphis domestica. The sequence continues at coordinate 390,844,133 of NC_077229.1, forward strand.
AATTCATTTTATCACTGTGCCTTTCAACTAAATGCTTAATGAATTGAATTGAATTGAATTGATTGAATTGAAATATCTATAATATAGGCCAATAAGGGAGGTTACACCTACATACACTGGTGAATTAGGGAGAAAGAGAGAAAGGGTTGAGAGAATGAGAAGGGAGAAGAGGTTGATCTTCCTCTCTCTTCCCCTCAGTGAAGACAACCTGAGTTTGTCTTCCTGAGGGACAGAATACACCTCCTCCGAGATTGGGTTTGGGAGGTGGAGGTTAAGGACTGGAGGAGAGGGATTTAGGGAATGATCCACTGCCTCCCTTCTTGATCTTAGTTATTGTTGAGAGAAAGGATAGATTTTCCTGCCTTTGGATCCTCTCAGTACCCTAACTACCCCTTTTCCCTTTAAGATCTGAGTTTACTCCTCAGCCCTAGTCTTGAGCTAGTCCTCCTCTTTGGGGAGAGGTATGGTTGTCCCCAAATCTTCAATCCCCTTCTTTGGTGTCAGAAAGTAGGTGGACTTGAACTAAATAACAATATTTTAATAGAGAACCACACAGGGAAGGGAAATTGAAAATTGAGTAAGGAAATGGGTAGCAGGAGTCTCTAGAGACTGGCAGACTGATCCCCCCAAATCTCAGGGGTCCAGGACCTCAGCCTTGACCCCTCTTCTGGTCAGCTGCTGGTTGTTCCTACTCTTGAGCTAATCTGATTAAATTGCTGGAGCTTGGGACAAATTGGGGATAGAGAGGTGGAGAAAATCCTATATATGGCTTCTTCAAAGTCCAATCTACAATGTTTGAGATGAGCAAAATACTTCCAGGGATCACCAGGAAACAGTTGGTGTCCAGTGAAAGATCTCCAGCTTCTGAGAGATCCTCTTGTCAGGCTTTCAGCTGAAGGAGTGAGTTGAAGTGGCAGTTTTGAGTTCTACTCAGCCTCTGTTCTCACCCTAGAATCCTGGGTCTCTTCTTTTCTGCCCCTCCCCCACATGGACTGCTTCTTGCTTCACTGGATCAGATTTCCTTCTTTTGCATCTTCCTCTCTTTTGCATATTCTTCTCTTACAACTTCCCCCTTTTGTCTTGCACAGAATTGTCACCTTGTGGCGGCAGCTGTGTAGCTCAGTGGATTAAGAGCCAGTCCTAGAGAGGGGAGGTCCTAGGTTCAAATCTGGCCTCAGCCACTTCCTAGCTGTGTGACCCTGGGCAAGTCACTTGACCCCCATTGCCTAGCCCTTACCACTCTTCTGCCTTGGAGCCAATACACAGTATTGACTCCAAGATGGAAGGTAAGGGTTAAAAAAAAAAAAAAAAGAATTGTCACCTTGACAATGCACTGAGCCATACAATATACTTACCATTGTTTCTTCAGCCTTTTATATCTATCTAAGTATATTCTATACCCCATCCCTCCAAAATAAGAAGACTGCATTCCCTTGGTTATATCTACTCAGCTTATTTTAAGTATCTAAGCCTAAACTAAGAAGGGGTTTTGGGAAAATATTCAGGGTAGATGTGTTTTTGTTACAAAGGTCAATACATACAATTCAGTAACATGTATTTGGACTAATAATGCCCTATAACAATATGCAACAATATTAATTTAATTATTTGGCAACAATTTTCTTAATGTTATAGCTATGGTAACAATTTTCCCAATTCCTTATGTTATCTTGGGTTTTCTTAACTTCTTTAGCTATTACAAATTCTTTAATATTTAAGTTATTTAAGTTTCTTACATTCTGTTATCCTGTTCTTTCCCTGTCACTGGCTCCCTAAACTTTGAACTTCCCTTTTCAGCGCTGGCTATTCTCTTTCACTGATCTAAGTTATGTTAAGATTGTTAGTTTAATTCCTACCCTATGTTAGTATGTTAGTGCTCTAAGATTTATATTATGTGCACATATGTTTTCTGTACATCTGTTACATATGTTACACACACATATATACATACATATATATATAAGTTACATATATATTACATATATTCAAGAGTTCTACTTTGGAGTCAACCAGACAGAACTTTTTTTTCTACCTGTTTGGGTCCTGCAAGAACTTTATTTACAAGTTTGTACATTTTTTATTATCACGGACCTTGCTTATTTACAAGGCCCCTAAATCTGTGTTTAAATGGTTGTGTACTAAATATGTTGTGTGACATGTACATGCTTTTTGTAGATGCATCCTCTTCCCATGTTGACTGATGTTTCTTCTCTTGTTTCAGACTTATGTGCATGTTGGATGAATTTCCCTTCATGCGATATTAATATGTTAATGGCTCCTTTTCTTACGTGACATGTTCCTGGAAGTTTTCTTTTTTCTACTTATTTCATAGGTTACAGTTCTTTTCTGTGTTCCTTAGTGTTCACTTAAAGTCTATGATATCCTGGAAGGATTCTTTCTCTCTCTGTTCCAGATCTCTTCATCTTCGCAGGAAACATATTTTCCTGTTGTCTCACTTTGATCATAGCCTTTTTTCTCCTTGCACTGGAACATGCATGTGTGTAAGAAAGGTTCGGTTAAAATAGTGAATGTGGGTAAGACTTTGTGTGTAGAGTTTTTTTCTTGGTTGCATTAGGATTTCTGAATGTATGTAATAGTCTTCTTGTCATAGGAGGCATGTGAGAGTGAGAGATGGAGAGTTAGATATAGAGGGAGCGTAATGGGTTTTTCTGCTTCCTGGTTTATAATCAGTCTTTCTTCTGTCATCATTTATGTTTCAGTGTCACTTTGATCAGGACTGTCCATAGCTTGTGTTTCCCTGTTCCTGACAATTTCATTCTGGATCTGTGCTTCTTGTATATGGCCTGGGAAGTTTTCTGATCTAATTTCATCTGAGTTAGTTGAGGCAACTTAGGGTTTAACATGTGAGGTATGGTATTAGATTTGTCTTTGCCACTTCTCTCTTCTAGTAACTTGAACAATGTATGATCCCCTTAGCAATGGTTCGTGAGGGTGGCTTCTGCCCTTCTCCTTGGGAAGCAGTCTGCAATGTTGTTTCTCAGTTCAAAGGATAGGGCTTCTCCTTCTCTGGAATCTTGGGTTGCCTCACTCAGCCGCCTGGGGTTAGATGTTGTATTCATCTGGTTTTACTCAGAGTCTCTATTCTCTCTTCCCCTTGGTGAAGACATATCACAATTGAGGTGGAAGAAATTATTTCTAAGAACAGAGATTCTTCAAGAACACGTTGTCATGAAAATACATATGTTTCCTTCAATGGGTAAGGACCCTAATGGTAAGTTATGACCTTGGTGCTTTTATTTAGCAAGCATTTTTTAAAATAAAGATTTCACCAGAGGGACTCAGTGAATGTCATAATATTCATTACAGATTTGAGTATTGCTGGCTCTAAGAGGTCATTCTAAGTGTGCCAATAGTGCTGACTTTTCTTATTTAATAAAGCATGTATATTATTTGTTGCCATATTCTAATGTTACATATATATATATATACATATATATATATATATCCATCAGGTTACCATACATTTATTTCCCCTTAAATTTTTGCCATTTACAAATTGCTGTTCAGTTGCTTCAGCATGTCTCACTCTTTGTGACACCATTTTGGGGTTTTCTTCACAAAGATCATGGAATGGTTTGCCTTTTCCTTTTCCAGCTCATTTTACAAAGGAGGAAATGGAGACAAGCAGGTTTAAATGCCTTGCCTAGGATCACACAGCAATGTGTCTGAAGCCAGATTTGAACCCATGAAGATGAGCATTCCTGACTCCAGGTCTGACATTCTATCTGCTGTACCACTTAGCTGTTCCTTTTATAATTAGTAGTCTTTTATTTCTGCAAGTAGGAGTGGGTCCTAAATAAAACATGATCATTCTTTATAGTCTATGAGCACAGCTTTACTGTAAATCTTGTAGTGAGCATGTGACATTTGATTTAATGACATAATTAGCAATAATATTTGAAATCTTATGAATGGGAAAAGCTGTGCTGACTTTAATAGCTTCAGTAAGTAGGGTAGAGTATTCTAGCTTCTATACCAGTGTTTGAATGAAGGTAAAATCATATTTGCACCCCAATGGGTTACTATTTTGCATTTTTTAAAAATAAGAGTCCCAGCCTACTAATGAACTGGTCCTGAGAATACATATGAGCTCTTCTAGCTTTCAGGGAACATTTTATTGAGTTTTTGCCCTGGTGAGTTTGAAGACTAACACATATTCTTTTAAATTGAAAGATGATTTTCATAACTGATATTTTTCCATCAATTAATAGCTAATCAACAAATAATTATTAAATTTCTATTCTGGGTCAGGACTCGACTAAGTGCTAGCAAGACAAAAAGAGGAAAAATATAGTCTTTGCCCATAAGGACCTCACAAACAATAATCAAATATATACAAATCATATACATTATAAAATGGAAATAATTAAATGGGATAAAACATTAAAATTAAGAAGGGCTGGGAAAAGGTTCCTGTAGGAGATATGATTTAATTGAGTTTTAAAAGAATCCGGTGAGATTATTAAGGAGAGATGAAAAGGGGAAACATCAGGCATGGGGGTCAACCAAAAAAAAAATGCCACATCTGAGGGATGGAGAGATTTATTCCTGGAGCATCAGTGACATTGGAATGAGGAACACTTAATGGGGATTAAGTTATAAGAAGACTGAAAAGGTAGAAGGGGACTAGGCAATGAAAAGTTTTGAATGCCAAACAGAGGATTTTGTATATAATACTGAAGGTGACAGGATGCTACTGAAGTTTATTAAAGAGGGGAATGAAATGTCTTTTCATACAATTTAGGAAAATCATTTTGTGGAGAGAGAATGGAGTGGAGTGGGAAGAGACTAGAGGAAGGCAGATCCATATTGAAAAGTTCTAGGCATGAGTTCTTACACCTGGGTGGTAGTAGTGTCAGAGGAGAGAACATTTGAGAAATGTTGCTAAGGTGAAACCAATAGGATTGGATGTATATCTGTGAGTGAGGAGAGATAGTGAAGAGTCAAGGATGACTTGTCGGTTTTAAGCTGAGGCACTACGAGGGTGATGTGGCCCTGAATAATAACAGGTAAATTAGGAATGGAGAAGGAGGTTTAGGGGAAAAAGACAAATTCAATTTTGAACATGTTGAGTTTAAGATGGCTTTAAAGCATTCAGTTTGATATGTCCAAAAATCAAGTGGAAATGTGAGATTGGAAATCAGCCTAGATCGAGGATGGGGCAGGTAAATTTGGGGAAAAAATAGCACATTATTAGAGTGATGATAGTTTATCTACAGTTGTTGATGAGATCATGAAATGAAGTAATATAAAAGGAGAAGAAAAAAGGACCCAAAACAGAACTCTGTGCAGGTGTGTAGTGAGCCTTGGTGAGGCCCTAGAAGGACCAGACCTCTTCATGAGAGACATGAGTGAAAGAGGAGAGAGCTGGGAGTAATATGAGATGAAGAGAGGAAAAGAGGCAGCTCATGGCTAAATTCTAATTTTTTTTCTTTAAAATATGAGTAAAAATTCTCACTTGAAGGAGTGAAATGAGGGGGATCCAGAGGAGGTTTGAAGAGGGATGAAAAGGTTTGGAAAAGATCCTGTGAAGTGTAGAAAATTGAGTTGATTGCCCAATAAAACCTACATGGTAAAAGTTGCTACAAAGAAAATAGAATTTAATTTCCTGGAAGTTTCTGAAATTTTCTAGCTGTGTGACTTTGAACAAATCATAACATTTCCCATCGTAAATTTCCTCATGTATAAAATAGGGCTACTACTTAAACTACTCAAGGTTTGTTGTTACAGTCATACTTTTTAAAGTGCAGTACACTAAAGGTTGAACCATTTATATGTCACATAACATCTCTGAGTTTCACTTATCTAGAAATGGAAGCATGGAATTAGTTTTGGTAACTATATGAATGGAACTAGAACCTTACCATTTTCCATTCTGATCATTATAATCTACAACTCTTACAATACACTAAATACAATGACAGAGCTGAGGCCCCTGATGTGTATTCAGTTATGTTTTTAATGTGACAGAGCACAAGTTATCAAAAACCATACACAAAAATCCTAGTCTAATTTATTATTATGTCATGTGTAATATATATATATATATAGATATAGATATAGATAGATAGATAGATAGAGAGAGAGAGAGATAGATAGATAGATAGATAGATAGATAGATAGATAGATAGATAGATAGATAGATAGATAGTCTACTCTGAGCAGAGCAGTCTCTGATAGAGACAGCTGCGGAGAGAGTTGGGGAGGAGCAAGAAGAAAAGAATGAAGGTTCCAGAAGAGAAGCTGAGAAGGGCAACTGACCACTTCACATTTCTTCCAGCTGGGAGCCAGTGGGAAGAAGCAGATCTCCTAGGCTGGGAAGAAGCTGTCTTTCTCTGGAGATCAGCTATCTGTTCCTGAACCCCTGGATACCTCTCAACCAACTCCAAATAACTATAATCAAAAGCCATCAGTGAATATTGTGGACTGGGACTTTGAAAAAAGCCATCCAGAGAAATCCTTTTCAAGGATCTCCCTCTCTTTCTCTCTCCCTTTTTGTTCCTGGACTCTTGTACTCAAAGAGAGTCAGTTTAGGAGTAGGAATCAACTGGCAGTGGACAGGAAAAGGATCAAGGCTGGGAAATCCTTGAACCCCTAAACTTTGGAGGGCTAATTTGCCAGAGAGGACAAGTGTAGGCCCCCATTTTCCCTACTTGATACCCCTTACCACTCCTTCACAGTTTGAACTCAATAAATGTATCTGTTACTTTAGATCTAGGTCTGGGTCATTTTCTAACAATAGGGAAGGGAATTGGAGATTTGGGGAGTGTCATACCTCTCCCCCAAAAGGGGGATTAACCTCTGGATCCCAGTGATCCAAACTGCCAAACCAACTCTTTGGCAGTGCCCCAGGATCCTGGAGGAAACTGGCAGTTGGTCTCCCTGAAGAAACCAGAGGCAGAAGAATTATCTTGCCTCTCAAGAAGAGATTGGACCTCATGGGGAGCATTGTGTCATCTTATTAGGACTTCCCCCTCTAGTTCTTGTCCTCCATCTCCCAGAACCATTCTCTGAGGAGATATATTCCCTCTGTCAAGGAGACAGGTCTTGGATATCTCCATCCAAAGAAAGAGAGGGGAAGAACAATCTCTTCACCCTCTCAACCCCTTTCTCTCTCTCCATTCTCTTTGTTCCCCCTGTGTCCCTATATTACACATGCCAATGATCCTTGGAGTCCAAAGACTTCCAAGTCAAAAACTGGTATTTGGTATTCTTCCTATAGTGCTACAAATGATATAGTACTACAGTTTCTAAAAGTCCATCATTGCAGGTGAGTCAAAAGGCTTCAGAAAGAAACCTGGCATGTATAAATAGATTATAGCATGTTAACAAGAATGTTTTGACCAAAAGATATTATATAGAAAATATCTTTAAGGTCAAGGATTTTATGAAAGGGAGATTGATAGTGTAGAAAAAGGGAAGGAGAAGAGGTATTTACCTATCACACTCATATACATTAAAGAATTTGTTTATAGTCATGGATGTGAATGACAAAAGAAGAGAAGTTGGGCATTTCTTAGGATCTGTACTAATGCCCTCACATGGATAATACCAACATATTGTGGAACTAATCAAATGTTGTCTTCTGATAGAGGAGAGAGCTTGAAAGCTCTGCCACTAAAATCTTGTGGCCATGAATTTTGAGCTAGACCTGACATAATAGACCTGGGAATAGCAAATTACAAAATTATTCTCGATTCTGCATTCTTCAACAAAATACTCTCCCAGCCACTGAGGAGAAGTCTTTTCTAATGATATTGTCAAGGTTCATAGTTTAAAGAAGGTTCTGCCATTTCAATATTAGGATGTGCTGGGCATGGCGCCTGATAAATGGTAAGCATGTAATAAAAACTTGTTGACTGATTGGCAAATGGTACCTGGCATTAAAAGCCATTTAAAATGAGCTCCTAATTATGAGCATCTCTGGTGAACAATTGGGCTGCTTAAGTAAAAAGATAATATGCACATATGCCTACATATTAGGAGATATAAACCATTATGCTATCTTTCATGAATAAAAAATTCTAGTGATATGGGAATTAATTTGAGTAATGTGTGTTTCAGTGTCAAATCTGAGAATTAATATTAATGTTACAGGGAAAATCAACTATTCTTTTTTTAATCATAGAGTTAGATAAAGAGAAAGTCCTCTGCATTTATGGACCAACTGGGAAACATCAGGGGACTTAATTTTTTTATGAAGGGAGCTTTTCATATTTTGATTTCAAATGATTAATTCCCATCAGTAAATATGAAAATAAAACCAGATAAAAAGTAGAATATAAGTATATATATATATGTATATATATATATTATAGACTTAGCATCAAGGGTATTCGATGGATTTGATAAATCCTACATCAAAGAATATGTAAAAAAGGATTATTTAATATAATCTTATGGGGATACGGGCAATAAGTAAAAGAAAAATAGTTTCCACCTTCCATCACAAATGATTGTGAGTGCCAATTATAAGGAAAATGTATTGGCTATACAGCCATTCAAATAATTATAGAAAATAAAACTTGGGAATTTGATTATATATTTTTTTAATAAAAATGGTTCTAGAATGAAAAATAAATATCAGACTGATGGGAAAATCTTTGTTATAAGTATTTCCTAAAACAATCTAATGTCTAGAAGGAGTTGAAATAAATTTATCAAAGAAAGAACAATCCCACAGTTGATCAATGGCTGGTAGTCACTTCTTGAATGAAGAACTAGAAATAATCAGCTGAAAAGTATTTTAAATATAGATTTGTACATGCATGATATATGCATGCTTATATGTACATTTCCCATGTGTTTGTACACATGCATTGTTTACAAATATGTATACGTATTTACATGCTTATAGCTACCTATACATTTACATGCCTGTATGTATACATGTGTATAAACTCAAGATACTTTATCCTGCTGACCTAGTAAAAGTAATTAACCACAAATTTCATTGATTGGTTAGGAAATATAGTGAAGAATAAATACGCTAAGACTCTGCTCTAGGAGCTCTAAATTGATTCAATCTTTTTGTAAAGCAATATTGAAACACACGGTAACAGTTACAAACCAAAGAATCTTAGATTCAGAGCTAGAAGGCACCTTAAATATCATTTAGTCAACCCATTGTTTTACAAATCAAAAAGCTAAGAATCAGAGATATTGGAAGACTAGTTGAAGGTTAGGCAGGTCATAAGGAGCAGAAGGGGGATTTGACTTTAGGTACTGTGACTTCAATGCATTCCCCTCTGTACCATATTGATCCCACAACTAAGGTTGTTATCTTATATATGCATGTCTGTATGTATATTTATGCCTGCTTTTTAGCTATTGTTTTAATTGTAGTTTAGTTTTGTTTCTTCTCTAATTTGTTTTATTGAGAATTCCTTGGAATTTCATTGTCATAGAGATCTCTTGGTGAGGATGCCACTATTATGAATATGATGATTCTGAAATTAGTATTATTAGTTTTTTTACAGCAATGTGAGGGTAAATGACTTGTCCAGGGTGACTAAGTCAATACATTTCAGATTAAGAATTTTAACAAATGCTTTTTGAAAGTATGTTGTTGATGGGAAAATTTAAAACCAAAAACTTTACATCTCTATTAAAATACTCATAAGGTTTTTTTTTCCTAATAATGAAAACTGGGCATAAAGATTCAATGAATGAGAAATGATGGAACCAATCATAACATATATCAGCATAATAGAATATCATTGTAGTAAACAGGAAGAATACTAAGAAATATGGGAAGATATAAAAGATATAGTGAGAAGAAAGCAGAATCAGAACCATATAGACCAACTAAAATATATATACAATAATTTTAAAAGCTGTAGTATTGGGAAAAAATAAAAACTATTCAAAAGTACAAACAAAAGCCAGCATTAAATGAGGGCATAGAAATTAACAGGCTGATTTTCTTATTTTGTATATACATTTTTAAAAGAAAAATGCCAAACAATGGAATTCATAGTTTATTTCAAAATAATGTTATATTTGGCTCTGACTCATTTGTTTGTTGCTGTTGGTTGCTGTTTATTAAGAAAATCATCATCCCTCTCTACTCTATGAAAATTCCAGAGAACTGATGTGGAATCCATAGAAATAATTTTGCAAATGGGAATATCAGTATGATATTAAATTGTGATATTTGAACTTTTTTAATCTTTTGGAAAGTTAGGAATGTGCTACCTACCAAAGATAAACTGATGGATTAATTTTCCATCCAGCTAATTAAGTTACTAAACCAACTGAAATATCCATATATGAATCTCATGAACTTTGGCTATTACTTGAAGAGTTTCTAAGACAAAAATGATGAGTAAAATTATATTTGCACCACTAATCCTGTGTCCCTCACAAGGACATCTAAGCATGTGATTTTAAATTAAATACCCTCCTTTATAAGTAATCAGAACTGCTTTTTTTTATCTATCTAATACAAGATCCTTTGTCCATAGAGCAGGAGTTCTTAACTTGGGCTCTGTGAATTATTTTTTTTTTCAAATTCTGTTTCATATCATTAATTTTCTTTTATCTCTATAAATTTCATTTTATCAATTTAAAAACATTATTCTGAGAAGAGATCCACATACTTTGCTAGACTACCAGCAGGGTCCTGGAATAGAAAAAAGTTGAAGACCCTCTCTGCCAACAAATATAATCTGGAAAATTATAGTGTCATAGAATTCTAGCATTAGATTTGAAAGGTAATTTAGTACAACTTTCTCATTTCATAAATGAAGAAATTGAAGCTCTGCATGTAATGAACTCCTTCCTTATTTCTATCTTTTGATATCACTAGTTTTTTTCTTTTTGTTGTTGTTGTTGTTATTTGTTTTTTTTTTTTGTATGTATGTTTTCATACTCAGTTAAAACCCCACTCATTCATACATCCATTTTTTGATTTGCCTAGCTGCATGGACACCCTCTCTCAAGCCTGTCTTATGTTCAGTGTGCTATATATACAGATGTGCATATTATTTTCCCAATGTGAATTCAAGCTCCTTGAAATCAGAGAACTTTTGACATTAGTCTGTATTTCCTCTATCTAAAACAGTGGTCACCATATCATAGATCCTTCAGAAATGCTTGTTAATTAATTGGCCAAAGTAGATGCTAGAGCTGGGATTTGAATCCATGTCTACTGATTTTAAATCCAGCTTCTTTTTTCTTCTGCTATACTTTTAAAGTGTTTTTATCTTTCTATAAATTGTTCTTTTTTCTGCTCCATTCTGTATTACTTCTTTAAAAAAAAAACTCTTCCATCTTAGTATCATTATTATGTATTGGTTCTAAGGCAGAAGAATGGTAAAATCTAGGCAATGGAGGCTAAGGTACTTGTCCAGCATCACACAGCTAGAAAGTATCTGATGCTAAATTTGAAACCAGGACCTCCTGAGTCTAGGCCTGGCTATCTATCCAGTGTGAGAGAACAAGACCTCTACCCCCTTATATGAAGATTAAATTTAATGTTATTGGTAGTCTTGAAATGATCATAATTGTGATTCTAAGATAGCATAAATCATGAATTTTATCTGGCTTTTGTGAATATTCTGGTTTAAATATTAAGGTTTTGGATTAAGGAAAGAACTGCTTTTGCAGGACCTCAGTTCTAGTCCCATAATTCAATGTTGCTGTATCAGACAACCTAACTTGTGATCCATTATATGTCAAGATGCCTGAGCTTTAGTTCAGAGCCTGGTACCACCCATCACCACCCACTCTTAGCCCAGAGAACATCCTTCTTCCTCCAGATAACCATCAAGTGACTCTTTAAGTAATGGTCAAAAGATGATCAAAAGATTTCTCTCTCCAAATAAGGGGTCTTTCCTACATGACCTAATTTATGGACAAATATGGGTTGTTTCCTAGATGAACTGACTAGTGAGGGTTGCTATTGGCCTTTGAAGGCCTGATCGATCTTGTGATAATTTTGTGTACTTGTATGGAAAAATTAGAGTCTTATTCTAAGGGTATATAAGACAGTTTCTCCCAGTACTCTGGGTCTTCTGTTCTTAGAACAGGGGTCTGGCTTTGTTGGAGGACTTGACCTTCTTCCAACAAAACCTAACTAATTACCTGGCTTGGAGAGTTTGCCTAAAAGTGATTATTCTTAAAAAAAAAATTACCACATCATTGAGCCATTTTAGATGTCTTCATTGATTCTTAATAGCCAAATTTCTCTGATTTTATGTCATTCATCATTTTATTGTATAGTAATATTCCTTTTCAATCATATATCACAATTTATTTACTCATTTCCCAATTCTAGTTTTCCATTCTAATTTGTTTTTTTAACATCTAGAAATTTGTTTTCCTTAAAGCTATTCCTTACCAGCTATTATCCTTCCTTTTAAAACCCATTTTCATTCTTCCCCAAACTACTTTTGATTTTTCTACAACAAACTATATATTTTCAATATTATTTTATCTGTTTCATATGAGTGAGGTTTTTCTAATGCCCATTTCTTAACCCCTTTCTCCATGTTTGCTTGCTATTCTTTCCAAGCATTAAACCCCTTCTTTTTTCTTTTTATACTTAGTTCATTCCTTTTACTCAAACTCCTCTTTCTTTTCTTCAAACCCCCTGAATTAAAACAATCTACCTTTCTTCCAAAAAGTCTCTATTTCTTCTTATTTAATTCATCTGACACCACATAAAGCCATTAAGGGTCTGAATAAGCATTTATTTCTTTTCTCCCTGTAAGAAATTTAACACTATGACATGACACATCCTTTTCCAGTCTTTCAAATGAATTTACATTTCTAGGTTTCTCTTGGCTCTTGTATTTGTCACTCAGTTTTTACCCAACTCTAGTCTTTTCATCAGAAATATCTACTCCTTTATTTTCATGGTTCATTTTTTTACCCCGTAGTATTATATTCAGCTTTGCAGAGTAAGTTATGCTCATTTGTAAGGCTATAGTTTACCATTTGGAATATTGTATTTCATGATCTCTTGTTTTTGTAGCAACTGCTAGGTCTTGTGTCACTCTGAATATGGTCCCATGGTTCTTAAACTGCTTCTTTCTGGATACTTAAAACAATTTTTTATTTGATGTGAGAGCTCTGGTTCTTGGCTATAGCATTCCTGGGAGTTTTTGTTTTGAGTCTGCTTTTAGGAGGTGGTCAGGAAATTTTTTTTGTCTTTTCATTTTCTTATGGCTTTTATATACCTGTATAGTTTTAATTTTTTATTACTTTTAATATAGCATACAGGATTTTCTGAAATTATATTTTTAAGGAATAAAATTTATCTTAAATGATCTCATCTTGATTCATTTGCTAGGTCATTTGTTTCTCAAAGCAGGCATTTTAGTTTTTCTTCTCCTTTTTAAACCTTTTTTAACTTTGATCTAATACTCCTTGCTGCCTTATGAGGTCATTGATTTTTGTTTGAACTATTTTAGGTTTCCAAGTAACTTTGGTAATTTTGTTACTTATTCTTCAAACTATTTTCCTTCTAGTTCTTTCCTTGAGAGCTCTCACTTCATTTCACACCTTATCTCTTCTTGTTATTCATAGAATCCTTGAGGAAAATCCATTTTCCCCCTTTCAGTATATACTTGTTGGTTTTATGAAGTTCTTCTCTTTTTTTGTGAAATATCTACATTTTCAATATTTGTCATTTTTCCTTTAGTAATCTTTTCTCTCTATGGCTTCAGTTTCTAAATTAGGGCTTTGTCTCATGCTTGTCCCCTTCTGAACATTTGGGTAGTATGATTGATCCTATTTAGTCTAGCTCTGGATATTTGATAAAGAAGGTGCCCTAGAGAAGAAAAATTGACTTGGGACTTGAAGTATGGGGATGGGTAGGGTATGAATAGATATTCCTCAGTAAGGAAGCATATCAATGGAGCAATAATGGCATTAGGAAATGAAAAGAGGGTGGAATAGGCATAGTGTGTATTGGAAAGAGTACTGAAATACTTGCCACTTGAGAAAGGATTTATGAGGAATACTTGACTTTTGGGTTATATAGAGACTGAATCCCATTATTTAACAGAGTTGAGATGGCCTTCAAGTTGGTGACAGTGCTAGGACAAGGTTCTAGTCCTTTCTTTTTTTTAACACTATTTTATTTGGTCATTTCCAAACATTATTCATTGGAGACGAAGATCATTTTCTTCCCCCCCCCCCCTCTCCCATAGCCTACGCACAATGCTACTGGGTATCAAATGTGTTCTTGATACAAACCAATTTCCCTGTTGTTGGTATTTGCATTAGAGTGTTCATTCTGAGACTCTCCTCAGTCATATACCCTCAACCCCTATAGTCAAGCAGATGTTTTTACTCCCATAGTTTGTCCTCTGCTTGTGGATAGTGTTTTTTCTCCTAGATCCCTGCAGATTGTTCAGGGACATTGAATTGACACTAATGGAGAAGTCCATTACGTTCAATTGTACCACAGTGTATCAGTCTGGTTCTACTCATTTCATTCTGCATTACTTCCTGGAAGTTGTTCCAGTCTCCATGGAATTCCTCCACTTTATTATTCCTTTTAGCACAATAGTATTCCATCAACATAATATACCACAATTTGTTCAACCATTCTCCAATTGAAGGACATCCCCTCATTTTCCAATTTTTGGCCACCACAAAGAGTGCAGCTATGAATAATCTTGTACAAGTCTTTTTCCTTATTATCTCTTTGGAGTACAAACCCAGCAGTGCTATGGCTGGATCAAAGGGCAGATAGTCTTTTATTGCCCTTTGAGCATAGTTTCAAATTGCCCTCCAGAATAGTTGGATCAATTCACAACCCCACCAGCAATGAATTAATGTTCCTACTTTGCCACATCCCCTCCAACATTCATTACTTTCCTTTGCAATCATGTTAGCCAATCTGCTAGGTGTGAGGTGATACCTCAGAGTTGTTTTGATTTGCATCTCTCTGATTATTAGAGATGTAGAGCACTTTTTCTTGTGCTTATTAATAGTTTGGATTTCTTTATTTGAAAACTGCCTGTTCATGTCCCTTACCCATTTATCAATTGGAGAATGGCTTGATTTTTTGTACAATTGATTTAGCTCTTTGTAAATTTGGGTAATTAAACCTTTGTCAGAGGTTTATATGAAGATTATTTCCCAGTTTGTTGCTTCCCTTCTGATTTTAGTTACATTGGTTTTGTTTGTGCAAAACCTTTTTAATTTGATGTAGTCAAAATTATTTATTTTACATTTTGTGACTCTTTCTAAGTCTTGCTTGATTTTAAAATCTTTCCATTCCCAAAGGTCTGACATGTATACTATTCTGTGTTTGCCTAATTTACTTATAGTTACCTTCTTTATGTTCAAGTTATTCACCCATTCTGAGTTTATCTTGGTGTAGAGTGTGAGGTATTGATCCAAACCTAATCTCTCCCACACTGTCTTCCAATTTTCCCAGCAGTTTTTATCAAATACTGGATTTTGGTCCCCAAAGCTGGGATCTTTGGGTTTATCATATATTGTCTTGCTGAGGTCACTTACCCTGAGTCTATTCCACTGATCCTTCTTTCTGTCTCTTAGCCAGTACCAAATTGTTTTGATGACCACTGCTTTGTAATATAGTTTGAGATCTGGGACTGCAAGGCCACCATCCTTTGTATTTTTTTTTTCATTATTTCCCTGGATATCCTTAATCCTTTATTCTTCCAAATGAACTTTGTTATGGTTATTTCTAAATCAGTAAAAAAAATTTTTGGAAGTTCAATGGCTATGGCACTAAATAGATAAATAAGTTTGGGTAGGATGTTCATTTTTATTACATTGTCTCATCCTACCTATGAGCAGTTAATGTTTTTCCAGTTGCTCAAGTCTAGTTTTAGTTGTGTGGAGAGTATTTTGTAATTGTGTTCATATAGTCCTTGTGTTTGTATCGGGAGATAGATTCCTAAGTATTTTATTTTGTCTAAGGTGATTTTGAATGGGATTTCTCTTTCAGTTCTTGCTGCTGAGCTGTGTTGGAAATATATAGAAATGCTGATGACTTATGTGGGTTTATTATGTATCCTGCAACTTTGCTAAAGTTGTTGATTATTTCAACTAGTTTTTTGGTTGAATCTCTAGGATTATTTAAGTAGACCATCATGTCATCCACAAAGAGTGGAAACTTGGTCTCCTCCTTGCCTATTTTAATGCCTTCAGTTTCTTTTTCTTCTCTAATCTACTGCTAGTGTTTCTAGGACAATGTTAAATAATAGAAGTGATAATGGGCATCCTAGTTCCACTACTGATCTTAATGGGAATGCATCTAGTTTATCCCCATTGCAGATGATGTTAGCTGATGGTTTTGGATATATACTGCTTATTATTTTTAGGAACGACCCTTCTATTCCTATGCTTTCTAGTGTTTTTAATAGGAATGGGTGTTGTATTTTATCAAAGGCTTTTTCTGTATTTATTGAAATAATCATATGATTTTTATTGGTTTGCTTGTTGATATGGTCAATTATGTGGATGGCTTTCCTAATATTGAACCAGCCCTGCATCCCTGGTATAAATTCTACTTGATCATGGTGAATGACCCTTCTGATCACTTGCTGGAGTCTTTTTGCTAGTATCCTATTTAAGATTTTTGCATCTATATTCATTAGGGAGATTTGTCTATAATTTTCTTTCTCTGTTTTTGACCTGCCTGGATTTGGAATCAGTACCATGTTTGTGTCATAAAAGGAATTTGGTAGAACTCCCTCTTTGCTTATTATGTCAAATATTTTATATAGTATTGGGATTAGCTGTTCTTTGAATGTTTGACAGAATTCACTTGTGAATCCATCAGGCCCTGGGGATTTTATCTTAGGGAGTTTTTTGATGGCCTGTTGGATTTCATTTTCTGATATGGGATTATTTAAGAATTCTATTTCTTCTTCTGTTAGTCTAGGCAATTTATATTTTTGTAAATATTCATCCATATCACCTAGATTGGTATATTAATTGCCATATATTTGGGCAAAGTAGTTTTTAATGATTGTCTTAATTTCCTCTTCATTGGAGGTGATGTCCCCCTTTTCATCTTTGATGCTGTTAATTTGCTTTTCTTCTTTCCTTTTTTTCATTAGATTGACCAGTACTTTGTCTATTTTGTTTGTTTTTTCAAAGGACCAGCTTCTTGTCTTATTTATTAGGTTAATAGTTCTATCAATTTCGATTTCATTAATTTCTACCTTAATTTTTAGGATCTCTAGTTTGGTTTTCTTCTGAGGGTTTATAATTTGTTCACTTTCAAGTGTTTTTTATTTGCATTTCCAATTCATTGATCTGTGCCCTCCTTAGTTCGTTAATATATGCACCCAGGTATATGAATTTTCCTCTGGGTACCGCTTTGGCTGAATCTCATAAGGTTTGAAAGGATGTCTCACCATTGTCATTTTCCTCGATGAAATTATTAATTGTTTCTATGATTTGTTCTCTAACTAACAGATTTTGGAATATTATATTATTTAATTTCCAATTATTTTTTTTATTTAGTTCTCCATGTACCCTTACTGATCATTATTTTTATTGCCTTATGATCTGAAAAGGCTGCATTTATTATTTCTACTTTTCTGCATTTGTATACCATGTTTCTGTGACCTAGGTTATGGTCAATCTTTGTGAATGTGTCATGTGGTGCTGAGTAGAAGGTGTATTCCTTTTTGTCCCTATTTATTTTTCTCCATATGTCTATTAACTCTAATTTTTCTAAGATTTCATTCACTTCTTTTACCTCTTTCTTAATTATTTTTTTATTTCATTTATCTAAATTTGATAGTGGTTGGTTCAAATCTCCCGCTAATATGATTTTACTGTCTATTTCCTCCTTCAATTCTCCTAGTTTCTCCATTAGAAATCTGGATGCTATACCATTTGGTGCATATATGTTGATTAGTGATATTTCCTCATTATCTATAGTCCCTTTTAACAAAATATAGTTACCTTCCCTATCCCTTTTAATCAGGTCTATTTTTGCTTTGGCTTTGTCAGATATCATGGTTGCAACTCCTGCCTTCTTTCTATCAGTTGAGGCCCAAAAAGTCTTACTCCATCCTTTAATTCTGACCTTGTGAGTGTCTACCCACCTCATGTGTGTTTCTTGAAGACAACATATGGTAGGGTTTTGGATACTAATCCATTCTGCTATTTGTCTACATTTTATGGGTATGTTCATCTCATTCACATTCAAAGTTATGATTGTCACTTGTGGACTCCCTGGTATTTTGATATCCTCCTATAATTCTGACCTTTCTTCTTTAGCTATAACCTTTTAAGCCAGTGATTTTCTTTAATTCAGTCTCCCTAGTTCCCTCCCCCCTCTCCTTCTCTCCCTTTTTGTGTTCCCTACCCCCCTACCTCCTTGGTTTTCCCTTCTCCCTTACCCTGTTGGATAAGATAGAATTCAACATCCCAATGGATATTGAAATTCTTCCCTCTCAGAGTTGATTTCACTGAGAGTAAGGTTTAACTAAAAACTCTCTTCCTCTCCTTCTTATGGGAGAATTCTTCCCCTCCCCTTCTCATGTGTATCTTTGTGTGAGAAAGATTATTCTATTTAGTTTTTTTCCTATTTCTTGTAGTATATCTTAGTACCATTATCGATTCCCCCCTCCCTTTTTCTTTCTGTCCCACCCTTTCTCCATATCATCTTGATGCCACAAACTTTCCCTATTTTTGATTCTTCTTACTGCTCTAATGATGCATACAATTTTTGAGAGTTACACATTACATTTTCCCCACATATTAATATATATATAATTTGATATAAATGCAGTCCTTATAGAATAGAGTTTGAATAAAATAAAATAAAAAGATAAAATTTTTCTCCTTTTCCTTTTCCTTCGCCTTTTCATGTTTCTCTTGCTCTTTGTGTTTGGATATCAAACTTTCCACAGAGCTCTGGTCTTTTCTTTACAAACACTTGGAAATCTTGTATTTTGTTGAATGCCCATACTTTCCCCTGGAAGTATATAGTCAGTTTTGATGGATAGTTGTTTCATGGTTGAAGACCCAGCTCTCTTGTTTTTCTGAATATCATGTTCCATGCCTTATGGTCATTCAGATTGGACATTGCTAGGTCCTGTGTGGCCCTGATTGGTGTCCCTTTATATCTAAATTGTCTTTTTCTGGCTTCTTGTAAGATTTTTTCTTTTGCTTTGAAGCTTTGGAATTTGGCAATTACATTCCTGGGAGTTGTCTTTTGGGGATTTAGTGTAGAGGGTGTTCTGTGAACTCTTTCAGTGAATATTTTGTCCCCTTGTTCTAGAATCTCTGGGCAGTTTTCTTTGATGATATCATGTATTATGATATCAGATTACTGTTTATTTCTGGCTTTTCTGGTAGACCAATGATTCTCAGATTGTCTCTACTTCCTCTGTTTTCCAGATCTGTCACCTTGTCAGTGAAATATTTTATGTTCCCTTCTAATTTCTTGGTCTTTTGGCTTTGCTTTATTAATTCTTGCTCTTTTGCAAGATTATTGTCTTTCAGTTACCTGATTCTGACCTTAAAAGACTGGTTGTCCTTTTCAGTTTGGTCTGACCTTTTTTTTTGAGGCTTCGAGATGTTTCTGCATTTGCATATTTTGGTCTCTTAGATTGCTGAGTTCCTTTTGCATTGTTTCTCATTTTTCCTTCCAGAAGGCTTCCATCTTTTTTATAATTTCCAGTTTATGTTCTTCAAGAGTTTGTGGAGAATTTCCATTTCCTTTGGAACGTTTTGGAGCATTTGTTTGTGTTTCCTCTTTTTCTCCTCTGTATTTTGTATTTTTGCTCCATAAAATGTGTCCAAAGTCACCCCCTTCTTGCTTTTCTTTGTGTATGGAGGCTGTTGAACTTCTGCATGTTTGCCATCTCTATGGTTTTTCTTCCCCTTTCCAGTCAGAAATCTGAGTGAGGAGGGCTTGCTCTCAGTGTGTCTGTCTGATGATCCGAGGCTTTAGCCCCAGGCAAATTGTCTGTTCTCTGCAGTTGCGCTGTCTTCCCAGGGAAGCCTAGGGTTTTCCCTCCCCTGCCTGCCGGCGTTTCAGGTTACTGCTCTCAGTTCTCTCCAGTTGCTTCTCCTCCTCCTTACTTCCATGCTCTGAGCCTGGCACAGCACTGTCCGCAAGGTACCCCAGTGCCTTTGCCAGCTCTGAGGTTCCTATTCTTTCAGAGGCTCTGCACGTTAGGGGAGAGGGGTCCTGTCCTCCCTGAGCTCTGAGGGCTCCTGATGGGATTAGGTTCAACTGGGTTGGTCTGGATGGGCCCTGAGGCAAAAATCTCTGGTGAGACACCAATGGAAGGACCCAGCCACAGGGCTACAGGCTCCCCCATTTCTCTCAGGCTGCTTCCTTGCCTTCTGTGTTGGATTGCCGAGACTGGCCCAGGTTGCTTTCAAGGTATGCCCGTCAGAACAGCACCTTTGCTGACCCTGAGGTTCTCGCTGCTGCTGCTGTGGGCTCAGTACTCTGGGTTGGGGGACAGTGGCCCTGGGACCTTCCTTTTGTCTACCCCTTAGACCCAAGTGTTCTAGGATTCTGGATTTTGGGGGGCATACCTTTTGATTTGAGTCCAGAAGGAGGGTTCCCTGGCTCTGTCCTGTTGTTAAGTTTGAATTTCAGTCCCCTAGGAGCATTCAGTTTGTGATTGGTAAGGAAGGGTTTTCAGAGGTCTGAACTGTTGCTACTTCTAAGTTGCTTTCTTGACCGGAAGTCTCTAGTCCTTTCTAATATTGCTCTATCCATTAAACCACAGGTAATCATAGATTCCCTTGTCTACCATTATGTCATAGTTCACATTTGCAGATTTCCAAATCATATTCTTTTTAAAGCACTTACCTCCCAATTGCTTCTAAAATAGCTGAGTGGTAAAGGCTAGGAAACTGGGGTTATTACAATTACTTGAGGAAATATCCGTACTCAACATGTATGCACCAAATGGCATAGCATCCACATTTCTAAAGGAGAAACTAGTGGAGCTCAAGGATGAAATAGATAGAAAAACTATTCTAGTGGGAGACCTGAACCTTCCTCTATTTAAACTAGAGAAATCAAACCAAAAAATAAATAAGAAAGAGGTAAGAGAAGTGAAGGACATCTTAGAAAAATTAGAGATAGTAGACATGTGCAGAAAAATAAATAGGGACAAAAAGGAATATACCTTCTTTTCAGTAGCACATGGTACATTCACAAAAATTGACCATGTACAAGGGCACAAAATCATTGCAAATAAGTGCAAAAGAGCAGAAATAATAAATGCAACCTCCCCAGATCACAATACAATGAAAATAATAATTAGTAAAGGTATATGGAGAGGTAAATCAAACATTAATTGGAAATTAAACAATACAATTCTCCAAAATCGGTTAGTTAAAGAACAAATTGTATAAACAATTAATAACTTAATTGATGAAAATGGCAATGATGAGACATCCTTTCAAAACCTAGGGGATGCAGCTAAAGCAGCACTCAGGGGGAAATTTATATCCTTGAGTTCATATATTAGCAAATTAAGAAGGACAGAGGTCAATGAATTGGGCATGCAAATTAAAAAACTAGAAAGTGAACAAATTAAAAATCCTCAGATGAAGACTAAATTAGAGATCCAAAAAATCAAAGGAGAAATTAATAAAATTGAAAGTCAAAGAACTATTGATTTAATAAATAAGACTAGAAGCTGGTACTTTGAAAAAACAAACATATAAAATAGATGAGTAATAAGGGTTAGGCAACTGGGGTTAAATTACTTGCCCGGGGTCACACAGCTAGAAAATGTCTGAAGCCAGATTTGAACCTAAGACTTTCCATATTGAGACCTGCTTACTATGCCTGAGCCACCTATCTACCTCCAAATCATTTTTACTAACCACATTTCAACAGAGAAATTTCCTGACACCCATTCAATGTGCAGATATCTCCTTTCTAAATAGACTCTAAGGCTACAAAAAAGGTCAGAGAAGTTAAATGACTTGCACATCATCACCAAGGTGATGAGTATATAAAATGGAAATTGATCTAAAGCTTCTTGGCTTTGAATATGCTTTTACAGTGTATCATGCTATGATTTCAAGGTAGCAATTTAATGCTTTATTACAGAGCACTTTTCAATAGTAATAACTGCTATTGGACTAAGGCAACTAAGGGTACTTTGTGCTGTTATCACCAAGGGGCCCTTTTCAGTTCTGGATTCATATGTGTTCTGACTACATTGATGCCTTGAACTACCTAACTACCAAAAGAATAATTAGCAACTTTTTCTTAAACCTTTTGTCTCCTTACATTTCTACCCTAGAGAATGAGGGGGAAATCATTTAAAACTTGGGTTTGGGTTCATATCTAAATCCTTCCCCCAAAACGGAAGAATAGATAGGTAAACATTGTACAATAAGGACTAGGTATAGAACTATTTTTTCTTCTTCACCATAGTAGGAATGCTAAAATTAACATGAAGAGTTACAAATAATTATTGAAATCATCACCAAAAGCATGAATCTTTAATCTATCTTATAATACTTACCTGCTATACTTTCTAAGGAAATTTAGTTTCAATAAAATCTAAACATGAAGTGATTTTGAGGATTGCTGAATAGGTGATTACATTTCATCCTGGCTCAGAAACATTCAAACAATTCCCTCCATTTCCTTGTTCCATGTCTTCTATAAAGTCAAGTCAGCAATTAGGTTCATCCTCTAATTAATAGTCATTTCCTCCTCTGTGAACCTTTATAGTGGATGTAAGAAGGACATTTCCTTTGCAAAGCACCTGAGAATTCAAGATCTCTAAATTGTTTGAACTCAGAAAATAGCCTCAAAGGTCTGACATTTTCAACTTCTAGGTCACTGCTGGTTCACCTAAAATAAGGCAAAAAACAAAACAAGATGATACAGAGAAGATTCAACTAAGGCCCTGAGATCTAATTTCAGTCTTGTCTAGGCAGAGCATGAATCCACAGACACTTCCCGCTACTATCCTCAGAGAAGAGTTATTTGCCATATGCCCTAGAGCAGTGGTGGCAAAGCTTCTAGAGACTGAGTGTCCAAATTGCAATCCTGACACCCCATGTGAGCACCTTGTCTTACCCTAAACAGGGGAAGTTGTTGATGGGCAGAGGAATAGTTCATGTGAGAAATGTCCTCAGGTGCAGTGATGAGGGGAAGGAGCAGTCCTCTCTGGCACTCATGCCATTGGTTTGAGAAAATGGCTAGGACATGCTGCTTCTCTTTAGGAACATAATGGAGAACCTTTATTTATTTTTTTTATAAAACTCTTACCATCCATCTTAGAATCAATACTAGGGATTGGTTCTAAGGCAGAAGAGTGGTAAGGGCTAGGCAATGGGGGTTAAGTGACTTGCCCAGGGTCACACAGCTAGGAAGTATCTGAGGCCAGATTTGAACCCAGGACCTCTTGTCTCTGGGCCTGACTCTCAATCCACTGAGTCACTCAGCTGCCTCCATTGGTGAACCTTTTAGAAGGGCAGGTGATGTCCTCAGGTATGCATAGAGAAAGAGAGGGGAGCAGCCAGGCCCTGCCTCCCTCTGGCTTTCTAGTAATGAACTCTGGTGAATTATGTGCTGGGGCAATTGTGCCTGTGCCCACAGACAAGGCTCTGAGTGTCCCCTCTGGTACATGTACCATAGGTTTGCAACCCTAGAGAGTCAAAGAGAAGGAACAGAACCTGATTCTGCCTTTGAACCCGACTAAACACCCTGTTTCCACTCCTATGGGTAGTGAAAAGGGACAAAAAGTGACCCAGGATTTGGCACATTATCCTAAAAACCAATCCAATCAGTGAAGGTCTTTCATTTACCTGGAAATTCCCTTGGAAACCAGTTTATATTTTATAATATGACCATTATAGAGGTTAAATATTTGTTCCATAGGGAATGTCCCCCACTACCTAAAAATCTAGGTTGATATATTGTCTATAGTGAACACTATTTTAATTAAAATTAAGTTAAATGGAATTGAATTAAAATTGGCAAACATTTTTATGCAACCACTATGTGCAGAGTGCTGTGCAACACATGATAGAATTTAGATATTAAATTTAGATGAGGCAGAGTTTCAGTCCTCATTAAGCTTTAATTTAATAGTCATATAAAATACATATATGTATATATATACATATATATATATATATATGATCCATTAAACATGCATTAGAGAAGTGCAAAACACAGTTAGAAGAAAGTCAAGGGAGAAACTTCATCCCCACTAGGAGAGATCACTGGAGAATTTCATGAAGAAGATTGAATTTGAGTTATACTTTCAGTAATGAAATTCTTTAAATGGATTAGGGATTTAATAGGCTTAGAGGAGGATGGACATTGTGAGAATAGAGGAAAAAATGTCATCAGGACAACTTATGAGACCTTTGCAGTTATGCAGGTGAGGAGCAATGAAGACCTACTATAGAAGCATGGATAAATGTGAGAAGTGATGAAGAGATAGATTCCATGAAATCAGAAGGTCATAGGATCAAAATTTTAGAGCTACAAGGACCTGGATGAAAATTGAGTATAATGGGGAATAGGTTGGTTTTTCTCTTTGAATCACATAACTAATATAGTGCACATCATTTAAAATCACCAAAGTCTTTTATATAGAAACATCTGCTTTTTTTTAGAATAAAACATTTCTTTTTTCTAGAACATGAATTCCAAAAGCTAAGGTATTATAGATTTTATAAACTGAAGTGTGCTGTCTATAGAATATATAAGAGTTTGTATTGGTTGAGTGTTCCATCTATCTGCTTCGTTGTTTTAGCAAGATATCCATCTTTGTTATGTCAGACGTTTTAAGTCATCCTTTTTATTGTTCTGTATAATATATAGTTATAATGCATGCATTATAATTTTTCAAAATATTGTAAACAAACTAGACATAGATGCAGCAGTCCAACTTACATGGAAATGAGTTATGCCTATAAAATGTTCCATGTTGGGTTTGGTTTTTGGCAAATGTATGATAATTAAGTTCACCAAGGTAAAGTTTAATTATACTAGGAAAGAACTTTTCCAATTTAAGAGAATCTTGTGTACAAAGCTGATTTATGTTAACATCCAAAATAAAACATTTAGATAAAAAGATACATCGATTTTATAAATGAGAAAACTGAGGTCAAGAGAGCATGACTAACATGCACAGAGTCAAACAATTAATTAGTAAGTGTCTGAAATAAGATTCAAACCCAGGTCTAGAGGGTTTAAATTTGAGAGTTTGCTCCATAGTTACACCAAATTGCCTCTCATAGCTATATAGCCAAAGAGGATAGAGACAGTTTTATCTTTTGGTAGGCCCCAAAATGTTTTTGTTGGTACAAATTTTACATTGCTTCTGAAAGACATCTGATCCTTTGGCATTCCATTATAAGAACTTCCATGTGCCATAATACTGATTCCTGTCTTTTGGTGATGTTTGCTGCCTATTAATGGCTCAATCTAATGCCAGATGACTGTAACAAGGCTTCTGAGTACATGTAAGGAAAACACACATTTGGAGAGCCTGCATAACTGCCCAGAAAAAGGTTTACCAGTGGTGAGGGAGTACCAAGAAAGCAACTGGGCAGATTTTTCTGATACTCATCCAGGGATTTGAAGTGCTTATGAAATAAGATCTAATTCAAGGAGAATTGTTTTAAGTGCTTACTTTAACCAAGAGACTCTGTCAAGTTCTGGAGTACAAACATTCAAGTTTTCATTTTTATTGCTTGAAAGTTCTCAGGGAGTCATGAACCTAAGCTCATTGGGATAAGGGAGGCAGTAGTCAAAAGTTTGCATTCTATTTGAACCCAGTATTTAATATGGAAAATATTTCTTAAGCAAAAATGAGCAGGTCAAATACGAAGTAAAGAAGTAAATGCAGTAAATGATAACCTTGAAGTTATGAATATATATGAGTGCATGGAGCATGGAAGGGATAGAGAGATGTGCTGGCACACTCTGAAGGAGCATTCCCACTGACCCTTCAGGAAGAAAATGGGAAGAAAAAACATTTATCAACTCCTATTATGCACCTGGCATTATGCTAAGCATTTGATACATACTGATAAATAAAGAGAAACCCACCAGATTCATAGTGATGTAACAGGTAGAAGTAGTGAAGCCAGAATGAAAGGCAGATTTAGGGCTAAAAATAACTCATTTTGCTTTGAATATATTGACTTTGAGGTACCCATGATACATTCAAAAAGTGAGATGTCCTAAATAGGTGGCCAAGTGAATCTCAGATTAGGGACAGAGGTCAAGACTAGAGCAATTTTTCAGAGGTGCTGTATTTCTGGAACTTACAGTTAAAACTGGGAGTGAATCAGATTGATAAGGAAGAGATTGTACAGAAGAAGAGAACCAAGAAACCTCAAAGGGTAATTAAGAAAATAAGATATTAGTAAGTCCTAAAGCATTCTGATTTCAGTAATTTAGATATAGGGTCTTCATAGTCACCAATGAAATAAAGCAAATTAGATCATTTGTCAGCTGAAAATGAGGGCGAGACAAATTTCTTCATTGCAACCAATTAAAATTCCAGAGTATACTTTTAAGTTCTTCATCTAAGAAATTCTGGAAATGAGTATCCACTTGCAATTCATTTTTTTTTTTAAGAAAAGAGCATGACCAGGATAGATATCTTTCACAGTCTTCCAAAATACTTCTGAGTCATCAAAGAAAGTTTATGTTGTGTTCACTATGGTTTTAGTCCAGTGCATTTTATTGTGTTCTATTTCTTTGAAAATTAATCATCCATATATGGTGTATTTATAGTAGCTTTTTTACCAAGCAGGGTATTTGACTTTCCATGGCAGTGTAAAGTTAGGCAAAGAGCAAAGAACACTTCACTTGGAGTCATGAGAAAAGTCAATTCAAAGCACACTTTCCCCACTTAGGGGCCCAGGTCCAACCCTGGCCTCAGACATTCACTTGGAATAGTTATTGAATCTCTTTGTGTGCCATGATTTCCTCCTCTCTCAAAAAGACATACTTACAGAATCTACATTGCACGTTTTTTGAGACAATCAGATGAGATATCATTTGTAAAGCAAATTAAAGATCTTTAAGAAAGATTGCATATATGAATGATTATTAATGTTATCTTAGAAAACCCATTTCACTCATTCAGCCTCACTTTTTTGATAATTAAAATAGGAATAAAACTATCTGTAGAACCCATTTTGGGGGGAACTTGTGGGGATCAAATGAAATGTGGGTCTTGAAAATGGTAACATATCATATTAATGCGAGTACCCCCAGGCTCCCTACCATGCCTAATACAAATTTAGAATTTACTGAAAAAGTTGTACAAGTTATTTGAAAGGGTATAAGAAGCACAAGAAGTTAGAGATCCTCAAAGAAGATAGATGAATTAGCTGGGAGAATGTCTAATGAAAAACCTGCAAGCTGGAGAGCAGATGTATTTATGAGGTGAATTGTACTTCATCAGAGAGAACGAACACCGGATAGAGTGGTGAACTGTACTTTATAAACAATCCTCTCAGCATCAATTCAGGATAAGAATGTTTTTATTTCTTCATTAAGTTAGTCTAATATAACATGCTTAGACCACACATTTGGAAGGGGAAGCACAGGGGAAGAGGGAGGAAGAAGAAAATTTCATTTGAGATATGTTTTAGATTAGACTTGAGATTACTCATTATATTTATGGAAATATATAGTAGATGACTTTCTGTGACTTTTGGCAAGTTATTTATCTCTTTGAGTCTTCTTATTTGTACGATAGGGGTAACAATATATATATATATATATATATATATATTACCTATCTCATGAGGTTGCTGAGAAGAAAGAGTTTTGAAAACTTGAAATTCCTATAGAAATGTGAAGTATTATTATTCTGGAGTTAAAAAAAATTATATAGGAGACTGTGAGTACGATATAATATGGGCTAATAAGAGTAAGATGTAGCTTGAAATTATATATTTTTATAAATATAGTACACATAGAGATAGCATGAAACAATGTGTGATAGTTTGATTTGCATATGGTATGTGTAGATAATGGAAGATAGTATGTGTAAGAGATAGCATGTTTTATGTAGAGATAGTGTGTGTAAGAAATAGATGATAGCTCAGACACCTGATTTCTACTGCAAAAATTGATTTGTTACAGAAATATTGCAATTTTTCCTGTCTCTTTTGTATATGTGGATATAATTTTTAATGCTTTAAATTTTAATATTCCCCATGAAGTCAAATAATATGGTATAGGATATCATGCATATGTACATATACACATATTATATATAATTAAACTATATATATTTTCATATTAATCATGTTGTGAAAAAAGACACATTGCTTTTACTAGGCAAAAATTCATGAAGGAAATGCTTCAATCAGGATTCTATTCGGACTTCGTTGGTGGTGGATAGTTTTGGGTTTTTTCTTGTAATGAGTCCCTTAGAGTTTTTCTGAATATTTGCCATATAGGTAATAGTTATCATTCATAATTGATCACTATACTTTACTGCTGTTGTGTACAATGTTCTCTTCACTTTGAATAATTTCATTCAAGACTTTCCAGTTCTTTTTTTAATAGTTTACTGTCTTGCAGATTATTGTGGTGAGCATCCCCTTTGAAACCCAAACACACAGACACACAGACACCCACAAGTCAGTCAGTGTAGGGAATTTTTTTAATAGAGGAGAATGTGCTAGATTTAGAGTCTCATATGAACTGGTTGTGAGACCCCTAAGCAAGTTTCTTAAACAGCTCAGTGTTTGTTCATTCAAGAGATACTTCTGCCATTGAGATCAGCAGCTCAATTCCCATCCCCAGATAGATAGCTACTAAGTGTCAGAGGCGAAACAGAACCCCACATCTCCTGGCACTAGAGTCAATGTTGCAATGCCTGACTGCCTCTTATTCTTTGTTTCCCTTAGGTTTGCTTAATCACTGTCCTGTAACGTTGAGCAAAGCAGGGGATATTCAAAGGCCATGTTTAATTCTTGTTGCTTTGCCATGCCTAGAGACAAAAGTCAATAAATTTTTGTTTAATTAGAGAGACACCAACTGAGCCTATAGGTTTTAAAATATCAAACATTGTTTTTGTCCAATAAGTTACTTCAGAAATGGATATTTTTGCATCCTCCTCCCTGTCTTTGGCCACCCACCTCTGGCTCGCCTAAATTTCAGTTGTATAGTCTTCAGAATGATATACGAGCCAAACATTCTTGACAATAATAATAAGCCAAGAGCTAATGTACTCCAGAGTTGTTAAATAACTCTCTGATCAGTGAAGAAAAGACAATACAACAATTTACCACTGGTATTTATTGGATACCAAAACAAAGAATTCCTAGTGCAATTTCTTGACTAGTTCCTTTCCAATTAACAAAGGGATAAGACTAGCTCACAGAAAAGTGCAACAACTATGACTAAAATTCTGCATCTTCATTTTGTAAAGGACTCATTGTCAACAGTGGAATGGCCTAAAGGAAACATGGCCTTTGCTTCCATGACTATCCTATAAGGTCATATTTATTTGCATCATGATGTGATTAGGACATTTTCATTTCTTCTTTCTGCATTATGGAATCATGTAATATTAGTATATTGGAATTACATTATCAATGTTTTTCCCTGGAAAATATATTAGGATGAATTTGCAGCCTTGGGTTTGGGGAACATTTATTAAACTGACTACTTTGACATTTGAGCTTTCACTGTATGTGTTACCAGAATGAAAATGCAAAACCCATATAATTCCTCTTTTGCCTCAGCAGGAAGAATTTTACATAAGTTTAAAAGAAGCCAAATTAAATAAATCATTTAGCTGAGAGAGAGAGGAAAAGATGCTTGGGCTGTTGCAGTCAAATGGAAGTTTTAGGGTAATGAGTACATAGTCATTATTGTATAGACTATAATAAAAGTTCAATTAATCAGCACCTCTCTAACTGGGAGCCACATATAAAAATACATTGTATATACGTGTGTGTAAATATATATATTTTAACAGATTTGTGATTTTATTAGTGTGGAAACTTTTTATTAAGAACTTGCTCTATTAATATACATTATTAACCTTCTCTGAAAGAAGTCTTTAAGAGTTGGCTTAGGTCGCTTAGGTCACTGAGAAGTTAAGTAACTTGCTCAGGTCATGAAAATTGTGTGTGTGTGAGAGAGACAGAGAGAAAGAGAGAGAGAAAGAGAGACAGAGACAGAGACAGAGACAGAGAGACAGAGAGAGAAAGAGAGAAGTTGGATTTGAATTTAGTTCTTCCAAGGTGAATTTTTTTAATCTACTATGCATATTTTTTAAAATAAAGTTTTTAAATTTGTGTTTTAAAAATAATTTAAGTGATTATGAATCTTATAGGTACCTAATGTTTTCCCATTATTTTTTCCAGTTATACCCAAACAGATGAATTAAAATGAATGAATCACATAAAATGACTTAATCCATAATGACTACCATATTGAACATACAGTTTTTTTTTTCCTAAAGAAAAGAGGGTCATAAATTTACTCATTTCTTCCTTTGGACAAAGATTAGTACTAATAATTATCTAATATCCTGCTTTGCTTTAATCTCCTTTAAATTTACATCACTGGAGACATTGTTTTCATTGTTTGTCTCTTCCATTTTATTCAACATGTCTATATATATATTTTTTAGATTTTATTTCTACAAATTTTATTTTTCTAAATTGCTCATGTGTCATTTCTTTTTTTTTTTAAACCCCTTAACTTCTGTCTTGCGGTCAATACTGTCTGTATATTGGCCTCAAGGCAGATTTGCAGTAAGGGCTAGGCAATGGGGATCAAGTGACTTGCCCAGGGTCACACAGATGGGAAGTGTCTGAGGCCAAATTTGAACCTAGGATGTCCTGTCTCTAGGCCTGACTCTCAATCCACTGAGCTACCCAGCTGCCCCCTCATGTGTCATTTCTAACAATACATTGATTTGATTTTTTAATAAAAGTTTTTCATGTTAAAACATTTATAATCTATCACTTTTACTGCTCCTAAACACTTGAGGTAGATAAATAGAGTGCAGTGAATAGAGAAATGGGTCTTGAATCATGGAAATCTGAGTTCAAATGCAGTCTCAGACACTTACTAGCTTTGAGACCCTAGGGAAATCAATTAAGTTTTGTTGGCTTCACCTCATTTTCCACAACTATAAAATGATGATAATAATAAAATCTTCCTGACAGTATTGTTTATTGTGAGGATAAAATGAGATGATATTTGTGAAAAGTTCTTAGCACAGTACCTGTCATATTGTAGGCACCATATAAATGCCTTTTCCATTTCCTCCCTTGGATCAATCTAGCAAATTAAACAAATAAAATTAAATAAACAAAAAACAGACCAAAAGATAAAATCCACATTGTAATAGAGAGGGCAGGAAAAGGATAAGAGGGAACATATGATGTATCATAATCAAGTGATGGGAAAATATCTTCTGTAGACACTCAAAGAAAGAAGAAAATCTTCAGGAGAATGTTTGATAAGGCAAAGGGAAGAATGAAAAGGGAAGACAGAAGGCACAAAACATTATTTCAATTAAAAGAGAGAATACCAATGCTGATTACTCCTATGGGAGAAGAGAGCTATTCTTCTCTATGGGAGATGGAGAGTTTCCAGTTGGTATCATCTTCTGGAATTTGTTGTTTAGAAGTATGAATGGATGAAAGAGATACTACACAAGCAAAATCATTTAGGAATGATAACTGACTGGATATGGGTGGTGAGGGAGAGGGAAGATTGTAATGATTTTTAGGTTGAAACTATTCATATATGGAGCTTCTTTCAGATTTGCAAGGCAGCAACTTTAGATGAAGGCAGTAAAGGAAGTATAATGTTTCAGAAGTCCAGTTTCAGTCAGTTATACAAAAGTACTTTTCACCTGCTTCACCATCAAATTACCACTTTCTGTGTTATTTTATTTCTTTTTTTATGTAGTTTTATTTTATTTTTAGTTCTGATTTTTATCTTCCTGAAACTCTTACATTATCTATTGACAAGTCAATAAATATAAAATCCATTATCTATATATAATCATGAGGCAATTTTCTTTATTTTTATGTTCTTTAAAAAGCACAGACAAAAAGAAAGGAGAAGCCTACAGTTCTCTTTTTCATTGTCTCTTTTGGTACTATGGTTGCTCATTGTCTTGACCAGTTACTAAGTATTTCAGTTGATTATCTTTGCACAATTAATGTGCATGGCAGGAGGACTGGCATAGTAATAGAAACTGTAAAAATAAATCTATATTTCTTTGGTGTTCTCAATTTTGTTGGTTTATACTCTGTGTATAGTAGATTCTAATAATACATATTATTTTTCTGTTTTTTGTATTTATACCTTATTCATTTTTCATTTTATTTTCCTCATCTCTTCAAAAATAAGATTACTTAATTTGTTAGTTATTTCAAAGAACTGATTATTTTATTTAGTATTTTTTAATTGAGCTATTCTCTAATTTAAAGCTTTCATTTTTATCAATATTTGTTTTTTCCTCATAATTAAACATTTTAAATGCATATTTAGCTCATTCACACTATTAATACATTTATAATTTATGTTTTTAGAAATATATATTTTTCCTCTGAACTACTTTAAATGTGCCACAGACATTTAGCATGTTGTCTCCTTTGTTT
The DNA here is from genome assembly GCF_027887165.1 of Monodelphis domestica. Classification (NCBI taxonomy): domain Eukaryota; kingdom Metazoa; phylum Chordata; class Mammalia; order Didelphimorphia; family Didelphidae; genus Monodelphis; species Monodelphis domestica. Next base: position 390,876,722 of record NC_077229.1, read on the forward strand.
TATTATCTTTTGGATAGCTTTTAATTACTTATATTGTTTATTCTTTGATCTACATTTCTATGTATTTTTTCCTTCTAGGATGTCATTAATTTGTCCCCATTTATATAGGTGGCACTTTCATTATCTCATTTTATTGTACAATGATTTATAAGTTTTGTGCAATATTTTCTAAAATTTCCTAAAGTTTATTCCGCTGTTTTCCCTTTGGTTTATTTTTCTGTTTGATCTGCTTAACTCTGAGAAAGGAACATTCTTGTCCCCATTTATTATAACAATATCATCTCTGGTAGACTGTGAACTACTTGAGTACAAAGACGATTTTTTTGTTTTCTTTTTATTTCCACTAATTAGAGCAGTTCTTGGCACATAGTAAAGTTTAATAAAACTGTTGTTTGATTGATTTGCTGGTCATTTTGTAAACACGATGTCATTTATATGCTATACAGTAAATAGTTCTATTAGCTGTCTTTCATCTTTCCTTTTACATGTATTATGTAATTCCTAAATCTTTGTTTACATGATGAAGGCTATTTTTAAAGCATAGTTTCATCTCTAACTTTTATAGATTCATTTCATGCATAGTAACTTTTTTCCCCTCAGGCTTCTATCTTGATAACTTGTGTTTATTTCCTTTTTAGTTAGTTTTTTGAGGGTAAAATATTGTGACATTTTGTTTTCTTATACATTCTTTCATTTTCAAGTGTTGTTAATTCTATTCACATGTAAAGTTATGATTGTTTTTCTCTAGGGAAAATCTTTCAATTAATGTTTTCTCAGCTACTCGAGAGTAAAAAATAGTGAGGATGATTATAAAAGACAGCTAAGTATGTGATGGTAAGAAGGTTGAATAATTGTTTCCTTTAATATTTCTCCACTGAAAATATGTTCTAGTTTTAAAGAAACTAAAGTTGAATACAAAAAGAAAGAAGATAAAAACACTGTACGAGGTAAAACTCCATGAGATAACATCAGAAACTTTAGTTTTCAGAGCTCTCATTCAGTATCCCCCGTCCTTATCTTGCCCATTATACCAGGCTTAGTCCCCAAAAGCACAAAAAAGTGGGCAACCCCACTTAGTTTCCTCACATTAGTGACTTAACATGAACACCTTTACTCCATAATTAGCGTCAAAAATTAATACATGCCAATATAAGAGAGTAATTGGACGAGTTGAGATGGATTCTATAGGAAGTTCAGAAGATACTGCTGAGCATGTTATAGAGTTAGAGGGAGGGAAAATTTTTCCCACTTAAAGGAAAGTGGACTAGAAACTGGGCTGATAGTATCAAATACAAATTTATAGTCGACAGAGTCAGCAATGCTACATGATTTCCCCTTGTTATTTTAAGTAGTACATGAGTAGGAACAAATGAGGTAGATGATGACAGTAATTGATAGTTGGGGCCTGATGAAGAATCAATGAGAATAAAATAGGGAAACAAGAAATTCAGTTTCAGGTACAATATACAAATGAACTTGTTCACAAAATGGTAAAGGCTGGAAAGGAATGGTAGTAAAAGCTGAGTAGAATATACTGAAGAATGGAGAGTTTAAAGGTCACAATGAGGAAAAAGAGTGATTTGGGGAGGAATACAGAAAAGGGAAACATGCAAAGATTAAAAAATGTTCAGATCAATGGAATTCAGATTTAAGCATGGAAGTGTAAAATTTGTGGCTTCTGGCAACATCAAGAGTATGAATGCCCTACCTTTGTAGTTGAGGTGGAGCAGAGAAGAAGGTTATGGGAATTAAATAGATTGACCAAGTGGGAATTAAGGGTACTTGAGGGAACATAAACATGTATGTTGAAGTCGCCTAGAATGAAAGAGGGAGGTAATAAATTATGTCAGGCACTGGACTCATAGAGAAAGGAGGGAGAAGTATAAGGAAAAAAAAATAATGTGAATTGTATCTGGTTTGGGTCATAAATTTAAATCAAATGAATCTTAAAATAGGAGAGGTTGCTGAGTGATGGAAGTACAGTGTAAGTTCTCAAGTGACAAAGAAAAATAAGAAACATTTGAACTCTTTTATTTTAACAAATTAAGTATGAATGAAAGTAGAAATAATATGAGAAAACATAGCCAGTAATCTACTGTCATTAGAAGGCCACCACAAGATAGAAGAGAAAGGAAGAGACTTAAAATGAAATAAAAAACTTTAACTATGCAACAGGTGTTGTAGTGAGCATATATGAAGAATTGAACTGAACTAGACATAGAAATATCAGACGTAAAGTTGAGGAACATGGAAATGAGGGAGGGCAAGCTCAGTTTGAGGGAGCAGAATTGCGTTTTAGCAGTTGTTTCAGCTATTCAGTTTCATGTTTGTGGGGAGAGAAGGAGGGATTGAAATATGTCAACCATTGGGGAATGAGTGCAGAAAGAGTATCAGTAAAGTTTACTGATTTTAGCAAGTAATTAGAAGGTTCAAATTAAGGTTTGGTTTTGTTATAATGCTCACCTTTTCTTCATATTTCTTCTGGATTATCATTCGTCCTCCACCTTACAATTTCCTCCCTTCTTTATTTTGACCTCTTGGTAAACCAGTTAAACTCTACATTGTCTTCTACTCTAAAATTCCTAGTGTCCTTGCTTTCTTATTGTTCATGTCTTGCCATATCCCAACCCTCAATTAATACCAGAATCCATCTCATTTTTTCTGTTTCATGTGCTACTGTACAGATATAGGGAAAATTGCAAAACTGCTTTTCTTCGGGTCTATTACATTTTATTTTTATCATGTGATTTCAATTGGGTCCTCTTTGAAGCAAGGATTATTTTGCCTTTTCTTAATCATTTGTCTATCTCAGTCTCCATAGTAAATATTTTAAATCTTTGTATTTCCCCTCAAGCCTCTTGTGAACTTCATTTTTCCTCTCTTGACTTTATATCAAATGGCTTAATTTCTTTCCCTGCCATTTCTTCCTTAACTCCAGTAATCAAGTGAAAGGGCATCCTTTCACCTTAGCAAAGTTAATCATTGTATAGTCACATTTAAACTCATTCTTTTCCATGTTATCCAGCATATTAATTTTACTATTATCTCCACTGTTCCTAATCATCAGTCACTTTTCAACTGACACCATTCTTGCTAACTATAAATATGTCTATATCTTTCCCATTCTTAAAAATCCTTTACTTGATCTGTCAGTTCTCTCTAGCTATCATCCTTTAATCTTTCTACGCCTTTATAACTAAACTCTTGGTGAAAGCTAAATATGCTAGAGACCTCCATTTTTTTCCTTTTAAATTCCTCAATTTGGCTTTTCATCTTATGATTCAAATGAAATTTCATACTCCAAAGATACCAATGTTTCTTAATTGACATATCAAAAGTCCTTAATTTCTATCCTTTTTTACCTCTCCTCCACATTTAAAAATGATGAACACCTGCTCTTGGATGCTCTCTCTTCTCTGAGTTTTTGTGATAATATAAAAACTATGAAAAAGAATGATCTAAAAACTCAATCATAGTGTTATGGTTATTAACCTAGAGCCAGACATCCTGGATAATGCAGTAAAATGGGCCTTATGAAGTATTACTAACAATAAGACTAGCGAAGTTGACAGAATTCCATCAGATCTATATAAAATACAAAAACACGATGTTGTAAAATTGCTGCACTCAATATGAGAGCAAATTTGGAAAACTAGACAGGAGTTGCTGGGTTGGAAGAGATCAATTTACATTCCAAGCCTATTAAGGGTCATTGACAAACAATTGCACTCATTTCTCACATCAGCAAGATTATGTTTAAGATTATTCAAGTTATCCTTAAACAATATGGTAACCAAGAATCACCAGAAAATCAGGCCAGTTTTCTTTCTTCCTTTTTTTTTTTTAAATCCTTACCTTCTGTCTTGGAATCAATACTGTGTATTGGCTCTAATGCAGAAGAGTGGTAAGGGCTAGGCAATGGGGGTCAAGTAACTTGCCCAGGGTCACACAGCTAGGAAGTAGCTGAGGCCAGATTTGAACCTAGGACCTCCTGTCTCTAGGCCTGGTTCTCAATCCACTGAGCTACCCAGCTGCCCCCTTCTTTCTTCCTTTTTTTAAAAGATAGTTTTAATTTTTTTTCAGAGATTTACTTGTTCATATTCTTTGACAGTTTATCAATTGGAAAGTGCTTTATATTCTTATACATTTAATTCAGTCATCTATATATTTGAGAGATTTAAACTCTTATGAGAGTGATATATTATGAAGACATTTCCCAGTTTATTCTTTGCCTTTTAATCTTGGTTATACTGATTTTGTTTGTGCACAATGTTTTTAATTCCATGTATTCAAAGTTATCTATTTTAAATCTCATAATGTTTTTTGTGTCTTTTTTCTAAATTCTTCGATATCAATAGATCTGGCAGGTAAGTGATTTTGTGCTCCCCTAATCTCTTTATTTTTAAGTCATGTATCCATTTTCACTTTAGTTTGGTATATGGTGTGTGGTGTTGGTCTATATCACATTGTTCTCCAATTTCTCTAGCAGTTTTTGTCTCCTTATAAGGAGTTCTCCGTATAAAAGCTTGGATGCCTGGGTTTGTCCAAACATTAGGTTACTTTGGTAATTTTCTATATTACTGAATGCCTAATCTATTCTATAGGTCCTCCACTCTATTTCTTAGCCAGTAACTGATTGATTCTATGGTTACTGCTTTATTTTTTATTATACTTATATACTTTATACTGCTTTATAATATATTTTGAGATCTGGTAAAACAAAGCCATTTTCCTTCAATACAATTTTCATTAATTCCCTTGATATTCTAGCACTTTTGTTCTTCCAGATTAATTTTGTTATTATTTTTATAGATACATGAAATAATTTTGAGGTCATTTGATTGGTATGGCACTGAAAATGTAAATTAAATTAGGAAGAATTATCATTTTTTATATTGGATAATATAATAAAAATTGTATTATATTATCTAGAGTAAATTCTGGTCAGGGGTAAGATGAGCAAAAGAAATTACTATTACATAATGTCAAGAATGAAGCCAAAGGACTTCCAGTCAAGATGGCGGCTTAGAATCAGCAAAAGTTCAGACCTCGGAAACCGTTCCTTACTGATCGCAAATTGAGTGCTCCTAGGACACTGAAATTCAAGCTGAACAACAGGACAGACCCGGGGAACCCTCCTCCTGGACCTGGATCAAAAGGTATGGCCCCCCAAAAGCCAGAACCCTAGATCACTCCCCCAACCAAGAGTACTGAGCCCACAGCAGCAGCGGGAACCTCAGGGCCTGCAAAAGGGCATCAGGGCTGGCTATTCTGAAGGACTCACCTTGAAAGCAACCTGAGCAAGTCTCCAGGGCACCCAACACAGATGGCAGGGAAGCATAGAGAGAAGGGGGAAGCCTGTAGCCCCCTGGCTGGGTCCTTCCATCTGAGTCTCAAGGGAGGTCCCAGCTTTAGGGCACCAGCTGAAAACAATCCCATCAGGAGCCCTCAGAGCTACTGAAAGGACAGAAACCTCAGGGCCAGCAAAGGGCTTACTCCGAAGGGCTTACCTTGAAAGCAACCTGGGCCAGTCTCTGAGCATTTAACACAAATTGTGGAGGAGGAGGTTTTTTGCTTCAGGGCTCATTCAGTTCAAACCAGCTGAACCTAATCCCATCAGGAGCCCTCAGAGCCCAGGGAGGCCACGACCCCTCCCCCTTTAGAGAGCAAGGTCTTCTGAAAAAACAGAAACCTAGAGGTGGAGTCAAGATGGCAGCCTAGAAGGAGCATAGATGTGGCAGCCTGGCCAGAGCTTTGGAGATCCTCCATATTTGCTCCAGCCATCCAGGAAGTTTAAAACTCAGAGTAAACCCAGCCCAACCAAGCTGAACTTAACCCCATCAAAAGTCTCCAGAACGCAGGGAAGCCCAGGCTCCCCACCCATCCTCATTGACTGCTGGACTTTAAGCCAATCAAAAGCCTCCAGAGGACAGGGAAGTTCAAACCCCCAACAACCCTTACCCAGAGACTACACCAAGAGATCTTCTGTTAAAGCTCCAAGAGGGGAGACTGATAGAAGTCCCAAAAAAACAAAAAATTGAGCGGAACAAGAGAACAGACAAATACGGGGAGTAAAGAAGGGGTGAATTTGAGCAAACAACAGAAAAAGAAGAAAGAAACTACAATAGACAGCTACTACTCAGCAAATGGAACAGAGGGGGAGAGATCAGCAAACAATAAACCAGAAATCCCAGCAAATTGGATATGGGCTGTGGAAGAACTAAAAACACAACTAAGAGAGGGTGAAGACAATTAGGAAAAGAACTTAAAAATTAAAATGAGTCATCTGGAAACAGAGGCACTTGAAATAAAAAGAGAAAATAGTGTCTTGAAAGCCAAAATCAGCCAGCTGGAAAATGAGGCAAAGGAGATGAAAGATGAGGCAAAGGAGATGAAAGACAAAGTAAAGAGGATGAAAGATGATCTTCAAAGAAAATCAGACCAGAAGGAAAAGGCCAGAGATGAAATCCAATCTTTAAGAACCAGAATAAAACAACTAGAATCAAGTGACCTCACAAGGCAGCAGGACACTATAAAACAAAACAAAAAGAATGAAAAAAATTGAGGAAAATGTGAAGCATCTCATTCACAAAACAGATGGTTTAGAAAATCATTCAAGAAGAGACAATTTAAGAATAATAGGACAACCAGAAGACCACGTCAAAAGAGAAAGCCTAGACATAATACTAGAGAAAATTATCCAGGAAAACTGTCCCGAGATCCTAGAACAAGAGGGGAAAGTGGAGATTGAAAGAATCCACAGATCACCCCCTGTATTTAATCCCCAACTGACAACACCAAGAAATGTTATATCTAAATTCAAAAACAATCAGATGAAGAAAAGATATTACAAGCTGCCAAGAAGAAGCCATTCAGATACCATGGAAACACGGTGAGGTTAACACAGGATCTGGCTGCATCCACACTGAAGGACCGAAAGGCATGGAATATGATATTCCAGAAAGCAAGGGAACTAGGTCTACAACCAAGAATAAAATACCCATCAAAAAGGACTATATTCTTTCAGGGGAAAGTATGGTCATTCAACACAACAGACAAGTTCCAACCATTCATAAATAAAAGACTAGACCTGAACAGAAAATTTGATGTCCAACCACAGAACTCAAGAGAATCATCAAAAGGTAATTAAAAAAGAGGGGGAAAAACAAACAAAACAACAAAATTTTTTTAAGAGACTCAATAAGTTAAAATGATATGTATCCCTATAAGAAAAGAGGTCATTGGTAACTCTTAAAAACTGTTAAGATGGCGGCTTAGAGAAAGCTGAAGTTCAGATCTCCGGAAAACCCTTCCCGACCGATCTCAAACTAGAAGCTCCTAAGGCGCCGAAATTCAAAACGATCAACAGCACAGACCCTGGGAACCCTCCTCCTGGACCTGGACCCGGTTCAAAAGGTACGGCTCCCCTTAAAAGCCAGAACCCGAGATCCCTCGGACCTCAGGGGTAGGAGCGCAGAGTCCAAGAATCCCGGAAGCGGCAGCCGCGCCGGGCTCAGAGAGCAGGGTCTGAGGAACAACAACCCTCAGGACCTTCTACCCGAGTCCCGGTGAAAGTTACTGCCTGGGGCTTCCGCTGCAGAGAGCTGGTCGGTCCGGGTGAAAGTTACTGCCTGGGGCCTCCGCTGCAAAGAGCTGGTCGGTCCGGGTGAAAGTTACTGCCTGGGGCCTCCGCTGCAGAGAGCTGGTCAAAACAACAGCAACCCTCAGGGCGGGCAAGACAGCCTCACGGGCTGGATCCTGCTATCCAAGTCTCAGTGAAAGTCTGTGCTCTCGGAGCTTGGGGAAGCGGCAGCCCATCCCCCCGCAGGCCGACGAAACAGCCTCACGGCCAGGGATTCTGAAGGCAACTTCCGGAAATCGAGCCAGGGGGAGAGTGTGGCCTCGTGGTCCGACCCTTCCATTCCAGTTCCAGTGAGGCATATTCAGTTTAACCCAGGGAACGCTCATAGAACCAACATCTGCCCAGGACTAAAGCCTCTGATCACCAGACAAAGACAAGAAAAGCCAATCCTCCACGTTCAGAGATGACAAACTCCACAGAAGCACAGAAGCCCCAAAATACCAAGAAAAATAAGAAGAAAGGGGCGACTCTGGACACATTCTATGGAGCCAAAATACAAAATACAGAGCAGATAGAAGAAGATATACAAGAAAATTCTCCAAAATCTTCCAAAGGAAATAGAAACTCTCCACAAACCCATGAAGAATTTGAATCAGAAAGGACCAAAAAGATGGAAGCCCTCTGGGAGGAAAAGTGGGAAATGATGCAAAAGAAATTCACGCATCTACAAAACCAGTTTGACCAAACTGTAAAAGAAAACCAGGCTTTAAAGCAAGAACTAATAAAGCAAAGCCAAAACACCAAGAAATTAGAAGAGAACATAAAATATCTCACCGACAAGGTGATAGATCTGGAAAACAGGGGGAGAAGAGAAAATTTAAGAATAATTGGACTCCCAGAAAAGCCAGAAATAAACACCAAACTGGACATGGTGATACAAGATATAATCAAAGAAAATTGCCCAGAGATTCTAGAACAAGGGGGCAATACAGCCACTGACAGAGCTCACAGAACACCTTCTACACTAAACCCCCAAAAGACAACTCCCAGGAATGTAATTGCCAAATTCCAAAGCTATCAAACAAAAGAAAAAATCCTACAGGAAGCCAGAAAAAGACAATTTAGATATAAAGGAATGCCAATCAGGGTCACACAAGACCTTGCAAGTTCTACGCTGAATGATCGTAACGCATGGAACATGATCTTCAGAAAGGCAAGAGAGCTGGGTCTCCAACCAAGAATCAGCTACCCAGCAAAACTGACTATATACTTCCAAGGGAAAGTATGGGCATTCAACAAAATAGAAGACTTCCAACTTTTTGCAAAGAAAAGACCAGAGCTCTGTGGAAAGTTTGATACCGAAAATCAAAGAGCAAGGAATACCTGAAAAGGTAAATATTAAGGAAAGGGGAAAAATGTTATCTTCTTTTACTCAAACTCTCTTCTATAAGGACTACATTTATATCAACCTATGTATACTAATATGTGGGGAAAATGTAATGTATAAATAGGGGGTAAAGAAAGACCAAATAGAATAATGGTTCTCACACAAAGATTCACAGGGGAAAGGGAGGGGAAGAAAACTCCTATAAGAAGGAGAGGAAGAGAGGGGGGGGGGGTTACTTAAACCTCAATCTCAGGGAAATCAACTCTGAGAGGGAAAAACATCCAGATCCATTGGGATCTTGAATTCTATCTTACCCAACAAGGGTAAGGAGAAGGGAAAACCAAGGGGGGGAGGGGGAGAGGGAGAACAAAAAGGGAGGGAAAGAGAGGGGGGAGGGGGAGGGAACAAAAAGGGAGGGACTAAAAAGGGAAACATCAAGGGAGGGGACAAGGGGGACTGATTCAAAGTAAATCACTGGACTAAAAGGTAGAGCCGAAGAAGAAAAGGTTAGAATTAGGGAAGGCAATCAAAATGCCAGGGAGTCCACAAATGACAATCATAACTTTGAACGTGAATGGGATGAACTCACCCATAAAACGTAGACGAATAGCAGAATGGATTAGAATCCAAAACCCTACCATATGTTGTCTTCAAGAAACACACATGAAGCGGGTTGACACCCACAAGGTCAGAATTAAAGGATGGAGTAAGACCTTCTGGGCCTCAACTGATAGAAAGAAGGCAGGAGTGGTAATCATGATATCTGATAAAGCCAATGCAAAAATAGACCTGATCAAAAAGGATAGGGAAGGTAATTATATTTTGTTAAAAGGGACTCTAGACAATGAGGAAATATCATTAATCAACATGTATGCACCAAATAATATAGCACCCAAATTTCTAATGGAGAAACTAGGAGAATTGAAGGAAGAAATAGACAATAAAATCATACTAGTGGGAGACTTAAACCAACCATTATCAAATTTAGATAAATCAAATCAAAAAATAAATAAGAAAGAGGTAAAAGAAGTGAATGAAATCTTAGAAAAATTAGAATTAATAGACATATGGAGAAAAATAAATAGGGATAAAAAGGAATACACCTTCTTCTCAGCACCACATGGCACATTCACAAAAATTGACCATACATTAGGTCACAGAAACATAGCACACAAATGCAAAAAAGCAGAAATAATGAATGCAGCCTTCTCAGATCACAAGGCAATAAAAATAATGATTAGTAATGGTACATGGAAAACCAAATCTAAAACCAATTGGAAATTAAACAATATGATACTCCAAAACCGTTTAGCTAAAGAAGAAATCATAGAAACAATTAATAATTTCATCAAGGAAAATGACAATGGCAAAACATCCTTTCAAACCTTTTGGGATGCAGCCAAAGCGGTAATCAGAGGCAAATTCATATCCCTGAAAGCTCATATTAACAAACAAGGGAGAGCAGAGATCAATCAATTGGAAATGCAATTGAAAAAACTCGAAAGCGATCAAATTAAAAACCCCCAGCAGAAAACCAAATTAGAAATCCTAAAAATTAAGGGAGAAATTAATAAAATCGAAAGTGATAGAACTATTGATTTAATAAATAAGACAAGAAGCTGGTACTTTGAAAAAACAAACAAAATAGACAAAGTACTGGTCAATCTAATTAAAAAAAGGAAGGAAGAAAAGCAAATTCACAGCATTAAAGATGAAAAGGGGGACAGCACCTCCAATGAGGAGGAAATTAAGGCAATCATTAGAAATTACTTTGCCCAATTATATGGCAATAAATACACCAATTTAGGAGAAATGGATGAATATATACAAAAATACAAACTGCCTAGACTAACAGAAGAGGAAATAGAATTCTTAAATAATCCCATATCAGAAATTGAAATCCATCAAGCCATCAAAGAACTTCCTAAGAAAAAATCCCCAGGGCCTGATGGATTCACCTGTGAATTCTATCAAACATTCAGAGAACAGTTAACCCCAATACTATACAAACTATTTGACATAGTAAGCAAAGAGGGAGTTCTACCAAACTCCTTTTACGACACAAACATGGTACTGATTCCAAAACCAGGCAGGTCAAAAACAGAGAAAGAAAACTATAGACCAATCTCCCTAATGAATATAGATGCAAAAATTTTAAATAGGATACTAGCAAAAAGACTTCAGCAAGTGATCAGAAGGATCATTCACCATGATCAAGTAGGATTCATACCAGGGATGCAGGGCTGGTTCAACATTAGGAAAACCATCCACATAATTGACCACATCAACAAGCAAACTAGCAAGAACCACATGATTATCTCAATAGATGCAGAAAAAGCCTTTGATAAAATACAACACCCATTCCTATTAAAAACACTAGAAAGCATAGGAATAGAAGGGTCATTCCTAAAAATAATAAACAGTATATATCTAAAACCAACAGCTAATATCATCTGCAATGGGGATAAACTAGATGCATTCCCAATAAGATCAGGAGTGAAACAAGGATGCCCATTATCACCTCTACTATTTGACATTGTACTAGAAACACTAGCAGTAGCAATTAGAGAAGATAAAGAAATTGAAGGCATCAGAATAGGCAAGGAGGAGACCAAGTTATCACTCTTTGCGGATGACATGATGGTCTACTTAAAGAATCCTAGAGATTCAACCAAAAAGCTAATTGAAATAATCAACAACTTTAGCAAAGTTGCAGGATACAAAATAAACCCACATAAATCATCAGCTTTTCTATATATCTCCAACACAGCTCAGCAGCAAGAACTAGAAAGAGAAATCCCATTCAAAATCACCTTAGACAAAATAAAATACCTAGGAATCTATCTCCCAAGACAAACACAGGAAGTATATGAACACAACTACAAAACACTCGCCACACAACTAAAACTAGACTTGAACAATTGGAAAAACATTAACTGCTCATGGATAGGACGAGCCAATATAATGAAAATGACCATCCTACCCAAACTTATTTATCTATTTAGTGCCATACCCATTGAACTACCAAAATACTTCTTCACTGATTTAGAAAAAACCATAACAAAGTTCATTTGGAAGAACAAAAGATCAAGGATATCCAGGGAAATAATGAAAAAAAAACACATATGATGGGGGCCTTGCAGTCCCAGACCTCAAACTATATTACAAAGCAGCAGTCATCAAAACAATTTGGTACTGGCTAAGAAACAGAAAGGAAGATCAGTGGAATAGACTGGGGGAAAACGACCTCAGCAAGACAGTATACGATAAACCCAAAGATCCCAGCTTTTGGGACAAAAATCCACTATTCGATAAAAACTGCTGGGAAAATTGGAAGACAGTGTGGGAGAGACTAGGAATAGATCAACACCTCACACCCTACACCAAGATAAATTCAAAATGGGTGAGTGACTTAAACATAAAGAAGGAAACCATAAGTAAATTGGGTAAACACAGAATAGTATACATGTCAGACCTTTGGGAGGGGAAAGGCTTTAAAACCAAGCAAGATATAGAAAGAATCACAAAATGTAAAATAAATAATTTTGACTACATCAAACTAAAAAGCTTTTGTACAAACAAAACCAATATAACTAAAATCAGAAGGGAAACAACAAATTGGGAAAAAATCTTCATAGAAACCTCTGACAAAGGTTTAATTACTCATATTTATAATGAGCTAAATCAATTGTACAAAAAATCAAGCCATTCTCCAATTGATAAATGGGCAAGGGAAATGGATAGGCAGTTCTCAGCCAAAGAAATTAAAACTATTAACAAGCACATGAAGAAGTGTTCTACATCTCTTATAATCAGAGAGATGCAAATCAAAACAACTCTGAGGTATCACCTCACACCTAGCAGATTGGCTAACATAACAGCAAAGGAAAGTAATGAATGCTGGAGGGGATGTGGCAAAGTAGGGACATTAATTCATTGCTGGTGGAGTTGTGAACTGATCCAACCATTCTGGAGGGCAATTTGGAACTATGCCCAAAGGGCGACAAAAGAATATCTACCCTTTGACCCAGCCATAGCACTGCTGGGTCTGTACCCCAAAGAGATAATGGACACAAAGACTTGTACAAAAATATTCATAGCTGCGCTCTTTGTGGTGGCCCAAAACTGGAAAACGAGGGGATGCCCATCAATTGGGGAATGGCTGAACAAACTGTGGTATATGTTGGTGATGGAATACTATTGTGCTCAAAGGAATAATAAAGTGGAGAAGTTCCATGGAGACTGGAACAACCTCCAGGAAGTGATGCAGAGCGAGAGGAGCAGAACCAGGAGAACATTGTACACAGAGACTAATACACTGTGGTATAATCGAACGTAATGGACTTCTCCATTAGGGGCGGTGTAATGTCCCTGAACAACTTTCAGGGATCCAGGAGAAAAAAAACACCATTCATAAGCAAAGGATAAACTATGGGAGTGGAAACACCGAGAAAAAGCAACTGCCTGAATACAGAGGTTGAGGGGACATGACAGAGGATAGACTTTAAATGAACACTCTAATGCAAATACTATCAACAAAGCAATGGGTTCAAATCAAGAAAACATCTAATGCCCAGTGGACTTACGCGTCGGCTATGGGGGGTGGGGGGGAGGAAAAGAAAATGATCTATGTCTTTAACGAATAATGCTTGGAAATGATCAAATAAAATATATTTTAAAAAAAAAAAAAACCTGTTGTTATCACCTGAGCAGCTAGAAGAACTACACTCAGAGAGAACAGTGACAAACTCTTTAGGATGAAAGGACAAGACATAAACAGGTATATAGATATATGCATTCATAAATACACATACATGTATATGTATATATATATATATATATATATATATATACATGACTAATGCTAAAAAAGAGGCTATGACTAAAAGAAATGGGAAAAGAAACAAATGGGGGTAAATTTATATGTCACAAAGAAGCTCATGGTGGGAGGGGGGAGAACATCGATACACTGGAAGGGTAAAGAGGTTGGAGATAGGAAATACTCAACTCTCACATACTTTGAAACTGACCCAAAGAGGGAAGAACAATCCAATCCATTGGGGAAGAGAATAGATTTGCACCCTATAGGGGAGTAGAAGGGTAAAAAACAGACTGGTGGGGAGGGAAGCAGTACAAGGGAGGGAGATGGTTGGGGGGAATTTTAAAAAGGCGACAGGGAAAAATAAGGGAGGGAATAAGAAGGGAGGGGGGTATAAAGGGAAGTAAAATAAGGGGGGGAACTAGGGGGACTGACTATAAACAAACATTGATGTAGAAGGAAATAGTGAAAGAAGAAAAGGCAGGACCAGGAGTAGAAATCAAAATGCTTGGAAATACACAGCTATGAATCATAACTCTGAATGTGAATGGAATGAAGTCACCTATAAAACGCAAGCTAATAGCAGAGTAGATTAGAATCCAAAACCCTACCATATGCTGTCTGCAAGAAACACACATGAGGAAGGTAGATGTGCATAGGGTGAAAGTAAGAGGATGGAGCCAAATCTATTGGGCATCAAATGATAAAAAGAAGGCAGGAGTAGCAATCATGATATCAGACAAAGCCAAAGTAAAAATAAATCTAGTTAAAAGAGATAGGGAAGGTAATTACATCCTGATAGAAGGCAGTATAGACAACAAGAAAATATCTGTATACGTATGCACCAAATGACAGAGCATCCAAATTTTTAAAGGAGAAACTAGAGGAGCTCAAGGATGAAATAGATAGAAAAACTATACTAGTGGGAGATCTGAACCTTCCCCTATCCGACCTAGATGAATCAAATAAAAAAATAAATAAGAAAGAGGTGAGAGAAGCAAATGAAATCTTAGAAAATTTAGAGTTAGTAGACATATGGAGAAAAATAAATAGGGACAAAAAGGAATATACCTTCTTTTCTGCAGTACATGGTACATTCACAAAAATTGACCATGTACAAGGGCACAAAATCATTGCAAAGAAGTGCAAAAGGGCAGAAATAATAAATGCAACCTTCTCAGACCACAATGCAATAAAAATAATAATTAGTAAGGGTACATGGATAGATAAATCAAACATTAATTGGAAATTAAACAATATGATTCTCCAAAACCAGCTAGTTAAAGAACAAATCGTAGAAACAATTAATAACTTCATTGAAGAAAATGACAATGGTGAGACATCCTTTCAAAACCTATGGGATGCATCCAAAGCAGTACTCAATGGGAAATTTATATCCTTGAGTTCATATATAAACAAATTAAGAAGGGCAGAGGTCAATGAATTGGCCATGCAAATTAAAAAACTAGAAAGTGAACAAATTAAAAACCCTCAGATGAAGACTAAATTAGAGATCCTAAAAATCAAAGGAGAAATTAATAAAATTGAAAGTCAAAGAACTATTGATTTAATAAATAAGACTAGAAGCTGGTACTTTGAAAAAACAAATAAAATTGACAAAGTACTAGTCAGTCTAATTAAAAAAGGAAAGATAAAAACCAAATTGACAGTATCCTAGATGAAAAGGGAGACCTCACCTCTAATGAAGAGGAAATCAAGGCAATCATTAAAAACTACTATGGCCCATTATTTGGCAAAAATATGGCAATCTAAGTGATATGTATGAATACTTACAAAAATATAAATTGCCTAGACTAAAAGAAGAAGAAATAAATTACCTAAACAGCCCCATATCAGAAAAAGAAATTGAACAAGCCATCAATGAACTCCCTAAGAAAAAATCCCCAGGTCCAGAAGGATTCACAAATGAATTCTGTCAAACGTGCAAAGGACAGCTAACCCCAATACTATACAAACTATTTGACAGAATAATCCAAGAAGGGATTCTACCAAATTCTTTTTACGACACAAACATGGTACTGATCCCAAAGCCAGGCAGGTTAAAAACAGAGAAAGAAAAAAAAAGAAAGAAAAAAAAGAAAGGCCAATCTCCCTAATGAATATAGATGCAAAAATCTTAAATAGGATACTAGCTAAAAGACTCCAGCAAGTCATCACAAGGGTTATCCACTACGATCAGGTAGGATTCATACCAGGAATGCAAGGATGCTTCAATATTAGGAAAACCATACACATAATTGGCCATATAAACAAGCAAACTGACAAAAATCACATGATTATCTCAATAGATGCAGAAAAAGCCTTTGACAAAATTCAACACCCATGCCTATTGAAAACACTAGAAAGTATAGGAATAGAAGGGTGTTTCCTAAAATAATAAACAGTATATACCTAAAACCATCAGTAAACATCATCTGCAATGGGGAAAAACTCAAAGCCTTCTCAATAAGATAAGGAGTCAAACAAGGATGTCCATTATCACCTTTATTATTTAATATTGTACTAGAAACACTAGCAGTAGCAATTAGAGAAGAAAAAGAAATTGAAGGTATTAAAATTGGCAATGAGGAGACCAAGCTGTCACTCTTTGCAGATGATATGATGATTTACTTAAAGAATCCTAGGGAATCAACCAAAAAGCTAATAGAAATAATCAACAACTTTAGCAAAGTTGCAGGATAAAAAATAAACCCACATAAGTCATCATCATTTCTATATATCTCCAACCCTGTTCAGCAGCAAAAATTAGAAAGAGAAATTCCATTTAAAGTCACCCAAGGAGATATAAAACATTTAGGAATCTATCTGCTGAGACAAACACAGGAACTATATGAACACAACTACAAAACACTCTCCACACAATTAAAACTAGGTCTAAACAATTGGAAAAACATTGATTGCTCATGGGTGGGATGAGCTAACATAATAAAAATGACCATCCTACCCAAACTTATATATCTATTTAGTGCCATACCCATTGAACTACCAAAAAACTATTTTACTGAATTAGAGAAAACTATAACAAAGTTCATTTGGAAGAATAAAGGATCAAGGATATCCAGGGAAATAATGAAAAAAAAATACAAAGGAAGTTGACCTTGCAGTCCCAGATCTCAAACTATATTACAAAGCAGCAGTCATCAAAATAATTTGGTACTGGCTAAGAGACAGAAAGGAGGATCAGTGGAATAGACTTGGGGTGAATGACCTCAGTAAGACAGTCTTTGACAAACCCAAAGACCCCAGCTTTGGGGACAAAAATCCAGTATTTGATAAAAACTGCTGGGAAAATTGGAAGACAGTGTGGGAGAGATTAGGTTTGGATCAATACCTCATACCCTACACCAAGATAAACTCAGAATGGGCGAAAGACTTGAATATAAAGAAGGAAACTATAAGTAAATTAGGTGAACACAGAATAGTATTCATGTCAGAACTTTGGGAAGGAAAAGATTTTAAAACCAAGCAAGACTTAGAAAGAGTCACAAAATGCAAAAATAAATAATTTTGACTACATCAAATTAAAAAGTTTCTGTACAAACAAAACCAATGTAACTAAAATTGGAAGGAAAGCAACAAATTGGGAAACAATCTTCATAACAGAAACCTCTGAAAAAGGTCTAATTACTCAAATCTATAAAGAGCTAAACCAGTTGTACAAAAAAATCAAGCCATTCTATAATTGAAAAATGGGCAAGGGACATGAATAGGCAATTTTCAGTTAAAGAAATCAAGACTATTAATAAGCACATGAAAAAGTGTTCTGGATCTATTTTAATCAGAGAGATGCAAATCAAAACAACTCTGAGGTATCACCTCACACCTAGCAGATTGTTCAACATGACAGCAAAGGAAAGTGATGAATGCTGGAGGGGGTGTGGCAAAGTAGGGACATTAATGCATTGTTGGTGGAGTTGTGAAATGATCCAACCATTCTGGAGGGCAATTTGGAACTATGAACAAAGGGTCATAAAAGACTGTCTACCCTTTGATCCAGCCATAGCACTGCTGGGTTTGTACCCCAAAGAGATAATAAGTAAAAAGACTTGTGCAAGAATATTCATAGCTGCGCTCTTTGTGGTGGCCAAAAATTGGAAAATGAGGGGATGCCCATCAATTGGAGAATGGCTGAATAAATTGTGGTATATGTTGGTGATGGAATACTATTGTGCTCAAAGGAATAATAAAGTGGAGGAATTCCATGGAGACTGGAACAACCTCCAGGAATTGATGCAGAGTGAAAGGAGCAGAACCAGGAGGACATTGTACACAGAGACTGATACATTGTGGTACAAGAGAACATAATGGACTTCTCCAGTAATGGCTTTACAATGTCCCTGAACAACCTGCAGGGATCTAGGAGAAAAACAAACAAACAAAAAAACAAAAAAAACTATCCTCAAGCAGAGCACAAAGTGAGGGAGTAAAAACACCGAGGAAAAGCAACTGCTTGATTACAGAGGTTGAGGGGACAAGATGGAGGAGAGATGCTAAATGAACACCCTAATGCAAATACCAACAAAGAGGAAATGGGTTCAGAGCAAGGACACATGTGATACCCAGACAAATCGCCCTTCGGCTAGGGAACGGGTAGTGGGGGGTTGGGGGAAGGAAAAGAAAATTATATGTTTCCAATGAAGAATGTTTGAAAATGACCAAATAAAATAATGTTTTAAAAACTAAAAAAAAAAAAGCCAAGACTTTCAAAGGGTCTCTGGAATCTGAGACCAGTGCTCTTCCTACTCCACCTCACTGCCCCTTCTGTAAATGTTAGTACTGAAAGAATGAGCATCGTAAGATTTGCTGTATTAAATAACCATTAGCTTTTAAAATTCTGTGTCATTGTACAGGTGGTCTTTTCTCAGAAATCCTGATTTAAAAGCTGAAACATGGTAGGAGTTTGCTGGGCTAGACCACCCTCAAAATAAGGTGCAAAATACTGGATGATTTGCAAGAGGCATTAAATGCCAAAGACTGCCTTTCCTTTATGTTTTCATGCAGAGGTGACTTGAAAACATAGAGCAATGATACTACCCCATAGAACTAAAATACACACAAAACCCTTGAACCTTTGACCTTTAGGAAAGCTCTGAAAGAGCATTTTTCAAGAAATTCTCCTCTGCTTTGTTAGCGAGAACACATCAGGGAATGACATCATGCTCAATCTGAAACCCCATCCTGGCACCTTTTCTTCAGGCAGGATGGATCGCCTTTGCACAATAGCCATGTTCTCTGCTGGGTGCTCAGGCACAAAGGCCCTTGGCCCCTAGTCTCTTCATAAAAACTGTTCCTCGGGGAGCAATTGCTTCACTGCACACCCCTAGCATATAAATGAGAAACTGTAGTTTGTTCTGCCTTCTGAATGGGTCATAAAACTTGGTCAGTTAATTCTCTTTCAGCTTTCAAGTGCCTGTAACTTAATCGAGGCTAAAAGATTGGAATCACATGCTTACAAAGAAAATTGATCAGATCCTCTGTCACCATTGACAATTTGAAGACATATGATCCTTGCTCTAGAGTTTGGATGCCATGTTTACATTAACCTCTAGAGGGCAGCCTTGAGAGGTGAATGCTTTCAGGCAAAACTATTTAATCACTGGAGGAAGGAGCCCAATACAGAGAATTTTAGAGGAAGAAGCGACCTTAGAGATCACCCAGTTTAGCCTCATCCATTTATTGCTAGAGAAACAAGTGCAGAGATAAGAAGTGGCTCACCCCAAGGTCACACACAAGTATTTATTGACAGAACTAGCACTAGAGAGATCCCTGATTTTCTGTCCTTTGTTCCTTCCACTCCCCTCTGTCATGTTTCTGTCTTGCAAAATGGAATGCAACTGCAGTCATTTTGGAACAAACAGAAGCAGTGTGTGAGCCTACCTGGAAAACTCTCACTACATAGTTTTTTAATACTCATCTGTTCCATCCATGTCAGAGCCACCAAAACCGGGTCAAGAATCGTTTTAGTAAAGAGGGAAACTAATTAATAGAAAGTGATAAAGTACTTAGAGAACATATATTCTCTGGTGTACTAAATAACATGTTCAGTTTTTAGTTTTAATTTCTGATATAAAATGAAACATTGCTAGATATCATTCACTTTTGTTTATTAGTTCTTTTTCTTGCCATTATTATTGGGTAGTGGAGAGCAAAAGCCCTTTAACTGGAAGATATGACATTGTACTCAAATGTTTTTTCTATGTAAACCTGGGTCAATTGTTTAATTCCTCTGGCTCTCACATTCCTCTCTAAAATATGAGCATCGAATCAGAAGATATCCAGCATTCTTCCCACATCATAGGATCTATAACAGTATTATTTGAAGACAAATCAAAGAAAGCATCTAATTTTCTTGCCTTCTGTCATAAGAAAAGTAAATATGGAATTTTCTCACTTGATTAGCAAAGCAAAAAACATGTCAATTAATGAGTTAATTTTGTTAGTTTGGTTGTTTTGAAACTTCTCATTATGTGCCTGACTGAAGCGTTACATGTTAGGAAAAAATGGGCAGCAGCTAGGAGAAATAAGGAGCCCATATGTCCATTACTTGGCCAGAGAACTGTAGACACTTTTATTCCATTACTTTTTACTGGGAGATAATGGCATTGGAAATGATTTGCTAATATTCCTAATATATTTTGTTTATGTGGAAATGTCCCGTCAAGGAAACCTCTCATTATCAGAATCAAAGCTTCCACGGTCACAGTATTGTAGACAACAAACACAATTATTCTGAAGGAGTTGTTGACCATGAAAGTCTAACATGATTGGGATTTAGTTAGCCCTGACAAAAAGTTTTGCTTGCATTAAATTAATGGCAGGTAGTAAGAACCAAGTACTCATCCTAGGATGCTACGTATGGTAGACAAGACAGAAATGCTTCTGAGATGTGTTAGGACTAGACATGATTAAAAGCAGATTGCAGAGAGTTTTGGGGGTGAGGAAGTGAAAAATCCTTCTGTCCTGTTTGGAGTTTAGTGCTGAGGTCTAGGTCAGGATTAATATTCTAAATTCTTTAGGAAGATCACTCTCCTTCCTGGGGATATATTTTGCTGGAAAGTTGTGCAATAATACTCTCTAACTTTTGAAAAGTACTTAACTCACAATAACTTCTTAAATGGCTTAACAAGTATGAAATCCTTTCTAAATAAAAGAAAATGAGGCATAAATAATTGTATGTAGCCAGGAAATAGAATTTTTTGAGGAGGGAGGGACCCAGGTCTTATGATTGCAAATTCAGCCTACTTTCTACTATACTATATTATCATTTTTAATCCTGAATGTACCCAGCTATTACATTGTAAGAACATAATTAGTGCTCCCCAAATTAAACTTAACAATGGTACTCCATGAAGCCTTGTGAAGGTGACCATGAGGAGTGGTCAAGTATAGTGAAAATGCTAGAATATTTGATGTTTACATTGCAATGAATAAAATTTTCTGGAGGCTGTGTTTTTCATTTTTCAATATTAATTTATTAAAAGACCACTCAAAATTTCTAACTAGCTAGTGGACTCCCTCCACAGTTTGAGTGGATATTCCAGGAAACTCAAAGAGATTAAAGGTGGCGCTTGAGAGAGGCATAAGCATGAGCAACTAAGCAGGTCACTTGAGTGAGAAAAAAAGACCTAAATCTAAGTGAGAACAGCTGGTCAGGAGAGCTGGGCCAGAAAGAGAGGCATAAATGAGACTAATTAAGGAGCTAGACTGAGTGAGAAAGAGTGGGAGGGAAGATAAAAGAAAGTGTCAAAAAAGGACTGACTGCCTCTGGCACACATTTAATGAACTCTTTGTGACATCACCCAATCCATCCCTAGGACATCTCTGATTGCAAAAGTCCATGAAAAGGTGGACTCCGAGATCTCTCATTCAATACATTATCATAGCAAGAGGTAGGTCTTAGGAGGACAAAAGTACATACTTCCCCATCACATGGTTGTACTACCATACTTTCCAACCTGGTTGCTAGAATTGACTGACTTCGATATATAAGAGAATTTTTATTGACATATCAATAAGGAGCAGATTTCTACTCTGCCTGGAACAACAACCAGCCCAGTGAGATGCCCTTAACTCTATTATCCCTAAGGAAGACAAAGAGCTAGACAAAAGAAGGGAGGACCCAACCCACTTTCATAGTCTGGGAGAGGGATTATTTTATAACTTTAAAATCAAACTGTTCTTGGGGGTCAAAAGAGAAATTATTCTTCAAAAAATATCTCAATTTAATATTAATTTTTGACAATATAACAAACTGCCCTCTATTGAAAACATCAGCAAAATAATAATGTAAAGAACAATTCATATAAAATATGAGATATTTCATGGAGATAATTTAAGCCTCTGAAGGTTCCTCCTCACCTTGAATCTATTATCATCCATCCTTAATAGAACTAAACATAACTTCAAGTCAAGTAAGGGGTCATTTTAAAATATTGTTTTAACCACTTACTATAAGAAGGTAACTGGAGCTGTGATTTGGGCATGTGCAAATAATCTCAAATAAATATTTCCCACATGAGAAACACAGAGACCTGATTCTAGGTGAAAGCATTCACAGTCCTCTACTATAGGCGTCAAAGTAACATTTTTCCATTGGCTATGTAGCTAGAACTAAATCTTTAAAACTCTGAGTCTAGGACAGTTATTCTTTCTTTCCTCCGGCATCCAGAGTAGTTGATGGTCACATTCACCCACAGTACAGACACCCACAATGCCAAGAACTGAAAAAGATAAAATGAAATAAACTAGCACAAATCTGACTCTCTTCTGATTCCCTTTGTTCTTGTTAAGTAATTTTTAGTTGAGTCTGACACTTAGTGACTCCATTTTGGGTTTTCTTGACAGATAGAATGTTTGCCACTTCCTTCTCCAGTTCATTTTAAAGATGAACTGAAGAAAATCAGGTTAGGTACTTTCCTAGGGTCACAGCACTAGTACATATCTGAAGCTGGATTTAAAAAAAAATTAGGAAGTTGACTCCAGATCTGAAACCCTATCCTTCATACTATCTTACTATCTTGCAGAACTGCCATTTGAACAAAGCTATTTACTCAAAGATTACTAATGAGATTTTCAGTGCTAAATCTGAAGATTTTTTCTCAATTTTTATCTCGCCTATATAACATCTTTAATGTTCTTGAGTCTGATATTCCAGGAGGTTCTCTCTTTCTTTGAATTTTGTTATCATTTCTCTTCTCCAGTTTTCACTTTAATTAACATTTCTTTCTAGGATATCTTTCTGGAACATCAACTTTATCCTCTAATATATGGGTTTAACCCATAGCTGACCTAAGGTATATTCTCTTCTCTTTACTTAATCTTTCATTTGGTGATGCCATATGCTTTCAATGATTTAATTATCATATTCTAGCATATAATTCCCAAACCAATCTATCCATTTTAAGCATTCTCCAGAAGGTAGATTGAATGGAATCAAAGAAACCCCCAAAATATGCTATTAGGAAATAGAAGGAGGAAGAGAAAGCTTTTATGGGGAAATGAAGGAAAACACCACTATAAAAATGGCATGTCAGAAGAACTGTTGAGGAAGGCAGAGATGATGAGGGATTATATTCTGGGTCTGCTTGTATGAATGTATGAAGATAGAGGATAGGGCGTCAAGTTTAAATGAACCATAGTAATCTGCTTTGGCCAACAAGAGTTTAATCTCCTTGATAAGTAGAATGATATGTCAACCTATGGCAAAATTGGATTAATATATATATATGTACATAAATATATATATATTTGTAAAAACATTGCACAGTATAATGGTGGAAGGCTATAAATGATATTCTCTCATAAATCATCATGAAGTAGTGGAAGGAAAAATACATTTATAGAAAGCTTGGCAAGAGATTGGACAAAGGCATATCATCCTGAGAATATGTAAGGATAACATTTGGAGGCAGATAATGAATAGACAAAATTTGGAAAATATATGTCAAGATTACTAAAGGAAACTATTCTATCAGTTAATGTGTAGCCAACACATTTGGACTCTAGCATAATGTTCCCTATGTGTATCATGAGTAAGTAGAAAGAACACTAGAAAGTAAAATGAGATGTAATATTAGACTGACTTTATACAGAAGTTCATGCTAAGAGGTGACAATTTTGAGGCTAACAGAATAAGTTTTCGTTATAAATGAAAAAGGAAAAGAAAAAATATTTCTAAAAATTCAAGGATATTATTACTATGAAACTATGTGATCAGAAAAATAAAATAACCAGTTATCCTTGAACTATTGTCTGTCTTAAATGTTTGCTATTACATACCTGTAGAATCTTTATGAGAATGATTTACCTCCACATGTATCAAGGGTATCCTCAATGATGAAAAAAGAAGATATCTGATAGATTTCACAAATAATAATCTATAGTATTTAATAACTTAATAGAGATTCAATGACCTTTTCACTAGAAATTACATAATAAAAATGATTATAATGGAATTGATATCTAAGACAAGTGTGAATCAATATTAAGAAAACACCTAATTGTGTTTCATGAATTCAAGTCACCAGGCTCAGGAAAGTATAACTTTGGGAACTGACAGAATTTGAAGACACTGTTGATTGGCTGAGGCACTCTCAGTAATTTTTGAAAGCTCTGAGCCTCATTTTCCTCATCAGTGTAATGAGGGAGATTCAACTAGGTGATTTTCTGAGTTTCCTTCCAATTCTAAATGTAACAGTATTAGTGTGTTCTTAAAAAGACCAAAACCACTTTGGACTAAAATCCCAATCCATCATCTTAATGAAAGTATATAACCAAAAATGCCAATAGACTAACTGCAACTCTACTAAATTTGTACAAATTTTGCTGCAAAGTAGAGCTGTAGCCAAGTCTACTGGCATGTTTGGTATATACACAAACACATATATGAATATCTCACATCCCGTACATGTATATATATATATATATATATACATCACATATATGTATATATTACATGAAATATTGATGCCATAAATGTATATGAAGTTCTATTAAAAGATAAATAATACTGTTCATTTCAAAGAGGAAATATTAGAAATGCCACTTAGTATGTGAAAGGAAGCAACTCAAAATGACTAGAAAAATGCCTTGAATTCATGAAGACTTGAGTTCAACTATTCTCTCTAATACATAATGAAAAATAATTTTCTAACCATTAGATCTCTATACAGATGGAATCATAAGTCTGCATCGCTCCCCAACAATCTTTCAAAACAAGAAAAGAAAATTCCAAATTTTACTTTTCACCATTCTAAGTATGCCCATAGCTCATGTTATTTAAATTTTTTTGTATGAATGTTCTTCTCATTTTTAGACTAATGAAAACAGAAATTCTAAGTGTGTTATATCATAGGACCACTGACTACCACTCTATATCTAGGAAGTACTTAGTTGTCAATTGCTTTTTTAGAAATAACCATATAAAGTAAATCACATTATTGAGTATTTATGAACCAAGCAGTGTTTTCTTCTTTTTTTAGGATAGTTGTCTCATTTGTAAGTGAGAAAATAGTTGAAGAGATTAATTGACTTTTTTAAAGAAATATTAATATTAGAGTCAAGATTCACCTTTTCATTTGTCAATCAAAGATATACATAAACCCACCATTCTCTAGCAGATAAGTCAAAGTCCCCAGAATAGAATCCATGGAGGAGTATGGGGTGGACTTGCTTCTTCTTTATTTTCACAAAATGTTTTCCTGGCATAGAGAAATTTGCAATGTCATAAAAGCTAACCTTTGGACCCTAATTATCTCTTTCTGTATCCATTTACCCTTGTGATTGAGCTCTACCCTGGAAGGTAACTAGGGATTTTTTTGTTTAGAGGAAAGAGGATTTTTTTCTGTTCTCTTGAATTCAGATTAAAAATTATATGTCTCACTTGTGGGTCTATTTTCTCTTTATAAAATAAAACAATAGTAAGTGACATGTATAGTGATTTCAAATATGCAGTATGGTAGAGCAGATCCAAATCTGATATTTGCATCAAAAAGACTGAGGACATTTGGTATGTGACCTGCTTCTGACACTTAGTAATTTTTCCATTATAGATAAATTAGTGAACCACTCAGCAGTTCTCTATCCAGATCTCCAAAACTGAAAATTAAACAACAGTTTTTAACTTGTGTTTTTCACACCAGGAATTCTCCATGGTTGAGTGTACATAACTAGGGGTGGGTTGTGTGGGAATGAGGGAAAGGGAAGGGATAAGGTTGGCAGAGCCTTTTACACATATTGTGTCATAAAAGGTTAGATGCCATCAAGGACTCAACTAGCTTGAAAATTCCATGTTTCCAAGTGCCTATTCCTCCTTTTAACAGGGTATTGGTCCATAAAAAGTGCCAACTGGTTAAATGTGGTTGTCATTTCTGAGGAAGAGTGTTCACATTTTAGTGGTAGGCATCTTTGATTCCTGGCATGAAGACCAAGGGAAATCAGGGCAAATTTCTACTGCAAATGCTGGAGAAAAAAAATAACCTTCTCTCTCCAGATAGTGATTATAGCCTGGTCAAGGAGAGGGCTCACCCTCTGTTTCCTGTTTCCTTTTCATGCTATACTTGCCCTTGATTTGAGCTAATGTTTCCCAGATGTCCTTACTACCTTTTCCTGTGAACCCCTCTTTTTTTTGTTCCTATGCCACTTTGTAGGCAAAGGGAGGCTTTTCATTTTGTATCCTGTTATGGGAAAATGCCAAGGGGACTGGTCCCTTTACCCCCTCCACCCTTTCCCTAGGTGTAGCTCAATACTCTATATTATGTAGATTGGAATCTAACGACATAAACCCCAGATCTAAAAAAGAACATTTTTATGGTGCCTCGAGGTTCTCAAAGCCCCAAAGAGTCTATACATAACAAATGATGAAAACATTATAAAAACAATATAAAAAAATCCAGTTCACTGAGCACATGGTGGAAGTCCACCAGGGGCTAGGAAGAAAAAGGGAGATAGCAGTTTGTAACAATAATTCTACAGGAGAAACATTCATGAAAGGAAATCTTCTGGGTATTTAGACAAGGAGGAAAATAAAAAAGGCTAACCATGGATGTAAGCACCTGTCAGCCAAATGTGTAAAAGAGAATCAGAGAATATCAATCAACCCAGGCATCTCAATGTGAAGAGTATAAATATGAAATGGTGATAGATTCTTCTATGCAATTGAGTAATTGCAGCAATGGCCAGGCCCTCTCCTACACACAAATGATTGTCCATGGATTTTTAAACTTTCTTTTCTATTTGTTTCTTCTGTCAGTATTTGTAAAGGGGAGGTTTAATGCAGCTCTATGATGGGCAAGTGAACAACTGCAAAGCATGAAGAAGTCCTTTCTAATTTAATGGAGGAAAATAAAAAGCCTCAATGCCTTCTTCCTTCTGTCCAAAGACTAACAAGCCTTTTAACTCCTTTGGTCTTGCTTTGGCATAAGTAATAACCTTGAATGAAATAGAAAATTTGTTTCCTCCCATGGGTAGAGAGTCTTAGTCTTGGTGTCAGAAAGAGCTAGACCCAAATCCTGCCTCTGATTGGTTGACTAGTTATACTAGCTTGGTTAAGTCTTAACCACTTAATGTACTGGTAAATCTTTAAGAATATAGTGTAGGCACTAATGCAAGATGCATTAGTGAAATGAATTTCCATTTTGGAGTTCTCCATTTCCAACCTAAAAATCAACCAATAAAATGCTGGTAAGCCTTTTATTTGACTATATTTTTTGATAACTTCTGATTATCGAATGATAATGTCAAGGATTTGGATTTGGAACCAGAAGGGACCTTAGAACCCATATTGTACAAACTCGTCATTTTACAGATGTAAACTGTAAAATGGTGGAAACTGAGGCCCAAAGAAATTAAATAATTTGTCCCAAAGTCACACAGACACTAACAGGCAGAATCATGAATGAAACCTAAGTCCTCTGACTCCAGTCATGATCAATTAATGATTATTAAGCTTGACATTCCTGAATCAGTTATCAAGTCTAGCTTGAGGAACAGCTAAAGATTTACTTTTAACATAAGTTATGTAAAATAACAAGAGGCTTACATAATTTAGGTAAATATTCCCCAAAGAAGTCAAGTAATACCCATGTTGTTCTCTGCTCTGTTACAAACATAATGGTTTCTAACTTCTTTACACTAGGTTTTTGGGAGAACATCAAATAGTTGGACAGTATACCGAAGAGGGTCCACAGCATGGTAAGAGGACAAGAGAATCTGCCATATGAGGGCTGTTATAAAGATTTATTGGTTAATAGTTGACCTGCAAAACAGTAATACTCAGAATAACCTAAGAGCAAATCTTGAGTTATCTAAGGATTGAAATACAGAAAACAAAACTAATTCTGTTTGACTGATAGGATCCAAAGTAGGAATAATGGGAAGAAATAAAAGTGAAGATGACTGGTGGTGGGGAGAAACAAACACAAACTTTTTATTAGTTATCCAAAAGTGAAACAGGCTACCTTCAAGAATATTGTGTTCCCTTCTTGGTATTAAAGCAGAGAATGGATGGATGTTATGGAGGAAGTTCTTGGTCAGTTAAAGGTTGGACTAGGCACTCTCTGAGCTACCTTTCAAAACTCAAATTTTGTGATTCTGTAAAATATCTATACCTCTCATGGTAGAAAAATTTAATGTTCATGAAATGTTCTAGAAATACCATAATGCATAGCTAGTTACCATTAATGGTGATACATCCATAATTTATATTAATTCTATACATGAACACAGAAAGATATATGCATGTGCTAGTGTGGGTATGTGTGCAAAGTTTGAGTGTTAAGAGGCTACATGTAATGGGCAAAGCCCAAGGACCTCCATGGAGCAAAGCTCTGGAAGACACAAACCCTCAGTAAAACCAAGGCCAGAGTTCAGCTGAAGTTAGACACAGAGCTCACTCCTCACTTGAGGCCTCCAACCCCTCCCCCACTTCCACTGCAACTGAATGTTCTTACAAAACTACTGATGTATGCATTCTCTGGGAACCTGAGTTAGATGGTTACATATTGATA
Organism: Monodelphis domestica; assembly: GCF_027887165.1. Classification (NCBI taxonomy): domain Eukaryota; kingdom Metazoa; phylum Chordata; class Mammalia; order Didelphimorphia; family Didelphidae; genus Monodelphis; species Monodelphis domestica. The sequence goes on from NC_077229.1 coordinate 390,905,536, forward strand.
TATTGATTTATTAGACTATAGAAAACTGTCTAGATTCAATGAAGTAAATCAGATCCATTATACTACCTTGTAAATCATTACCTTGTCATTGTGTATGTGAAAGGTTACCTAAGCTCTCAGCCTGTTTCAGGCTCTCTATAAAATAGAATCCATGATCAATAAACTTTACCAGTGATAAGCAATCAGTTTGTCTCTGGTCCTCCTGACCCCAAGTATATTTCTCATCTCCCCCACCCTGTCTTTGGTTCCCTTCAATAATCTGTGTGGGCAGAATCCATCAAACTCTACAACCATCTAGAACCAGAATGGAAGTCATCAAATGTAGCTTATTGAAAAAAAAAGGAAATAAAATACTGGTTTCTCAGTTATTTGCTAACATCACATGGAGAAGATAAAACATCATATTAAAATGTGAATAAACTAGTTTTCACATCAACATCAGTTGCTGGCATCATAGAAGGAGGGTAGCATACCCTATTATCAACACAATCCATCATTAAGGCTCAGATCACTACCAAACTGTTTTTTTTTTAGTGTTTTATCTCATTTTCATTGCTTGTTTCTTAGTTCTTTATACCTTTGTTATCATGTAGTCATCATCAAAAAATACTTAATGCCTGTGAGACATACTTGGTTTAGTCAGCATTAAATAGACTCCATGGTATGTTTGTTTGTTTGTTTTTCTTCCTCAGGTTCTTTTTGGGGAATATAGAGAGGGTTCCAAAATTCTCAGTCAAGTTTTAAGCTTTAACTTTTGGAACATCATATGTACATATTTTATTCATTCATCTATTTAATCCATCTTTCTATCAGGCCTCTATATCTATCTTTTATCTATCAGTCTCTATTCATATATCAACACATGCAGTTATGAATTATAAACACACATGTATGTATATATTTGTGTGTGTACATAGATATATAGATGGATAGATTCACCATCCATATATTGTCCTTTTGTCTTTGGTCTCATAGTTCACATTTTCTTAAAAAGAGAATTCTTTATAGCACCACCATTATATAAAAAGTGGGTGTAAATCCCCGTTAATTCCAAGAACCTTAACCAATCAGATGAAAATGCCCAAGGGAAAGCTTAAATATGAGAGTCCAAGGTGGCCTATGAAAGACATGCAGATCTTTGGCTGATGTGGGAAATCGATAAGACAGATTCACTGAAGTACTTTATGCAGTTGGTAACAGAGTAATAAGCTTTAAAATGTATTAGGTCAACTTGAAGGCAGCTACTTTTTTAATGTAAGGAATTCAAAAAAATATTTTCAACTACAAAAGCATAATAATGTGGTCCAGTGATGTGTGGGTGAGAAGTGAATATAACTAAGTTTAGTGAATATGTGATTTGTGTGTCACTCCTGATAAATGACTCCCAATTGGCCTATAAAGTTCTCTTATTTTGGAAAGGGCAAGCTACCCTCTTGAGGTTTGACATTAGCATAAACCTTTGACTGAATTACATCATTTTCCACCATTGATTTTATACTACTCCCTATACAGTTTCTCAATTGTTGAGAAACAACAGCCACAGTACAGTAAATACCCAGATGGAGCAGCAGCTGCAGTGTAAATTTTCCTCTATGAGTAGTGAATCATCTTTGCAGGCTGGCTTTGAAAACACATATAATATTAAATAATTGCAGATAAATCTCAGTTGATTTCTTTGTTGGATTGTCATGGTTTGGAAAATTAATAAATACAATAACCCCAATATAATAAAAGAAACATATGTTCTAATATTACCCTCCAAAAGTAACCTTAATAGCCAGCGAATTCCCTGGCTTCTGGTAATACATAACTGTCTATGACAAGTGTAAAGAAAGATAGAACAATTTATGAAAGTGTTCATTGGAAAGACTGAAATTCTGAATGACTTGGTTTTAGTCATATCACTATCTACTGATGAAATTTCTATAACCTATAAATGGCAATTTGTCTCTGTCTTTTGTCTCTCTGTCTCTCTGTGTGTCTTTCTCTGCCTCTCTTACTTTCTCATCCTCTTTCCCCTTCTCCAACCTTGTTTCTATCTCCATCTCTCTCTCTCTTATGCTCTCATTTTCAATGGAAATGAACATAAACTTAACAAAGGAAATAATATAATGATCCCATACCTGGCATTTTAAATATTTTACATTCTTTTACAGTATCAATTAATTTCAAATTGAACTCAAGATGAAACTATGAATTGGACAAAGTTCTGTGTCTTTCTGTTCTTTTTGTATCCACTGTGTTTATGCTACCCTCAGATTGCACAGAGCTCTAAATTGAATTCATCAGTAACTGATGCTGTTCTTTCTTTCCCTGGGTTGCAGGGTTATGTAGCAATTGATGCTAAAGGATTCAATGATTCCAACTAATCTCTGCTCCTTTTTCTTTGAAATTCCTTCCAGGTAGCATAAAGTTCAGGCAAAATTGTGTGTCATTTTTGTTTGTTTGTTTTATTTCCCCACCCAAAAAATTGATCTATAAGGAAATTTAGAAGTAATTTAATCTTTTTTAAAATTTTTATTTAATTAGTCAATTTAGAAGATTTTCTCCTGGATACAAGAATCATGTTCCTTTCCTCCCCTCCCCCCAATACCCTCCCATAGCCGATGCACAATTCCACTGGCTTTTACATGTGTCCTTGATCAAAACCCATTTCCAGGTTGTTGATGTTTGTACTAGGGTAATCATTTAGAGTCTACATCTAAATTATATTGCCATCGACCCATGTGATCAAGCAGTTGTTTTTCTTCTGTGTTTCTATTCCCACAGTTCTTCCTCTGAATGTCGATAGTGTTCTTTCTCATAAATCCCTCAGTATTGTCCTGAGTCATTGCATTGCTACTAATAAAGAAGTCCCTTACATTCGATTATACAACAGTGAATCAGTCTCTGTATACAGTGGGTGCTGGGTAATGTAGTTCAAGGGTTCAAGATTTCTAATTACAAATTCATCTTGTGATCATTTGGGAGACCAGTCTCCCTAAGGGATCATTTAAAACATGATCAACTTCTAACTCTAAAGATTTTTAACTAAAGATATATACAGTATTGTAATTTCTAAAGGGAAATTACAATAATTTGGGGATAAAGGGAAATAAAAGAGAAAAAGAACAAAACCAAGTTAGGTGCATTGACAAAAAGTCAATTATGTGGAAAGGAAACTAGAAATAAGTTCTGAACTTTCTGCCACTGTTTTAGAACAAGCAACAGTGGGTATATCAAGAGAGAAGAAATTGTCAAGACTGACAGTTGGTGGGGGAAGGGGCAACTGGGAGTGGTGGTTGGGTCTTTTGACTAGCACTTCCTTCCTGCTGGTGTTACTTTCTTTCTGGTGTTGGAGGTGGGAGGGGTATTGGCTTCCCAGTCTGGATTTGGAGTGCCTCCTCTCGGTTCAGCCCAAAGAACAGGCCCAATCAGCTCTTCAAGTTAGAACTTTTCTTGGTTGCTTGCTGTACACTGCTAAGTTTCTAAATTTGACAAAGCTAACACAGATATAGAGTAGACTCCAATCCAAACTTGTTATTAAACTTTATCTTATTTGAATTCACAGTCAGATAAGTGGACTATCTTTTCTGGGGCATAGAGGGAACTGAACATCAGTTCAGTCATTCAACGATAAACAATCCTTATTGGACCCCTGCTGCTTCCTCTCAGCAGGGGGAATCTCTCTCCTTAGCCTCACCAAGCAATATTCCCTCTCTCCCCTCAACTCCTCCATACCCTGCTACAAACCTTCATTATCCCCTGTTTTTCTAATTCCCCATCTTCCTCAATAAGTATAACAATTAGGGGGCAGTTTCCTTTGCATAAGAGTGTGCATTCAAAACAAATGCATTAAACCCCTCACAGTTCAACTCACCACATCCCAAAGTTCACTCTGGATTTTCTGGTGCAGTGTGTGGTCTCTGCAGCCATCTTCATGGCACCTTCTCCAGATAGCTCACTTTCTGAATTTGAGGAAGTAGCAAGTTTCTCATCCTAAAAGTATTCTCAAAAGAATTTAATCCTTGCATTATAAGATAATAATACATTCTCCCCTGAGGAGGATATTGACAAACACAGGGATCACTCAGGGATGCATGGCTGAGCTGTGAAGTATGTGAATCAATTGGCAAAAGAAAAAAAACCATAAAAAATCCAAATAAAAGAGAAAAAATAGTTTGCGGATGAAATATAAACTATCAAAATCTTATGTTTAAAAAAAATCTAAGTAAAGTAAAAAATAAACCTATAGCAGGTCCTTGAATCAGGGCCCAATTAAAGTGTTGTATGTCCCACAAGTCTGTGGTAGCAATTATGCACTTACCCAATCAACAGCTAGCACTACATAAAGTTTGCCACTCTATGAATGATAGAAAAGGGACTAGATTTTAGCAGCAAATCGGGAAATAGAATTCCTTGTTCTGATTTTACCTTTAGTCTCAGGGAGAGGGGAACCAGAATAGCCAAAGTGGGGTGCTTGATGGGACAAGGGAGATCTGCTTCTGACATATGTCAAACAGCCACAACCTCAAACCCCCAAAAAGTTCAAGTCCTCTTGTCTTGGCTCAAAATCTCATCAATCCCACTGGGATTGGTTGGTCTCTTTGACCTTGTACTCAATTGACACTATGTAGGTTAGCTTGTGCTTCTTTGGCACTGTGCAGTGACTCTTTTTGTATTCCCTTCTCCAAGAATCAGACAGAATCATTAAGCAAAGTTCCATTATTTTAAACAGTGAATGGCAGGTTTGTATAGTTTAAAGTTTTTGGGTATGCATAGACATTAGGGCTAATGGACATTTTAAACTTATCCTAGCAGAAAATCAAAAACTTCTTAATACTGATAACATGTGATTCAATTTAAAAAAATAAGAGAAAAAAGAAAACTTAAAAACTGTATTACACAAACAAGGGAAAAATAATAATAAAAAGTTTTAAAAATGAAAAAAATATAGATTACAATCAGTGACATACTGTGTCAGCCAAGGAGAGATATAATACAAAGGTTCCTCACCAAAAATGAGATCCATTTCCTATTTAAATTATTCATGATCCACAGTGTGAGTGTAAATGATTTTTACAACGTAAGAGCTTTATAAAACATTAGTACAGTAGGTAATGCACATTGAAATACCAAAATTCCCCAAATTCACAATAGCCAGTTAATGACAATAGCAAAATACCCCAATATCAAATAGTATTCACATGAGTCTCTATATAGACACTTGCTGTGTGACATTTGAAAAACCGATGAACTCATAGCCACTTGCTGTGTGACATTTAAAAAAATCTGTGAATTCATGGATATTTGTCACAAATTTCTATAGATGTAGCAAATCTTTCAACTTTGGCAAAGATATTTTTAACAAAACATCATTTCAAAATTTGGCACAGGAGTCCAGAAAAACACAAATCTCTGTACATGCTGATGAAAACCTTTTTGGGTCTAAAATGTTACCAAGAATCTAGATTGTTCTGGTGGAAGGGTAGAGTAAGCTGAAGAGTTAAAAATCATCCAGAAGCTACTTAGACTTCATGGGAAATGCTCCCTTTTGGGAGCCATCCAAGGGTAACATGCCCCTAGGAATTCCTTCCTAGCTTCTCTGGTATGAGATTTTTATATGTCTCATCCATTACATTTTAATAAATGAGTATTTGGGAAATATAATAGTGCTACAGCACTTCACTTCACTTACTAAATGGACCCTTTACCTCTTGTTTCAAAGAACTCACAGGCAGGCAAAATAATCAGTCAGAGGTATTGGTGCTACTAAATATCTAAAAATCATGTCTGAAGACCCCTTAAAATCAATTTAAATTCTTAAGTCATTAAATTCTCCAGTTTGTTAACCAGGTTGATTGAGTCCATCCATCATCTATGTGACAATTAACAAAGACAAAATGGAACAAAAGACTGTATAAGTAACATGTGATCTCAATGGATCAGATGATAAACTCAGCATCTCTAAGGAGTTATGGTTTTGCCATTGAAAAGAGTTCATGCCAGATGACTATAGAATTTTATAATGATATGTTCTACAGTACAGTTATAGAGGATATACACATAAAAATAATGTAACAGTATATATCTAATAGCCAAAACACTATAGCAAACCTCCTCCCAGAGCCAAGCCTCTCCTCAGACCCTGCTATCTTTAAGGAAACCATCTAAGTCCCCTCCCCTCAGTTCTCACATCTACCAATCACTGTCGATGTCTCCCCTGTGCCAATGGTGGCTCTAGCTTAACCCAGGACCACCCAGAGGTCTGTTTCCTTTGCACATGTCTGCTGAAGGTCATATTCTCAAATAATTAAATCTTGATCTTTGCTGCAGCCCTTCCTAAATCCAGTTACTCTAAGTAGGGTGGAGATTGTATTTTCCAAGACCTGGTTCTGTCATTCCAAGTATCTCTATTGTATCAATTCTAAAATCAATCATGACTCAAAAAACTTCCTGTTCTATGCTTAAGCATAGGTCAAAGCCTTTTCCATTGTTTAGCAAAAGGTTTCTGTCCTAAAGTAGTCTTAAGTAGGGAGGAGAAGGATCCTCCCATTCCAAGGAGTTTCACATTCCAATAGAGTTCTTACTATCAGTAGGAAATTTTTCAAGTATGAAATTTCCCAATGGGGAAATTTCCAACATTCATAAGTCTAAGAAATTTTAAGGTTTACAGACAAGAGGAGGAGAGTGGGTACTAGGTAATGTCGTTCAATAGTTCAAGATTTCTAATTACGCAGATGTTATTTGTAACTCTTAAAATTGTAATCATTATCATAGTAGTTAGAAAAATAAAATATTCATTTGTATGTGTTCCATTTAATTTTCAGGGAGTCTCTTTATTGGGTAAGGTTTTGTACTGTTCATGTCACAATATCTATTCCCTTTCCAATTGATTTTTCCATAACTCTCATTTCCATGTTTTTCTCCTCAATGCCGTCATTTCATTTTAAAAACAATTTAAAACTTCTTTTAACAAATTAATTCTTCATCTTTTCCAATGATTCTATTTGGAATTTTTTCTTATGGATATTGTTGAATCATTCCCTTTTTTTAGCTTATATTTCATACACCCCTGTCACTATAATAGTTGTTCATGGTAGGATTTTTATTAAATTGTTTCAGGATATATAAAGGAATTGTGCAAAATTACACACTTATCTGTGTAATTTTACTACTGTGTTTGTTTGTTTTTTACTCCTTTTTACATATCTTACACATTTTATCATTCCATAATTTCAGGGATAGCACAGGTTAAGGTACTCCTAAAATTGCCTGATCGGGGACAAAGTCTGAATGTTTCTCTCTGGGGTCTTTCAGGATCTCTTCAAGTTCATAAGCTGGAATTGGTTCTAAGCAACACCAGTCAGCTTACTTGTGTTTGGAGTTCCAATATATTGTTGTTGATATCACTGAAGTCTCCAAAATCTCTAAAAATCTGAAAATATTGAAATAGCTAAAAATCTCTGAAAGTTCAGAGAGTCAGAACTGCACCCTCTACTTCAATCCACACTTCAGAATGTGTGTAGACTAAAATTAAAATTTTGCTTCACTTCCTAGCTTAAAGTCACATAGTTGCTCTTTATTTTGGGCCTTGTTACTAATTCAGTTTACTCCTCACAATAGAATGCCGCCCCTGGCTCAAGATCCCTATTGCTAAGATCCTGAATGAGATTGTGATTTACAGAGTATGTAGTAATATCTATTTCTGATCCCTGAATAAAGTCAAGTCCATTTGTGCTCGATCTGAGATTTCTCCTTGCACTATCAGACCTTAGTTTAACTCCTGTGTTAGGACACTTAAGAAACTCCTAGATATACAATCCAACTTTCAGTTGATCTCTCTGTTTCTATGTGCTGTCTGGAATTGAAAAAAATGACTAGTTTTTATTTTTTTGTTCATCAGATAATGCTTTATTATAGTTATGAAAAGATTTTCCCTAAGAAAGCATTTATGTTTTCTTTTACAAGGAATCAATGGATTGCCTACAGATATCAAATAGCTATTTGTTAATACAAACAACCTGTGAAGAGATAGTGCATTAAATATAATGGGCCTGAAGTTAGAAAGTCATGAATATCTACATGACATTCTTGTGATCTTTGGCTTTTCCTATTAGTTTGAATAAAATTAGCATAACCTAAAAATAAATTTCACCTCTGTCATATTGATTACGTTAGATAAAAATTAATGGAGAAAATAAAGTGAAAAAATGTATGCTTCAATTTGCATTTATACCATCCATTCCATCTATGACAGTGGAAATCTCTTTTTATCATGAGCCCGTTGAGTCGTCTTGGATCTTTGCCTTGTGGATAATTGTTAAGTTTTTCAGAGTTGGTCATCATTTGTACAATGTTATCCTGGTTCTGCTCATTTCACTTTGCATTATAATGTAATGATGCATATTGTGCAGATTTTTTGTATTTTAGTGTTTTTATTAAATGTACTTAGTACAGAGACTATATTCACATGGAATCTCAACTTTTTCATTTATGCCACATACTGAGAGCTGGAAGGCACCTTGGAAGTCAAGGAATAAAACTTAATTTTGTAGATGAAGATACTGAATACAGGAAAGATTAAAGGAACATCTTCAAGAATATATAGGGAGCAGTAAGTAACAGAGTCAAAATTCTGATCCATTATTCTTTGACTCTAGAGCAAGACTTTTATCCATTCTCTCATTCAGTGTCAGGCAAATATGCACATGAATAAATTAATTGAGATTTTCAGCCTTCAATCTCCCTTTATATTCTGTCTTATTCTGTAGATATCAGATTGTGTAACAAGTGAGCACTTTTTGAGTTACACACACACCAAAAAAAAGTTGAGCCAAAAGATAATCAAGATCTACTCAGGTTCCTTGTAAAAAATAATTAATCAAATAATTTTAATCACTTATAAGTATTACTTTATAACAGTTTGACGTCATTGTGTGATTTACATAACATATGGTAGTAATAAGGATAATCCGTTTTTAAAGCCTCTGAAATGATGAAACTATCTGAACACTTCCTGTTTCCTTGTCACACACTTTGGAAGATTTGCCATGAGGAAAATGGGTTTCTAGCTTAGTTTTACAGTGTCATAACCAAGTGGCCTGAGAAGAGAAAAGAGAGAAGGGTGGGTGTCCTGGTCATAACCACTGTTCCTGGTATTTGTTAACCATTCCAACAAAATATTGAAAAACTCATCCTGGGAACATGTTCTGAATATCTGGTCCTACTAATAACCTCCATTACACAATTTTCTAAAGCGTGTGAAACCCATTGTCACCTGGATGGCATTGTCTCAAACGGCATAGCCTGGGTGTGGTATGCAGACCTTTAACTTCTGTATTTTATATCCACAAAATAAAGATTCATCGTTGACTTGGGAGGTTGTCCCAGTTCTTTTATTTCTTTCAACCAATTTTGTTGGAAAACATGAATCTTGTCTTTTTGATGGTCTGTTTTATAAATAAAGTCTCTCTGGGTTTATGTGAACCTTTTCTAAATGGATCGAATTCTTCAACTACACTTTCACATTTTCCTTCATATCATTTTGTGGCTATCTGAGACCTTTTACAATTTGGTTTTCAGAATTAAAAAAAGAACTTACACTGCTTTTGCCATTCTATCCAGTTTGATGACAGTCTTACAAAAGGGCATTTTTCTACTTCTTAATGCTGTTATGTCATTGTTTCTGAGCCTACATGAAAGTCTGATGAAGGGTTCATATTAAACTAATTCTATTCATGCCTATAACTTATGAACTATTCTTTTAAATTCCAGTATAGACATTAAAAGGTGATCTTTGAGCTTTAAAGCATGGCTCTTATAGTCACATACATGATGCATTAATTTGATAAATAAGCATATACTTCATCTCTCAAATGTGGTTTGTTGATAAATGCTGTTTAGTGACCAAATTCAGCATGAAGTTTTAAGCTTAGCCATCTCAGAGGAAAGTAGGTAGCAAAGTCAAAGATATGGTTACATCAGAAAATCTAAGGCATATAGGATGTGGGAATCAATTCAATTTCTCTAAAATTTGACAAATTGTCATCCTCACCACAACCTTGTGTAGTAAGCAACACAAATACCATTATCTTCTCTAAGGACATTCTGAGGCTCAGAGCAGTTTGAGTCCCTTTCCAAAGGTGTAGAGCTAGAGAATACCAGATCTGACCATTGAAGATTTAACTACCTGTGCAGGCACACTGGACCACTTCTTCCCTATGTAAAAGAGAGAATATACATGCATGCAAAGGACATCATCTGTCAGTCAAAAGGAACATTCGATTTGGAATGTTACCTGGAAAAACAGTTGAAGCCAAACCATTCTGAACTGGGCTGAGAGGATTGGTGGGCTGTCCTTTGGCTTCTGATAGAGTGGTGGAGAAGAAGCTGGGGGTTTTAGCTTTTGGACTGAGTTTTGGCTGCTTGTGGCTGATGGTGAAGACCCTGAAGCCTTTGCTGACTGAGGTTACCTGGCTGGTTAGAAGAAAAGAAGACATACAATTGTCCTAATTTCTCTGACTGTCCCTGCTAGTGACTGATTGTCATTTCCCCAATATCCTCCAAACCAACCCTCATTTTAGAGAATAGTGATCCCTATCCCTTTTACCTTATCCTCTACCCTTTCCTATCTTCCCCAAATAAACCCTAACCTGAGTTAAAGAAGAGAAAAGAGTATTTTCTCTAAAGCATCATAGTTCTACCTGAGTGACTTAGAAAGAAGGTTGAAGGAAAAGGGGGAGGGGAAGCTGAAGGCTTTTGAAAATGAAGGAAAACTGCGAGGAGGGTAGGCAAACTTGATCCATTAGTTATCCAGAATCAATCAATATACACCCTTAGGAATATCTGTCTATTAGAGATTGGCACCCCTAAAATGACTGAACCCCACAATCCTGAGACAACAGTAGGAAAGATGTTTAAGTAGGTTATCTGTGGAGCTGGGGTTATGGCAGCTATTACTGGATTCTGGGTCTACAATATACTTTATAGTAAAATGGCCCACATGATATTTGATTCTCTGGACTACATAGGCAACACAACAATGTTTATTCTGCAGTTACCTTTTCAAACTGAACGGATACTCTGGCAAATACTGGCTCAGGTTTATGTTATCTCTAAGGCCATTTAGCAGACTCTGATCTATTTGACAAAGATTTATACATTTATGATCCCCAAAAAGGCAGAAAAGATACTGGTAGATAATAATCTGGAAAACATTGTTAAGAACTTGTTTGAGGAATTGATCAAGGAAAAAGGACTAGATAAGTTTGAGGACAAAAACAATGGACAGGCAGATAGTGTACCTAATGAAAAGGAAAGGCAAAGAAATAAATCTAAGGTCAATGCTAAGGGAAATGAAGGTGACAAGGACACTGTGTCTGATAGTGAACCAGAAAAGATTTGTCCACTAAAGGAGGTCACCAAGCTATCAACCACAGCTGGTCTATTACACCTAGCCCCCTCACACATCCAAAGGTTGCCTTCATTGTTTAAATTATAACTTTACATCAAAGTGATAGGTGAAGAGGATTATACAATCTTTTCCTCTGGTGAAAAATACCCTTATTATGGATTTGGAGTTGAGTGGAGGGAAAAAGAAAAGGCAACAATAATAATAAGAGCAACAAAAAGAAAGCAACATACATGATTAAAGCTTCACTGTCTAATTAGAACAGATTTATTGTCATTGTCATTTTTAAAAGAAATGCTTACCTTTTGCCATAGAATCAATACTGTGTATTGTTTGCTAGGAAGAAGAATGGTAATGGTTAGGTAATGAGGATTGAATAACTTATCCAGAGTTACATAGCCAGGAAGTGTCTGAGGCCATAGTTGAACCCAGGACAATCCATCTCTAATCCTGGCTCTCAATCCATTAAGCCACCTACTCATCCCCAGATTTTTTTTTAAATAACTCCCTGTGACATCCTCTGTGCTTCAAAACTCTCTTATAAAATAAAGGCATTGAATTTGACTATTTGTAACAGCTTAACTGGTTCTAATATCCTATAAAAGTAGCAATCTTTGGCCACAAGCATTTTCTCCAAGGTATACTTCTATGGACTTCTTAGATACAAAGCATCCTCCTGAATAGAAAGAGGGGAAAGAAATATCGTATATGTGTTCAAGAAGACCTGTTTGACTCTCACCTTTCATACTTACTAACTCTGTGATCATCAGCAAATCACTCAACTCTCTGACTCTTAGTCTCTTTATCTAAAAAAATTATGTATATACATATATACATAGCATCTGCATATATTAGTAGAACAGTTTTGAAGCTGACTTATTTACATTCATACATAATGTATATGTATGTATATTCAGAGTATCTCAAGAGCCTTACTACAGTATGAAGCTGTAATAGATCAAAATTTCCCTCAAACTTTTGGAAAGCTGGATAGATAGACAGATCTAGATAAAAACAGATACACACCTACGCATTTATGTATGTGTGTGTGCTTATGGTAAACTGTTGTGAAATTCACATATTACATCTATTACCATTTATCAGCAGGTCTGTTACTGTTCTTTTTTGGGTAAATGGACCTGGATTAATGAGATGATCTATGAAATAAAATAATAAAAGGGTACCATTGGAAAACTAAAACAAAATTAAAACTTTGTCCTGCTCTGATGGCTAATGTCTATTAAAGTAAGAAAGAGAACTGACATATGATCTTTAATTCGCTCCATAATCTCCTCGTGCTTTTGCAATTCCTAGGGTACTGATTCAGTGGTTCCAACATATCTGTGTTTTGGCACTTACTAGCTGTTTACTTGGTTGAAGAAATTAATATGACTTTAATATATCCACAGATGTTAATTAGTTATAATTGCCTAATCCATCACTGCCTTGATATATTACCCAAAAAACAAATCTTGGACAAAATGAAGCATGGAGATTTGGGGAATTTAATGGAATTTGTGTTTATGCTTACATGTGTGTACTTTTTTTCCCCCAAGTAAGTTTCATGTAGTGATTGCAAGGGAAAGCAGATTAAAGTCTAACCTAATGGGAATTCAAGTACTTTCAAAGCCAGCAAGTTTCAAATCCATCCCTGCCCCTCCCCCATTCCACCTCCCTACTTTCCCCATGTCTTCCAAGATGATCTCTGGTCAGACAAATAAACTGTGCCTCTAGATCTTACTTTTAGTCTTGATTTCTTTTCGGACCAGAGGGACAAAGGACACAACAAAGGCAAGCTATTTGCTTGACCACCAGGCTGCTGTTCCTTCAGTCTTTCCTACAATCTACATTCAAAACCATGAACCTTCACCTTGGTCTACCAGTCCACAGTGTTGGCAGGAGTCCGCAGTGCCCAGCCGGTGCAAAATGAAAGGCCTACATTTTTGTGTGGGCACTTACACAGAGACTACCACACAACTTGTAGCAGAAAGAAACTAAGCCGCTCATTATCTTCAGGGGGAGATCATTAGTCTCTTGGCATTAGGGAAAGGTGAAGCAGCTCAAAGCTGACTGGTAGAGTCAGCAGCCAGCAGGGAAAGGAGGAGCCTGAAAGTGACAGGGAAACAAATAAGCCCTGTGTTCTTTCTCCATGACAAATTGCAAAAAATGAGATCTCTTATTGAGAGAGAAAATGCTGAACAATAATTCTGACTCCTGGCAAAGGAATGTCTTTACTCTCTTTAACATCTGTAACTGACAACAAGGGATTGTGACTTCATGGTAAGTTCTGGACTTTACCATGTAGACGACCTAAACTGTATTAATAGTGACAAGCACAGAGTGCTCAGTCCTCACTAAATTCTAATTGCTATTTTAAAAGAGAAGTGTCAGTGTCATAAAATTGTCATTATTTGGCCTGCATTTCAATTTTGCACAAGCTGGTCCAACATTCCTCAACCACACATGTTTCAAATTAAATAAACAAAATAAAAAGCAAGTCTATTTCCAATTCCCATTTAAATTTGGTTTAAAGTGTCAACAGAAAGTGTCAAAGAATTCAGAGGCGAAAAAAAAATCAGATATGAAAGGGGTCTATTCTATTTGTGAGGAAGCAGTTGTGTGTAGTGAAAAAAAAACAAAAAAAATCCTTTGCTTTGGACTTGAAATCTGCATTCCAGCTCTTTCTGCCACTTACTAGCTGTATAATCTTGGGTAGTCACTTGTTCCGAGTACCAGTTTTTCATTTATAAAAGAAGGATAATGACCTTTCTGCTACCTATCTCAAAGGTTAAGATCAATTGAGAGAATAAATTAAAAAAATTATAAATATTTTTATGCTAGTGAAATTTTAGAGTGGCAGGAAGGATTTGTAGATAAAGTGCTGATCTTGGAGTCAAGAAGTTTGAGGTTAATAACCTCCCTCTGAGGATTACTAGCTGGTCTCATGAGTTACCTAAGATTTAGTTATTATGTAATATGGTACATAAGTTTCAGTCTCTTGATAGAAGTCTTCCCCACCCTGAGAGTTCTCCATACAGATGAAATTCAGATGCATTTCTTAATTATAAATTAGTTGTTGATACTATTACTCCTTTGAGAAATCACAACCCTTCATATATATATATATATGGATAAAATTTGAAGGGTTTTTGCTCGTCTCAGTAATTTCAAATTCAGAGAAATCTATAGAGAGCTATGAAAGACTGTTTTGCTCAAAGAATCTCTGTCAGTTCATATACTCATTAGAGGGTCATTAAATTCCCATTTGCCTGGCCTCCATGTAGAGTTTTATGGGACAACAGTATTCTCCACATGCCCCTTCCGCATTCTGGAAAAATGAAAAAGAAGATGAGCTAAAAGACAATCCTTCCCACACAAAAAAAAATGTGCTCCAAAGTCCTGTTATCATCTGCCCTTTGAATAATAAGTTATTTTCTTATCAAGGTTCATTTAATGGAGAGGAGTAAAAAGAATTTGAAATTATGGAGAAGAAAGATGACAGAGGAAGCATAGCAATTTAAATTTAATTTAAATTTAAGAGACCTAGCTTCAAATCCTGGCTAAGACACTCTTAGTGGACCTTCAGTAGATCCCTTAACTATATGCCCATGGATTTCAGTCCCCTTGATAGCAGAACAAAAGTAACTTTCTTTTTTTTTTTTAAATATATTTTATTTGATCATTTCCAAGCATTATTCGTTAAAGACATAGATCATTTTCTTTTCCTCCCCCCACCCCCCATAGCCGACGCGTAAGTCCACTGGGCATTAGATGTTTTCTTGATTTGAACCCATTGCTTTGTTGATAGTATTTGCATTAGAGTGTTCATTTAGAGTCTATCCTCTGTCATGTCCCCTCAACCTCTGTATTCAGGCAGTTGCTTTTTCTCGGTGTTTCCACTCCCATAGTTTATCCTTTGCTTATGAATGGTGTTTTTTTTCTCCTGGATCCCTGCAAGTTGTTCAGGGACATTACACCGCCACTAATGGAGAAGTCCATTACGTTCGATTATACCACAGTGTATTAGTCTCTGTGTACAATGTTCTCCTGGTTCTGCTCCTCTCACTCTGCATCACTTCCTGGAGGTTGTTCCAGTCTCCATGGAACTTCTCCACTTTATTATTCCTTTTAGCACAATAGTACTCCATCACCAACATATACCACAATTTTATCAGCCATTCCCCAATTGAAGGGCATCCCCTCATTTTCCAATTTTTGGCCACCACAAAGAGGGCAGCTATGAATATTCTTGTACAAGTCTTTTTCCTTATTATCTCTTTGGGGTACAAACCCAGCAGTGCTATGGATGGATCAAAGGGCAGACAGTCTTTTATCACCCTTTGGGCATAGTTCCAAATTGCCCTCCAGAATGGTTGGATCAGTTCACAACTCCACCAGCAATGAATTAATGTCCCTGCTTTGCCGCATCCCCTCCAGCATTCATTACTTTCCATAGCTGTCATGTTAGCCAATCTGCTAGGTATGAGGTGATACCTCAGAGTTGTTTTGATTTGCATCTCTCTGATTATAAGAGATGTAGAGCACTTTTTCATGTGCTTATTAATAGTTTTAATTTCTTTGGCTGAGAACTGCCTGTTCATGTCCCATGCCCATTTATCAATTGGAGAATGGCTTGATTTTTTGTACAATTGATTTAGCTCATTATAAATATGAGTAATTAAACCTTTGTCAGAGGTTTCTATGAAGATTTTTTCCCAATTTGTTGTTTCCCTTCTGATTTTAGTTATATTGGTTTTGTTTGTACAAAAGCTTTTTAGTTTGATGTAGTCAAAATTATTTATTTTACATTTTGTGATTCTTTCTATATCTTGCTTGGTTTTAAAGCCTTTCCCCTCCCAAAGGTCTGACATGTATACTATTCTGTGTTTACCCAATTTACTTATGGTTTCCTTCTTTATGTTTAATTCACTCACCCATTTTGAATTTATCTTGGTGTAGGGTGTGAGGTGTTGATCTATTCCTAGTCTCTCCCACACTGTCTTCCAATTTTCCCAGCAGTTTTTATCGAATAGTGGATTTTTGTCCCAAAAGCTGGGATCTTTGGGTTTATCATATACTGTCTTGCTGAGGTTGCTTTCCCACAGTCTATTCCACTGATCTTCCTTTCTGTTTCTTAGCCAGTACCAAATTGTTTTGATGACTGCTGCTTTGTAATATAGTTTTAGGTCAGGGACTGCAAGGCCTCCATCGTATGTGTTTTTTTTCATTATTTCCCTGGATATCCTTGATCTTTTGTTCTTCCAAATGAACTTTGTTATGTTTTTTTCTAAATCAGTGAAGAAGTATTTTGGTAGTTCAATGGGTATGGCACTAAATAGATAAATAAGTTTGGGTAGGATGGTCATTTTTATTATATTGGCTCGTCCTATCCATGAGCAGTTAATGTTTTTCCATTTGTTCAGGTCTAGTTTTAGTTGTGTGGCGAGTGTTTTGTAGTTGTGTTCATATAGTTCCTGTGTTTGTCTTGGGAGATAGATTCCTAGGTATTTTATTTTGTCTAAGGTGATTTTGAATGGGATTTCTCTTTCTAGTTTTTGCTGCTGAGCTGTGTTGGAGATATATAGAAAAGCTGATGATTTATGTGGGTTTATTTTGTATCCTGCAACTTTGCTAAAGTTGTTGATTATTTCAATTAGCTTTTTGGTTGAATCTCTAGGATTCTTTAAGTAGACCATCATGTCATCCGCAAAGAGTGATAACTTGGTCTTCTCCTTGCCTATTTTGATCAAAAGTAACTTTCTACAAGGATCTATTGAAACTTGGTTCTGTTGAACCTTCTTTTTAATATAGATAATTATTGAATCTAATTTGAAAGGCACCTCCTAGGTGTTGCCTAATTAAACCCATATAATCAATCATACTTGACCATGAATCCCTTTTACAGCATCCCTAGTAAGTGGCCATTTCAGACCTCATGTTATCTCTACTGAGGATAAGACTAGATACTTCCTGAGGCAGACTATTCTACTTTTAGATAACTTAGTTTCTTGGATGTCTTTCCTTCTAACAAGTAGCAATCTCCATTTTTCCTAACTTTATCCTCAAATGTCAAGTGGAAAAAATAATGTCCTTCTGCTATATCATAGTCATTTAAATGCTTCAAAGTTATGATGTTTCCATTAAATATCTCTTCTCTAGGCTAAAAGTCCCCAGTTTCTTTACCCAGCCTTGATATAGCATATACCCCAGGCTTCTTACCATCCTGGTTGTCCTCCTTTGGATGCTTTCCAATTCTCTTTCTAAAATGTGGCAAAGGGAGCTGACACAAGAATCCTGAAGTAGTCTGGCCAGGTCAGAACATGGCAATTCTGTCATATTCTAGGTGGAGATGTTACAAGACTGATATGATCCTTGTCACTGCGGGAGCTTGTTATCCTTGCCAGCTAAAAGATGTGAACTTTTTCCCTACCCCATAGTTAATCACCAATGAAAGTCACCACTGTGTCTAATGCTAATATTTTTCTTCTTTTTTTTCTGAACGTATTACTTCAGACCTAATGTGTGTAGACAGTCTATTTGCATGTGTGTTTGTATTTAATGATTATAGATCTTTTGTCTTATGTCCCAAGGAATTATTTAGTATATTAGAATGTTCCTTTCATTTTTCTTTTAAAACCAGAATTCAAAGAAAACTGCTTTATGGGACCCTGAATACACCCAATCCAACCACCCAAATATCTCTTCTAATTCTGTACTTATTCTCTCTGTCTTAGAACCTTCAAGATTCTCTAAAGAAACTTAAAGTCTTTTATGATGGAGTTAACATTAAATAAAAAATGCCTCTGAAAGGCAGAGAGCAGATATCCAAATGCTGTCTTGGACATACATTATCTGTGTAACTTCAGACAAACCATGTAACTTCTTTTGTTTCAGTTCTTTCATCTGCTAGGCAGATGACCTGCAAGATTCTTTCTAGCTCTAGAATTATGACACTCTGAATAAGACTCTACTTGTGTCTAAACTCCTGGGATAGAAGTTTATGTTGTGCCCTAACTATCTAGTAGCTAAGACATCAAAGAGTTTTCTTTTCCCATGTCATGAATCAATAAAAATTTAGGATTCTGTCCTTAGAATTTTAGAGCTGCAAAATCAGCTAATGCTACATGTCTTGCATCCTCTTCTCTAGGCCTAGCAAGACTATTCAATTTTTCCAAGGTAACAGTTACCTTATAAGACAAAATAAACATTGAGATGTGGACATTGGAGGTGAGGAATCAATATATCCCCATCCTGTTCCATAAAGCATTTAGAACCAACCCAAAGGGTAAGATGGCATTTTGGAGAGTTTATGGAAAATCTAGATTTAGGGCTGGGATACAATTGAAGTCATACCTTACAAATGAATGATTAAAATAATGATTCCTGAAGGGAAAAGTAGAGAGGATTAGACCTTAAAATGCTCAGACAGTAATAGCTTTTCTTTGCTTTGGGTCCAAAGTCTTTTATTGCTTATTTCCTTGCAGTTATATTCTGGTTTTAATATTAAAATAATATTGGGATTAAAATAATATTGAAATTCAAATACTATTTAATATTAAAATAACTAATTTACATTTATAATTAAAATAAATCAAAAGAAAAGATAGCTTAAAAATAAGTAACAATTTAATCCAAGAATTTTTCTATTAGTTTCTTTTTCCTTACATCCCAATCTTTTTGATGTAATCAAATATTGAAAACCAGGGGAATGCATAAATAATGTAAAAATAAGGTTGACTCAGTACAGATAGATTAATACTTAAGTTTCTCAAAGAATATGTTGTAAACAAATAACTCTAAAATGCAAAAATAACAAATTCAATACTTCAAGAAACAATAAGGCTATTGAGGTGTGGTAAAGAGAGCCTTGTATCTAGAGTAAGAAGAGATTTCACTTTTTTTGTCCCTCTCTTACATTTATTATTTGTGTAACAACAAATTCAATTTCTCGGAATTTGTTTCCTCTTCAGCAAAAGTGGGAATAACAATATTAGAATTCCCACTCCATAGCTTTATTGACTAAATCAAATGAGTTAACATGGACAAATCAGTAGGTCGATGTAGTCTATTATTAATTTAAATATGTAAATACACATTCTATTTCTTTCACTACTTTAAATTTTGAAAGGCTTTTGAACATCTTTAGCAGTGAATCAAATTTTCTATTTGTATAAATACAAAATAAGGAATAAAAGCAAAAAGCATACTTTAAATAAATTCTAATTCGAGTGTTTTTTTTTCTTTTTCAGAGTCCGTTGTATTATTTCCTCATCCTTTTTCAAGTTTCATAAATATCTTTTATTTCAGATCACTATTGCTAAACTCATGACTTGGCAGTATATTGCCTTGGCTTTTCTCCATTGCTGTTCAGTGATAGGGTGGGCTGTAGGGGGATTTTGTGATGGGAGGAAGGAGCATCTTCACATAATACTTCACTTGTTTGGAAAATTTCCAGCTTGGGAGAAAGGGGAGTAAGATTTTATCCATTTCTTTTAAAATGCATTACATAAAAATAATGTCTCCTCAAAAAAAACCTTCTGAATTATGCAATCCTTTCCAGGAAATGGTAAGCTATTTTTCTCAATTGTATTTAAGACAAAACTTATGACACTTCAGAAATTTTTTATTTAGCATTTACAATATTTAGTAAAAAAATGCTTTTTATAACATTTTATTAAGAAATACATTGAATATAATTATGTATACATATATATGTAGTTTTACTGTATTTCACAGAACATAATTTACTGCAGAACAAGAACTTTACAAATAATCCTTTTAAAACATTTTTGCTATCTACATTAGAAAGAGATCTAAACCACATATTAAACAGTTAACAGACACGAATGGTTATCTAAGATGTGGGAGCAATTATGAAAATTATTCCAAAACATGTAATCAGATACTAACAAAATATTTTATTTTACAGTTTAGCTTTTGAGCAGGGTACCTTTCCTGACTCAAGACAACTCATAGATTGTATTTTAATGCTTGGCATTCCAGAGTAATTAATTTCTTTGATGTCTTACTTTAGCAACAACAAAAAATATATTGCTGGCCATGATTGTGACATTTTCTGGACTTGTTTGGTCGTGAACTTTCCTGAAATTTTAGAAGAGTTGAAGCTTATTGGCTATTAGAACATGGTGGCAATAAGGTTAGGATCATGGAAGTGGTTGCTATGCTGGTCAGCTAGCTCCATTTTGTCATATGATCACACAGTCCAGATCTCACCATAACCAGCTGTCTTGTAAATACATACCACTGGTCACAAGGGGGACTGAGTAGAAGAGTGTGGATAGACCAATGCAAATTTATCACCTCTAATGGGAAAAGCAATTCAAAGCATATGCCTGACTGACAAGTATTCAATAGAATCAGCATTGCCTGCACAACTACAGCAAGTTATTATTACTAATGATTCTGAGGCTGCCAAAATATTTTGTCTATTTAAGTCTGTGGCAAAAAAAAAATGTTTTTCCTTTCCTTTGTTTTTGCATTGTCTTCTGCACCAATTCAAGCATATTTAGAAACAAAACAAAGTTTGTTAACTAATTTGCACAATTTAGAGTAGTGCTTTTAGTCAGGTTTTTAGAAAGCAATTAAAAACTTTTTATTCCATTTAGAAACTATGATCCCATTATTTTTTTTTAATTTTATTTGATCATTTCCATGCATTTTTCATTAAAGACAAAGATCATTTTCTTTTCCTCCCTCCCACCCCCCGTGGCCGACGCGTGATTCCACTGGTATCATATGTGTTCTTGACTCGAACCCATTGCCATGTTGTTAGGATTTGCATCAGAGTGTTCGCTCAGAGTCTTTCCTCTGTCATGTCCCCTCAGCCATTGTAGTCAGGCAGTTGCTTTTCCTCGGTGTTTCTACTCCCTCAGTTTGTCCTCTGCTTATGGATAGTGTTTTTTTCTCCTTGATCCCTGCAGATTGTGCAGGGGCATTACACTGCCACTAGTGGAGAAGTCCATTACGTTCGATTATACCACAGTGTGTTTGTCTCTGTGTACAATGTTCTCCTGGTTCTGCTCCTCTTGCTCTGCATCACTTCCTGGAGGTTGTTCCAGTCTCCATGGAATTCCTCCACTTTATTATTCCTTTTAGCACAATAGTATTCCATCACCAACATATACCACAATTTGTTCAGCCATTCCCCAATTGATGGGCATCCCCTTGTTTTCCAGTTTTTGGCCACCACAAAGAGCGCAGCTATGAATATTTTTGTACAAGTCTTTTTGTCCCTTATCTCTTTGGGGTACAGACCCAGCAGTGCTATGGCTGCAATCCCATTATTTTTAAAGACATTAATTTTAAAATATAGTTAACTTACACTCTTAAAATTCTCATTCATTCATTGTAACAGTTCTACTATTTACTGCCTGTAAGTCAGTTAACTCCCAAAGACCCTAGTTTTTTTATCTGTAAAATTAGGTTTAGAATTAATCTCTACAATTCCTTTCAGTTCTAAATCCTACATTTCCTATGATCATTCTCTAAAAATGGTCACAAGTTTGCAGACTCTATGAAGTTAAGTCCATATTTAACTTCTCTTTGTTTTTCCCTCATATCTAACATAATGTACTCTACATTCAATAATAAGCAATTAGTGGTTGAATCAGTGAATTTTTTGAAGGTTCAAAATAATTATTTAAATGCATCAGTTCTGTGAATAAGTTAAGTGGCATAGAGGAAGGCGCACAATAACTCTGAAATCTGAGAACAAGTAGCTCTATTGGACCTCAGTTTTCTCTGATAAGTATAAGCTCAATGTACTCAGTTCCTGGCTGTGAATGTCATCTAATGTGCCTTTCAAATCTATAACCAATGCAATTCAATTCATCTTTTCATCTCTCATTGTCCTTACCCATAAAAAATGGAGTTTTACTCTCTGACCTCTAAGGTATAAATCTTGGGTTCTATCTTCATTCACACAACGGATTTTTAACTGAGAACAAACAAATAACAATACTGCCTCCATGCCAAGATCTTTTTATCTTTCTATTTACCTTTTCCTTCCTTCCTTCCTTCTTTCCTTCCCTCTCTTTCTTTCCTTCCCTCTCTTTCTTTCTTTCTTTCTTTCTTTCTTTCTTTCTTTCTTTCTTTCTTTCTTTCTTTCTTTCTTTCTTTCTTTCTTTCTTTCCTTCCTTCCTTCCTTCCTTCCTTCCTTCCTTCCTTCCTTCCTTCCTTCCTTCCTTCCTTCCTTCCTTCCTTCCTTCCTTCCTCCTTCCTTCCTTCCTTCCTTCCTTCCTTCCTTCCTTCCTTCCTTCCTTCCTTCCTTCTTTCCTTCCTTCCTTCCTTCCTTTTTCTTTCTTTCTTCTTTGTTTCTTTGTTTCTTTGTTTCTTTGTTTCTTTGTTTCTTTGTTTCTTTGTTTCTTTGTTTCTTTCTTTCTTTCTTTCTTTCTTTCTTTCTTTCTTTCTTTCTTTCTTTCTTTCTTTCTTTCTTTCTTTCTTTCTTTCTTTCTTCCTTCCTTTCTTTCTTCCTTTCTTCCTTTCTTCTTTCCTTTCCTTGACTAAAAGGAGCAAAGGCCTACTTATATTATGTCATATGAATCATCTCTAACCTCTACGTCTCAGTCCACTCATCTATAAAAGGAAGATAAACATAGTTGTATTGTTTACCTCACATAGATAGGAGGCTGCTACAAAGAAAGTATTCTGCAAACATTACATTACTATAGGTATATGGGAAATAGAAATTCACAGTAGTTTAACCTCTGGTGCTGTTACTACCTAAATCTTAGTCCTTCATTGATCTTTTCAAACTCTTAGGGTGTGTGCTGGTGAATGATTATAAACAACAGGTTCTCAAAAAATGTACCTGTGACATACATTGAAATTTAACCCAGAAAATGAACATTTTATCCATTACTTTCTTAATTATAGAAAATAAAACAATAACAAATCAGATCCTTACTTTTTAATGTTTGACAATTTGGGGGAGTAATTGCTCACTTTAACCATTTAACAGACTATTTTCAATATGCTTCTGGGTTAGCTCTTACTTTCTGTGTAATTTTTTTTTTCTATTTTAAATGTAAGAAAGCCTATTCAAGTGTTTTTTGTTGTTGTTGTTGTTGCTGTTTGTTTTGTTTTGTTTTGGATTGGTTAGCGTTTTTTTTTTTGCCTGGAATTCTAATTTCACTGGGGTGGGAGTGAGAAACACTCTGTTCCAGGGTAGGATAGTTATTTTATGAGACTTACAAACTTAGAGATTTGAATGCAGTCAGGAGAGGATAAATGTCTTGATCAGTTTACAGCCAATAGATGTGAGCACATCTTTTTGGTGCCAAGGCCTGCTTTTTATTCACTGCTTCACTAGTCTTGTTTCCAAGTCAGAGATGCCAAAATTGCTGATTTTCATATCAGTAGTAAATTGTGGTCCATATTAAAGTAGTAGTCAACACTTCTTTAGGGCCAGCCCTTCTCCATTTTCTTAAGAAGATTGTTTGCTTTCACTTCCCATTACAAAAATGAGCTTTTCTTCCATATTTTAGTAACATCCTTATTCAACTCAATGAGCAATTCCACACAGTATCAAGGTGACCTGTGAATTGAAATGTTTATTTAGGGTGAGGCCAGTTAAAGTCTGAGTTCAAATCTTGCTTCTTACAATAATGGACAAGTCACTGTATTCTCAGATTCTTAATTTCCTAAATCCTCAGTAAAATGAAAATGACAACAATGCATAAAATAACTGACAGAGCCCTTGTAAAATTGAAATGAAATGATTGCAGATCATATATAAATGTCGGCTATTTTTATTAAGTCCTAAGTAGCTAGAACTCTTAGTCTGGCTCTTATCAGTCTTTTCCTTTTAGAATGACACACAATCATATATTAATTCACACTGAGCTATTAGCTACTTTCTTTTAAATTGTCAAACCACTCCCCAAAGCAGGTGCATTTAAGAAAAATACAACATGGAAATTATTAAGTAAAAAGAATGAATCTCAAAGTGTAGAATTTCAGGCACCAAGACCTCTCATTAGTAGAACATATTTTAGGTCAATAGGTCCTTCTTTAAAGTCTTATAACTTTATATAATCTTATATAGATAACTGTTTTGTATAAATTTGAAGCACACCATTTTTTGCATTCTCTCATTTTTCTTCAGTTATAGAAAGCAAAATGAAAAACTAAATGACCATATAATTTGTTTATCTGGAAGGTGATGAGGGACTTAGAGAACTTGGCAATTCATGGTAGGGAAGGGAAATGCACATTTATTTATATAGTACTTTCCCTGTGCCAGGCATTGCACTAAGTGCTTTACACGTATTATCTCATTTGATCCTCTTAACAACCCTGAAAGATAGGCTGTGAACCTGGACAATTAAGTGATTTGTTCAAAGTGACAAAACTAGTATGTGTGTTAAGTTCTGATTTCAACTTCCTGATTTCAGACACAATTCTCCATCCATTGAGCCAACTAAACATCTTGATAATTGCTATTGCTGAACCTCATTTTAAATTTGGCTTATATATGGTTTGAAATTTTAAAGAATATTAACTATTAAAAAGAGATCTGATGTAAATAGATATGAAATTCACATTCTCTCTTGCTTTGCCAAAGTAACATTGACTGCTAAAAAGAACAAGGGAACTTTAAAGGTAAATGTCTGAGCAATATACACATTTGCCCAATTTTAAGAAACCTAAAGTATCTAATTTCAACTTTTACTCTCACAAAAGATTAATAGGGCTTGACTATTTGCATTAGAAAAATTCCTCTGTTGAAAAAATATTGTAGAATTACCATTTTCAAAAGATCAGTCATTTGTGGAAGACCCAGAAGTTGATGAGCAACTCAAAATTGGAATTCCAAGTCAGATTACCAGGAAGGGCCTCAGTATATATGGAGGAAGAAGTTGTTGTTTTTTTTTTCTAGTTCTTACCTCTACTCAAACCTCTACAAAATAAGGAGTTATATCCAACAGGAGAAGAAACTTCAGCTATCTACATGGTTTAGTACCCTAAAAACCCATATGCTTCAAAATATTGAAGAATTAACAGCAGAGGATGATAATTCCTCACATTAATATACTCACTGGACCCCCTTTTTTAATGCTTCAACATATTCCCAAACAACTAGCTTGACACAGAACTCAACTATTCCCTTTCCTTTCTCCTAGAACCAACAAAATAAATAGTAGAAGACTGTTCTGAATGAGATAGTAGCATGGCACCAGAGATCAGTTGGGAGTACTGAGGAAGAGTGAGAACTGGCACAAACCACAAGTGTGTGTGTGAATGTTTGATGCTATTTAAACTGAATAAAGAGGTCATCATCATCCAGTGCTTGTCTTCTAGAAATATTTGGGACAGACACTGTGCCTGGAGAAATGTGAATAATCTGGCTAACATAAGAAGAACCTTAGACAGCTTTGAGAATTAGTGCCCAGTGATACTGTCATCAAAGAGGAAGGAATCAAAACATGAGTGATTATGGAAAATAAGGTTTAATAAAAAGGTCTGAAAAAAACCCCCAAAAATCTCAAGAGGAAGAAACTCATTTTAAGACTTTGAGCATAAGCAGATAAACCATTAGAGAAGATATTGATAACAGAAGGTGATATAGATTCTAGATCTGCTAAAAGAATCCAGAAATTTCTGAATAAATATTGCAAGCCAGAAGAAAATGAACCATGTGATGAAGCAGAGGATCTTGTGGATTCCCAGAAGAGCACATAATCATAGCTGGATAGCTTAAAAGAGAAATTAAGATTGTGAATGGAGAATTTATGGCCTACACAGCAGAAATAACCAGCAGAAAAGAAAGATTTGAAGTAATGGTGGCGTTTTTCACTTAAAAAAAAAAAAACAAAAGAAAATAAGTAAGTGGGAAAGAAAACATGAAGAAGTGAACAGCAATCTGAAAAAGACAAAAAGCAAAAATGTTAAAAAATAAACATTATATGCACATGAACAAAATATAGTAATCTTGAAGAGAATGCATTGAGATAATATAAAAGCTTTAGATTTCTCAGAAGAATAGGACAAATCAAAAAAAGAACAGACAAAGTGAATACTGTTAATAAAAGAGATAAGAAAGAACTACTCAGAACTTCTGAATATATAAAACAAAATACCAATCAGCAGAATCCCCACATTCAGAAAAACAAAACAAAACCGAGCTAAAAACCTATGGTTCAAACTCAAAAAACGTATGGTTTTTAACAAATCCAAAGATAAACTACAAATTTTATTAGTAACCCAGAGAAAGACTTTCAAATATAAAGGAAAGGAAATAAAAATAACATAAGCTATTCTGTATCCACCAGAAACCATTGGAAGGAACAAGGAAATGTATTCTGAAGAGAGAAGCTCAAATTGCAACCCAGGATGATCTACCTTGTAACCTGGTGCTGAAGCAATAAATGAAAGAAGATCAATATTTAATATAAGTGAGGCATTGAAAGCATTCTTAAAAAGAAAACGACATGAAGATATTATTAATTTTTCAAATATCTCAGACAACAGATATTCAAAGTTAATAAACACAGCAACCAAGGGGAATAACAACAAAATAACAAACATTAAGAGATTACTTTCTAAATGTACCCAAGAAAATAAAATTTTGGGAGAGGGTATCACTGGTGAATGCTCTCAGGGAGGAATAGAAATATTCTAGAAATGGAGACTGGCTATATACCCTTAAAATGGATATAATGTACAGAAATCTCATCCTTAGAGATACCCCTTAATCTGCAACAGGAAAAGAGGAATCATAGTCCTTGGGGTCAATTGACACCCAGAAGAGGAAAAGCTTCAGTCTGGGGTGATTTCATGGAAAATGGGAGAAGCTCAGAATAGCAAGAAAGAGGAACATGACACCCAAACACATTAAATATAGATTTCATAGGGTAGCTTAGTGAATAGAGCTCTGGGGCTGGTGTCAGAAAGACTTGAGTCCAAATCCAGACTCAATAACTTATTTATTGAGTGGCCCCGGGCAAATTATTTAATCTCTGTTTGCCTTAATCAACTGGAGAAGGAAATAACAAACCACTCCAATATCTTACCCAAGAAAACTCTATTGATAGTATGATCCAAGGGATCACAAAGAGTTGATCACTCCTGAAAAACAAATTTCAATATAATTGTGTTTTTTTATATCCCATATATTTTATTTATGCATTTTAAAACAATATTACTATAAGGAGTCCTTTAGTTTCACTAGATTGATAAAGGAGTCTTGGATTTAAGAATTCTTGCCCACCCTATTTATTTACTTGACTTTGGTAGCAGAGCTTATGGCAGAACTTTTTTTTTTTCTCAAGGGTTGACCCCTCCTATGTTGGTTGTGGCATTTGGTCTAGAAAATAGGAATGGTGACCTGGGATCTTTACATTCCCTCAGGTTCTTGGACTGAAGTGCTTGGAGTGTGTCTACCAGGTTTTTTGTTTTGTTTTTTAATTTCTTTTTTAAATTTTTAAATATTTTCCATGTTTACATGATTCATTTTCTTTCCCTTCCCTCTTCTTTCCCTCTTTCTAGAGCCAACAAGCAATTCCACTGGGTTGTAAAAATGTTGTCACTTGATACCTATTTCCATATTATTCATTTTTGCTATAGAGCAATTTTTAAAGCCAAAACCCCAAATCATATACCCATAGATAAATGTGATAAGTGATGCCATATGTTTTGTTTTAGCATTTCTACTCCCATAGTTCTTTCCTCTCAATGTGGATAGCATTCTTTTACATAAGTCCTTCAGGAATGTCCTGGCTTGTCACATTGCTCCTAGTAGCAAAGTCCATTATATTGGATTTTCCCACAATGTTTTACTTTCTATGTAAGGTGTTCTTCTGGTTCTGCTCATTTCACTTTGCATCAGTTCATTAAGGTTCTTCTAGTTCATTTAAAAAGCCTCTTGATCATTTATCCTTACAGTACAATAATATTCTATCATCATAGTGTACCAAAATTTGTTCAGCCATTCTCCTATCTATGGACACCCCCCTATTTTCCAATTTTTGCCACCACAAAGAATGCAACTATAAATATATTTTGTACAAGTATTTTTTCTTATTATTTCTTTGCAGTACAAACCTGGCATTGGTACTGCTGGGTCTACCAGGTTTTGAGAGTGGGTAGTATTTGAGGTAGTGGTGGTATTTTGAACCCTTTAGAATAAGCCTTTTCATTTCCCCCTCAGATTGCCTTTAAAAAAATAAATCTTACCTTCCATTTGAGAATTAACCCTATGTAATGCAGTAAGGGTTAGGCAGTGGGGGGTAAGCGACTTGCCAAGGCTCACATAGCTAAGAAGTTTCTGAGGTCAAATTTGAACTCAGGACCTCCTATCTCCAGTCTTGGCTCTCTCTATCCACTGAAACACCTAGCTGCCTCTCTCAGAGTGCCTTTTTTCCTTTAGCTAGACTAACTTGCTTACCCTGTCAGTGGCAGCTGATCCTCATAAAATTACTAACTCCCTATGAATATAATAAAGGCAAAGAAAAAATTCTGTGAGATGCTATGAAAGCAATTCTAATTTGTTACAGATACCTGCCCCAACCTTTTTTCTAATCATGGCACCAGTTCATATGTACCTAACTTTATTATTGTCACATATCTTTTGTGAAGAACCTTACAGAATATCTCACTGAAATCCTGGTGTTCATTTCAAATCAAAGGAGGCAGCATGCTAGACACTTGAGACAAAATTAAACCTTCCTGCCTTCAAGGAACTTAATTTGATTAGTAGACAAAGTCAACAGTTGCCTAAGAAGGAGTGAACAGAAATTACTTTCTAATAGGGCAAGAAATTAGAGACACACAATATGTAAAAAAAATTGAATAAATTTAAGTGTAATATTATTTGGTGTATTCCCAGATCATCTAAGATATAGACACCCTAGTGAGAAAGGGCAGAAATCTCCCTCTGGAAGAAGATATTCTGTTATCCTCTACAACATGGGTAGGAATAGCCTTTTTCCATTCGCTGTGTAGCCAAAATTGACATCTTTCATATTACTTGACTGAGAAATTATTAATAGAATGATGGAACTAGAATTAAGTGGAACTGAGAAAGATTTCCTGTAGAAGATAGGATTTTTATTTGAGTCTTTTATTTTATCTTATTTTAGATGAGTCTTAAACCAGTAGTCTGAGATGAGGAGGGAAAGCTTTTAAAGAATGAGAGAGAGTCCAAAAAAATACCCGGAAGCACTCCATCTAGAAATGGAGCATTTTCTTTGCGGAATAGTAAGGAAGTTACCTGGAAGTGGAGGTAATAAGATGTAAGAACCCTGGAAAAATGAGGGGGTAGAGAAAAGTTCTGAAGTGCTTTGAATATCAAATAGAACATTCTGTGTTTGATCCTGGAGGTCATAAGTAACCATTAAAGAGTAATGAGTATGGAGGTGAAATAACTAGACTTATATTTTTATGGAAATCACTTTGATGGCTCAATAGAGAATAGACCAGAGAGGGAAGAGACTTAAGTCAACGAGATTGACTGTAAGGCCAACACAATAGTCTAGACATGAAGTAATAAGAACCTACACCAGAATGGTGACAGTATCAAAGGAGAGAAGAAGAAATAATTGAGAGATATTGCAAAGATAAACTTTATAATCCTTGGAAACAGATTAAATATATATGAGATGTAAAAAATAGTAAAGATCCCAAGATAACAAATAGATTGTGAGGTTTACAAAATCTCCCTTTTCCCCTTAAAATATAAATCATGATACTGGTCCTTCTCCAATCCTCTAGTATTTTTCTTATTCTTCTTTCAAAGATAACATAGAAAACTTAGTAATTACATCCTTCCTTTTTAAAAGTACTCTGCTATGTAGTTTGCTCATATCTGAAACTCTGAATGGTCTGAGAGGAATTACTTCTCTTGCCAGTTTTTCACTTTTTCAATTCTCTATCAGTTGCATTCTTTCTTTTTTTTTTATTCATTGTAATACAGGTTTCATATTAATTTTCCTAAAACCCCGCTTTAGTCTTATTATTCCTTTGCTCACTGATTTCTTAATCTTATTCTGATCTTTATCTTTATCCTTATTCTTATACTTTTATTTGTCCTTATTCTTATGCTCATTTCGTTATCTTTATCCTTATCCTATTGATCTTACTCTTGCTGAAATGAACCTATAGGTGATAGACAGAGCTCCTAATGAGCTATCCTATCATTGCAGGTTTAGACATGCTTTGTAAAAAAACACTTTTTTACAATGTTCCCTGGGACACTGAAAAAGATGCCTTGTTAAGATCACACTACTTGCATGTGAAAGAAGGTGAAATTTAAATTCAGATCCTTCTGATATACATGCTATTATACTTCCTCATTTCTTCCTTTGGCTTATTCTTTATCTTGTCTAAAAAAAAGACCAAACATTTTACTCTCTAATTAGAAGTCTTAAAATATGACCTCAGTGAAACTTTCCAGTAGTATATCCCACTGAAGCAAAGTGTGATCCTTCTTCCCTTTTTTAAAATTTTATTTTCATTGTCATGCAAAAACACACTTCTATACTGGTCACTGATGTAAAAGCATACTTATACATAACCAAAACCCCAAAATAAAACCAAACTGCACTGATGTGAAAGACGACTCCAATAATTCTTTTTCTGGAAGTGAATAGCATTCTCTGCCCTGTCTTTTAGCATTGTCCCAGATCACTGTATTGCTGAGACTAGCCAAATTTTCACAGATTATCATCCTACAATATTGTTGTTATTTTGTACAATGTTCTCCCAGTTCAGCTTATTTTGCTTTGTATGAATTCCTGCAGATATTTTCTGTTTTTTTTTTTCTGAAATCATCTCACTTATCATTTCTTATAGCACAATAGTATTCCATCATCAACATGTACCACAATTTGTTCAGCCATTCCCAAATGATGGACATCCCCTTAGTTTCCAATTTTTTGCTATTGCAAAAATAACAGCTTTAAATACTTTTGTACAAATGGATCCTTTCCCCCTTTCATTATCTCTTTGGTATATAGATCCAGTAGTGATCCTTATGTTCTGGTTAACTGGGAGGCAGTGGTATAAAACTCAAACAGAAACATGTCTAATAAGGTTTACTTCCTGCCTCATATTTGCTTAGAAAAAAATTAACATTATTCCTCTTGCATTTTATTTTTAATAATTTTGTTAACTATTTCCTAATTTTATTTTTTCATTTTTTATTTAGAACATTTTTCCATGGTTACAAGATTTATGATTCTTCCCCACCTTCCCTCCCCATTTCTGGAGCTGACAAGCAGTTCCACTGGGTTATAAAGGTATCATTGTTAAAAACCCATTTCCGTGTTATTTATATTTGCAGAAGAGTGATCTTTCTATGCCAAAACCCTAATCATAGCCCCATCGAACCACGTGATCAAGCATATGGTTTTGTTCTGCATTTCTGCTCACACAGTTCTTTCTCTGGATGGGGATAGCTTTCTCTCTCATAAGTTCCTTAGGATTGTCCTGGGTCATTGCACTGCTGCTAGTAAAAAAGTCAATTACATTCGATTGTGCCACAATGTATCAGTCTCTGTGTACAATGTTCTCCTGGTTCTGCTCCTTTCACTCTGCATCAACTCCTGGAGGTCTTTCCATTCCCCATGGAATTCCTCCAGTTCATTATTCCTTTCAACACAATAGTATCCCATCACCATCAGATACCACAATTTGTTCAGCAATTCCCCAATTGAAGGGCATCCCCTCATTTTCCAATTTTTTTGCCACCACAAAGAGAGAAGCTATAAATATTTTTGTGCAAGTATTTTTCCTTATTATTTCTTTGGGGTACAAACTCAGCAGTGGTACAGCTGGATCTAAAACCCTTTGTGCTTAGTTCCAAACTGACCTCCAGAATGGTTGGACCAATTTACAATTCCACCAGCAATACATTAATGTCCCAATTTTGTCATATCTTCTCCAACATTTATCACTTTCCTTTACTGCCATATTGGCCAGTCTGCTAGATTCCTAATTACATTTTAATTGATTTCAGGAAAAAATAAATTTTAATCTGATTTGAAAATATTGCCTGCAGGCCTGCTTATTTTTTTTAAAACTCTAATAAGAAGGATATGCTATTAGTCTAGGAGTAAGAAAGATTAGGTTCTAGTATTGGTTCTATCATTGATTAATTCTAAGTTGTTTGTCAGACCTTTTGGCCTTAGACTTTTTATCTGTAAAATGAAGTTAAACTATGCAATCTTTTATGTTCTCTTCTATCTGAAAAGTCCTAGACTAGCATAAAAATTTTTTTTAAAAAAGGATAACTACTCACTGTTCTCTTAACATGCATCTGTTCTTTCTGAATGGAATGTGCTCCTCCCAGCTCAACTTTTCTAATCTAAATCATGCTGCTACAGGCCTGCTCAAGTGTCATCTCATCTGAGAAGCTTTCAGCTGGTTGCCTGGCTCCTAGAGAACTTAGCCTTTGCCATTCCTAAGACATTTATCACAGTAGAAAGAGCATAGAGTTAGCCACTTAACTCCTCAAGGGCTATTTGATATCATACAAATGACCTCATCACTTAGGTGTCTTCTAATCATAACTTTCTACAACTCCAAAAAAGTATACTCCAGATATATGTCTATATGTGTGTATGTATACATATATGCATAGATAATTGAGAGAAGATAGAGATAGATAGATAGATGGAGAAATAAATGAATGCATAGAGAGATGGATGGATGGATAGATAGCTAGATGATAGATAAATCAATAGAAAAATAGATAGAGACAGAGAGAGATACACATCCTAGACTGCAAGCTTTTTAAGAACACAGTAAATTTCATTTGTACACTCTTGAATCTTACCCAGAACCCAGAAGAGTTGGTTTATCTAAGTATATAGGCATACATCAATGTGAATGATGAATGTGAATGATGAAAGGTTTATACTTTTTTCTTTCTATTCATCATATGTGATATATACACACATAAGCATTCATTAAGCACCTATTCTGTTCACACACACACACACACATATATATATATATTTACATATATATATATATATATATATATATATATATATATATACTTACACAAACTCACTCCCACATTATTAGTGAATGATAGGGTTGAGGTATTTTGGATGAATGTTTTGGGGCTAAGTTTTATATTTCCTATCTTTTTAATTAAGTTCATACACCTGTGTCCAGTTAATTTCTCATCAGTATGAATTTTAGAGCTTCATTTAATCTGTAAAAGCAGTAAAAGATTCATCTGCCACTTGGCTTGTTACCTACCTCTGGGACCCATTTGACTTTAGTGTCTGTCATTACATAACCAAAGTTGAAAGGTCCTTATCTCTTGGTAATCAAGTGAACAGCAGAGGAAATTTGTTCACATTTCAGTGATGCTCTGTTACAATGTTTAGAGTATTAAAAACAGTCTCTGATGATTGCTCCCCAAGTCTGAGGCCATGAGTTCACCTGGAGTATTTCTTTAGTCACTTAGTTCTTTATTCTTCCAACTAGAAATTTGTAGAATTTTATTGATCTTGAAGCTAAAGTACCCAATTTTTTTGTTTATTATTTTTTTAGTTTGTTTCTCATGGATTCTTGTCCACTGAATGCAATTCTATATTTTTAACATTGAGGACAAGCCAAAATCAGATATAAGAAATGAAATTGTTATGGGTTAAGTATTTTCAAATGGATGACCACTTCCATCCAAGTAAGAGCTTGAAGTATTTCCCAGCTGAAAGTTGAGCTGTTACTGGACAGCGTTTAGTCCTCGTCCAAGTCTTCCAGAGCATTAAGCTTAGAGGTGGCATAGACTTTTGAAGTAGTCTAATCTAGCCCTCTAGGTTTAGAATCAAGAACACTGAAGCCCAAAAAGGTTAAGTGATTTGTCCAAGGTCACATAGGCTTTGTGTATTAGAACCAGGATTTGAACAGCAATTCCTGTACTTTAAATCCAGTGCTCTTTCCTCTGCATTATGCTTCCTCATAGAAATCAAGTCTACTTGTCATATTTCACTAAAAGTAATCAACGTTTTGTGCATTCCACCTTTGGAAATTATGATAAAAAGCATACCCCTGACCTCACCACATGCTTATGAATTAAAGGGAAAGTCAATATAATCTAGATATTTATTAATTTAATTATTTAATTTAATTTTTAAACAGAAAATAAATGGAAACTTCTCAAGGCAAGATGATACTTTTTTTGTTATACATTTGAAACGATGATTTTGGGGGCAGGTGATCTATAGAAAAGAGGATAGAAACCCTAATAATAACTTAAATAGTGGCTAACATTGACATATGCCTGGCTCTGTGCTAAATGCCTTATAATTATTAAATTTCTCTTCATTTATACAAGGAGTTTTAAACTTTTTTGGTCATGGACCTTTTGGCAGTCTGTTGAAGTATATTGATCTCTTCTCATAGTTTTTTTTTTTAAGTCTTTATTGGTGGTGTTATATTGCCTATCTTCTTAATGTGTGGGGGAGAGGCTACAGGGAAGGAATTAGAACTCAAATTTTTTTTAATCTTAAAAATAAAGAATTTGAAAAATGAGAAAAAACATATTTCAATTAGAAATTAGCCAAAATAGAGATACATATCTTTCCTCATTTAGTTTCATGTACCCCCTTAAATCTATGGATAGATCCATAAGAGGTCCACTGACAACAGATGAGGAACCACTGATTTGTATGGACTAAAATATATATCTGATTTTTTATAGTTGTTCATACTAGATGATAATCAAATGACTAGATTTTTAAAGTGCTTTAGTTGCCCTAATGGACTCTGTTCTGTTTGATACTCTGTCTTGCTTTAAAGATGTGCAAGTAGTCTATTTCCACTTCCATTTCCCTTTGTGCTGTGGCAGCTGGACAATCACAGCCGCTGTGGTGAAGTAAGAGCTTGAAGTATTTCCCAGCTGAAAACAGGTGCTTCAAAACTACACGAAATATTTCAAGAGACCAAGAAGTGCTTCATCACTTGCCCATCTCACACAATAAAGTCTAACAGCAGGGGTCACCCGAGAGATGGTTCACTCAGAAAATGGAAAGCAATTGAAGTGTCCTTACAATGGAAACATTCTGCTTTTGGCAAATTCACTCCCTAGACATTAATAAGTACTTTCACTGGACCACATAGTTCATGAAAACGAGTGAAGGTCTGTTCCTAGATAACGGAGACAACAACAGAATTTTTATTTGATATAAATTAACCAGTTCAGGAAAGAATTGATCAACTCACAGATTTGTCTGACCTGGGCACCCACAGTGGACTGCCAAGTGAATTGATTCATAGATACTTCAATTTAAAAGGTCACAGCCATAGCACAATAGTCATGGAAACATGTTATCATAATAGGAAACAGAGAAGAAAAAGAAAATTCTTGTACAGCTAAATCCACTATGATCTAATAGTTTTCAAAAAGTAAGGGGAAGGAAGGATATACTGAATTTTTGGAAATTAATTTCATGCTCTTTTCTTGAAGGCATTGATTGCTTGTACTATGTATTTAGTATGTTCTAGGGATTTTTCTACCTCTGAATCCCTGCCTTCTCCCAGACCACTCTTACTACAAACATCACTCTGAAAATAGTGTGCAGCAGACTGATCTTTGTTTAATTTAGATAGATAAAATTGGAAAATAATTCCAATGACCAAAGAATTAGAAAAAAAATTCTAATGAGCCAGAGTTGAAGCACTCAAGATTGTGGAGCCTGCAGGGAAATTAAAAGCTGAGCTCTGACTTAAAGGACATCAAATGAAAGCTTATGTATAAGATACATGAGTAGTTGCTCTGTGCCCTCATGGTGGAGAGCTTATGTGATGAGAGGAAGAAGGAATTAAACTGTTTTTATTATTATTGATGCTATTAGAGAACAGACCCTCAATTTTTATTAAAATGGGAAAACTGAGGCTCAAGTTGGTAAAGTGTCTAAATCACTTCATTTGCAGCTTTGCCATTTTCCTTCCCATCCATTGGCCTTCCTTTTCTCCTCCCTTTTATGCCCATCATGTCATGCAAATTTCTATAAAGAATCCTGATTAGATAAGCCTCCAAAAGGCACAAAAAAGCCTGAAAGGGGCTTACCAGATTTCCAACCACCACAACAAAGTCTTTTACACAAGTTTTATTTTCCACATTTTATAGACAAAGTAACTGAGGAGCGCAGGGATTGTTATTTGGCCATGATATTCCATCTAATAAATATCAGAGCTTGTAATCAGACATAAATCTTTTATTACAAGTCCTCTGCGGCTTAAATATTACCTCTCATATATAGCCTTGAGGTTCTGTAAATTATTTCCATGGTAGGTTCTGAAAAGATGTGGCAGGGAAGAAATTAGGTGAGCCTTAAAATTCCTCTTGTGGGAATTTAAGAATAAGAATAATCAATTTAAGAATAAGTTGATAGTCATGAGGCTTTGATTTTTTCTTTTTCCTCCTTTGATCTATATGATCTTTGATATTCTCTTCCAATTCCTCTTAAATAGTAAGTATTTCATTTGTTATATGAGATATATTCAATTTGAAAACTTTTTTTGGCAGTCATGAACAAAAGCATTTTCAATTAGTTAATCAATGTGCATCTGTTAAGTGCTTGGTATGGCTGGCTGGAGCCATGGTGCAATGGTTAGAGAGCTGGGCCGGAAGTCAGGAAGTTTCATATTTGGGATTTTAAATCTGGTCTCAGTCACTTATTAGCTGTGTGACCCTGAGAAAGTCACTTAATCCTGATTGCCTCCACTACCTAATTTCTTAAAATCAGTTAGAGAAGGAAAGGACAAAACATTCTAATGTCTTTGCCAAGAAAATCCCAAATGAGGTCAGGAATATTCAAACATGACTGAAATGGGCTGGCCTCTGGGCTATGCCCTAGACAAAGAATGACAAAGTACCTCCTCTTAAATGTTCAGAGTTATAAACTATATATATATATATATTTGACCCAGCAATACACTATTTATTTCCTAAAGTGTGTGTGGGGGGGAGGAAAATAGCATATATGTCCTAATATATCTATAGTAGCTCTCTTTGTGAGAGCAAAGAACTGTAAAATGAAAAGATGCCCATCAATTAGGGAATGGCTAGATAAGTTGTGACATATGATTGTGATGGAATACTATTGTGCTATAAGGAATGATAAACTGGTTAATTCCAGAAAAGACATGGAAAGACGTATGAAGTTATGAAGCATGAAATAAGCAGAACCAAGAGAAAATTATATACAGCAATAGAAATATTGTCTTAGAATGATTTGTGTATGTCCACCTCCAGAGAAAGAATGAAATATAGAAATAAATAATATATTGTTTTATATATACATATATCTTTTTTGTCAAATTATGACTACTTCAGTTGGTGGAGGGGAGAGAGAAAGGTAGTTAACTGTATTTCAATGTGATATATTAATTAGTTTTTTTAAAGAAAGGGAAAGTATAAAATAACAATAATAAAAGACAACAGAAATAAAGAATAAAATAACAATAATAAAAGACAACAGAAATAAATTTCCATATGCTGAAATATCCACAAATAAATAAATGAAAAAAAATAAAGCTTCTGGTATATTGATGAATTCTTTTTTAAAGAAGCATTTAAATCCACCTCAGAATTAAAAAGGGAAAAAATGATTGTAAACTCATAAAAACCATTATACTTTGTACCATAATTAAGTGCATTATTACGTATCTTTTCTTGTGGACACACACATATATAGGTGTATTACATACATATACATATATATATATATATATATATATATATATATAAAATCTTTCTATCTTGAAGAAATTTATCTTTTTATTGGATGAGTAAAGGAGTCAAAAGGGAATATTTTGGTACTCTAACTAGAGATAAATCTAATACCGAGTTCCTAATATTCCCTCTTCTACAACATTGTATGACCTTCAGGCCTCCTACCAACTTTTGGGTAAGGCTCAGTTTCCTCATCTATGAAAGCAGACAAGATTGGATTAGATGCCTTTCCAGCCCTAATGTTTTCAAACTGAGTAAATAATTTTGTTGACCAGTGAGAAAAAGTAATTATATTAAATGTGTGGGCTGTTATGTTAAGCACCCTTACCAGATTATGATTTTCAGCCTTTAATTAGTCATTAGCATCACTAGTCAGACATTATTTCCTCTTCAATTTTATTTCTTAACAATCCTTAAAATAAATACTATGTGGTCTCCTTCATCTGTGATTTGGGTCATTTTAGAGACCAGCCCAACTTGAGTTCTTGCCAGGCTCAAATCCCACCGCCCCTTTCCTTTAAAGAACCATAAATTTGGGAAATGTTAGACTTTTTAAAACTGCAGGCCAGGGAAATTGTAGTCATTGAAGTCACTGCTTTCTCCCTTGCTTTCTTTCCTCTGCTGCCCTTCAACTTCCCATCCTAACACGGGATTCTTTTTGAGGTCGTTCCCAGATATGGACAGACAGGGAGACAGGAGGACGTTTACGGAGTTCCACAAGCTGTGGTGACTTGGCTTATAGATGTCAGGGTGACTCTTACAGGGTGCACCAACATGAGCACAAATAGAGATAGCTCCTGTCCACGGTGAAGGGAAGAGAAAAGCCAGCCAGTGAGATGAACTTTCCAAGGGAGGAGGACGTAGGAGGGAGCAGCTGCAGCATATCTGAAGTAGCCCCTTGACACTTGTGCTTATTAAATTAAAATTACTGGCAAAGTAACATGGGGACTTGTCATGTGCTGAATGTGAATCAGGGACTCATAATATCCCTACTTATTCATGCATCAATACTTGCCTTTTTGAGGTGACAGTTATATTATCCCACTGAACTTGGGTTCTTTTGAGCTATTAAACGAATGCCCTTTGTTCTGTGTACTTTAGATTTATCCTTTTCAGTGCAACAAATGTTTTATTGCATTGCAAACAGAGCCCATCCTTGGAAACACCATGTGAGGCAAACTGTTGTTACAGGGCAGTTACTGCAGTTTCTCCAAAAAACGGTTGTAAATGGGTACAAGACAATGCACTTATAGGAGTTTTACAACTGTAGAGTATAACATAATATCGAATTCTAATAACTTACATTTATTCAATGATTTAATGTCTCAAAGATTTTTCTCCCATAACATTTTGAAATAGTGTCATAACAAGTTTTTATAAAATGATTCCATTTCTAAAATCCATCGAAATCATGAGAAAGTTGTGAGTCAAGGAGGTTAAGCAATTTGCCTTTGGATATAAATAACTGAGAGCCAAAAATGATTAAAAAGATGATAGTGATTCCCCATTTTTATAGGATTTCAAGGTTTTCAAAGCACTTTCCTCACAACAACTTTGTGATGTAAGTAGGGTAAGTATCATCACTCTTAATTTTCAGGCAAAGCTATCTCAGTAAACTTGTAAACTCAGGGGAGCAAAGTGATTTGCCTAAGATTTCAGATGATGAATATAGTATCATGATAGGGATAAGAATATAGACTTCTTGACTACAAATTCAGCATCAGTTCCATTTTCTTGACTGCCCCCTTATAAAATAA
This sequence comes from Monodelphis domestica, assembly GCF_027887165.1. NCBI lineage: Eukaryota > Metazoa > Chordata > Mammalia > Didelphimorphia > Didelphidae > Monodelphis > Monodelphis domestica. Next base: position 390,945,398 of record NC_077229.1, read on the forward strand.
TTTAAAAATAAATATTATTGTGAAATGACATAAAATGATTTAATATCTAATATTTACCATTTTCTATATTACCCCCATATCCTCAATGGTTCTCTATTTTGCCAGACTATCATCTCCTTCAGTACACTTGGGAAGGCTCTGTGTTGCAGCACAGAAGAGAGGGAGGGAGGGAAGAAGAAAGAAAGAGAAAAAGGTATTTGAAAAACAGAAACTCAGTTGAGGTTAAAAATAAGAATAACTTTGGAAAAACAGTACCATGTTTCTTATCATTGCCCATTTTAATTTTTTTCTTCTAAATAATGATGTTAAATGTTTTTTACAAATAAATATATTACTGAGTATCAGTCAACATAGGATTAGTTCAATTTGATCTAGTTTATGGGACATCTATGAAGAAAGATTTAGAATCCTTACAGCACTTTCTACTTTCTTGATGGGAAATAGAATCTTCTTTGGGGCATAAACTGTGAAATCAGAATTTCTACTGGAAAAGATTTCAGTGGCCTTCTAGTTCAAGTCTCTCATTTTTGCAGAGGAAGAGGGATTAAGTACTTGCCCAAGGTCATGTATGTCTTAAGCCATCAATGGTAAGTTTGGAACACAGGTCCTCAGACAGGTCCAGTATTTTCTATTCTTAATTTTATAGCACTACTTGGCATGCTTGGTTTTTTTTCGCCTGCCCTAATCTCCCACTTCCACTCAATATTGTTAAGTCACTCAAGAGTAAAAATTAAATCAATTTCATTTCCATTACCTCTCAAGGGACTGATCTAGTTTCTGTGTATAGTAAGTGATTAATGAATAACTATTGTATTTAAATGGTGTTTCAAAACAACAGTATGCTCTTTTAGACAAGTTATAAGAAATAGACTGTTTAGTGATGAGTTTATTATACTGAGCTTATCTTTTTCTTATTTTCAAGGCACAAAGTCTTCAAGTTTATACCACTCAGCCCTAAAATTGAAGTCAAATATCAGATTAAAGTTCAAGATAACCAGATATCCCATCCATCATTATATTAAGACTAAGGACATTTACCATAATTGTTAAGGTAATTTAAATATTATGTCTTTAAACTATAAAACTCAATTACAGAAACCTACTAATATTTGCTTTATAATTTATGTATAATTTTAATACCTATCTCTACCTTTACTTCTACCCCTACCTTTCTTTCTCTTCCTCTCCCTTCCTTCTTCCTTCCTTCCTTCCTTCCTTCCTTCCTTCCTTCCTTTCTTTTTCTTTCTTTCTTTCTTTCTTTCTTTCTTTCTTTCTTTCTTTCTTTCTTTCTTTCTTTCTTTCTTTCTTTCTTTCTTTCTTTCTTTCTTTCTTTCTTTCTTTCTTTCTTTCTTTCTTTCTTTCTTTCTTTCTTTCTTTCTTTCTTTCTTTCTTTCTTTCTATCTATATATCTAATGCCCATTGATAATACATATAGGCTACACAATAAAGCAAATAATTTTTCAAATACTAAATAAAAATACAAAAATCCCATATCTCTTTTCCTATAAAACAATCTCATGCTGACCTCTGGAGGCTAAGACCTGAAATAACTTGGATGAAACATTTTATTAGCCCAATGAAAGCTTTAAGACGGTTTTATATTTCTTTATTCCAGCTGTATTTTATGTGGGAAGGGCTGAGGCATTAGTGTTGGTTTTGCTTCAATTTTCTCAAAAGGATAATTTCAATTGCTGGAGCGGTCATGGCAAGACTTTTGGACATTCATCTTGAATATGTATTTGAACCAGAAGGCAATGTGCTAAATAATATTTTTGCTGGTAAGGAACCTGGCATAGCCTGACTTTACTTGTCCATTCTTTCATTGCTTCTACTAGAAGAGAAAAATCCCCTCCCCCACCACACAATCCAATAACACACAAATGCATATTTTTCTCTTTTTGAAAACGTATGAGGTCTAAAAGAAATGATAGTGTACTATCTTAGAGGAAAGTTAGCAAAGTGGGTACCTGTCATTGTATTAGTCCTGCAATTGTATCAGTGTTTCATGCGTTCCAACTTGTGATTTTTCATGCTACTGAATCTTGCAGTTATTTCCTGGCTTTTCTACTTTTGCCCATGTACATAAACTCTGTAAATGGCAGCACAGTAGATTGAGTGCTACATCTGGAGATAGGAAGACCTGAGTTCAAATACAACTTCAGTTACTTGTGAGCTATGTGCCTTCGGGTAATCGCTTAACCTTTTTTTACCTCAATTTCTTCATCTGTCTCCCATGGTTGTTCTGAGCATAAAATGAGATTATATGTGCAAGTATTTTGAAAATGCTTAAAGCACTTTAATGTGCTATTACCTCCCTATCATGATATTTTGTGCATTTAAAACATTTTAAATGGCAAATCCACTTAGAAAAAAAAGTCAAACTCATGGCCACAGAATCAGAACCCTCAAGAGAGCTCTGTAATATTGTGACAGCCTAAGTCATAACTGAATCCAATAGGAAAAAAAAAGATTAGGAAGAATGCAGGATTAGATATGAATAAATTGTGCTTTATCCCAGTATGAGATGGTGATCTATAAATAAGGGAATACTTTAGCCAAGCTTCTGTCTTGCTCTACTGCAGGAGTGTTACTATGGCCAAAGATAAAACAAGATGGCACCTGAGATGTTAGTGGAGGAGGTTTATCCCTTACATCTATAAGCATAAACCAAATTGAAATGAGGCAGGATGGATGGTAATGTAATAATGAAAGTAAAATATTAAATGTAATTTAAAAAATATTGTTGTGGTCACTGTTTATAAAATTAACTCGTAAGTCATGAGCCTATTAGTACTCTTAACAATTGACTTTTAATCAAAATGGAGATAAAGTAAAAAGAGGGAAATATAGGAAGGAGACAAAAAATCACCTAGATAAAATACCCTAAGCTGAATCAGAAAGCCCAAATCTGAAGGTTTAAGAATCACAAAATCATAAATTTAGCATGAAAGAAGCCTCAGAACCAAATCTTTCCTACATTTCCCTCTTTTTACTTTATCTCCATTTTGATTAAAAGTTAATTTTTAAGAGCTACTAAGAGGCTCATGACTTATGAATTTTATAAACAATGACCACAACCATTTTTAAAAATTAGTATTACATTTAATATTTTACTTTCATTATTACAGCCTATACTTCAAGAGAGTGAGATCTCCTGAACCTGATGGCTTCTTTGTGACCCATTCTTCCCCAAAAGAATGTTACCCATTGCCTAGAGCTGCCAGTGGTGACAATGATAGATGATGGCTCCTGATGGCAGCCCATTTCATAGGTAGTCTTTATTACTGATCAACAGCTTCTACTACTCTTTGTCACTGTGGCTTCTCAGACCCTGTTCCTGAAGGCAACATAGAAACATGATCTCATCAGAAAGAAGCCTGGATGGAGATCCAGAGGACTTAGGACCAGGGTTTGAAATCTCGTTCTTCCATTTACCATGTGTGTAACTTTGGGAAAGTTACTGAACTTTTGGTTTTATCTTTCTTATTTATAAAAGAGACCATTGCACTTTAAATTCAAGATTTCACGTGATCCGAATCCAACTATACCTACATTCTTCCGGAGTTGAACACATCTTATGTTCTTTCTCAGGTCTGCCGTGATTCTGATGAATTCTCTTGGGTGGTGTTATCAAACTAAAAAAGAAACAGGAGCCATAGTCCATACATATGGATACCTACCAGTCACATACTGACCAAGTTGAAATGTAATATCAGCCTTGTCTTATTATAATTTTATTTATTTAAATATTTTCCAATTTCCAATTACATCTTTATCTAATTCTGTTTGCACACAGAGTATTGTGGGCTTCATAAAGCCCATGGGTTGATGCATGTTTGATCACCCTGCTCTAGTGGCAATTGAACGATTATGAAATTCTAAACTGGAGATCTCTTAAGGAATAGATGGCCAGAGTCTACAGGTATTGGATTACTTTTTGTTTGCAGAATCCTTCTAAAATTTTGAAATGACTATAATTAGTCCAATTCCAATCAATACTGATACTCTAGTGAGCATTAGGGGTTCTGGACATATCTAAATCATAATATCAATTTTTTCTGTACATATCAACAAAATTTCTTAGGGGCATTTAAACATCAGCTGAATATATTCCAGGTATAAATTTTTAATCATTCATGCCACCAAGTCCCAGCCTGTTTTTTTTTTGTTTTTTTTTTGTTTTTTTAATATTATTTTATTTGGTCGTTTTCATACATTATTCACTGGAAACAAAGATCGTTTTCTTTTCCTCCCCTCCCCCCCCTTTCCCTCTCCCATAGCGGACGCATGATTCCACTGGTTATCACATGTGTTCTTGACTCGAACCCATTTCCTTGTTGTTGGAGTTTGCATTATAGTGTTCATTTAGAGTCTCTCCTCAGTCTTATCTCCTCCAACCCTGTGGTCAAGCAGTTGCTTTTCAGCGGTGTTTTTACTCCCACAATTTATCCTCTGCTTGTGGGTAGTATTTTTTTTAGATCCCTGCAGATTGTTCAGGGAAATTGCATTGATACTAATGGAGAAGTCCATCACCTTCGATTGTACCACAATGTATCAGTCTCTGTGTATAATGTTTTCCTGGTTCTGCTCCTTTCGCTCTGCATCACTTCCTGGAGGTTGTTCCAGTCTCCATGGAATTCCTCCACTTTATTATTCCTTTGAGCACAATAGTATTCCATCACCAACATATACCACAATTTGTTCAGCCATTCCCCAATTGAAGGGCATCCCCTCATTTTCCAATTTTTGGCCACCACAAAGAGCGCAGCTATGAATATTTTTGTACAAGTCTTTTTGTCCATTATCTCTTTGGGGTACAAGCCCAGCAGTGCTATGGCTGGATCAAAGGGCAGACAGTCTTTTATCGCCCTTTGGACATAGTTCCAAATTGCCCTCCAGAATGGTTTGATCAATTCACAACTCCACCAGCAATGAATTAATGTCCCCACTTTGCCACATCCCCTCCAGCATTCATTACTTTGCATAGCTGTCATGTTAGCCAATCTGCTAGGTGTGAGATGATACCTCAGAGTTGTTTTGATTTGCATCTCTCTGATTATAAGAGATGTAGAGCACTTTTTCATGTGCTTATTAATAGTTTTGATTTCTTTGGCTGAGAATTGCCTGTTCATGTCCCTTGCCCATTTGTCAATTGGAGAATGGCTTGATTTTTTGTACAATTGATTTAGTTCTTTATAAATTTTAGTAATTAAACCTTTGTCAGAGGTTTTTATGAAGATTGTTTCCCAATTTGTTGCTACCCTTCTGATTTTGGTTACATTGGTTTTGTTTGTACAAAAACTTTTTAATTTGATGTAATCCAGATTATTTATTTTGCATTTTGTAATTCTTTCTAATTCTTGTTTGGTTTTGAAGTATTTCCCTTCCCAAAGGTCTGACATGTATACTATTCTGTGTTCGCCTAATTTTCTTATAGTTTCCTTCTTTATGTTCAAGTCATTCATCCATTTTGAATTTATCTTGGTGTAGGGTGTGAGGTGTTGATCTAAGCCTAATCTTTCCCACACTGTCCTCCAATTTTCCCAGCAGTTTTTATGAAATAGTGGATTTTTGTACCAAAGCTGGGATCTTTGGGTTTGTCATATACTGTCTTGCTGAGGTTGCTTGCCCCCAGTCTATTCCACTGATCCTCCTTTCTGTCTCTTAGCCAGTACCAAATTGTTTTGATGACCGCTGCTTTATAATATAGTCTGAGATCTGGGACTGCAAGACCCCCTTCCTTTGTATTTTTTTTCATTAATTCCCTGGATATCCTTGATCTTTTGTTCTTCCAAATGAACTTTGTTATGTTTTTTTCTAAATCAGTAAAAAAAATTTTTGGAAGTTCCATGGGTATGGCACTAAATAGATAGATGAGTTTGGGTAGGATGGTCATTTTTATTATATTGGCTCGTCCTACCCGTGAGCAGTTAATGTTCTTCCAATTGTTCAAGTCTAGTTTTAGTTGTGTGGAGAGTGTTTTTAATTGTGTTCATATAGATCCTGTGTTTGTCTCGGGAGATAGATTCCTAAGTATTTTATTTTGTCTTGGGTAATTTTGAATGGGATTTCTCTTTCTAGTTCTTGCTGCTGAGCTGTGTTGGAATTATATAGAAATGCTGATGACTTATGTGGGTTTATTTTGTATCCTGCAACTTTGCTAAAGTTGTTGATTATTTCAATTAGCTTTTTGGTTGAGTCTCTAGGATTCTTTAAGTAGACCATCATGTCATCTGCAAAGAGTGATAATTTGGTCTCCTCCTTGCCTATTTTGATGCCTTCAATTTCTTTTTCTTCTCTAATTGCTACTGCTAGTGTTTCTAATACAATGTCAAATAATAGAGGTGATAATGGGCATCCTTGTTTCACTCCTGATCTTAATGGGAATGGATTTAGTTTATCCCCATTGCAGATGATATTAGCTGATGGTTTTAGATATATACTGTTTATTATTTTTAGGAATGACCCTTCTATTCCTATGCTTTCTAGTGTTTTTAGTAGGAATGGGTGTTGTATTTTATCAAAGGCTTTTTCTGCATCTATTGAGATAATCATGTGGTTCTTGTTGGTTTGCTTGTTGATGTGGTCAATTATGTGGATAGTTTTCCTAATGTTGAACCAGCCCTACATCCCTGGTATAAATCCTACTTGATCATGGTGGATGACCCTTCTAATCACTTGCTGGAGTCTTTTTGCTAGTATCCTATTTAAGATTTTTGCATCTATATTCATTAGGGAGATTGGCCTATAGTTTTCTTTCTCTGTTTTTGGCCTACCTGGCTTTGGAATTAGTACCATGCTTGTGTCATGAAAGGAGTTTGGTAGGACTCCCTCTTTGCTTATTATGTCAAATAGTTTGTATAGTATTGGGGTTAACTGTTCTCTGAATGTTTGATAGAATTCGCTGGTGAATCCATCAGGCCCTGGGGATTTTTTCTTAGGAAGTTCTGTGATGGCCTGTTGGATTTCTTTTTCTGATATGGGATTATTTAAGAAAACTATTTCTTCTTCTGTTAGTCTAGGCAATTTATATTTTTGTAAATATTCATCCATATCACCTAGGTTGGTATATTTATTGCCATATAGTTGGGCAAAGTAGTTTTTAATGATTGCCTTAATTTCCTCTTCATTGGAGGTGAGATCCCCCTTCTCATCCTTGATGCTGTTAATTTGCCTTTCATCTTTCCTTTTTTTAATTAAATTAACCAGTACTTTGTCTATTTTGTCTGTTTTTTCAAAGTACCAGCTTCTAGTCTTGTTTATTAGCTCAATAGTTCTGTCACTTTCTATTTTATTAATTTCTCCCTTAATTTTTAGGATCTCTAGTATGGTTTTCTTCTGGGGGTTTTTAATTTGTTCATTCTCAAGTTTTTTGATTTGCATTTCCAATTCCTTGGTCTCTGTCCTCCCTAATTTGTTAATATATGTACTCAGGGATATGAATTTTCCTCTAAGTACTGCCTTGGCTGCATCCCATAAGGTTTGAAAGGATGTTTCGCCGTTGTCATTTTCTTCAACGAAATTGTTAATTGTTTCTATGATTTCTTCTCTAACTATCCGATTTTGGAGTATCATGTTATTTAATTTCCAATTAATTTTTGATTTGGGTCTCCATGTACCCTTGCCGATCAATATTTTAATTGCCTTGTGATCTGAAAAGGCTGCAGTTAATATTTCTGCTTTTCTGCATTTAAGTGCCATGTTTCTATGACCTAGTGTATGATCTATTTTTGTGAATGTGCCATGTGGTGCTGAAAAGAAGGTATATTCTTTTTTGTCCCTATTTATTTTTCTCCATATGTCTATTAATTCTAATTTTTCTAAGATTTCATTCACCTCTTTTACCTCTTTCTTATTTATTTTTTGATTTGATTTATCTAAATTTGATAGTGGTTGGTTCAAGTCTCCCACTAATATGGTTTTACTGTCTATTTCCTCCTTCAATTCTCCTAGTTTCTCTATTAAAAATTTGGATGCTATACCATTTGGTGCATACATGTTGATTAGTGATATTTCCTCATTGTCTATACTTCCTTTTAGCAGAATATATTTACCTTCCCTATCCCTTTTGATCAGGTCTATTTGTACTTTGGCTTTGTCAGATATCATGATTGCAACTCCTGCCTTCTTTCTATCGGTTGAGGCCCAAAAGGTCTTACTCCAACCTTTAATTCTAACCTTGTGAGTGTCAACCCGTCTCATATGTGTTTCTTGAAGACAACATATGGTAGGGTTTGGGGTTCTAATCCAATCTGCTATTTGTCTGCGTTTTATGGGTGAGTTCATCCCATTCACGTTCAAAGTTATGATTGTTATTTGTGGATTCGCTGGCATTTTGATATCTTCCCCTAGTTCTGACCTTTCTTCTTTAGCTTTCTCCTTTTGAACCAGTGATTTACTTTAGGTCAGTCCCCCTAGTCCCCTCCCTTGAGATGCTTCCCTTTCTAGCCCCTCCCTTTTTATGCTCCCTTCCCCTCCCCCCTCTCCTTCCCTCCCTTTTTGTACTCCCTCTCCCCTCCCCCTCCTTAATTTTCCTTTCTTTCTTGCCCTAATGGATAAGATAGAATTCAGGATCCCACTGGATCTAGATGTTCTTCCCTCTCAGATTTGATTTCACTGAGAGTAAGGTTTAAGTAATTCTACTTCACGCTCTCTTCCTCTCCTTCTCATATGAGAGTTCTTCCCCTCCCCTTCCCATGTGTATCTTTATATGGGAAAGTTTATTCTATTGATTCCCCCCCTAATTCTTGAAGTTAATCTTAGTATTATCACGGTTCCCCCCTCCCTTTTCCTTTTTTTGCCCCAACTTTCCCCAAATCTTCTTAATTCCCCAATCTTTCCCTATGCATGTTTCTTCTAACTACTCTTATGATGATACAATTTATGAGAGTTACACAAAACATTTTCCCCACATATTAATATATATAATTTGATGTAAATGTAGTCCTTATAGAAGAGAGTTTGACTTAAAGAGAAAGATAAGATTTATCTCCTTTTCCCTTTCTTTCATATTTACCTTTTCATGTTTCTCTTGCTTTCTGTGCTTGGATATCGAACTTTCCACAGAGCTCTGGTCTTTTCTTAGCAAATGCTTGGAAATCTTCTATTTTGTTGAATGCCCATACTTTCCCCTGGAAGTATATAGTCAGTTTTGCTGGGTAGTTGATTCTTGGTTGGAGACCCAGCTCTCCTGCCTTTCTAAATATCGTGTTCCATGCTTTGCGGTCTCTTAGTGTATTAGCCGCTAAGTCGTGTGTGATCCTTATGGGAGTCCCCTTATATCTGAAGCTCTTCTTCTTGGCTTCTTGTAGGATTTTCTCCTTTACTTGGAAGCTCTTGAATTTGGCAATTACATTCCTAGGCGTTGTCTTTTGGGGATTTAGTATAGAAGGTGTTCTATGAATCCTTTCTATTTCTATTTTGCCCCCTTGCTCCAGAACGTGAGGGCAATTTTATAATCTTTTATAATCTCCTGTAGAATAATATCCAATTTGTTGTTTACCTCTGGTTTTTCTGGGAGACCAATGATACGGAGATTTTCTCGTCTTCCTCTGTTCTCCAGGTCCATGACCTTCTCAGTGAGATATTTTATGTTTTCTTCCAATTCATTAATTATTTGGGTTTGCTTTATTGATTCTTGCTGTTTTATCATCTCACTTTCTTCGAGGTGCTTAATTCTGGTCATTAGGGACTGGTTTTGCTTTTCAGCCTTGTCTGCCCTTCTATTGGATGCTTCGAGTTCTTTTTCCAATTGAGCAGTCTTATCTGTCAGACAGCTGATCTCTTTCTCCCATTTTTCTTTCCAGAAGGTTTCCATCTTTTGGATAAGTTCCAGTTTGAGATCTTCCAGAGCTTGTTGATAGTTTCCATTTTGGGAGGCGTGTTCTGAATTTTTTTGGATTTCCTCCTCATTCTCCTCTTTTCCTTGGGTACTTCCACCATAAAAGTTTTCAATAGTCACTTTTTTCCCTTTCTTCCTGGAGGCTTGATTTTGGGCCATGTGAGCCATCCCTTTGGTGGTTTTATTCCCCTTTCCTTTTTGGTCTGGGGTCTGGGTTATAAGAGCGGTTTTTCTGTGAATTTAGGTTGCTTCAGACTAGTTCTTCCCAGCCTCTGAGCCCAGGTATTCAGCTCCGCCCAGATAATCAGCACGCGGTGTTCAGCGCAGCCCACCCCAAGTACAGTTCCGCTGGATTCTCCAGTGAAAGCGCCCTGAGACGTTTTTTCCTGGCAGTCCCCAGATCCCAAGGACCCTGGAGTGCCCCCCCAGACAGAGACGCTCCCCACTCACTCGCTGTCCCGGTGAGCGCTCAGGTAGCTCACTCTGGTTTAGTGGGGGAGGTGGGGTGGGGGAAGGGCGGCTCAGTTCACTTTTCTGTGCAAGATTTTCCTTCTTATTTTAGTGTGGAAATTTTCAAGCCCCACGTACCTTTGCCTCTGTGGGGTACTGGGGAGTCCTTCTGTTCCTCCAAAGGGGATTTTATGCTCCTTTGATGTAGTCTATTTCGTTCGGTGCTGGGGAGAGGAAGCGTGTGGCGTCTAGATTGCAGCCATGATTACCCGGAAGCTTCCCCAGCCTGTTTTTAAAGCTTTTATGTCCTTAAGATGGAAAAAATGATGGTACCCTGAGTTTCACTGTCTAAGCATCACATTCTGCATTCACAATTTTTAACATCACTTCTACATTAGGTCCTGAAGTAATGGATTATAATTGAGGTATATGGATATTGTTAGACAACCTAGGGAACTAGGTTTTATACTTACTGGGCTGGTTATAAATATCAAAGTCCCCTTTAGTGAAGGAAGACAGATTGAGCCTTACCACATTAGGGTCAGAGCGCAAACCAGTCTTCCAAAACTTCTTGGCATAACAGTAATTGATTTATTGATTAATAAAGGGTAAAGAAGAAGGATGCCCTAATCTCTAAGTTCTAATACTTCCCTCTTCCCTCCATGCCCATCACAAGATGGACTCTTCAAGATCTTGAAGCTCCCTATTACTCCCTGCTTCTGATTAAGTATCCCCAAACCCTCTCCATGCTACCTGAAACTAAAATCCTCCCTTGATGGTTTATCTGGTTGTTAATAGTTTCTCCAAGTTGGCTAAGAATAAACTCAAATTGCCTGAGTTCACCCCAGACTGGACCGAGCCTGAGGTGAATACCTCAGCCCACACACCAACAGACTTTGGATAATACTTCTTCTCAGTCAGTGTTGATAGAATATAGAGACCTTCTTTAGGTGGGTTTCTTCCGTGGAAAAGGTACCTCCACAGAAAATTGAAAGGTTTCCCTTCTCTTATAAATAGGTTTGGTTATCAAGGATCAGCAGAAAGCAGCCTCCTTCCTCTAAGACTTCAGGACATGAAGAGACAGTTTTAATTTCCAAACTCTTCCTCCTCTGCCTCATGCATTTCAGAAGCCTCTCCTCAGAGTTCAGAGCATGTGCCCATGCTAGCCCCTTAAAGACAACTTTCAACTTCTCTTAAACTCACCCTGATTTCTATAATTCTATTCCTACAGTCTTATGAATTCAGGCAGGAGAGAACCATAAAACATTGATAATGATCATGTTGATATATGAATATCTCTGAGCCCTGGGATGACCTCTTTTCCTGAGCCTGCTTTGATTTTCTGTACAAGATTTTAACTTCCTTTTGACTAATACTACATTTTCTTTGCCATGTAAAAAATAGACTCGAATACAGGACTACAATCTCCACAAGCCTTGCTCCACTTCCCCAAAAATGCTTTGTAATCTCACGGGAATTCTGAGGTGGGCTGAGATCGAGGAAGGATTTAAGCTGGTGGCAAAGGTTTTTGGGTCTTCTTTTGGACTTCCATTTTGGAGCAGATGCGTCTCTTCCGTGATGTGAGGTTATCTGGCCTAGGCACGTATTTTTTCTTATTCTGTATTTTCTTTAATCTTTAGCCTTTAATAAACCTCTAAAAAAATATAATACTCCTTGCAGAGAGAAACTAATTTCTACCTGCCCTAGTCTCCCCATATATTCCTAAATTTTAATCTTTACAGCCATTACATAAAGATCTAACACAAATATAGACATCTAATCCACAATCATAACAAAAAGTGACTGTTATTTGGATGGAATGGAAATGTTTTGATGTCAGGCTTTCGAACCCTTCATTTCTTGGTTCCTACCTGTCCAAGGAGAATAGGCTGGCATACTGCTGCATCTCTTACCTCATTATCTCAGATTCTGTGACCACAGCTTTTCATCACTTCTCATATTTTGCTCTTGCAGTTCATATCCAAGAAGGCCTGGAGTTTGCTGAGAAAGGACACTGAATTATATTGATTTTTGAAATTCAGGAATAAATGGGAAAGAAGAGATTGTACTAGTCCTTGAGACTTCTAAGGACTCTTTCATGTCTAAATTTATGATTTTGTGATTCTTTTACCCTTTCATGTTTCATAGTGTATACTACCTATAATTTTGGGTGACTCACATTCCTTAGATGGAGAAATGAGAGTTGAAGGCAGTGAGGAAATGGTTGATGAAAAATGGCTTCCTCACTACTGCCTCCCAGTGTCCCCCGATTACTTGAAGGAGACAAAATGGAGATCTCCCTTGTGGAGGCTTACCCCTCTATGGTTGTGTCATCCCTCAAAGGCAGAGAGGTAGTCTTCTCTACAACTAGAGGTATGAGGGACCTCAATCTGGTTATGCACTGCTTTGGGACACTCACAGGCCTCCCCCTCATGTCTTTTTGAAAACTGGCAACAAGATAGATTCTGCCAATGGGTTTACTCTCTAGTTGTAAATAAATGAGATTGAATTCCCTATCTTACTGCTTATTTGATTTAATTGTTGATTGGGGCAAAGGGATAGAGGTTAGAGGGATTGTAGGTTGCCATAAATCTTTTAAAAATAATCTAATTCTGAAGTACAAGGTTTTCTCATAGCAAGGGGAGAGGTAGAACAGGGGAGAACACTGCTCACAAATTTGAGTCCAGTATCTCAATGATTCATGGAATTAAAGTCTTTGAAGAAATTAGGTTTCTTGACAGGAACCAGCAATGTTTAAACAGAAATCCTTGATGTTAGGATTTCTGTGTATAATTGAAAATCTGTTACCCTAAAAAACGAACTACATTTTCCAGGAGCCCACGGACTTCCTGTTATTATGTACTTCCTGTAGATATATTATATTAGGCAGGGATGTGGAAGGTCCCACCTCTTTACTTCCTGTCCCAAGCTTGGTGGTGGTAAGGTGGGTGTTTGAACTGGCTGATCGGCCATGGGCTTGTGGTCTTTATTTTGTATCTTCTTTATTACTTGATTTCTAATGATCATTAATACATCTCTTAAAATATAATATTTTTATTTATTGAGACTAATTTTAATTTTTACATCTGTCAGTGACAAATCTCCACAGGTGTCTTGAAATGACACAGAGAAACAACTCCTCCTTCCACTCCCTTCTGTGTCTCAGCACTCAAGACCTCAGGAGAACTTCCCAGAAGTTCTTATTCAGTTTCCAACTGTCATTCCTATATTCTAATTTCCCCCAATGGTTCTTTTGTTCTACTCCCCACCATTACATTCCTAATGGACTCTGTAATATAAGAAATAGAGATCCAGGGGGTTGCAATGAGAAGCCAAACTGAAAGAGAGATCAGCTGAAGAGCAGCAGAGGAGGGGCAGAGAGAGAGAAGCTCCAACTGTCAAAGGTCTTCCAACCTGGCAGGTAGAGGAGGAAAAGAGGTTTTCCTAGAAGCTAAGAAAGAGCCCATCAATATGGGACCTGTTATTCCTTCAGGGACCTGAAAACACCTCCACTAAGACTCTTCAAGAACAGCTATCAGAATTCTCAAGGGGGTTTTGGATTTGGACTCATGCTGCCCAGAGTCATCCAGATCTTTCCCTGAGATGTCTCTCTCTCCCTGAATTTCCTCTCTCTCCTTGACCTGTTCCTATACTTGAATTAAAAGCTAGTTAGCTGAGGAATAGGGATCAACCAGCAGCTGGCCAGAGGAGGGTTCATGAACCCTGAGAACTTGGAAGTAAGTCTCCCAGAGGGAACCAGTATTAGGGTTTCCTACTCCCCACTTTCCTTTCCTGACACCCCTACCTCTCTTTCCTTGTGTGAACCCAAATAAATTTTTTACTACTTTAGAATTAGTTCTGGTTGGTTTCTGATGCTAGGAAAGGGGACAGAAGATTTGAGGAGAAACACATCTCTCCCCAAAAGGGGAAGGTTAGTTCAGGATCCCAGGGATCCAAACTGCCTAACCCAAGGAACAACATCTCTCCTCAATAATGGGGTGACCCCAGGTTTCTGAAGGGAAGTGACAGTGGGTGTCCTCCATCTCTGGGGAGACATTTCCTCTGTCAGGGGGACAAGACTTGGCTACCTCTCTCCCAGAAAAAGAGAGGGGAAGAAGAATCTTCTCTCTCCTCTCCCCATTTCCCTCTCTCCTTCCATTACCCCTTGTTCCCCTCTCAAATCCTTCTATTACAACTATCCACAACATTGTTGTTTACTGTTTCAAGAATGCTTTGGACTTCAACTCATTTGTACATCACTAACGACTTTTGGGTTCTTAAGTGTGGATAAGCTCAGGTTACTAGTTCTATATGATTTAATTGGGCATCCCCCTCTAGGAGCACTTCTTTTCATATGATTCTTCAGGGCATAATTCCTTTTGATTCTTGGAGGGATTTTAGCTCTTTGTAATAAGCAGTTTAACTGGCACAAATGATTCCTCAAATGCAAATTTTTAAGTCAAATTCAGAGGGAAGGGAGAATCCTAGGGCATTCAGAAATCATTGCCAGGAAGACAGAGGGAGAGCCTGGCAATAAGGTCAAGGTAGCATAGAATTTACATAAAATGTAGATGATACGGGCTTTTGATATTTTCTTAATTTAACTAATTCTTCTAAACTAGATGCTAAGCTAGTTTCTATTGTTTCTGAAGGAAAATAAAACTACTAGTAATTTTTACATTTTGATTCCCCAGGGGAAAGTCTCAGTTGCTCAGCAGTAGTTAGTTTTGTTAAAAATTGTCTTTGGTAGGGGGAAGCTATACCAGTAGTTCAGTTGATTGAGAGCCATGTCTAGCAACAGGAGGTCCTGGGTACAAATCTAGCCTCAGCCACTTCCCAACTATGTGACCTTGGGCAAATCACTTGACCTCCATTGCCTAGCCCTTACCACTTTCTGCCTTGGAACCAATATATAGTATTGATTCCAAGACAGAAGGTAAGGATTTTTTAAATTGTCTTTGGTAAAGAAAAACTCTATATTCTACCACTATTTAGATTTTCCTCATGTATATGAGATATATGCATGATAAATTGAAAAATAGATAATCATAAAAATAGTTCATTTTATATCAGTTATTCTTTCCATAGAATCATGTGAAATCAGTTCTTACACTGTTCAAAAGCAACCTACAAAAAAGCCCATTGTCTCCTCAGGAAAGAATCAGGAAGAAAATTATTATTATTCTATAATTAATCACTCTGTGGTTGGTTGAGAAAGTGGAAAATAGCATTCCAATGGAAAAAAATGTTTCCGTTCCACTCTGGCTGAACATGGTCAATCAAAGTTTCTAATCTGTCCATTCTAAGTTAGAAAGAATATTGATGGAGGTAAAGCCCAGGATTGAGTTTCATGAACTTAACCTCTTATGCTTGTACTAGTTCCAACCATCAGATGATGAAATTGGTAATATTAATTAACATTTACTATGTTAGGCACTACGCAAAAAGCTATATAGATAATCTCATTTTATCCTCATAAAAACTGTGGGAAGTGCTATAATTATCCTAATTTTATAGATGAGGAAAATGAAGTGAATGAAGAGTATGTGACTTGCCCAAGGTCACTTAGCTAATAAGTATCTGAGGCTGGATGTGAATTCAAGTATTATTGTCTCAAGCTTCAGTGCTCTACTGATCATGCTACTCAGCTTCCATTGGTAAGTTAACACTCTATGGTCCTCATCAAAAGGCAAATTAAAAGCAAGAAGTAGGGATGTCAAAAAACAATTTGAGATAATGGTAATGATGCTAATGAGGAAGAGGAGGAGAAGGGGAGAAGGATTTTTTTTATCACCTTTTCCCAAACAAGGAAACATCTATTTTTCCTGGGGCTAAGTTAGAATAATAATCATAGCAATTCCAATAAAAAGGGGATGTTAATAATGAAAGTCACTTAGAGGGGTTTCAGTGGGTGTTTCCATCCTTCCTGGGGGCTGCTTTGCAGTCCCCAGTTTCCATGTGGACCACACCAAACAGTGTGGTTTTTGATTATTCCCGGCAATAAATATCACTACCATGGTAGAACCAAGATAGCTTATTATTCAAAAGAAAAGGAGAGGCAAATATCATCAGGGTGAAGTATTGTTGTTCAGTTGTTAATTTTTCATGACCCCACTTGTGGTTTTCTTGGCAAAGATACTAGAGTGATTTGTTATTTTCTTTTTTTCCATTATATATTAAGATACACATATACACATTTGTATTTTAAATATGACTCTTCTTGACCCTGTATGGATATTTTTTCTTAGCAAAGATACTGGAATAGTTTGCCATTTCTTTTTTTAGTGGATTAAGTCAAACAGATGCTAAGTAACTCGTCCAGAATCACACAATTAATGAATGTCTGAGGTTGGATTTGAATTCAGTTCTTCTGAATTCCAGGCCCAGGGCTTTATCTATTGAGCAATCTAGCTGCCTTGATCCACAACAGTAACTTGATTCAAATTAGGGAGGGTTACTATCTCAAAATTCAGATAGCTAGAAATTGTTAGTTCTCAATAGTGATAATGAAAATGAAGAAACAAGTTGGCACAGTCAACAGAGTACTTGACTTGGGCTCAGGAAGATCTCAGCTCAAATTTATCCTCAGACATTATTCATGTGACCCCTTGTTAGGTATTTAGCCTTTATGTACCTGAGTTTCCTCAACTTTAAAGCAGGATATTAATACCACCTACCTCTTGGGTTTTTGAGGAACTAATTCAGATGATATTTGCAAAGTTCTTATTAGAATGCCTGGCTCATTGTAGGTGTTTTATAAATGCTTCTTTCTTCTCCTTCCCTCTTTCAAATAAAGTAAGTTTGTATTTTTTTGGAAAAAATATCTAATAGGTTAAATATCAAGTGATAGAGATAACCCTTAAATTATGAATTCACTAATTTTTTCTTATACAGTATAGCACTGGCATATTTCACAGAAATATGTAGATGTGGAATGAAACTAAGAGATCATTATGTTCCACCTTCTGATTTTTCAGATGAGAAAAATGATCTAGAAAAAGCTAATTGGCTTGACAAAAGACTTACAATTAACAAGTGTCTAAGGCAGAATTTTAATTAAGGACTGTGAATCTCAAATCTAGTTCTCTACCTGTTATACCACATATTTCTTTCATGGGTTTCTGTGATTAGCTTTGGTGGAAAGACAATATTGCTTGATCACCAGTCTACTTGCAACTATTGCCTCCAATCTCAACTAGGCTGATAAAAAATACAATACCTCACTAAAGCCATAATATAGTTCCTTCCATTTCATAAAGTTTATGTGAATGAGATATAGCTTCAAATAGAGAGATTGCCTTAAAGTCTACTTTACCTGGGATCATGTTTTTCTTCTGACATGTACTGGCTATATTAGCCTGGATCAGTCACTTCATCCTCTAAGTAGTCATCCAATAATAGAAGATGCCAAACTATACTGGTAGAGGATGTTCCTTACAATGGCTTCTTTATATCCTCTCTATTTCTCTGTTCATACAAATATATATGGCATCAATTTCCCATATATATGGCCCTACACCAGTACATTAATTTTCCTGTAATAAACCTTTTTGCAGAAAACAAAAACAGAAAACATACTTAGTTATGTTAAATAATCCTGACTCATTTTATTTAGATGTGAAGCTTAGACAAAACCTTAGATTTCTCAGCAAAGTTTTAATGAGAATGAAATAAAGTGGGAAGTTTGAGTGTTCTAATATATATATATATTTTTTTTTCATTTCAACAAGTTCATAGAGTTGATCTTTGCAGTTTCAGGAGCAATGTACTTATTTACTTGGAAACACTTTAAAAACAATGAAATCAGCAGGATAGAGAAAAGTCAAATTTCAGACTAATTATAATATTGTACTTGGCAAAGAAGACTTTTTATATATTGACATTTCATTATTAACAACCAAGCTACTTATTTTTGCATTTTGACTTTTTTCCATAACTCCCCAATTCCTCAAATCCTTTTCTTTTTCATAAAACACTTAGAAATTTATAAACAAATATTGGAAACGTTTCCAGTAAATTACCTCAAATTACACACATGATCTATATTCAATATGTTCCCCTATTTCATGGACATTCATTCATTCATGCATTTGACCAAATGAAGTGTGGACTCCCAATACTGACATCCAAGGTCTTCTATGATCTGACATAATCCTCTCCTTCTAACCCTGTTCCATCTTCCCATTCATTAATTTATGTTCTAGTCAGTCTTGATTATTCTTAATCTCTGGTCTCATGTGGAACTCTCTCATCCTCATCACTATGTGTATACCATCCCAGTGGCTGGAATTTGCTCTACACCCTCTCATCCCAATCTCTATAACTCACATGTATAGGTCATCTTGTGATTTACAAAGTGTTTTTCCTCAACAACTCTGAATTAAGTAATATGAATAATATTACTTCAACTTTGCAAGTTGGGAAATTAAAGGTGAAGAAAGAACTGGAGTTGAAGGAAACAACACAGAGAAACAAGTTGGAATATTATTTCAGAAGAAAAGGAAGTTGTCAGTTACTGTAAAGGACAATGTTTCCCAGTTCTGTTAGACATTCTAGTCTCTTTTAGAGTGATTCAGGAAAGCAAATACATCTGGTATATGAAATATTATGCATTTTATATATTCAGGTATATTCTCTCTCTCCTCAGCTTCCACCTCAGAGTTTTTTTGGTTACATTTATAAAAGAAGACCATTTTCAAATACTTTGGAGACAGGGACCAGTTGCTAATTATCCTCATTGACTTGTGGTGATATGAGTGATGGATAATGTAATGAACTGGAGAAAAATGTATGCTTCATAAAACTTGGGACACATTTCTTTTTTTACCAGTTCACTTTATTTTTCAGAAATCATATATGCCTATATAACATTTTGATCTTAAAGGTAAAAACAACAATAGCTTACATTCATATAGTATTTTAAGGTGGTTATATGATTATTTTTTCCAAATGAGATATATATTTCCATACATCTATGATATCATTTGTATTTGAGGGGGTATTTAGTTGTAACTGAGGGGGTTGGCCTTTCTGTATTGAGGAGAAAAGAAAACCCTTCTTAAAGAGGGGTTCAGGGGAGATAACAAATGTAATGTGTTGGCTCAGAGAGAGGAGAGGGGGTTTGAAGATTTTCCTCCCTTCTGCCTTCCCTCGTTAGCTAAGACTGCTCTCCCAAATTTGCTCTTGTCCCTCTTGTTCCCCCTCCACTACTTGAGACTAAAGGGTCTCCTCTTGATCTGTTCACTCACACTTGATTCACAGCTTGGGGAAAAGATAACTATTTAATGTCAACTTAACTCAATCAAAAGGAATAACTAGCTGGGAAAGAATGGGAGAAGAGAGTGGAGGAAAGGGGGTCCCTATCTCTATATAAAACCTTTTTCCCTCCCTACTCAAGTTTGGGGGAAATTCAGGCCTTGGCAGCCTGGGCCCCCTGAGAGAATGTCAGATTGACTCACCCTGGGTTTGGCCCCTTGGCCACAGTTCAGATTCAGGGCAACAGGAGCTGAGGTAAAGTGGGACAGATTTAAAATGTCTTTCTCAGGTTTTCTCTTCTATGGTCTTTCAATTGGGAAATGTTGGGTGAAAGGATTTCTAGTCACAGAACGGAAAAAGTGGGTAACCTGCAGGTGAAAGTATTTTTCAACCTTCTCTTTTCAGCTTCTCCCAACTGAGAGTCCAACTCCAACTCCCAGCCAGAATCTTCTCCTCCTCAAGATTCCAAATTCCTGGAGCCCCTCTCCCATTGAGGTGATCAGTTCCACACACTTTTCAGCCTGGCACTTTTCTTATGTGCCAGCCTCTGTCACACACTGAAATATATCTACCTATCCAGTCATCTGAGAGAGAAATATTATGGGACTGTTAGTTATATTTCATAATGGAAAAAATATTGATGTAAAAAGATGGGATTTTATTCAGAGAAAAGCTTGCAGATCTTTTAGAGCATTATAAAGTGACTTTAAAAGCAATTCTGTTCATTTTTCTCTTTCTTCTTTAAAAACAGATTAATAGACAGATAACTGATAAGATCAGAGGAAGAAGGACGAAAATAAAGAAGGCAGGAAAGAGAAATGGATAAAAAAGAAAAGAAAAGAAGGAAAAAGGAAGATAGGAACAAAAGGAGGGAGAAAATGAAGGGAAAGAAAGAAGCAAGAATGAGGAAAGATAAAGATTGTAATCAGATTTTAGCAAAATAATTGAACAACATTTCACACATCAAATGTATTTTAAAGTAAACAAAATTATGTAATAAATCATTTTTTAGTTTTATTTTCTCAGCTTTTTGACTTTTTTTAGTTAATGCATAAAATAATAACATAATACATATATGATTTATTTTAAATCTGCAATGAATTATAATAAATATATTTATGAGAGAGAAACATATTTTCACATAAGCCACATCAAAAAATTTGTCTCGTTCACCCAGGTAGGTAGTATGTTATAGATTGTACATATATTATCATATAACATGTATTTACATCTTCATCATGTTGTAAAATAGACACATATAAGTTTAGAGAAAAATTCAAAAGCAAATAAAGAATGATATCTAAATTGTTTATTGAATACTTTAGTGCACCTATTATTCTGCTAGATACTCAAGCATACAAAAATAGCTCACAATAAAATTAATCTTATATTCTCAATGGAGATACAAGAGTAATGCACAAAATAATAAGAAGGCAATTAAGTACTAACCTGGGTAGTCCTGATTATATGCAAAATTCAGGAAAGAAAGAAAAAAGTAGGTTTATGTGGTAACTGAAATTTTCAGGGTAGATATATTACCAAAACTGACTGTGAAGAAAAGTTTGAAATCTTAAGAGGTGAAAAAGAGAAAAAAGTCACTGTATATGTAAGAATGGCTAAATATGGCAATTATGAAGGAAGTTTAAATTAAAGGGATAGGTGTTGAGTGGTCATTATAAGTTCCTGAAAGGTAAGAGAAGAGAAAATACATTTATATAGCCCCCACTATATGTCAGACACTGTGCAAAATGCTTAAATATTTTCTCATGGAAGCAGAATCAAAATGACAGAGAAGATATGCAGACCTTCCTGATCTCTCCCAAATTACCCCCCAAACAATACAATCTCTAAAAATGAATTCTGGAGTAGCAGATCACACAAAAGAAGAAGGTGAGATTGAGCGTAAGATAACTCAAAGAGTTGGCACCAAAGATCTATTATACCAGGTTGGGAGTGGAGTACAGAACATCTTGCCAAGGCAGGCCCCAGCTTTGCAAGCTAGTACAAGCCTGAAGGTGGCTGAATCATCAACAAAGGATTCCTGAACTTTAGCCACAGATGATTAGGAGTTCAGAGAACTGGTCAGAAGGAGAATCCAGGGGTCCCTTTTCTGGCTTTGAGTTCAGTACTCTGTTGCATTCCCTACACACATTTCCAGGTTTTAGTCCCAGGACAAAGAGGAACACTAGCACATTAGCAATTGTAGCTACTGGTGCGTAGGTAATACAGCTTGCAGTTACAGGTTGGAAAAGAATGCCTATGGTCACTGAAAGAACAGAATACAGACTTGGAAAGCATTAGACATATATTTACAAAACAACTTAAAAGAAATGAAAACATATAGATCCCTAGATCTAGCTTTGAAAGCAACTGTGCAAAGAAACTAAAGTATGGGACAAAGAATCAAGTGCCCAAGTATAGGTACCTTGGGACAGGTTTTTTAGGTAAAAAGAGAAGTAAAAAACTGGAAAATGAACTAACACCTAAAAAGAAACTCAACATAGAAAGTTATTTTGGTGACAGGGAAGACTAAAACACAAACCCAGAAGATAATAAAGTAAATGATGCTGCATACAAAGCATAAAAGAAAAAAAATGAATTTGATTCAAGTCCCAAAAGAATTACTAGAGGAGTTCAAAGAGAATTTTACAAATTAAATAAGATAAGTAGAAAAAATTAGGACAATAAATGAGATTAATATAGGAAAATCATAAAAAATAATAATAGATAGCTTGGTAAAATAAACACAAAAAATCCTGAAGGAAAAATCCCTTCAACAAAGGAATAATCCAATTGGGAAAAAAGAGAAACAAAAATCTATTGAAGAAAAGAATTGCTTAAAAAGCAGAGTTGGCCAAATTGAAAAGCAAGTACAAAATCTCACTGAAGAAAATAATGCCTTAAATTTAGAATTGGGCAAGTGGAAGCTAATGATACAAAAAGAAATCAAGAAAAAAAAATTTAAAGTGAAAAAAATGAGAAAACAGAAAATGTGGCCTATCTCATTAACAAAAATTCCCAACTGACTTTGAAAATAGACTCAGGAGACATCATTATGAATTATTGGAAAACCATGATTAAAGAAAAAGATACTAGGCATTGTTTTTCAAGAAATTATCAAGGAAAATTGTACTGATGTTCTAATACCTGACAATAAACTAGAAATTGAAGCAAACCACCAATTGTCTCCTGAAAGAAATCCCAAAATAGAAACTGCCAGAAATATTATAGTCAAATTCCAGAACTCCCAGATCAAAGAGAAATTATTGTAAATAATAAAAAAGTGTCATGGCAACAGATTTGGAATTTTCTACATTAAATAATCCAAGGACCAATGATATGATATTGTAGAAGGCAAAAGAGCTAAGAATACAACCAGGAATCAGTTACTCAGCAAAACTGAGTATAATTCTTCAGGGGAAAATGGGTATTGAATGAAAGAGAGGATTTTAAAGCATTCTTGATGAGAAGACCAGAACTAAATAGAACATTTAACTCTCAAATGCAAGACTCAAGAGAAGTATAGAAAGCTAAACAATAAAGAGAAATAATAAGGAATTCAATAAACTGTTTACATCCACATGGGGAAGTGATATTTATAACTTCTAACAATTTTATCATTAAGACAGAAGGAATATACATAGACAGAAAGCAAGGGTGTGAGATCAATAACATGGGATTATATCTAAAAAGTAAAGTGAAGGCATGAGAAAAAGGAATGCATTAAAAGTGATGTGAAGAGAAAAGTAGAACTGTGTAAATTATCTCACATAAAAAAGACATGAAAGAACTTTTACTGAAAAGGGTAAGATGAAGGAAATAGGGAAAAAGTGCTTAAGCCTTAATTTTCATTGGAATTACATTAAAGAGGAAAGAAAATAAGTAAGAGAGGGACAGAATAAAAAAGAGGGGGAGATCATAGAAGGAAGGGAAAATTGGGGGAGGTAGTGGTTAGAAACAAAACACTTTTGAGCATGAACTGGCAGAAAGAAGAGAAAGTAGGATAAATGGTGAAAATAGGATGGAGGGTAATGCACGGTAATCAAAATGTTGGAAACATGTTTTACAAATCTCTCTAAGCAAGGCCTCATATCTCTAACAAATAGATAAATCAGTCAAATATATAGGAATACAACTGATTCCCTAACCAATAAATGGTCAAAGGCTTTGAACATGCTGTTCTTAGAAAAAGTTACTAAATCTATCTATAGTCATATGAAAAAATGCTATAAATCAGTATTAATTAGAGAAATACAAATTAATACAACTCTAATGTACCATCTCATACCTTTCAGATTTCCCATTATGACAGAAAAGGGAAAATGACAAAACTTGGAGGGGATATAGGAAAATGTATACACTAATGCACTTTTGAGGAAATTCTGAATTGATTTTGCCATTCTAGATAGCAATTTGAATATATTCCTGAAGGATTATATAACCATACATACATATCCCCTTTTACCCAATAATACTAGGTCTATTTCCCAAAGAGATTAAAGATAAGGAAAAAAGGCCAAACCATATAAAATATTTAGAGCAGTTCTATCTGTGGTGGCAAAATAACTAGAAATTGAAGAAATGTCCATCAATTGAGGAATTTCTGGACAAATTATGGTAGATGATTGCTTTGGAAAACCATTGTGCCATAAGTAATGACAAACAAGGTGATTTTAAAGACTTCTAGAAAGACTTATATGAAGTGATGTGAACTGAGAAGAAGCAGGAGAACATTGTACAGAGTAACAACTATAGTGTATAATGATCAAATGTGAATGACAACTATTAACAATAAGGGACTCATGATGAGAAAGGATAGCAACTGTCCTAGAAGGAGTAGGTAATATCTGAATTCAGGGATCCCTCAACTATCGTGGGAGTGACATTCCAGAGACCCCCACCATAGGTGAAAATCTGTGAAGTAGCAGTGTTATATTAATTTTATCACATATTCCAAGGCTTTATAAACCCTTTACATTCTCCTACAAACCTTTTCCACACTCTTATTAACCTATAGTCACTGAGCCAATCAGTGCCCAGGATATAGAATACATTACTGTGGTTGGTCGCCTTTCATTCCATCAGCCAATAGTGTGCTGTGATAAGTGTAACTCTGCGATATTAAACTAAGGATACAATGAAGCCATGATAAGTGAACAGTGATATAGCTAGGGATGACTGTATGCATTGAAGGATGCCATTCTTCACTTTATTTCCTCCAAATATTTTTCTCTAGTTTAAGCAATAATGTGTCTTATTTCACAATATGGAACATGGAAATATGTATCAAATAATATGTGTACGACTTATATAATGTAATCTGCCTTTTTAGGGAGAGGTGAAGGATTGGGATGCAGAGAATATGGATTGCAAAATGTCAGAAAACAAATGTTAAAAATTGTATTGTCATGTAATTGGGAAAAAATAAAAATAATAATATTCAAACCAAATCAAAACAAAAAAGTGTCTAAGTTAAACTTATGTCTTACTGATCCTAGTCCCTATAATTTGTCCATTGTGCCACCTAACTGCTTTCTTACTGATGGGTTGACATAATGAAAACAGAATTTTGAGTTAAGTGGAATAATTTTAATATGATTTGGACTAGAGATAAGAGAAGCTTTTGGAGACTAGAGAAGAAAAGAGGTAAACTTTTCCTGTAGTTATGAAGGCGGGAATCTAAATTGTTCTTGCAGTAATCAAGGCATAAAACAAAGAAATTTGGACTAGGGATGGATGTAGTGAGATTTGAGAATAAAAAGAAAATTCAAATGATATTTTAAAGAGAGTAATTATAGTCTTATTTTTAAAATGATATAAAGAATCCAAATAAGAGAAGTATCTATTATTATTTATATCATTAGAATATTACCTTTCTGCTTAAGGGTTTGTTGCTTATTAAAAATCAAAATAGTATCAGAAGGAATATTGCTTTTAAAATTAAGTCAGAGTACAGTAAATGAAGTAAAAGAGGACTCTAATACTGTTGAAAAGATAGAGGACCTGAGCACATGAGTAAATGAAGACATAAAGGACTGTAACTGAGGGAGAAAAAAGTTGCAAACACAGGGCAGCTGAGTGTCACAATGGAATTATGTGCCAGTCCTGAAGTCAGGAAGACTCATCTTCCGGAGTTCAAATCTGGCTTCAGATACTTACTCATTCTGAGACCTTAAGCAAGTCTTTTAACTATTTTTCCTCAGTGTTGTCACATATAAAAGGAGATTTTAGAATAAAATAGCAATTCACTCCAATATCTTTCCCAAGAAAACAGAAATGGGATCCTAAACTAGAAATGATTGAACTGAAAACACATTTTGCCTTTAATCTACATACTCATATATATGTGTATCTATATGTACATAGATTTATATTTATAAATATATATATGCATTTACATAAATATATTCATACACATGTATTCATTCTTAAACATGTAAACACAATTATGCATATATACATACAGAAATTGTGTGTGCATGTGTGTGTGTGTGTGTATCTGAGGAAGAGTTTTAACCCATTTGGTTCTCTTCACCAAATCACATTTCCATTATACCAAGTGATATATATAGTATGTGACGATGATTATGATGATGAAGAGATTAAGAGATGAAATATAAAAGGCATTTGTAAGTGTTAAGCACTATGTTGGAAATACAAAAAGGGAAAAAATATATATAGTTCCTGCTCCCAAGGATTAGGGTAAATAGTATAAAGGAAAGTTCAGTTTCCCATCAAATGGGAATTCTGGTAAGCCCTTCGGAATGGCATGATAGTAAGAGTGGCAAGGGATAGAAGATTCCTTATAACATAAGTAGATCAGATGGCAATGGGTATAGAAGGGCACCCATGGGTGTAGTCAGGACAAATGACAGAGACTGGAATACTGAAAGAGGCATTATTAAGGGAAGTGGTAAGAACCTTAGCTTTGGTGTTTGTCTTGACCCAGAGGAATTAAAGCAAAGGGGCAAAAAGTGACAAAACTGAGATTCTGGAGCTTGTAAGAAGGAGACGGCCATGAAAACTAGTTTTATACCATGTCCATTTATCAATACTAAAAAATGTGAGCTAATAGGGTGGAAAAACCAAACAGCAACTAAGCCTATAGCTGCTGCCACTTTCAAGATGGCACACAATTGTTCTTTGCCTCCACAGATATTGAGAATATGGGACTTTGGAGTTGATGTTGATGGAGATGAAGTGTAAATTGAGGGACAAAGGGATTACTTAATCTGATGGTTACACTGTCAGTCAAGTGCAAGCCAGAACTAACACCTCTTAACTTCAGTTCATTGATTTTTCCACTGTACCATGGTTTATTTCTTTCCCTGAAGAAAGCAAATGGTAGTTGGTAGAATATTGAGTATTCATATTGTGAATTTTAGATTTACTCCACCCTGCTAAGTCTTTAGAATTCTAGCAACCAGGAATGTATACACCCCCACTTAAAGATTAACTGTAGGGGAGGATGGTCTGTGACTTGCATGTGATAGCAAGTGACAAATCAAAAACAGCTGACTGATCCCCTGGGCTGTCTTAAGCCAAGTTTAAGTCACCATTGTTACTTGTGAGACACAGGAAGTGATGTAAAGAATGGCATTTATATTTCACATCACTTCCTGTGAGGGGGCTTTTGCAGCGAGCGGCTTTAGTGACTTTGGCGGCTTTGGAGGCTTTTTTGACTTTAGAGAACTTGGGCAGTGGAATTTGATTTGTAGGGGCTCTGAAGCATAGGTATAGGTGAGACAGCTTCCTTGAAAGGTCTTGTGGTGAGTGATAAGGCTGACTCCCCTTTCCTTTGATCTTTGGAAGGCACCAGCTTCCAAGGAGGCCCCTCATCTTAGAGGAGGCCTTGTGGTTGGAAGCCAAACTAGATTTAATCTTCTGGGAAGGCCTCTTGACTGAGGCCTCTGAACTCCCCCTGGCTCAGACCAGACCAGAACAGATCTTCCCTTTTCCTCTCTCTCCCTCATTCTTAATTTTTTCCTTCTATTGTAAATAAACCACCATAAAATTCCATTCTAACTTGAGTATTTCATTGGGAATTAGAATTTAAATCCCTGGTGACCACTAAATAATATATGCAGTCTCAACCCTAAAATTTACCCCTAAAATGTTCAAAAGAGTTTGCGTACTTGATGGTAGCTACATGGCACATGGCAAATGGACTATGGGTATGGTACGAGGAGGTAATATTAAATTATAAGGCTGTAGTAAAGTTTTACAAAGACTAGGAAAAATTTCAGTTTGCTAGTTTTGCCAAGTTCTTTTGTAGGCTTTGCTTTAAGAGCACTATCAAAAAAATCCCCCCAAAGCCTTTGATCTCTGCTTAATTCTTAAAAAAATCAAAAGACATTTAGATTTCAAAGCATTCAGTATTTTCAGTTTTAGCTTCCTATAGAGACCCATTTGTAACACAGACACAGCAGGCCCATTAGCATGTGAGAAAACATCTTTTTTCTTCACTATGTATAGATATACTTAGAAATCCATCTGTTGGTCCAGATCCTATAAATGTATTGTGAACCAATGCAAACTGACAAGTGCTTATTGATAATCATTCCTGAGCTCTTCAGACTTTTCCTTTATTCAAGATGCCAATTAGGCACTCACATTTGTCACACACTGTTCCCAGATACTTAGAAATTGGTAATGCTACATTAATTAGTATGGCAAACATTCCTTTTGAACTGTTTCAAACTGTGATAACAGTCAGCTTGAAATTTGGAAAAATGAGTTCATAGACACATCCATTTCTTTTCTAATGCTGACACTTTGCTTTCTGTCCTTTCCTCTTTTTATATTTGCATGAAGTGATTATTTATTTGGGTATAAAAGATGAATTGTTTCTGCTATTTTTCTCGTACTTCATAGTAAAGGTGGAGGAAACAATGATTTTTAAAATGAAAGTGTTGGCATCCTCAGTCTTTAATTATATCAAATTCCATAGTCAGTTAAAACTCTCAAAATATTTTTCCTTCCTTCCTTCCCTCATTTCCTTTCCTTCTTTCCTTCCTTTTTTTTAGCTTCCTATTCAGGCACAGTTGAAACATAGACACAGCATGCCCATTAGCATGCTGTTCCTTTCCTCCCTCCCTCCCTCCCTCCCTCCTTCCTTCCTTCCTTCCTTCCTTCCTTCCTTCCTTCCTTCCTTCCTTCCTTCCTTCCTTCCTTCCTTCCTTCCTTCCTTCCTTCCTTCCTTCCTTCCTTCCTTCCTTCCTTCCTTCCTTCCTTCCTTCCTTCCTATTGGTGTTAGGAAGTACTTGATGAGAAAATGGTACAAATCTACCAATACATATCTAAAATTGTTCTGCAATTTAAAGTCTTAGCTGTCTAGGAAGTAGGGTATGGGTATAACATTTTGATATGGTTACACAGCTAGAATGTGTCAGAAGAGGTACTTAAATGCAGGTGCTGCTGACTCCAAGACTGAATTCTGATTACTATTGCTGGCTACCTCTCCAGTATAAAATTATAGTAATCCAGGAAGTTGAAACTTAGAGGTGAGAAAGAAGAGTGATGCCATTTCAACAATACTTTATTAAATGTTTACTATACTCAAACACTGTTACATAGTGTGATACAAGTACAAACAGAAAGAAAGATATTCTCTGGCCTCAAGGAGCTTATATTGTAATGTGGGGAGGGGGAGTATTAAGGAGAGAAGAGATCAGATAGTGATGATGTTCGTAAAGTTCAGAGAATGAAACATGGCTAGTCAGTGTCTTTCCTCAAATCAGAATTTCTTGAAGAAGCTCACCAAAAGAAGAATGGTGGTCACAAGGCTAGAAAGTGAACTTAGTAACATGGAGTAGGACACTCCAATGACCATTTTCTCTTTTTCATAAAAACTGTTATTTTATTACACTTCCCATTTCATCTCATGCTTCAGAGATGACTTAGGGGACACAACATTAAAATTTCTGTTTGTTTGTTTGTTTTCTATTTATCTTTAGAAAATTGATTTTCATTAGATTTGATTCATCTACCTAGTGGTGAATTGCTAGGATTTCCTTTCATGCATAAATGGAAGACCCGACTATTACTAGAATAAGAATCAATTAGGAATCAAGTTACAGCCTCTTTTTAGGAATGTACACATGCCTATGTCTTTAAGATCACTGTTAAGAAGTATTTCCTAAATATATTAGCAGCATTTATTTTTTAACAATTGTTTATTCTGTTTGGTTTTTATCAAAAAATTTCCCTCTCTGCTCTCTTCCTGTCATGGTAAACAACTGATGTATATATAATGATATATAGATATTATTAAAATTTTTTTTTAGAAAACAAATATTTCTGAAAATCCATGTGCTTGCATGTGCTCATTAAATCTGCCTGTCTGCCTATCTGCCTACCTGCCTGCCTGCCTGCCTGTCTGTCTGTCTGTCTGTCTCATATTTAGTCAACCCTTTGAGGGAATAGAGTTTTAATGTGATTAGTGGTCTTAGTGCCTTGAAAAACTGTTTTAATCTCATACAAACTGTGTTTTGCTGATTCAGTAGATGATTATGTTGATCCTTTATATAATTTCTTCTATACAAAGGTAGAATTACTTGCAACATTATGATCTAGTATCAGGGCCTATCTGGAAGGTTCCCCCCAAAAGATTCAGAATCAAAACCACCAGCATTGTTCAAAGCTCTCAAAGGCACTGGTGTCTCCAGAAGCTTAATCAAATCCTTTACCTGTGATTTCTCTGTATCTTGAATTTATCCCTATAGTTTATTTATTGTCTTTCTCTAAATTTCAACTATGAACTTATTAAAAACATTCTTTAGCCCTTACCTTCTGTCTTAGAATTAATACTGTGTATTAGTTCCAAGACAGATGAGAGGTAAGGGCTGGGCTATGGGGGTGAAGTGACTTGCCCAGGGTCACACAGCTAGGAACTGTTTGAAATCAGATTTAAACCTAGAATCTCCCATCTCTAGGCCTGGCTCTCAATTCACTGAGCCAACTCACCTTGACTATGAACTTCTGTGCTTAGGATCACCTCCATTTTCACCTCCTGCTTGATTTCAGCATTCCTACTTCCTGGTCTTGATACTCTGTTAGCATTCTTATTTTTCCTGGTGCATTGAAGACTTTAATATACTAATCTGAGGCCTCATGATACCAATAGATGTGGTTTTGAGGCTATATCATATATCATCCTCAAGGCATAACCTTTGGCAGATTCTTCTAACCTGGAAAAAAAATAGTCCTGAACAGAGCCCTGAAGCCTAGTCAAACCAAGAAGCTATATTCTAGGAGATGATGAATTTTTTTGGGGGTGCAAAATTCAAATACAATGCTGTGGAGATACTATGATATACTTTCATAGGCAAAATGCCTGCTTAGATGAAAGGATAAATCTCTGAGTATTGGAAAAATTAGAATGAACATTAATCCTAAAGTCAAGAGATCTGGGTTCAAATTCCTAATCTGCGACCTATTTGCTTTATTATCTAAGACATGCCATTGAATCTCCCAGATTCAGTTTCATCTGAAAACTGGCTACAATCTATGCTAGATTGACCATGAACAAGAAATGTAATCTCCCAGACAACTTTCTAAGACTAAGTAATAGATGGATTGAGATCTCCAACCAACCTATTAAATACCTGAGGCACAAAAGCCACAAAGCAAAGGAGAGTAATACAATTATTCTTCTGGTCCTCTTGACAATTGCAGGGTGGTTGAGAGAAAAGATGTATTGAACTCAGTTAACAATTGAGTGTAAATTCCAAGTCTGACACCTCATGTCTGTGTAATCTTGAAAGCAAGTTGCTTAACCTCTCTGGGCCTCAGTGTTTTAATATAGAATATATAAATTATATATAACTAATATGTAGGTAGATGGATATTGACATATTTCTATCTATATAGGGATTTGGATTAGATAATCTCTGAGATCCCTTCAGGTTTTGGATCTATGAATCATTGATGCTCCTCTCCCAACTTTTTGTCCTGTCTCAGGTAAAAACCTTTGTAATCACTCTAATTACTGCCAGATACTCTCTATTGCCCATCTTATCAAGGTTAGTATTGTCAAATCTCTTAAATTTGCACAGTCCTATTAACTTTACCAATCCTTGTATAACAAAGGAAGATTCTATTTAAAATATATTTTATGTTGCCCAGTGAAATTTTAAAATAACATTAATAGACCAGGGCCCCACTAAAATGTTATTTGTTCATCCTTTTGTATCTTTAGACCTTAGCTTAGTCTTTGGCACATAGTAAACACTTAATGTTTCATTCATTAATCTATATATTTATTTATTCATTCATAATCTATTCCATGAAACCATTTTATATAGGAGATTGTTTTATAAAAAGGTCCTTTTATTTTTTTTTTAATTTTAAACATTATTTTATTTGGTCATTTCCAAACATTATTCTCTGGAAACAAAGATCATTTTCTTTTCCTCCCTGCCCCCCCCCCCCCACCACCTTTCCCTCTCCCATAGCCGATGCACGATTCCACTGGTTATCACATGTGTTCTTGACTCGAACCCATTTTCCTGTTGTTGGTGTTTGCATTAAAAAGGTCCTTTTAAACAATTTAGTAAATAACTAACCTAAGATAAAAATTCAACTCAATTATTTGGTTGCCAGTGAGCAACCAAATAAAGATAATATTAGGAACTTTCTGAAATATATTCCTATTTGGACTTCTATATAAAAAGCTCAAGATGTTGTATTATAATAATAGCATAAACATTCCTAAAAATGAGAAGTTTTTTTGTTTTAAAAATAAAGAGGTTAAATTGTATTTAAATAGTCATGTCCATTTAACCCAGTCTCTCTCCATTTAATCTTTAAATTTATGTAATTAATTAATTTAGAATATTTTTTCATGGTTACATGATTCATGTTCTTTCCC
Organism: Monodelphis domestica; assembly: GCF_027887165.1. Lineage (NCBI taxonomy): Eukaryota > Metazoa > Chordata > Mammalia > Didelphimorphia > Didelphidae > Monodelphis > Monodelphis domestica. The sequence goes on from NC_077229.1 coordinate 390,977,815, forward strand.
TCCCCTCCCCCAATCCCTTCACATAGCCAACATGCAATTCCACTGGGTTTTACATATGTCATAGATCAATACCCGTTACCATACCATTGATATTTGCAATAGGGTGATCATTTAGAGTCTATATCCACAATCATATCCCCATTGACTCATGGGATCAAGCAGTTGTTTTCTTTTGTGTTTCTACAGTTCTTTCTCTGAATGTGGATAGTGTTCTATCTCATAATTCCCTCAGACTTGTCCTGGATCATTGCACTGCTGCTAGTAGAGAAGTCCATTACATTAGATTGTGCCATAGTGTATTAGCCTCTGTGTACAATGTTCTCCTGGAAACTCCTCTCACTCTACATCAATTCCTGGAGATCGTTCCAGATCACATGGAATTCCTCCAGTTCATAACTCTTTTTATCACAATAGTATTCCATCACCAACAGAAACCACATTTTTTTCAGCCATTCTCCAATCAAAGGACATACCCTCATTTTCCAATTTTTTTACCACCACAAAGAGCACATTTAATCTTTCAAAGCATCTTCAGAAAAAAAGATGAAAGTAAAGACAATTGATTTTTTCTTCATTTCCTTCAAAAATTGATTCTATAAAACTTGCCTTCCTGTAAAGTTAAATTTACTTCTTTTTCTAAATCTTTCTAATGAATACTAATCTTTCTCAATTGCCTATATCTTCTCTGTAATTTTATAGAATATAAACTATCTAAAGACAGATGTCTCATAATGTTTCATTATAGCCTTTGAATTCCAATTCCTAGCTCAGTATAGATTCTTAAGAAAAATTTGTGGATTAGCTGAATGATTTGGTTTGTCCAGAGTGAAATTCCTGGAATTGCATCTTAGTAGTTTTCCTGCAGTGCCCCTTTTCTTCTTCTCCATAAATCTGAACCCCATTAAAATGCAATTCTTTATCATATGGATTGACGATCTCTGTAAGTCAAACACTATCTTCTAAAACAAATAATGATATTTAATCATGATTTAATAAAATGTGATTCATAAAAGATCACTAATATAATCTTAGGCTTCATTAGTAGTGATATAATGGATAGAGCACAGAGGATGCTTATAATCCCAACATATTTTTAACTTGGTTATACCATTTCTGGAGAACTATGTGTAGTTTGAAAGACCATATTTTGGGAAGAATAGTGTTAAGCTGAAGATTGTCTAAAGCAGGAATTTTCAAATTAGCCTACATGTAAATCTGGCCTACAAACCATAGTGTGCTGACATCGAGAAGGATAAGGGCCCTTATAATCATGACACATGAGGGATGATTGGATAAACTGATGTTTAGATATCATGAGAAGATTCATGGCAGTTAGGAGGGGGGTAGAAAAATAGATACTTTCAAATAATTTGAAGGCTTTCATGTCAGAAAGATTTTAAACTTGTTCTTCTTGGTTTTAGGAAGCCACACTGAAAGGAAACACCTTCTAACAATTGGTTTTGTCCAAAGTGGAATGGTCTAGAGTGGGGATGGTAATAAATTTCAATAACTGAAATTTCCAAAGATTATTTGTTGTCACTTAATAGAGATGCTATAGGTGGAATTCTTGCTCAGTTACTCGTTGGATAGAAATAACCTCTGATGTCACATCCCATACTGAGATACTAAGATCCTATATTCTGTGCTAACCTATGGCATCATCCTCAAAGTGAAAATTATTAAAAGTATTTAAATGTTTATTGGTATTTGTTTTCTCTCATTTAATTGGTTCCCTATGTCCTTAATATTTTTTGACTTCTTAATATACCTTTGAAACCCAAGTAGATTCTCTTATTAATTGAATGAACATGAGTATTGAGCAAATTATGAATTCCCCACTTTACACATGGCACTATAAAATGACCAAGAAAGTAGATAATGTCTCTTTCATTGAAGAACTCACTATAGAGATGGATAAAGCAAAAATGAATTTAGAAAACAGAGAATAATTTCAAAGAAAGATAAGTAAAAATATGGTGTTTATGATTTAAGGATAAAGAGTAAGTAATCACAGAATCAGGGATTTAGTTCTAGAAGGGACTTCTGAAATTATCTTACCCAATCTTACCCAATCCATTTTATTTTAGACATTAAGAAATTGAGTTCTAGGAAGTTGCTTTGTATCTAAGATCATGCAGGTCTGTAGTAAATAGAAGTGTTGAGATTCAAATCCAAGCCAATCATTGAGAATTTATTAAGGACTAATATCCCAGACACACTGCTAGAGATAAGAATATAAAAGTGAAACAATAATTACCTTCAAGGAATTTAAATACTAACAAGGGGGCACACTACCTATAGAAGACTGATCACCAAGGAAGACAAACTGAGACTACTCAGCAACAGAGAATGTGAATGAAGCCAAATGGAAATAGACTGTCATGCTCTTTTCAACTCTAATGGTAATATTCACTTGATTATCATTCCCACAGAAATTCCAAGAATGGGAAAGGGTAGGTGGAAAGGCAGATGTCTAGAGATGATAAGATGAATATGCTGAGAGGCCCTGATCTTCTGATTGATGGTTGGATAGGATGTGAAGCATGGTCTTGGTGCATGGTTCTTAGATACCAGATGTAGCCTTTCTTCCACCACACTATGCTGCCTGACTCCTGCACCAGCTCTGATATTTCTTGTCTCTATGACATTGGGAAAGTCACTACCCCTCACCAGGACTCAGTTTTCTGTTCAATAAAATGAGAAATTTGGAATATATGAACTCTGAGGTGCTTTGAGTCTCTAAGATGAATGCTTTCAGGAAATTATGTGACCCTATTGCATCAAGGATAATATTATAAGTGGAAAGGTGATTGAATAAAAGTGTGATCAAGGTCTAATAGATAGAGGAAGAATTTTATATATTATTCAATAGGCAATAGTTGAAGATTCATTTATTCTTTTTCAAAAACCAGCATTAGACAAACTTGATATAACAAAAAGAATAACAAATTTGACAATAAGTTATATTTAATGTGTTTTATAAAGTTCATATAGTTTTTTATCTGATCAAAAATTTAGACACATAGAAGAATGCTTAGTGATTAACCAAACACTCAATAAAAGGTTAAATTGCTGAACCAAGAAGACAGCCCAAATCTCATGACTGTCATCCACTGCTCTATTCAAAAATCCCACCTGCCCCAACAAGTTAAAGGATTACTGTCAATTAACTTCTAAAAATGAACTTGGGATTCTTTCTCCCTAATGATAAGCCAGTTCCCAACAGGATGCAGTCTTCCAAGTGTTTTGGGCAATTAGTAAAGGGGTTGTTATTTGCTCAATTGTGGGCATCTGTCCAAGGCAGAACAGCACGAAACTGTGGTCTTTATAGGATAAAGTGGCTGGGTTTCTCCACAGGTCATGCTCAGTAACTGAGTGCAATCATTCGTATTTCTCAGTACTGGGCAGTGGGTGGGCAAATGATACCAGATGGTGTGTGCAGCTATGTGGTGATACAATTGGGGCTTTTTTGGATGATGGTGAAATGCAACAATGGAGTAGTCTTATGATCTTCAGTTATACCATTCTTTATTATCTCATATTATGAAGGAAAAACCCAAGGGAAAGGGAACTGAATCATAGAAATCCCTGCCTTTGTTCCTTCTGCCCCATCTAATTTGCATCATTCTATCAATTCTGCCCAGGCAGGGACAAGAGCATTGCCAGCACCATGCCTGGCCTCTAGGTGCACTGTGAACTTCTTGCCCACACTTTGACTTATTTGTAGGCAAAACCCAAATAGGTCACCTAAAACAAAAGGAAAGTAAAATATAAACACATAGATGTGATGATTATACAGAACAAAGTTACAACCCATGTTTATATGTGGGTAACCTTGCATGGCTAACTCTTCAGGATTTCATTCTTTTTCTTCCTCAACCCTGTTGGAGAATCCCTCCAATCAGACCCTCCACTCCATTTCAAATCTTTTAGATTTTTTTCTCCCTTCATGCTCACATTCCAATCATGATACTCCATTTCCACTTCAAGAAGAAAAGTTATAATTTTTGTTTTAATAATACATGCAGAAAGTATATAGTTGATTAATGATTTACAGGGAGAAATCTTGAGAGATACTTAACATGATATTGTTGTTCAGTTGTGTACAACTTTGTGACCCTGTTTAGAGTTTTCTTGGCAAAGATGCTAGAGTGGCTTACCATTTCCTTCTCCAGCTCATTTTATAGATGAGGAGACTGAGGAAAATAGGATTAACAAACTTGACCATGACCATGTAACTAGTAAGTGCCTTAGGCAGGATTTGAACTCACAAAAAACCCATTTTCCTTATTCCAGCTACAGCACTTTAACCACTGTGCAACAAAGCTGCCCCTTACTCAGCAAAATAGGGTTACATATTTAGAACTGGAAGAGACATCAGAGCCTATCTAATCCAATTTCCTCCTTATAAAGTGAAGAAACTGAGATCCAAAGATGCTAAATGGCTTGCCCAAGGTCATTGATAACAGCAACAGTGTCTTAAACCTAGATCTTCTAACTCCAGAATGTTTGCTCTTTCCACAATAGCATCCTGGGAAATGGTAACATAATGAAAATAATAATAAACCTCAATTACTGTAAATATGTAGAAAAACAACATTCTTCCACTTGGTATTTTTTATGTGGATAGTTAAGAAAGCCTTTCCTGAGGCATTAAGGAGCTTAGTTTGGGAGTTCTACAATGTGCTGAGGTTTGGTACAATCATCTGAAAATAGGCACAGCTAGATGACCTTACTATATGTAGAATAATCCATATGGAATGGCAGCTATATGTTATAGTAGATAGCAAGATGGCCCTGAAGTCAGGAAAATTCACCTTTCTGGGGTTACAAGAATCATACAAGACTGAAGCAACTGAATAATAACAATAAATAACTGAATAATAACAAACAACAAAAAAGCAATAAACAAAAAATCATCTCTGTATCAGACTTCCTCCACAGCAACATAGGACACATTTTGTCCAAATAGGTCTGTTTTATTCCTAAGTTAATGCCTCACAAAATCATTTCTCTGTTTCAAGGATTCTTTTATAAGTTCTAGAGACTATTTGGAAGGGTGATTTTAAGATGGTGTTTTGTTTACATAATGTCTTGTTTGTAATAGAAATCAAAAAAGTATAATTATATTATAATTATAGAATTATAAAAATGTAGTCTACTCTAAAATATTCTTTGAGAAAGTCTAATATTTCCCTTTTCAAAATCATACAATGTTGCCTTCAATGCCTGTTTTGAATATTCATATTAAAATTATTACAGATTAAAAGTATACATCAATAGGTATTTGTTAATATTCTATTATTTTGTATTAAAAAATCCAGGACTTGGGAGTTGCTTTTGTAATCTTTCTCTCGTTTAGATACCTTGAGTATCAAACCATTATTATGCTCTAATTTGTGAAATTTCCAGTACATAGGTATGACAGAGACATAACAATGGATAAGACATGTATATTTCTATGTATTATGTAGATGTATCATTCTTATTTGCTTGTGACTCTACTGTCCTCAATGAGAAATTATTTTCTGTTCCTTATTCCATTTTGCTGCTTTTGTTGTCCTCTGTCTTTCATCTTTATCTGCTCTCAAAATTACTTTCCAGTATTGAATCTGTCTCCAAGATTTTTAAAACTTGTCTTTTCCTCCTCTGTCTTTCACTATTTTATGAGGCTTTACTCTTATTAGTTCTCATCTGGAACATTACAACTGTCTAATAAATCCAAACTTAGTCTTCTTATTTCAATTCTCTACTCTGCCCAATTTATCCTTTGCCCAGTCACCAAATTGGTATTCCTAAAGGAAGCATTTGGCTATGTCAGCCCCTCCTCAGTAAGCTCTAGATGTTCCCTATTACTTTACATATCATATAAAAACTCTATTTTTTGGTCATTTAAAGCTCTTCACAAACTAGCTTCAATCTATCTTCCTTCCTTTTACACCTTACTTCCTTTAATTTATTCTATGGTCCATTTGAGCTCAAATTTATTGATAGATATTTCTCACATATGACATTATTTCAATTTTTTATAATTTTCACAGAATATCCTTCCACCCTAAATGACTTCTCCATGTTTAGTGTGTTATTAAAATGCTCCCCTTGCCTCAAGAGCCAGATGAAATGCCACCTCCTTTATGTAGTCTTTTTAACCACCTTTATCGGAAGTAATTTCTCCTTCCAAAAGAATTCTATGACACTTAAATTATTTTGTTTTAAAATACATTTGTACTACCATTTTATAGAGAGGTCAGTGAAGCTTCGTGGTGTAGAACTTCCAAGGATAATAAAATAATAAAATAATAATTATTATTATTATATAAATATAATATATACAATATAAATATAATAATTACTAGTACAGTAATTACTAGTAAGTACTAGTACAGTACTTTCTTCATAACAATATTGTTATGAAGAAAGACACTTCTGGTGCAGGAAGTGGTGACATATTGCAGTGGAGTGATAAAAAGGGACAGAGAAATATCTTGTTCAAGGTAAATGTACATTATTGGTGTATGTGTCTTCTTCATCTCATTTATTGGAAAATGAAGCCTTGGAAGGCAAGAACAATGTCTAATCAGTGTTTACCTTCAGTACCTTGTTCAGTACCTTTAGTATTTGATTTGGGGAAGGGGAGAAGTCCAAACTGGCTATTTTAATCATGTGGAGAACTCCCAATGTCATGGACCATAAGATCTAGAAGGTATCTTAGAGGTCAGTCTCATCATTTGACAGCTGAAAGTCTGTAAACTGTCCATAGAAGTTAACAGATTTGTCCAATAATACGTAGTAGTCAGGATTCAAAACAAGCTCTTTTAACTACAAAGTCATCATCTCAATGTCCACTCTTACTGATCCAAATGCAAATCACATAGTCCTAGAGAGTTGCCTGGGACACTAAGAGTTTAAATATCTTCTTAATCATCATTCACATAGTGTGTGGCAGAGCATATTAGGTGATGCAGTAGATAGAGAGGAACCTAGAGTCAAAAAGACTCCTATTTCTCAGTTTAAATTTTGCCTCAGACACTTACTACCTTTGACACATGACTGAAATGTCTAATGGCAAAGTGTGTGTCAGAGGCATGGCTTGAACCCAAGTTTCTTGATTCTATAACTGTGTTTTTATCCACCATGACTCATACATAACCTCTCTTTGCATTTGACGCTGAGTATATCTTTGTTTCTTTCTCATGAAAAAACACTTTTGTAAATGTCATATCTCCCTATAAAACTGTACATCCCTGGGGACAAGGCTATGCCGTAGGTATCCTTATATTTCCCACAGCACTAAGAATTATAGAATGCTTAAGGTGGTGAATACTTGAAGTAGTGAGAAGGAATTACAGTGAGCTTCCTCTGTAAAATTAAGGAGTTGGACTAGAAGATCTTTGAGTTCCTTCCACTCCATATCTATGACACCTCTTAGTAGAAAGGTGCCATGGCCCTGGGCCCTGGGCCATACATACCCTTATGTAGAGACTCTAACAGATGTATCAATCCCAGAGGGGCAGTCTTCCCCATAAAAATCCAGAATATAGCTTTAACTAGATTAAATTAAATTGGAAAATTTTTAATTTGGAAATGCTTAATAAAATAAATAAAACAGATAATAAAATTTCATGTTCATTTGTGATTTCCTAAATCAATATGTAGACTGACACAGTTGAATTAATTGTTCCTGAAAACTATTTGCTAAGATCAATTATTTGTAAGAACATGCAAGCCTGAAAGTTCCTTCTATACCTGAGCTGTGGTGCACTGAGGCAGTCTTGATCATGCCATCCTAGCTGGGTCTTCAGGTAATCTGTTCAACAACTTCTGCTTACTAAGTTGCTCATATCTTCCAAGTTTAAATAATGTGCCTAGAATTACTCAGCTTGTTAAGAGTTAAACCAAACTCTGGTCTCCTGACTCTCATTTAAGTGCGTTTCCCCCCATGACTCTGTATCATATGTAAAATCTCTTTGAAGACAAAGACTGTACCATTTATTTTGATATGACTTCCATTAAGAAACAGTATTTTGTACAAAATAGGTACTCAACAAATGTTTGTTGAAAGATTGAGAAAGAGAGGTTTCACATGAAAAGTCAAATGTCAAGCTTTTTGAAAAGGAATCCAAAGGGAAATACAATTCAATTTGCGATTACTGATAAACATGGATAAGTAAGAATTGCTCCATGTCAAGAAAGTTTAGATTTCAATTACAAAGTGAACTTCATTTAATTTCATTCCTTAAGATATATAATAAACTATTAACTCTATGGTCTGTGTCTCTTAGCCATAAAGCTGCTTCATAGAATACAAGAGAAACAACTATTGGTGGCCACAGATTCTCTCATAACCCACCTGCCTTGTTCTATATATTCTTGGATTACATAACATTATAACTGAGAATATATGTGAAGGGGCATAGTCACTATTATTAATAAGTAAAGCAAAAGTTCCATGAAAATGAAAAACCCATTCAAAAGAAATGCTGGTTTGAACATGTAGCCCACATCGAAGTATTCTCTGAACAGTTACAGGATGTGGTTATTTTTTTTTTCCATGAAGATTTATTTCATGACTTTTTTATTTAAGTTTATTTATTTATTTGTATATTACATTAAAATATCCAGGTAACTCTCTTTCCTCCTTTTCCCACCTCCCATTAGGGAAAGCATCATTTGACAAAATGATATATTATAAATTAAGCTCTGTTTTAGGAAATTGAAAGAATATTATTTATTTACAAAGCAGTTTTGAAGATGGGTTGTAAAAAATAAAGAATGAAATGAGGAATTATATGGCTCACATTAAATTTGATAAATTGACTCCTTAGGGAATGATGTATTTTCCTTTAAAATAAATAATTCTCTTAAGATTAGAGCCAAACATACTCTTTCCCACCCCCTAATATCTTTCAAAGTGATGCTGATATTGAGATGTTCTCAGGATTTTAAAACCATTTTCTTTTGACTTGATAATAAAATAAAACACAGTAAATTCTAGACCTTCCACTCTTTGCCCAGATATTCTCATTTGTGTAAATAAAGTAAAGGTATCAAGTACCTGCTGGTAAATGACATGAAGTCCACAAATCTCCCAAATGGGAAATATTTAACAAAATGAATAATATAATAAAACATAGATAAAATCATATTTTAAAACTGTCAATTTTAAAAACAAACACATTTAAGGAGATGTATATATAGATGAATGACCTTGAATTTGATGGTACTCTTGGCAACTTTTTATGCAATTAATTGTGATGTGCCCTGTCCTGTGAGTTATTGATCTCTTAGCTTGGCCATGATCATTAGTATTTATTTGCTACTATGTACTCTTCAGGTTGAGGCACATAGGTGGCAAAGTAGACAGAGGACCTGAATTCAAATTTGACCTCACATACCAAATATGTGACTGGGCAAATAACTTAACCCTGTTTGCCTTACTTCTTTGTCTGTAAAATGAACTGGAAAAGAATATATCAAACCATTTCAGTATCTTTGCCAAGGAAACCCCAAATGGGGTCAAAAGAGAGTAGGACATAACCAATTGACTGACTAAATAATAACAACAATTCTTCATATACAGCTGAAAAAGAATTATAAAAGAGAGTAGAATCAGACTAGAAGAGACCTTAGGAGTCATCTATATTCTTACTCCCTCACCTACCAGATGAGGACATTGATTGTCATTGGTACTTTGTTCAAGATCACTTAGCAAAATAATGACAGAAGCTGGACTACATCCCAGGGCTCTTAGAAAGATCTTTGTTTTATTTTATTTTTTGTTTTTGCATCTTTAGGTTTTAGCATTACACCTTTATAGGTATGGAAATTTTAGCACACCTGAGGCATATGGGCTAATTATTATAATAGAAAGCAATGCCCTCTTAATAATCTATAGAGAAAGACAAATTGAATACATTTGATTATATAAAGATGAAACATATTATAATAGATGTCCCCAAAATATGAAGTCTGTCAATTACATAGATGATAAAAATATCTTAAGGTAAAGAACTAACTACGAATGAAAGGAAATAATTGAGGGTTTATAAAAACAAAATAAAATAAAATAAAACCAGAAGAAAAATTACACTTTCTGAGCTTGTTTCCTTTTCTGCAAAATAAAGTTCAACTAAAGAATCTTTAAGTTGTCTTTCCATTCTGAAATTATAGAACACTTTCCCCAAATAAATACTAATGTCCTTTTTTAAAAAAATTCAGTCTTTTTTTTTTTAATGGAATAGTAGGGGAGCAAGAGATGGGAAAAGCTTTTAAACTACTAAGGGAAAACACGTTCTTGACTCTACCAAAATAATAACAACAATTATAACAATTATTAGAAATAGAATAAGCCGTTTTACATTTTTTCAAATTGGATTTTCAAATCTATTATCTAAAGGGAAAAATAATCCATGAGGTAGCTCTTCACATCAGTGAATTTCATCTTAGCTTACCACTTCCCCCTAGTGGTTTTCAATGCATACTGATCATTAAGGGAACCTTGGGGGAAGAGCAATAGAAAATGTTTCTATATCCTTAAGGTATATAAAAGCCAATAAGAAATCCAAAATGGGTAAAGGACATTTTTGAGATTTAAAAATGATATAGAACATAAAACTGCATTCATTTATCAGTAGTATTGATTTATTGGCCAAAGCCACTATCGCATTTGGTACATAAAATTGAAATCTATTAAAGATGTCCACAAAATATGAATTCTGTCATTTCCATGACATTTCCATGACATGAAAAAATATTTTCGGTAAAGAATTAACTAATAATAAAGGGAAAATTATGTTTTGCCTACATTAAACCTAGATGGATTGCTCATTTCCCTCTCTTGATCTCTTTGGATCAGGAGAGAACAGCAGTGATATCATGCCCTTTAAATGAGTATCCCTCTTCCATTATTCTGACTTCTTTCCTTCATATAGAATATTATCTATCTATCTATCTATCTATCTATCTATCTATCTATCTATCTATCTATCTATCTATCTATTCATCTGTCTGTCCTGCTGTCTGTCCATCTGCCTGTCTATCAATCTATTTAGTAATCTTTGAAGGGCATGCCCTTACAGCAAGGGTTGACTAAGAAAGACTGAATAAAGAAGGTGATGCTCCAGGTGAGATAGAAAGGAAATCATGAATTATAGGAAGTAAAAATATAGTAGAAGACCACACCAGCTATGCGGACTACTAATGAAAAGGCACAAGGATATAGGGTTCTGTCCATTTGACTAGCTGTAAATGCAAGGAGGTGAGGGGTGAAATAGTTAGAAACTAGAAAAGAAGGAAGATGGCAGGTTGTAAAGAGAGCTTAAACATCAAACAGAGGAGTTAGCCAAATAATTTCTGTAAATTTGACCTCAGTTCATCTTTGCAGACAAAAATCTGGTGGCATTGATTGGAAAATATCACTTCAGTTAATGAGACTTAAAAAAAATGTACTTCTTCTTCAATGTACTTTCTTTCATTTGTTATGACTAGTTTGAGCACAGGGCAAGAAAATACAATATCAAAACTGTGACTAAAGCAATGGTCTCCAAATTTCAATTCAATAATAATCTATATGCTTGTTGAAGTGAGAAAAGAAATAGATGTAGAATTGACTGAGATGGATCTGATGACCAGATCAGCTCCTTCCTTATTATGATTCATCTTTTAATGTCTCAGATTTTTTTTTTGGAAAATAATAACAGTTGATTGTGGGCTCCTTAAGGATAATGACTTTCTTTTGCCTCTTACTGCTCAGTACTTAGCTCAGTGCCTAGTATATGGTAAACACTTAATAATTTCTTATTGATTACTTCCAATCCTTGGAATGAATATCTCACAATATATTTGTGAGAATCAAAAAATGAAATTTATGTAAAATCTTTGAAGACTACAGATTTCTAGTGGAATGTAATATATTATTATTATTACCATCATTATGTAAGGTGAAATTAAGGATTAAATAGCATTCTAATAGTCATTAATAAATGAGTATTATTTTGTTATATTAATTAGTCATCCCTTAACAAGGAGTAGGTTCCTAAAAGAATGGGACCTAGAAAAAGTAAATTTTAGTAATAAGAGAGGAAACCCTAAAGACATCTGGAGCAAAAATTCTCCGTAATCAGTTGTCTTTGATGAGGCAGAACAGCAGGGAACATAGGAAAGCAAACATTAGCCATAAAGACATGAATATGTGGATGCTGGAAAGGAAATTTTCAAAAAGAAGACTTGATTGAAGATGAAGATGTCAAACTATATCCTTTACAAATATAACTGGGCATGGCTCTGATCATAGTAACTATTATAGATTTCCAAAGAAATTATGTAAACTCAGAATATCTTAGACTTTCATTTAAATTGAATAGAATTTTAAAATTATGCATGGAAAGTAGTAATTTAGATCAATTCAAATACATTTTCAACATGTGTAAAGAATGAACCAAAACATTACAAACTTTCTACATTTGAATGCCTTAATATATCTGACACATACAAGGATCTATGATCTCCTTAGAGCAAGGGTCCTCAAACTATGGCCCACAGGTTACATGCAGCCCCCTGAGGGCATGTATCCAGCCCCCACCACACTTCCAGAAGGGGAAACTCTTTCATTGGTGATCAATGAGAGGAGCACTGTATGTGGTGGCTCTGCAAAGAGTGGCAATGCTCACATACAGTACTACTTCCAGTGACATAATCCTTTGTGTGGCGCGACCACACAAAGGATTATGTTGTTGTACAATGAAAGACGTCAGCATGGTGAGTGGCAATCTGGGGGAGGGGAATCCACACTGTGTATACTGCTGTTAGGGCTAGGATTAGGTTTTTATAGTCTGGCCTTCCAACAGTCTGAGGGACAGTGAATTGGCCCCCTGTGTAAAAAGTTTGGGGACCCTTGCTTAGAATGAAGTCTCTGTTCACTAGTATAGATTGTGACTCATCTGTGCCTTCATAGCTTGTGTAATATTTGTTGCATTCTTTCCTTTTCAAAAGTATGTCTTCAGAAAATGGTGGTCTAGAAGCAGCAGAAGTTCAGATCTCTGAATACCCTTCCTTACTGATCACAAACTGAATGCTCCCAGGGGACTGAAAAACGAATTTAACAACAAGACAAAGCCAAGGAACCATCCTGCTGGACTTAATTCAAAAGGTATGTCCCCCAAAAGCCAGAATCCTAGAACATTTGGGTGTAAGGGAAAGGCAGAAGGAAGGTCCCAGGACCCCCACCCACCCACCTAGAGCATGGGAACCTCTGGGAGGGAAAAGGCCCTGGGCTGGAGGGTGTACCTTGTGGGCAGGGCTGTTCCAGGCTCAGAGCATCAAACACAGGTGGCAGGGAAGGATCCAGAGAGGGAGCATAGAGCAGGCAGCCTGGCCAGAGCAGCTGAGACCATCCATATTGCTCCACCAATCAGGAGGTTTTGGCCTCAGGGAACATCCAGCCCAACCCAGCTAAACTTAATCCCATCAAAAGCCTCCAGTGGACAGGGAAGCCCAAGCTCCAACACCCCTCCCCCACAGGCTGCTGGACTTTAATCCAATCAAAAGCCTCCAGAGGACAGGGAAGCTCAAACTCCAACACCCATCCCCCAAAGACTGCAAGGAGAGATCTCCTAACAAAGCTCCAAGAGGGGAGAATGACAGAAAGCCCCAAAACCAAAAAAAAAAAAAAAAGAAATTAGAGGAGAAAGAGCACAGACAAATATGGGGAACAAAAAAAGGGGGTAAATATGAGCAAACAACAAAAGAAGAAGAAATAAATTACAATTGAGAGGTTCTGTACAGACAATGAACTAAGAGCAAACAGAACAGATGAGGAAGCAAGCAATAAAAGAGAAAGCCCAGCAAATTGACCACAGGCTTTGGAAAAACTCAAAATGCAATTCAAAACACAATTAAGAGAGGTTGAAGACAATTGGGAAAAGAATTTTAAAACTAAGATAAGTCATCTGAAAACAGAAAATAGTGTCTTGAGAAGCCAAAATCAACCAGTTTGAAAATGAGGCAAAGGAGATGAAAGATGAGGCAAAGAAGATAAAAGATGAGGCAAAGGATATGAGAGACGAGGTAAAGAGACTGAAAGATGATCTCCAAAGAAAATCAGACCATAAGGATAAGGATGACCAAAAATCCAGGGATGAAATCCAATATTTAAGAGCCAGAATAAAACAACTAGAATTAAGTGACCTCACAAGACAGAAGGACACTGTAAAACAAAACCAAAAGAATGAAAAAAATTGAGGAAAATATGAAGCATCTCATTTACAAAACAGAGGACTTAGAAAATCATTCGAGGAGAGACAATTTAGAAGACCATGACAAAAGAAAAAGACTGGACATAATACTACAGGAAATCATCCAAGAAAACTGCCCCAATATTCTAGAACAAGAGGGAAAAGTGGAGATTGAAAGAATCCACAGATCACCTCCTGTACTTAATCCCCAACTGACAACACCAAGGAATATTATAGCCAAATTCAAGAACAATCAGACCAAAGAAAAGATATTACAAGTTTCCAAGAAGAAGACATTCAGATACCACGGAATGACAGTGAGGATAATGCAGGATCTGGCTGCATGCATACTGAAGGACAGAAAGACATGGGATATGATATTCTGGAAAGCAAGGGAACTTGGTCTACAACCAAGAATCAACTACCCAGCAAAACTGACTATATTCTTACAGGGGAAAGTATGGTCATTCAACAAAATTGAAGAATTCCAAGAATTTTTAAAGAAAAGACCAGACCTGAACAGAAAATTTGATGTACAAGTATAGAATTCAAGAGAATCATCAAAAGGTAATTTAAAAAGAGGGAAAAAAGAAAAACAAAACTAAACAACAACAACAAAAAAATTCTTTAAGAGACTCAATAAGTTAAAATGATATGTATCCCTGTAAGAAAAGAGGTCATTGGTAACTCTTATGTTGTCATCACCTCAGTCGTTAGAAGAATTACAATAAGAGGGAACAGTGAAAAACTGTATATGATGAAAGGACAAGACACAAATACGTATATAGATATATACATGCATAAATACATATACATGTATGTATTATATATATATATATATATATATATATAACTAGAGCTAAAAAAAGAGGTTAATACTAAAGGAAATGGGAAAAGAAACAAATGGGGGTAAATTTGTATGTCACAAAGAAGCTCATGGCAGGAGGGGGGGAGAACATCAATACACAGGAAGGATAAAGAGGTTGGAGATAGGACTACCCAACACTTACATGCATTGAAATTGACCAAAAGAGGGAAGAACAATCCAATCCATTGGGTCAGCGAATAGATTTGTGCCCTATAGGGGAGTAGAAGGGTAACAAATGAACTGTTGGGGAGGGAAGCATTACAAGGAAGGGAGAGGTTAGGTGGTAGTTTTAGAAAGACTGTAGGGAAAATAAGGGGGGGGGGAAAGAAGGGAGGGAGGTAGAAAGGGAAGTAAAATAAGGGTGGGAACTAGGGGGACTGATTATAAACAAACATTGGTATAGAAGGAAATAGTGAAAGAAGAAAAGGCAGGACCAGGTGTAGAAATCAAAATGCTGGGAAATACACAGCTAGTAATCATGACTCTGAATGTGAATGGAATGAACTAACCCATAAAATACAAGCAAATAACAGAGTGTATTAGAATACAAAACCCTACCATATGCTGTATACAAGAAACACACATGAGGAAGGTAGATACATATAGGGTGAAAGTAAGAGGATGGAGCCAAATCTATTGGGCATCAACTGATAAAAAGAAGGCAGGAGTCTCAATCATGATATCGGATAAAGCCAAAGTAAAAATAAACCTAATTAAAATAGATAGGGAAGATAATTACATCCTGATAAAAGGCAGTATAAACAATGAGGAAATGTCAGTACTCAACATGTATGCACCAAATGGCATAGCATCCAAATTTCTAAGGGAGAACCTAGTGGAGCTCAAGGATGAAATAGATAGAAAAACTATACTAGTGGGATATTTGAACCTTCCTCTATCTGAACTACATAAATCAAACCAAAATAATAAATAAGAAAGAGGTAAGAGAAGTGAATGAAATCTTAGAAAAATTAGAGTTAGTAGATATGTAGAGATAAATAAATAGGGACAAAAAGGAATATACCTTTTTTTCAGCAGCACATGGTACATTCACAAAAACTGACCATGTATGAGGGCATAAAAATATTGGAAACAAGTAAAAAAGAGCAGAAATAATAAATGCAAACTTCTCAGACCACAATGAAATGAAAATAATACTTAGCAAGGGCACATGGAGAGGTAAATAAAAAATTAATTGTAAATTAAACAATATGATTCTCCAAAACCAATTAGCTAAAGAACAAATCCAAGAAACAATTAATAATTTCATTGAAGAAAATGACAGTGATGAGACACCCTTTCAAAAATCTATGGGAGGCAGCCAAAAGAGTACTCGGGGGAAAATTTATATTCTTGAGTTCATATATTAACATATTAAGGAGGGCAGAGGTCAATGATTTGGTCATGCAAATTAAAAAGCTAGAAAGTGAACAAATTAAAAATCCTCAGATGAAAACTAAATTAGAGATCCTAAAAATCAAAGGAGAAATTTAAAAAATTGAAAGACAAAGAACTATGGATTTAATATATAAGACTAGAAGCTGGTACATTGAAAAAACAAATAAAATATACAAAGTACTGGTCAGTCTAATTAAAAAAAGGAAAGAAAAAAACCAAATTGACACTATCCAAGATGAAAAGGGAGACCTCACCTCTAATGAAGAGGAAATTAAGGTAATCATTAAAAACTACTATGCGCAATTATATGGCAACAAATATGGCAATCTAAGTGATATGTATGAATACTTACAAAAATATAAATTGCCTAGACTAAAAGAAGAAGAAATAAATTACCTAAACAGCCCCATATCAGAAAAAGAAATTGAACAAGCCATCAATGAACTCCCTAAGAAAAACTCCCAGGTCCAGAAGGATTCACAAATGAATTCTGTCAAACATGCAAAGGACAGCTAACCCCAATACTATACAAACTATTTGACAGAATAATCCAAGAAGGGATTCTACCAAATTCTTTTTACGACACAAACATGGTACTGATCCCAAAGCCAGGCAGGTTAAAAACAGAGAAAGAAAACTATAGGCCAATCTCCCTAATGAATATAGATGCAAAAATCTTAAATAGGATACCAGCTAAAAGACTCCAGCAAGTCATCACAAGGGTTATCCACTATGATCAGGTAGGATTCATACCAGGAATGCAAGGATGCTTCAATATTAGGAAAACCATTCACATAATTGGCCATATAAACAAGCAAACTGACAAAAATCACATGATTATCTCAATAGATGCAGAAAAAGCCTTTGACAAAATACAACACCCATGCCTATTGAAAACACTGGAAAGTATAGGAATAGAAGGGCCTTTCCTAAAAATAATAAACAGTATATACCTAAAACCATCAGTAAAAATCATCTGCAATGGGGAAAAACTCAAAGCCTTCTCAATAAGATCAGGAGTCAAACAAGGATGCCCATTATCACTTTTATTATTTAATATTGTACTAGAAACACTAGCAGTAGCAAGTAGAGAAGAAAACGAAATTGAAGGTATTAAAATTGGCAATGAGTAGAGCAAGCTATCACTCTTTGCAGATGATATGATGGTCTACTTAAAGAATCCTAGAGAATCAACCAAAAAGCTAGTCAAAATAATCAACAACTTAAGTAATGTTGCAGGATACAAAATGAACCTACATAAGTAATCAGCATTTTTATATATCTCCAACCCATTTCAGCAGCAATAATTAGAAAGAGAAATTCCATTTAAAATCACCCTAGACAATATAAAATACTTAGGTATCTATCTGCCAAGACACAGGAAATATATGAACACAACTATAAAACACTCTCCACACAATTAAAACTAGATCTAAACAATTGGAAAAGCATTGATTGCTCATGGGTGGGACGAGCTAACATGATAAAAATGACCATTTTATCCAAATTTATTTACTTATTTAGTGCCATTCTCATCAAACTACCAAAAAACTTTTTTTTTTCTGAATTAGAAAAAAAACATAACAAATTTCATTTGGAAGAACAAAAGATCATGGATATCCAGGGAATTCATGAAAAAAATGCGAAGAAAGTAGTCTTACAGTAACAGTTCTCAAACTATACTATGAAGCAGTGGTAATCAAAACAATTTAGTACTGGCTAAGAGACAGAAAGGAGGATCAGTGGAATAGACTTGGGGTAAATGACCTCAGCAAGACAGTCTATGATGAGCCCAAAGATCCCAGTTCTGGGGGCCAAAACCCACTATTTGATAAAAACTTCTGGGAAAATTGGAAAACAGTATGGGAGAGATTAGGTTTGGATCAACATCTCACACCATACACCAAGATAAAATCAGAATGGTTGAATGAACTGAATATAAAGAAAGAAACTCTAAGCAAATCAGGTGAACACAGAATCTTATACTTGTCGGATCATTAAGAAAGGAAAGACTTTAAAAACCAAGGAAGAGCTAGAAAAAATCACAAAATGTAAAATCAATAATTCTGATTACATCAAATTAAAAAGGTTTTGTACAAACAAAACTAATATATCTAAAATTAGAAGGAAAGCAACAAATTAGAAACAATCTTCATTAAAAAACCTCTAACAAAGGTCTAATTACTCAAATGTATAGAGCTAAACCAATTGTACAAAAAGCCAAGCCATTCTCCAATTGATAAATGGACATGGGACATGAATAGGCAATTTTCAGTTAAAGAAATCAAAACTATTAATAAGCACATGAAAAAAGTGTTCTTCATCTCTTATAATCAGAGAGATGCAAATCAAAACAACTCTGAGGTATCACCTCAGACCTAGAAGATTGGCTAACATGACAGCAAAGGAAAGTAATGAATGCTGGAGGGGATGTAGCAAAGTCAGGATATTAATGCATTGCTGTTGGAGTTGTGAATTGATCCAACCATTCTGGAGGGCAATTTGGAACTATGCCCAAAGGGCACTAAAAGACTGTCTGACCTTTGATCCAGCCATAGCACTGCTGGGTTTGTACCCCAAAGAGATAAGGAAAAAGACCTTGTACAAGAATATTCATAACTGCGCTCTTTGTGGTGGCCACAAATTGGAAAATGAGGGGATGCCCATAAATTGGGGAATGGCTGAACAAACTGTGGTATATGTTGGTGATGAAATACTATTGTGCTAAAAAGAATAATGAACTGGAGGAATTCCATGGAGACTGGAACAACCTCCAGGAATTGATAAAGAATGAGAGGAGCAGAACCAGGAAAACATTGTACATAGAGACTGATAAACTGTGGTACCATCGAATGTAATGGATTTCTCCATTAGTGGCAATGCAGTGATCCTGAACAACTTGTAGGGATCTATGAGAAAGAAAACTATCTACATTCAGAGGAAAAACTGTGAGAGTAGAAACACCAAAGAATATCAACTGTTTGAATACATGGATCGAAGGGATATGGTTGAGGATGCAGACTCTAAATCAACATCCTAGTACAAACAGCAACATGGAAATAGGTTCTGATTAGGAACACAAGTAATACCCAATGAAATTGCACATTGGGTGTGGGAAGGGGAGGGAAATAATGTGATTATTGCAATTAAGGAATAATCTTCTAAATTGACTAAATAAACTAATTCAAATGGAAAAAAAGAATCAGTTTAATAAATGACATGAATACCTAAAAAAATAAAAGTATGTCTTCACACCAGACTTTAGAACTTCTTTTGGTTCCTTAATATTTTTAGAACATAAAGCTATACCACTAATGCTTTCCATTTGTTTTCTCCTTTGTTACATTATGGGATTATCATCTTTTCTGAACATACTTGCCATTCGTAACATCTTCTAAGCCACTTCTAACATGTACATTCTAATCGGTAACATATCAAACTTTATTCAGTCCATTGTTCAACTTTGCATCACCCCTTGGGTTCAACTGCATTCATAGGCTTCCTTTATTTGTGTACACTGGAAGAATACTGGCATTTATAAGTTGAGTTTTTTTTAACTCCTATTATGTTGGGCTGTGATGGAATCTTGATACTCTGCTGATAGTATATTCAGTATTGGAACACATTGAAATACTAATAGTATAACAACAGGAGATAAACTTATATGTAGCAGGAGAAAGACAATAAGGAAGGGAATTAAGGATAGATACCAGGAGTTTATTCAGGTGAGTGAAACTCTCTCACTGAATTCACCATCATAATCCACCAGCTAAGCATCAGAATACCTGGCATGTCATGACTTCTCTTTGTTCAGGAAACCAAGAAGTGATGTCAACAACCTAATATTTTATCATGTCTAATTTTCCTTGATATTCCTGCTCCTTTGAACACAATTGATCATTCTCTCCTCTTCCTTTTTTCTCCCTTCATTACATATTTTTGGGTCAATGTCTTCCTCTTTCCTATCTGACCACTCTTTTTAGGTATCAGATCCTTTTTCAGTTTATGCTGTACAACTAAAGTCATCTCTCAAGTTTCTGTTCTGGGTCTTCTTCTCCTCTCTACCTATACTATTTCATTTGGATTGCCTCAGCTCCCATGGGTTTAATTTTTAATTTTAATTGGTTTCCTTAAGTTAATCTAGTCTCAGAAAAGATCTTGATACCTGTTACAGAGAAGGGATTCATATAATGTTCTAATAGCAACTTTGAATAACTGAAAGCAATGTATAATTTTCCAAACAAAATCCATACTTCTCTCTTACTTTGGCATGATATTGATATTGTAAAGCATAATAATAAGTAGTGGTGAAGATATAGAAAAATTTGATCATTGTTGATAAATAATAGCTATGAATAAAGGAAATTCACCTAACATATATTTTCCCTTTGTACTTTTAGTTGCTATTCCTATATAAGTATTAGGAAAAGTACACAATACCCACCCTGAAGTTCTAAGAGGAAAGCAGTAATTGCCTGTTTCTTTTGTACAACCCTTGGTATTTAGCAAAATTCTTTTCACAGAATTGGTATACAAAAAATTCTTGCTGTGTGAATGAATGAAATAACCAGTCTTCATGCCCACAAGAGAAAATTGAAATTAAAAGTGATTGGTCTGTAATTTTCTGGGAGTTCCAAGGAACTCATGTATTTTAAGGTATTACTCCTCATTGCATTTATTCCTCCCTAGCTGATCCTCTCTAGCATTTAAAACCTATTTAATTTCTTTCAGATATACCTAGAGTCCCTGTGTTCATAACATTCTTTTGTCTGAAGGTCTACTTGGACTGATTATAAAATTATTCTCTTTGCCTAGGCCTAGGCCCTTTAGAATCTCTCAGTCCAATGGGTTTCTTCATTAAATTTGATGAGTTTTGTTTGAATGTATTTTTTAATGTTTGGGTTTTTTTCTTGAAAAAGGAATTTATGTAAGAAGGAAGGGGTTATATGACTGGAATCCCTCCCTGTCTACCCCCATCCATTCTGTTCTCCCCCTCACTAACCACTTCTAGGACATCTTAAGATGATGATCTCAGAATGGCTTAATTATAAAATAAATGTAAAAACAAACAAACAAATATCTATCTCTTCTATCTTGGGCTAGGGGCAACAGCAGAATGATGGACCAGCAGTGACTGAAAGGCTCTAGGCAGAAGGATAAGGAAGTAGGTGATGTACAGGGGATGTCCAGGAAAAGGGTAACTCTTTCCCTTGTGGGGAAAAATGAGGTCTTCAGGTTCTGGAGAGGCTGGTTCCAACTTAGCAGTTACTGGCAGAGCCTGGTGCATTGGGGGATGTGATTTCTCTTGCCCTAGGGTTGTGCTTCTGGCTGATTTGCATTTACATTTGCCACTCATGTGAACAATGATGCCAATGGCACACCAGATGCCATTTTAAACCACACTGCCCACATGAAAATTGTGCCAATCATAATAGAAAGGACTGCCCTTATCACCTGGATCACTGTCTTCTAAGGCAGGCAGGGATGCCATAATTAGTAAAATCCCTGCTGCTACTCTTTGCATCTTGGAATTCAGTAGTTGAGCCCTGATGGAGGAATGAGGAACCTGCCCTTTATGACAAGAAAGAGCTAGAGAGGTAGAAGGCACTGCTACTCTTTAATGTTTACTCATATCTCCAGAATCAAGTTCTGGATTTCAGCCTATACTTAGACCAAACTTTCCTCATCCTCATAGATAGCAGAGGAAGACTGCTTGATATTGATTTTGATGACTCTCTAGGCCAAGACTTCTGCAATAATTTCCTAGCTTGTTCAGGCTGGGCTGCTGGGCTGGTAATGACCTGGACCAGTCCTGGATCAGGCACTGTTGGCATAGATTCTGATCTTTCCCTGTTTCTTGCCCTAGACAGAGTCCCATCATCATTCCATGCTACACACTTCTCTGGCCTATGGCAGATAAGGCCCCTGAGTGACCAAAGCTTTGCTACTTTTGCCTATTTTCTTGTAGTAGAACCATATTTCACAAACTATTACATGCATTAATCCCATGGTTTTATTAAAATAACATTTTTCAACCTTTACATTTAGAAGTCATTTTAGCATTCTTTTTTAAAGTTTCAGTTCCAAAGTCTTTTCCTTCTTCTAATCCATCCTCACTTCTTCCCTGTATCCTGCTTCCCTGAAATGTCAAGGAATACAACATAAATTTTACATATGTAAAGCATTTTTCAATATGTCATCTTCTGGAAGACTTCTCAAATAGAAATAAAAAAACAAGAAAGAAAATGAAATATAATATGTTTTAGTCTACATTCAGGCTTTCTTTCATGAAGAGTAGATAGCATTTTTTATCATGAGTCTATTATTGTTTTGGATCACTGTATTGCTGTTCATGAAGAAATATTTCTGTCACTATGTACAATATTCTGTTTCTGCTCACTTCACTTTGAATCAGTTCATGTAAATCTTTCCAGATTTTCCCATATTTTTTCTGCATGTAATTGAGGGATTGTGCATCAATTAGAGAATGGCTGAACAAGTTGTGGTATATGATAATTATGGGATACTATCATGCTATAAGAAATTCCATGCTTCTTCAGGAGATTCTGGCAGCCTTTTAGGAAATCTTGGACTAGATGGAGAAGTTATTACTGATTCTGTTTGTTGTTATTTTCATTATTTTAAAGTTAACTCCTAGTTCTTCTGATTTATTAGTGGCATTTTGTTAGCAAATTTGTTGGAGATATAGAATTCTCCAAGTCCTAATATTACTGCCAACTTTCTGCAACTTCTACAATTCTCCTGATATGAAAAGTAATGAAGTGAGATTGAAGAATGAGAAATGCTGGATTTGGCAATGAGATTATTGTTGTTGAGTCACTCAGTCATGTCTGACTCTTAATGACTGAATGACTCAACAATATATTGGTGTTGTTTGCCATTTCCTTCTCCAGTTGCCTTTATTTTACAGTTGAGGTAACTGAGACAAGCCAAGATTAAGTGACTTGTCTAGGTCACAAAGCTAGTTTGAGGCTAGATTTGAATTCCTATTTTCCTAGTACTCTATTCACTGAATTACCTAACTGCCCCTTGATAATCAGATACTTGATTTCAAGTCCTGGATCCACCATGGATTAATTGTGTAAAGTAGCTAAATAGTGTTGTGGACAGAGTGTTGAGCCTGAATTCAGGAAAATCTAAGTTCATTTCCTTAATTCCTCTAAGGTCACTATCTATTACCCTATATTTATTTGCCTTTTACAGTAAAACTACTTGAAAAGGGCCTCTATAATAGATACCTTCACTATTTCTCCTCTCTCTCTCCTTGACCCAAGTTCTGACAGCACCATTCCACTCGAATTGCTTTCTCCAATGTTATCAATGATCTCTTAATTGAGAAATCTAATGACCTATTAAGAGTTCTAATTCTCCTTGACCCCTCTGTAGCTCTGCAGATGACCCTCTCTTCCTTCCTTTTTCTCTTCTATAGATTTTTGGGATACTATTCTCTCTTGCTTCTCCTCTTTCCTATCTGACCATTCTTTCTAAGTTACCTTTGGCTGCTTCTCTTCCGGACCATGCTCTCTAATCATAGGTCTCCCTTAGAGTTCTTTCCTAGACTCTCTTCTCTTTTCCCCTTAAATTACTTCATTTGGTGAGCTCACTAGCTCACATTGATTTAATTACTATATCTATGCCAATGATGCTTAAATTTACCTATCCTGCCCCAATCTTTCTCCCAACCTCCAACCTCATATCCCCTATTGCCTTTCAAACATCTCAAACTGGATTTACAATAGACAACATGCCCAAAACAAAACTCATTGTTTCCTTAAACTCCTTTCTGTTTCCTTTCTCCTGCCTTCAACTTCCTATTCTCCTTATTAGTCTAGAGAACAGAACTATCCAGCGCATGACCTAGGAGCTACTATGATATTTGTCAGAGATCTATTCAACTCCTCACTATCTCTCACTCCCAATATTTAAAATGTTGCTAAAGCTTGTCAATTAAACCTCTGCAAATATCTCATTTTCTCTCCTCTAACACTGAAACCATTTTAGTGCAGACCTTCATTGCTTCATGCCTGAACTATTGAAAGGACTTGTTGCAATGTTAAGCCTCTCCTTATTCCAATGCATTCTTCATTTAGATAATGAAGTAATTTTCCTAAAATGTAAATCCAACCACATTGCTGTCTTACTCAAAACATTTACTCTCCTCAGATATTATCCCTGGCTTCCTTTAAGTCTCAACTAAAATATCACTTTTTACAGGGAAGTCTTTCCTAACCTCTCACAATTCTAGTACCTTCCCTCTGTTAATTATTTCCTATTAGTCATTTACATATGTTTATATATGTATGCATGTATGTATGTATGTAGCTTGTTTTGTATATATTTGTTCATGTCCTTATATTTGCATGTTGTCTCCCATATTGGATTATAATCACTTTTAGTGCAGGGACTTTTTATTTATTTTTTCTTTTTGTATGTCCTCGGTGTTTAGCACAGTACTTTTCACATAATAGGCAAGTAATAAATATTGACTTATTGATTGATATGACTTTGCATTTCATTATTTGGAGTCTCTATTTCCTAATTTATAAAAATTGAACAGTCAAATTAGATAGTCTCTGATAGATCTTTCAGCTCACATTTTGTGATCTGATCAATTCATGAACTTGCCTTGTCTATGAACATCAAAAAAAAGGAACTTATATATGACCATGTCTGTTGCAGGAGAAGAATAAAGTAGAAAATAAAATGTATCAAGATATTCCAAAATGGCAACATATACTTTAATACTTGTTAAATCCATTTCAAAAGTGGAAACAGAAGACTAAAAAAATATGGTTCAAAAATAAGAAACAAAAGACGTTAAAGGCTTGCAGACATCATCACAGTCTCACAGTTAGATATGATAAATACTTAAAAAATAAATCAGAAGACACTGGATATTGAATGAAAACACAAAAAAGTGAAACAGACTGTATATTAACATTTAGAGATATTTTTACTAATGTGAGTCACTAAAATAACTAACTCACATCATCCCAACAGCATTTAAGAATAATATTATAAGATAAAAATATAAGAAAACTGAAATAAGGTCAATCAATAGTTCACCACTTTTTTACTTTGACATCATTGTACCTGAGGTAAAAAAGAAATGATACTAAAGAAAATAACAGTGCAAACAAGAAGACCAAACAAAATTATACACAGATGACCATGTTGCAGGCAAATGAGTTTTAAGGTTATTGAAGGAAAGATTCTCAAAGTGTCTTAAAGAAGAAATCCCAAACAGTTGGAAAAACCATGGAAAATATTTCTACCAAATAAAAAACCTGACTGAAGATAAAAACTTCAAGCATACCTCCTTTCTCTAAAGCAAGCATGACTCCATGATGTCACTGACCTCAGCCTTGACTATCAATCAGGCAAGACCAGGTACTAGACATCTATTTGGCCACAAAGGCCTCTATACTCCATATTCAACCTCTTTCTGAGAGATTGATAGTAAAACCATATGTCAACATTGTCTTCATCACTGTCAAGTTTATGACAGTCTAAGCATGCACACAATAAAAACAAAATGGAAGAAGAATGTCTAATGTCCAAGATATGACAAGAAGCTTAATGTGAAAATATTATCAATGGATAATAAATTAGGTACAGAATTGAGTGGGAAAATATTTACATTTAGGAATTTTCTGGTATTTTTTATTGAACTTGGGTTTCTCCTGGAAATTTTTTGGCACTAATATTTCTACTGCGATATATGGAATAACATCATTTCTAAATTAATAATACATGACAGCCATTAATATGTAGAAGCATATTACCAAAGAAGAGTATTGTATATCAGAACTAGCATAAAATATTATATAAGAAATTGAACTATCCTAACCATTATAGTGAACAATCTGGATCTATGCTCAAAGGATTATAAAAACTATACATTCCCTTTGACCTAGCAATACCACTTCAAGGTCTGTATCCCAAACAGATAAAAGAAAATGGAAAAAGACCTTTTTGTACAAAAATATTTATAGCTGCTTTTTTATAGTGGTCAAGAATTGAAAACTGAAAGAATGCTCATCAAATGCTCTCCACCTCCAGAGAAAGAACTATTGGAGTTGGATGCAGATCAAAGCTTACTGTCTTTCACATCAGTTTATTTACAGTTCCATTTTGGGGTTTTGCTTTTATCTGATTATGTTCTTATAATAATGACCAATATACAAATGTGTTTTTTTATGATAATACATGGATTGCTCAAATCAAATTTCTTACCATTTCTGAGTAGGGGGAAGGAAGGAGATGGTTTGGATCTTGTAATTTTGGAAAATGTTATGTTGAAAATTATTATTACTTGTAATTGGGAAAATAAAATGCCTTTGAAGAAAAAGGAAAAAATTCTCAGAGAGATATATGAAAATTGTTTGGTCTTTTAATAAATATAAGGAATTAGAGATAAATAAGGGAATACAAACAATGTCATATAGGATAGGAAAACATGGGTGAGTTGAGAACTGTATTAGAAATAGGATACTGTGGAGATATTCTAGTTGTAATGACTGAGATACTCTGACTTGACTAGAGAGATACTAGGAGAAACCTAAGGGTGCCTAGTTGTAATGGAGATAGAGATACTTCTGAGAGATAGAGAGATACTACTAGAGGGGATACTCTGGAGTTGTCTATTGATCACTACTGATGACTGATATTTCCTACCCTCCACCCTTCACCTCCCAGTTATCCACCCATGCCCTCCTGCCTCCCTTCCCCTCCCCTCTGTTAGTCAGCCACCTTTCTATGTAACTCAAAGGTGAACTGTGAGGTTTAGAGAAGATACTTTTTCTCTCTTTCTCAGGTAAGGAGGTTTATTGGGGAAAACAGGACAAGGATGGAAATTGAGGTGAGAGGGATAGAGTTGGTCCTAGTCTATAAGGAGGGTTAGGAGGATTTTAGGAAATGTCAGTCCTGTTACAACTATGACACAAAAATCTGTCAGGAAGATGGTAAGACAACTGTTTTTCTTTCTTCTTCCTTCAAACTCAAATCTCAACTATACAATCAATTCTTCACACTCTAAGCCACCAACAAAAGTTAATTTCTTCTCAGCCTAATTCCAGGCCCCCCCCCCCCCCATCCTTCAGCCTAGGACAGAAGCTAACAGGAGACTAGTTCAGAGCTTCTTCCCCCTTCAACCTAGCTTGACTCTCCAACTGTCTTCCCTGGGAATATTCTATTTGGAATGTTCTTTTTTTGATTGGCAGCTGAGGTCCTTTACTTTGTTTTGCATGCATGAAATTCTCTCTTCCTTCATGCCTCTTCCACAGAACTATACTATTTGGAGGAGGAATAATTATAAAATATTCATGAGATCACAAATCATTTTAAGAATTAGTCAAAGCAAGAGGGAGAATGTGTCAGTGAGTACAGAAGCAGAAATTGTATAGTTGGTACCTTTCTTACCATGCAAGAGAGGACTTTAAGAAGCCAATACCCCATAGAGAACCATACAAGGAAAAGAAGGCTACCTGAAAGGGTAGTATTGTCATTGATAAAAGTGGTATTGAATAGATGGTGAAATAAATAGAAGTGAAAGAGTCCATTATGTTTGGGGAGGGGAGTAAAGGAGTTTCATTCTTTAATGTATTGAGGGTCCAGTCATTATTCTTTTGTGCCATTATTGTGCTAAGTGGGGACATACAAGTGATAGTTTTGGTCCAGAATAATGGCTCATGATACTTCAGAGTTTATATACATTATGTACCAGATGTTGAGGAAATTAAGGGAACAAAATGATCAGTTACCCTTAAATTGCTTATCTGAATGGTACAAGTTGAGTTTATTCTAAGTATCCCATTCATGGAGATAGCCAATGGTGACTAACATTTAACTTAATTTATTTTCAAAAAAATTTTTGGTAAATATTGGATATTATTTACAGAAATGTGGGTAAAAACAACACTATCATAGAATTATAGAAGAGTCCTACATTAAAAAAGAGTCAAGCTCAGGTCTTCTGAGAAAAAAACAAAAACAAAAACCTTTTTTTTACCATACCATACAATGCTTTTTCTAATCTTCAATTGCCCCCCCCCATAACAAATTTATTGTATTTGAGAAGAATGGCGATTTTTTATTTCAGGAGAAAAAAAGTACTAATTGCTTTGTGTTTTTGAAAGCATAATACACTTTAGAATGAATCACTCTTTTTTCTTTTCATTCTGTGTATTGTTATTGAGGCCATGCACTACTAAGCCAGTTAAGTTGTTATTTTAAATCTGAATAAATGTTTAGAATGGCAATTTTAGTTAGAGCAGTTCAAGGCTGTGAAAACTTAATGTATCTCCTTAAAGAGCTCACACCATGATTTCCTCCGAGAGCTGCAGGCTGCCATGGAGGTTGGCTTGCTTTTCCGATCCAATTTCTGATGTCACATGGTTTAGTTCACAAATATAATACAAACACATATTTTCAGTTCCCTTAAAGCTCTAAGTAATGAAAAGTGAGCCCAGGGGGGTCTTATTTCATTGTTTGAGAGCTAAGCCAAGTGGATTTCTGCTTAATATGAGCATCGGCCTTTTTCCCTTTCTCAGAGTAACACTTTGCATAGAATAAAATATTAAACTTCATTGCAGAGATATAGGGAATAAGAAAAAAAATGAAGTTGGTAGGGCAAGAGTAAAAGACATGCTAGAGAACATTAGTGTTTAACCTGTGCCTAGACTAGATGTTGACTATTATAGCCAAGCTCAACATAGCTTTTTATAATTTAAACAATGATTTATACTAATTTATTTCCATAGTAAGAAATAATAGAACTGCTTTAATTAAAACCAAATTTCTATTTGAAAAAGGCTATGTGCACAGGCAAAGGATAATTATACAGTTAGGGAAAAAGAAAAAATATAAAATGAGAAAATTAATTCCCCACAATTATTCATTGGTTTATCAAGATGAATCAAACTTGCCTTTTTAGGCCTCAGTTTGCTCATCTCACTCTTCTAAATTAAATTGTATTCTCTTCAATGAAATGGAGTTGTCAAGGGCATGACTTTCCACCTCATGAGATTTAAGATTTCTTATTCCCTCTTGCCATAGATATTGGAAGTGCTTATTAATTATCTTGTACAATGGCTCTTTAAATTGGATTATTTATTTTTCTATATTTAGAACCTACTTTTGAGATTATATTCTATGCCAATGCAAAGCCTGATTTAAATAATGAAACATCTCAACCTTTTTTGATAACTGGGGAGGGGCCAAATGGGTGTAGCCTCATTTTTGAATCAAATCATTTCAGCCTGTCCTTGAGTGGGAGCTACAGAGAAAAATGATTTTGCAATATTATAGTCCTACAGCTGTTTGGCCTTCGGTATGTTACTTCACTTCTTTTTTGCTTCAATTTCTTCAACTATAAAATAGAGATAATAACTCCTATATCCCAAAGATGTTGTAGGGAATCAGATGAGATGATATTTGTTAACTGCTGACCACAATACAAGGCACAGAGTTGGGGCTATAGAAGTGACAATTATGTTATCATCATTTTTATTGTTATGTTTAAAGATGCTGGACATTACGTCAATAAATACCACGCCTTAAGTCTCAAGTGATTAAGAAGAACTTGAATATCATACCATATCACTTTCACTAATTTAGGAAACAGTTCTTGCCATATACTGATACTTAGACTATAGTCTGCTTTCTTCAAGGGAAAGAATTCTAGGTTCTTTTACATTTACATTTTACCATGCAATGTTGACTACATAGTTTCCAACCACTTGCCTAGAATGCAAAATTGTTTATTACTCACATCTTTGTGATTTAAAGATTCTAAAATGAATGACTTAAAAGCAAACTCAATAAAACTTTCCATAGGAGTGCAATTAAATATACTATCTTCTAAGAATTCTTATATGTACGAGTGCCAGTGTGACAAAACCTTTCATTAAATTTCATTTGCTACTTCATAAATTAGTAATGCCATTCTTTTGAATTGGATAAACAGAGACTCATAATCATTATAATTTGAAATTTTCCCTGTTCATAAATTTAAAGTCAGAGATTAAAGTTCATTAATCAAATTTCATGACTTCAGTGTTAAATCTGCTCACTTCTATATTTAATCTCACTGCACATTAAAATTGTATATAAAATGCATAAAAGGTAGGACGAACATTAATAATTTTATAATCTGGAAACAAACTGAGCTATGAGTTAAACCAAGCTGGGGAGGAAATAGTCTTTGATATATTTTCTAGAAATTTTCTGTTGAATAAAGATTTGTAACTGTTAAATTTAATGGTTGGACTTAAATTATATGAAATGAATTTTTTTGAGGCAATACTCATTTTTATTCAATTTTTCTTAATCAAAAATAAAAATGTCATTATTTGGTTAATGAAATTATTGAAATTACTGAACATAATAAAAAAGATAGTAATTTTTTAAAACTTTTGTCCCCATCCCAATGAAACATTTTGATTTGTATATTTTAAAATCATATTTGTTTTGTATCTCTATATTTCTTTAGCTAGCATCTGAAAAAACTCAAAACATTTCTACCCATCTGCTTTGTTGTAGAGTTGGAACTAAGTTAAATACTTTGGACTGTAGGAAATTTGGGCCTTTTTCAAAGAGGTCACTGAAATTATTATATTTCAAGTCAGAAGTTTATTTACCAAAACAGAGGGGAAACAATAAAGTAGAGAAATGTGAATGAGGTTAGAGAAAATACCTATACTAGTCCTCAGCCTGGAGGACAGGCAGTGAGTAACCACAGGGCCTCCTCCAAGGTGGAACCTAGTCTCTTGGCAAACTAGGAAGGGAGTCAGTCTTTCACTCACCCAAGGAGATACTCTAGGAGTCAGAGTCCAAGTTGAAGCTGAGCTCCAAGCCCACAATCCAAACCTCAGTCTCCAGCAAAGCTCCCTCAAAGACTCTCCCCAGTCAGAAGATTATCTCTTCAGACTATCTTCTCAAAGACCACCTGCTCTGAGGGAGTGCCAGCTTGCTTTTACAGTGCATACTTGTCCCTGCCCCTCTTCACAAGGGCCAATCATAGTTTCCAAATTGTCTAGTACCACCCAGGGCGGAATGTCAGTGGAATCAACTTCTCACCTTCTGAAGGTCAATTTCTCATCAAAAAGGCTCACAAGGGGGAAGCTGGGTGGCATAGTGGATTGAGAGCCAGGCCTAGAGATGGGAAGTCCTAGGTTCAAATCTGGCCTCAGACACTCCCCAGTTGTGTGACCCTGGGCAAGTCACTTAACTCCCATTACCTAGCCCTTACCACTCTTCTACCTTAGAGCCAATACACAGCATTGACTCCAAGGCAGAAGGTAAGGGTTAAAAAAAAAAGGCTCACAATTTCCTAATTGAACAGTTTCTGAGCATGTGAATTCTTAAAAGAATTCACAAGTTTCTGTCTGATTGATTTAAAATACTTTCCAAGTATCTTGTTGGCTTCTCACCTAGCACTAAGTAGGGTGTTCAATCCTTTGTTGATTCAATTTAAAAGGTAGACAAAGGAGAGTTAATCCTGTCTTCACAATCTAGTGAGGTACTTAAATTAGTGTTAACTCAGGATAGACAATAAAGAATTCTCTTTAATGTATGAAAAAAATGCTTGTCACTACTAACTAGAGAAATGTACATTAAAACAGCTCTGAGGTATT
The DNA here is from genome assembly GCF_027887165.1 of Monodelphis domestica. Lineage (NCBI taxonomy): Eukaryota > Metazoa > Chordata > Mammalia > Didelphimorphia > Didelphidae > Monodelphis > Monodelphis domestica. The sequence continues at coordinate 391,009,968 of NC_077229.1, forward strand.
TCTATCCCTATAGTTCTTTCTCTCAATGTGGATAGCATTTTTTTACATAAGTCCTTTAGGAGTATCCTAGCTTGTTGAATTGCTACTAGTAGCAAGGTTCATTATATTGGATTTTTTCACAATGCTTTACTTTCTGTATACAATGTTTGTCTGGTTCTGCTCTTTTCACTCTGCATCAGTTCCCTGAGGTTCTCCCAGTTCATATGGAAAACAGACAGAACATCAATCCTTACAGCACAATAGGATTCTATCACCATCAGATACCATAATTTGTTCAGTCATTCCCAAATCAAGGGATACACCCTCCTTTTCCAATTTTTTGCTACTACTAGGAACATAGCTATGGATATTTTTGTACAAGAATTTTTCCTTATTATCTCTTTAAGGTACAAATCTAGCTGTCATATGACTGGGTCAAAGGGCAGGCATTCATTTAAAGCCCTTTAGGCATAATTCTAAATTGGCTTCCAGAATGACTGGATTAATTCACAGCTCCACCAGCAATGCATTAGTGTCCCAGTATTGCAATATCCCCTCCAACATTTATTCTTTTCCTTTATTGTCATATTGACCAATCTGCTAGGTGTGAGGTGGTATCTCAACTTTGTTTTTATTTGCATTTCTCTAATTATGAGAGATTTAGAACACTTTTTCATGTGCTTATTGATAGTTTTGATTTATGGATCTTTAAACTTCCTATTCAAGGCCCTTTACCATTTGTCAATTGGGGAATGCCTTTTTTTTTTGAATACTTGACTTTACTCATTACAAATTTGAGAACTGAGGCCTTTGTAAGAGGTTATTTTTATAATTTTCCCCTCAATTTGTTGCTTCCTTGCTAATTCTGGTTATATTGGTTTTGTTTGTATAGGAAATTATAAATTTAATATAATCAAAAGTCTTCATTTTACATTTTGTAGTGTTAGCTCTATCTCTTGCTTAGTCTTAAATTCCTTCCTTTCCCATAGATATAACAGATATACTATTCTATGTTCACCCAATTTGTTTATGATTTCCCTCTTTATATTTAAATCATTCTCCCACTCTGAGTTAATCTTGGTATAGGTTGTAAGATGTCCATCTAAACCTAATTTCTCCCATCTAGTTTACAATTCTCCCAGTAGTTTTTGTCAAATACTGGGTTTTTGTACCAAAAGCTATGATCTTTGTGTTTATCAAACACTATCTTACTAATGTCAGTTATCCCAAATCTATTCTGTTGATCCACCATTCTATCTCTAAGCCAGTACCACATAGTTTTGATGATTACTGCTTTATAGTATAGTTTGAGATCAAGTAAAGCTGGGCCTCCATCCTTCACATTTTTTTCATTATTTCCCTTGATATTCTTGATCTTTTGTTCTTCCAGATGAAATTTGTAATAGTTTTTCTAATACTTAAAAAAGTGTTTGGGTAGTTTGATAGATAAGCACTAAATAATTAAATTAATTTAAGTTGGATTGTAATTTTTATTATATTATCTCATCCTACCCATGAGCAATTTATGCTTTTTCCAATTGTTTAGATCTAGTTTTATTTGTGTGAAGAGTGTTTTGTACTTATGTTCATATAATTCCTGAATTTGTCTTGGCAGGTACATTTCCAGGTATTTTATCTTTTTAAAAGCAATTTTAAATGGAGTTTCTCTTTTAACTCTTGCTCCCAAAAATGTTGATAAGTTGTTTCCTCATTGTCATTCATTCTCTTCAACAAAATAATTAGTTGTTTCTATAATTTGTTCTTTAATCAACCAGTTTTGAAGAATCATAATATTTAATTTCTAATTAAATTTTTATTTTCCCCTCCCCCTTACTAACTATTATTTTTATTGCATTATGATCTGAAAAGGTTGTATTTATTATTTCTGCTTTTGTGCATTTTTTTGCAATGTTTTTATGCCTTAGTACATGGTCAGTCTTTGTGAATATACCATGTGCTGCTGAAAAAAAGGTATATTCCTTTTTATCCATATTTACTTCTCTCAATATATGTATCAACTTTAATTTTTCTAAGATTTCATTCACATCTCTTACCTCTTTCTTATTTATTTTTTTGGCTTGGTTTATCTACATCTGATAGAAGGAGGTTCAGGTCTCCCACTAGTATTTTTTTAAACTATTTGTTTCCTCCTTAAGCTCCAGTAGTCCTTTAAAAATCTGGATTCTATACCATTTGGTGCATACATGTTGAGTACTGATATTTCCTCATTGTGTATACTACTTTATATCAGAATTTAATTACCTTCCTTATGGGTTTTACTCAGATGTATTTTTACTTTGGATTTGTCGGATAACATGATTGTGATTCTTGCCTTCTTTTTCCCAGTTGATCCCCAATACATATTGCTCCAGCCTCTTATCTTTACCCTGTGTGTATCCACCTGCCTCATGTGTGTTTCTTATGAAAAACATATGGTAGGATTTTGGTTTTTAATCCACTCTACTATCTACTTCTGTTTCATGGATGAGTTTATCCCATTCACATTCAGAGTTATGATTACCATCTGTGTATTCCCCATCATTTTGATTTCCTCTTTTATTCCTGTCCTTTCTTCTTTCACTATTTCCTTTCATACCAGTGTTTTGCTTTTAATCAGTATCCCTTTTCTCCATCCTTATTTTTCTTTCCTTCCTACCTCCTCCCTTCTTATTTCCTTCTTATTTCTCTTTAAGGTCTATGAATAGCCTCCCTCCCAACCTTCCCTTCCCTTTTAATACTCCCTTACCCTACTCTCATCATTTGTTATTCTCTCTCAAATTCTCTGTAGGGTAAGATAGAATTCTATACCCCAATAGATCTGGCTTTTCTCTCTCAGAACTGATTCCACTGAGAGTATGGTTTAAGTATTACCTATTATCACTCCCTTCCTCTTCTTCTTATAATAGTATTCTCCAGCCCCATTCCCCAAATGCCTCTTTATGTGAAATAATTTATCCTATTTTTCTTCTTCCTTCAAGTTTCTCTTAGTACTATCATATTTTTGTCCCCCACTTGTTTTTAGATATTATCTTAAGCAACTTAATACCAAAACCTATACCTGTGAATAATTCTTCTGTCTACTATGAAAATAAAAACATTTTTAAGAGTTACTGATATCATTTTTCCATATTAGAATATAATCAATTTGACCTTACTAAAGCCCTTATATTTCCCCCCTTTTTCTTGTTTACCTTTTTATGGTTCTCTTGCATTTTGTATTTGGACATCAAAATTTCTATTTAGTTCTGGTCTTTTTTTAGGAATTCTTGGAGAATCGTCTATTTTGTTAAATGCCTATACTTTCTTCTGCAAGTATGTAGTCAGTTTTGATGGGTAGATGATTCTTGGTTGTCAGCTCAATTCTCTTGCCTTCCTGATTATCATATTCCAAAGCTTGTGGTTCTTTAATGTAGAGTCTGCCAGATCCTGTGGAATCCTGAATGGGGCTCCTTAATATCTGAATTGTCTCTTTCTGGCCATTTGCAATATTTTCTCCTCGGCCTGGAAGCTCTTGAATTTGACTGTAACATATCTTGGGGTTGTCTTTTGGGAATTTAATATAGGGGGTGATCTATGGATTTTTCCAATGTCTATTTTGCTCTCTTGCTCAAGAATATCAAGTATTTCTTGGATAATTTCTTGTATATGATGACAAGGCTTTTATTTTGTTCCAGGCTTTCAGACAGACCAATATTACTCAAATTTTCTCACCTGGATCTGTCTTCCAGTTTAGTTGTCTTTTCAATGAGATATTTCATGTTCCCTATTTATTATTCTTTTGATTTTTGCTTTATTAATTCTTGCTGTCTTATGAGATCATTAGCTTCTACTTACCCAATTCTAGTCTTTAAAGACTTAATTTAAGCTTTAATCTTTTGATTTTCCTTTTGGTTTGGTCTCTCCTGTTTTTCATGGCGTCCAGCAGGTCTCCAATTTGATTATTACTTCATTTGATTACTGTGCCTCTTTTTCCAAGTGGGAAATTTTGTCTTTTAAACTGTTATTTTCTTTTTGTATTATTTTAATTCCCTTTTCCCACTTTTCTTCCCATTTTTTTCTGTCTTTCTTACTTTTATCTTGAACTCCTTTTTGAGTTCCTTGAGAGCTTGTGACCAATTTTCATTTTTGGATGGAAAGTGTGGATGTGTTTGCTTCTTTGTCACTCTCTGCTATCGTTTCTGTCTTTTGCTCTTTTTCTCCATAGAAATTATCCAGGGTCAAGTGCTTTTTGTTTGTTTGTTTGCTAAAGCTTATTCCTTTTGCTACTAGTAGATTGTTGTTCTTGCAAGTTGATTGCTTTCTTAGCTTCTGTCTTGCATGGCTTTGTCTTCCCTTCCCAGTCAGAAGTCTGAGTGAGGGCAGGTAAATCTGTGATATTCTTTGTGTATTATGCTTTAAAGCATTTTGCCCTGAGGCTATCTTTCCAACTTCTGCTGCTTTAACTGTGGCCAACTTTGTTTCTGCCCAAGCTCTGAGCTCTGCTGCCCAGGCTCCATGATCTTCACCTCAGGTCTCAAGCCTCACTGTCAAGGCCTTGAACTGCCCTTAGGGGTAAGTCTGTAGTGCTTTCAGCCAGCTCCAAAGAATTTACAGATTTCCCTGGCCCTTGCTCTGACTCTGTCATAGTAGGTGGTGTGGGCAAGGGTAATCAGCTTGCACTTTGATAAATGGAATTTTGCCATATTATAGCATGGGAATTCCCAAACATTGCCTACCTTTAAGGTGGATTCTAGCATAAGAGATCCATTATCAATATGATTTTAATTTCTGTCCTTTTGAGATGCATTGTAATGATTCGTTGGAAGGAGATTCAAAAGACTCTGTTAAAATTTATTGGTTGGACTTAATAATTAATTGGTGGTCACCAGGGATTTAATTTCTAAATCCCAAATGAATTACTAAAGTAAATGGAATTTATGGTGGTTTGTTTACAATAGAGGGAAGATGTTAAGGAAGAGATCAAAAGGAGAGAGAGAGAGAGAGAGAGAGAGAGAGAGAGAGAGAGAGAGAGAGAGAGAGAGAGAGAGAGAGAGAGAGAGAGAGAGAGAGAGAGAGAGAGAGAGAGAGAGAGAGAGAGAGCACAGCACTCTGGCTTCCTCTGAGCCAGGTAGAAATTCTAAGCCCCAGCCAGGGGAAAGGAGTCTCAAGATGATGGGCCTTTCTCAGAGGTTCACACCTCCAGAAAGGGCAAGGAAACCAAGTCAGCCTTTCACTTACCATGGTGACTGTCTAAAAGGAAAACAGTCTGAGGTCTCCTGCAAGAGCTCCTCCAGGGGTCCAGTTCTACAACCAAGTGTCTTCACTTCAAGTCTGAGTGTCTGTCTTCCAGTCTTTCCTCAAGTGTCTTTCTTTCAAGTCTGTCTGTCTTCTAGTCTCTTCTCAAGTGTTTCTCCTCATTCCAACTCTGAGTGACTGTTCCAGTCTCTCCTCCAAATGACTCTTCTTCACTCCAAGTCCAAGTGACTGATCTCTTCCAGTACAACTCTGAGTGACTAAATGATGTGTTGATTCCTCCTGTGTCTCTGTTTCCTCTATTTAAAGACATTTTTCTTTCATGTGACCTCCCCTAAAGTTTTACACGTACCAATCACAGCAGATGTTCCTCTCCAGGGCTGCCCACTCTATGTATGAAATAAGTGTCACACCTTTTGTAGTTAGTTAACACCTTTTTGTGGTTAACACTTTTTTGTTTAATTAACACTTTTTGTAGGTAAAATGGGTAGATCTGCTTTAAATACTGAATTAACACTTTGGGAATTAAAATATAAAAAGTAGATAGAGCATTACAATTTAACCTTTCAAATAAAGGAAGGAATTTCATTGTTACAATCAGGAGATAGCCAAATCCAGTCTTCCCAGCTCCTACTACTATGTTGCCATCTTAGCCCCATCCCAATTATTTCTTAAATTAACTTTTCTTGTTAAACATTATATAAGAAAACTGGAGGAAATTATCTTCTAGTTCCTTAATAAAATGAGGTGACACTACTTCCCAGGGTTGGTGAGTATAGTATAAGAAAATATTTGTAAAGCACTTTGCACACCTTAAAGTATAGTATAAATGATAGTGCCTATTATTATCTTTGGGCAAAATATTTTCTGTCATGTAGAAGATATTTCTTTACATGTACATCAAATATTCTTTCCACTATTTTGCAATCAATCCATAATCAATAGTGTCTATTATATACCAAGTACTATTTTAGTACCTAAGAAAAGAACAAACATAATTAGGCTGTTCAAAGCACCAGGGTTCTATCAGTGGACACAATTTGCATGCATAAGTCTTACATAATATCTATAGCTAAGTATGACTTGGCTGAAGTCACATCCCTGAACTGTAACCTTTTTCTATCCTGCCATCTTAGATTGCCCAGGGTCTAGCTCTGTGGAAACCCAGGCTTCCCATTAGTGGAAATAAGTGACCAATTATTATATTAATTTACTCATCACTCCATGTTGGTTGATTCAAGGGTTTCCTCAAAACTGGAAAATATTTTTAAAAGTTATTCAATGTATAAATATGAATAAGGTATGTAATAGGTTTATTCCTTCATGCAAAAGGGTTTAAGTATAAAAGATGCATAACATATATTACATTTGAATTAAGTTATTATTCTTTATTCCAGATGGGATAATAATATCCAGGCCTCCTTTGGTCATAATTTTTTTTTCTGCAAGGCTTCTAATTAGGTAGTTTAAATTTTACTTCCACTGATCCCAAGACACCAAGAGGAACAATATTTCCCTGTGGCCCCACTCTAAGGATGATTTGTCCACTAGTGTTAATTTCTTTCTTCTTCTGTTGCTACTGCAGCTGCAATCATTCTAGGAGATACTCTGGTTTCTCTCTAAATTTTCTACAAATGCAGTATAACAGGATAGTATTGAATACATTAATACATGAACTTAAAATAACAAAATTAAATCTAAAAAGAAACAATCAGCAAAATACAAAAAAAATAGGGAGGCTTTTATAAAACATTGGGGTCTGAAAAATCTTAAAGATATAACCTCTAATCTCTTTAAAGTTCCTTTTTCTATTCATTCAGTTCCCTATTATCATTTCTCTTGGGTCTCCCATAGAGAGGGAGAACTCCTTGTTGAGCATAGTGTGAAGGAATCCCAGATTGAATGAATCTTAGAGACTGGGAAGTCAGGCAAGATAAGTAAAAGGATCAGTGCACTCATGAAAAAAATCCTAAAGCTGGAACTTTTTTGAAATAGGCAATGCACTGCTCTCCCATAGAATACTCCATGCTTGTAATTAACTTCCTATTTGGAAGAGTCTCTTCCTTCTCCTTGTCCCCCTCCTCCCCAAGGTCTCCTGCCATGTGGAGGCTAATTGTTGCCTAAGGAAAGAACATCCCAGTTTTTACCAGTTGGTTTGTGATTCTGAAGAAACAGTGGCAGCTACCAGCAGGCTGGGTACTGGGGCTAGGCCTGGGGTTGGATGAGCAATCTGGGTCAGAGGCCAGAGATCAGGAGTAGAGTTGCTGGGGCCTGAAGCTGGGGCCTGGGCTAGGGTCAGGTGAGTGATCTGGGTCGAGAAGGTCAGGAGTGGATGGCTGGAGGCAGGAGTGGGCAGCAGAAGCAAGAATAGAAGCAAACTGCTGGAATTTAGCAGCAGGAACAAGCTGAATCAGGAGAAGTGGCTTTGTGAGGGTGGGTGGTTGGGTGGGGTGAGCAAAAAGCCTTGGCAGTAGAAAGGTGGCTTAAAAAATTATCTAGTCTATGTTAAAAAATTATTGAGTTCTCATCTGATTTGTCATTGCCCAAACTGTAACAATTAAATTTATATCCCTAATAATAAAAATATTATATTTTATGGGGTTTATTAAATGATCATTATAAATCAAGGAATAAAAATGATACAAAATAAAGACCTCATGCCCATGGCTGATTAGCCCACTTAAAATCCCCACGCTTAGCTTACCATCATACTTGCTGCATCATTGCAAAGGAAGAGAGAGTGGGAGGTGTTACTGCCAGTTAAATACCAATAACATGATCTCGCCTGTGGAGATGCAGGAGAGATTATAGGGAATTCTGGAAAATACCAAGGACTTTTGGGGAATGAAGTCTAAGGTTCAAAATCTTCATTTATACACATCTAGCAGATTGGCCAACATGACATATCATAAAGGAAAAATAATAAATGTTGGAGGGGAAGTGGCAAAATTGAGACACTAATGTTTTTCAGGTGGAGTTGTGAATTGATCCAACCATTCTGGAAGGCAATTTGGAACTATGCCCAAAGGGTGTTAAAAGAGTGCCTGCCCTTTGATCCAGCCATAGCACTGCTGGGTTTGTACACAAAAGAGATAATAGGGAAAAAGACTTGATTGAAAATATTCATAGTTGCACTCTTTGTGGTGAAAAAATTGGAAAATGAGGGGGTGTCCCTTGATTGGGAAATGATTGAATAAATTTTTGTGTATAATGGTGATAGGATACTATTTTGCTGTAAGGAATGATGAAATGGAGGATTTCTATATGAACTGGAAGAACCTTGCTGATCTGATGCAAAGTGAAATGAGCTGAGCCAAGAGAACATCATACACAGAAAGTGAAACATTGTGGAACAATCCAATGTAATGGACTTTACTGCTAGGAGCAATACAATAATCCAGGACATTCCAGAGGGACTTATAAGGAAGAATGCTATCCACATTGAGAGAAAGAACTATAGGAATAGAAACACAAAAGAAAATCATAATACTTATCACTTGTTTATATGGGTATATGATTTGAGGTTTTGACTTTAAAAGATTGCTCTATTGCAAAAATGATTTATATGGAAATAGATATAAAGTGATAACATTTGTATAACCCAGTGGAATTCCTTGTCAGCTCTGGGGGGGGGGGAAGAGAGGATGGAAAGAAAATGAATCATGTAAACAGAAAGATTTTGTAAAAAAAGAAAAAATTAAAATGAAATTAAAACATTACTATACAATTTTGAGAATACATGTTGAGATGAGATATATATGTATATATTCCATATATATATGTGTATGTGTGTATATTATATGGCCCTGCTTTCTTATTGTGTTGTGTTTTAAAATGGATATATTTAATATTTCTGCCTTTCTATACTGATTTTAAAAAGATTTGTGTATGAAAGCATAGCCAATTTTATAAGTGTAGCACACATATTTGAGAAATAAGTAAATTATCGAATATTTTTATTAATTTCTTTTCTCTCACCACCTTAAGCAATTCTTGCATTATTCTGCTCATGTCTATAATTTTCTTCTCATGTTTTGTATAAATTATCAAGTATTGATGCAGGAATATTATAGTGTATTATTATTTCCTTACTACTTATATTTGCAGTAAGTTCTCAATTCTGTCATCATTCTGGTTTGGCAGTGTAAAGAAATGTTGATGATTTATTTAAGTTTATATTGTTTATATTATATCCTACAAATTGGCTAAACTAGTTAATTGTTTTGATTAGTTTTTAGGCTGATTCTTTAAGATTTTCTAATTTTACTGTCACATCATCTTCAACTAAGACAAAAAAGCAGAAAAAAACAAATAGTCATCATGTTCTCAGATAAAGCTAAAGCAAAAACAGATCTTATTAAAACACTTAAGGAAGGTAATAACATCTTTTTTTTTTTTGAAAAATTAATTTATAGTAAATTTAGAACATTATTCTTTGGTTACAAGAATCATATTCTTTCCCTCCCCTTGCCCCATCCCTAGCTGACGCACAATTCCACTGGGTTTTACATGTGTCCTTGATCAGAACATATTTCCATGTTGTTGATATTTGCACTAGGCTGATCATTTAGGGGCTACATCCCCAACCATATCCCCTGGATCCATGTAAGCAAGTAATTATTTTTATTATGTTTTTCTATTCCCACAGATCTTCCTGTGAAAGTGGATAGTGTTCTTTCTCATAAGTCCTTCAGAATTGTCTTGGATCATTGCATTGCATCTAAAGAAATCCATTAAATTCGATTGTACCAGAATATATCAGTCTCTGTGTACAATGTTCTTCTGGTTCTGCTCCTTTCACTCTGCATCACTTCCTAGAGGTCATTCCAGTTCACATGGAATTCCTCCAGTTTATTATCCCTTTGAGCACAATAGTATTCCATCACCAACATATACCACAATTTGTTCAGCCATTCTCCAGTTGGCGGGCATACCTTCATTTTCCATTTTTTTTTCTACCACAAAGAGCATAGCTATGAATATTCTTGTACAAGTCTTTTCTCTTATTATCTCTTTGGGATATAAACCCAGCAGTGCTATGGCTGGATCATGGGCAGACAGTCTGTTAGTGCTCTTTGGGCATAGTTCCAGACTGCCCTCAAGAATAGTTGGATCAATTCACAACTGTACCAGCAATACATTAATGTCCCAACTTTGACACAACCCCTCCAGCATTCATTTCCTTCCTTTGCTGTCATGTTAGCCAATCCGCTAAGTTGAGGTGATACCTCAGAGTTTTTTTGATTTGCATCTCTCTGATTATAAGAGATTTAGAAGCCTTTTTCATGTGATTATTAATAGTTTTGATTTCTTTGACTGAAAATTAACTGAAATTTGACTGAAAATGTCCCTTGACCATTTATCAATTGGAGAATGCCTTGATTTTTTGTACAATTTTTTTTAGCTCTTTATAAATTTGAGTAATTAGACCTTTGTCAGAAGTTTTTGTTATAAAGATTATTTCCCAATTTGTTGCTTCCCTTCTAATTTTGGTTGCATTGGGTTTGTTTGTACAAAAACTTTTTAAATTGGTGTAATCACAATTATTTATTTTACATTTTGTGATTTTTTCTAACTTTTGCTTGGTCTCAAAATTTTTCCTTTCCCAAAGATCTGACATGCATGCTATTCTGTGTTCACCTAATTTACTTATAGTTTCCTTCTTTATATTCATGTCATTCACCCATTATGAGTTTATCTTGGTGTAGGGTTTGAGATGCTGATCCAACCCCAATCTCTCCCATACTGCCTTCCAATTTTCCCAGAAGTTTTTATCAAATAGTGGATTTTGGTCCCAAAAGCTGGGATCTTAGAGTTTATCATAGACTGTCTTGCTGAGGCCACTTACCCCAAGTCTTTTCCATTGATCCTCTTTTCTGTCTCTTAATCAGTACCATATTGTTTTGATGGCCACTGCTTTATAGTATAGTTTGAGATCTGGTACTGTAAGGCCCCCTTCCTTCAGCATTTTTTTTCATTATTTCCCTGGATATACTGCAATTGTTTTTCCAAATGAACTTTGTTATGTTTTTTTTTTTTTTCTAATTCAGAAAAACAGATTTTTGGTTATTTGATGGGTATGGCACTAAATAAGTAAATAAGTTTGGGTAGGATGGTCATTTTTATTATGTTTGCTCTTCATACCCATGAACAATCAATGTTTTTCCAATTGTTTATATCTAGTTTTAATTGTATGGAAAGTGTTTTGTACTTGTACTCATATAGTTCCAGTGTTAGTCTTGGCAGAAAGATTCCTAAGTATTTTATATTGTTTAGGGTGATTTTAAATGGATTTTCTCCTTCTAATTCTTGCTTCTGAGATGTGTTGAAAATATGCAGAAATGCTGATGACTAATGTGGGTTTATTTTGTATCCTGACACTTTGCTAAAGTTGTTGATTATTTCCACTAGCTTTTTAGTTGATTCTATAGGATTATTTAAGTAAACCATCATATCATCTGCAAAGAGTGATAGTTTGGTCTCCTAATTGCCAATTTTAATACCTTCAGTTTCTTTTTCTTCTCTAATAACTACAACTAGTTTTTCTAGAACAATGTTAAATAATAGAGGTGATAATGGGCATCTTTGTTTTACTCCTGATTTTATTAGGAATGCATCTCATTTATCCCCATTGCAGATGATACTTGCTGATGGTTTTAGATATTATAGTATTTATTATATTTAGGAAATACCCTTCTATTCCCATACTTTCTAGTGTTTTTCAATAGGAATGAGTGTTGTATTTTGTCAAAGGCTTTTTCTGCATCTATTGAGACAATCATGTGATTTTTGTTGGTTTTCTTGTTAATATGATCAATTATGAGGATGCTTTTCCTAATATTGAATGATCCTTGCATTCCTGGTATAAATCCTACCTGATCAAGTTGAATAAAACTTGTGATGACTTGCTGGAGTCTTTTTCTAGTATTCTATTTAAGATTTTTTGCATCTATTAAAGAGTTTGGTCTATAGTTTTCTTTCTCTGTTTTTGACCTACCTGGATTGGGAATCAGTACCATATTTGTGCTATAGAATGAATTTGGCCGAACTCCTTCTTTGCTTATTCTGTCAAATAGTTTGTATAATATTGGCATTAGTTGTTCTTTGAATGTTTGATAGAATTCACTTGTGAATCCATCAAGCCCTGGTGATTTTTTCATGGGGAGTTCTTTGATGGCTTGTTCAATTTCTTTTTCTGATATAGGATTATTTAAAAATTCTATATCTTCTTCTGTTAATCTAGGCAATTTATATTTTTGTAAGTATTTATCCACATCACCTAGATTGCTATATTTGTTGTTGCCATATAATTTGGCAAAATAGTTTTTAATGATTGTCTTAATTTCTTCTCCCTTTTCAACTTGGATACTCTTAATTTGGTTTTCTTCTTACCTTTTTTTTATTAGATTGACCAATACTTTGTATATTTTGTTTTGTTTTTTTTTTCAAAATACCAGCTTCTAGTCTTATTCATTAATTCAGCAGTTCTTTCACTTTCAGTTTTATTAAATTCTCCCTTAATTTTTAGGATCTCTAATTTAGTTTTCATCTGGGGGGTTTTGATTTGTTCACTTTCAAGTTTTTTGATTTGCATGTCCAATTCATTGACCTCTGACATCCCTAATTTGTTACTATATGAACTGAAGGATATAAATTTTCCCCTGAGTGCTTCTTTGGCTGCATCCCATAGATTTTGAAAGGATGTCTCATCATTGTCATTTTCTTCAATGAAATTATTGTTTCTATGATTTGTTCTTTAACCAATTTTGTAGAATGATATTATTTAATTTCCATTTAATTTTTGAGTTGACTCTCCATGTACCATTACTGATTATTATTTTTGTTGCATTATGATCTGAAAATTGTTGCATTTATTAAATCTGCTTTTCTGCATTTGTTTGTCATGTTTTTAAGACCTAGTACATGGTCAATCTTTGTGAATGTACCATGTGCTGCTGAAAAGAAGGTGTATTTCTTTTTGTCCCTATTTATTTTTCTCCATATATTTATTAACTCTAATTTTTTAAAAAATTCATTCACATCTCTTACCTAATTCTTATTTATTTTTTATTTTATTTATCTAAATTTGATAGTGTTAACTTCACATTTCCCACTAGTATAGTTTTACTATCTGTGTACTCCTTCAACGCCAGTAGTTTCACCTTTAGAAATTTGGATGCCCTACCATTTCGTGCATGCATGTTGATTATGATATTTCCTCATTTTCTATACTTCCTTTTATCAGGATGTAGTTACCTTCTCTATCACTTTTTTATCAGATCTATTTTTACTTTGGCTTTTTTAGATATAATAATCGAAACTCCTGCCTTCTTTCTCTCAGTTGAGGCCCAATAGATTTTGCTCCAACCTTTAATTCTAACCTTGTGAGTGTCTATCTGCCTCATGTTTGTTTCTTGTAGACAACATATAGTAGGATTTTGGTTTCTAATCCATGGCACCCATGATCTGCGCTCTTCAGCCTGCTCGTGTTTCAAGTTTAGCTACTCTCAGGGGTAGGTCTTTGGTGGTCTTAGTCAGCTGCCAAGGACCTAGAGGTGCCCCTCACTCGCTCTATAAGTGCCCCTCACTCATTCACTGATTCTAGCACATGCTGGCTCTGACTCTGACTCCGTAAGTGGGATGGATGAGGGTGGATCCGCTCATGTTTTGGTGGAAGCTTTTTGATCCCCTTATGGTGTGGAAATGCCCAAATCCCATGCACCTTCAATGCAAATTCATATGAATTTGGGTCTTTGGGGCCTTTTGAGGTAGTGTATATCAGTAGGTTTTGAGGAGAAGAAGAGTCCTAAGTCTAGACTGCTGCCATGTTTACTTGGAAGTCAGGGGTAATTACACCTTGATGAAAAGAAATATAAACAATGAAGTAATATTAGTACTTTACATGTATGCACTACATGGTATAACATCTAGACTTTTAATGGAGAAACTGAAGGAGCTTAAGGTGGAAATAGGTAGTAAAATTATACAACCTTAGCTTGTCAGAGCTAGATAAATCAAACCAAAAAATAAATAAGAACAAAGTAAAGGAAGTGAATAAAATTCAAGAAAAGTTAGATTAATAGATGACTGGAGAAAATTGAAGAGGAATAAAATAGAATATACCTCCTTTTCAGTGTTATATAGTATATATAGAAAAATTACAATATATTAGGGTATAAAAACTTTGCAACCAAATGCAGAAAAGCAGAAATAATAAGTGTAAAATTTTCAGATCCTAATGCAATAAAATTATAATCAATAAGGATTCATGGAAAGGGAAATTAAAATTGAACTGCTGGGGAAATTGGCAAATGGTTTGGCAAAAATTAGGTTTAGATCAATACCTCAGAACCTAAACCATGTGATATGGAAATCACTTTAAAAGACTGATATATATTAATTTAAGGTCGCCAAGGAATTCAGCTATGTAATTCCTAAATGAAAACTCAAGTTAGCAGTCAACCTTTTATGGAATTTTAAATTACAAACAGGAGGAAGAAAGGTATGAGAGAGAGAGAGAGAGAGAGAGAGAGAGAGAGAGAGAGAGAGAGAGAGAGAAAGGGGAGAGAAGGGAATAGGGCTTAAATACCCCCTTTGCTTAGGCTGGGCCAAAGGCCCAAGCCCTTAGATAGCTGAGGCAAAGAAAAGAGATCAGTCCCTATCACGCATGTGACCAAAATGGAGAAAGAGTCTCAGGGGCCTCCACCTCCAGCCTCCTTCAGAGCAAGCCCTCCTCTCAGACCTCTCCAGGAGCTCTCCTTCCAGGACCTCTCTCCTCTCAGACTCCTTCAGAGCAAAACCTCCCAGAGCAAAATCTCCTCCACCTGCCCTCAGACCCCGCTATCTTTAAGCAAATCATCTAAGTCCCCTCCCCTCAGTTCTCACATCTACCAATCACTGTCGATGTCTCCCCTGTGCCAATGGTGGCTCTAGCTTGACCCAGGGCCGCCCAGAGGTCTGTTTCATTTGCATATGTCTGTTGAAGGTCATACTCTCAAATAATTAAATCTTGATCTTTGCTGCAGCCCTTCCTAAATCCTGTTACTCTGAGTAGGGTGGAGATTGTAAATTCCAAGACCTGGTTCTGTCATTCCAAGTATCTCTATTGTATCAATTCTAAAATCAATCATGACTCAAAGAACTTCCTGTTCTATGCTTAAGCATAGGTCAAAGCCCTTTCCATTGTTTAGCAAAAGGTTTCTGTCCTAAAGTAGTCTTAAGTAGGGAGGAGAAGGATCCTCCCATGCCAAGGAATTTCACATTCCAATAGAGTTCTTACTATCAGTAGGAAATTTTTCAAGTATGAAATTTCCCAATGGGGAAATTTCCAACATTCATAAGTCTAAGAAATTTTAAGGTTTACAATCAGGATAAGTTCAAATTAAGTATATGATTTAAACATAAAAGTGATATTTTAAGTAAATCAATGGAACATAGAATAGTTATTAATCAGATCTATGGAGAAGGGAAGAATTTATTATCAAATAAGAGATAGAGAACATTACAATATAAAAAATGAATAATTTTGATTACATTAAATTTAAAAGTTTTTATACAAACAAAACCAATGAAAATAAGATGAGAAGGAAAACAAATTGGGGAAAGTTTTATATGACATTTCACTGATAAGGATCTCATTTCTCATGTATATAAAGAACTAAGTCAGATTTATAAGAATCTAAGTCATTCCCAAATTGATAAATGGTCAAATGATCTAATAGACAGTTTTCAGATGAAGAAATCAAAGCCATCAATGATCATATTTTAAAAAGTTCTAAATCCTTCTTGATTAAAGAAATATATATTAAAACAACTCTGAGAGACCATCTGACACCTATCATATTGACTAATAAGACAGTAAAGGGAAATGATAAAAGTTGGTTGGAATGTGACTAAATTGGGGCACTAATGGATTGTTGGGTGGTGTTGTGAACTGATTCAACCATTTGGGGGGGGCATTTTGCAATTATTGCCATGGCCTATAAAAGAATACATGTCTTTTAATCCAGTAATACCCCTACTATTTCTGTATCCCAAAGAAATGAAGAAAAAAGGGGAAAGGACTTGTTTGTACAAAAATATTTATTGTTGCTCTTTTTGTGGTGGCAAAGAATTGGAAACTAAAAGGGTATCCCTCAATTTAGGAATGGTTGAACAGATTGTGATGGACTACCATTGTGCTATAAGAAATAAAAATGGGATTATTTCAGAAAGAGCTGGTAAAACTCATTTGAACTGATGAAGAGTGAACAGAACTGAAGGAGAACTAGGAAAACATTATACCTAGTAACAGCAATATTGTGGAACAATCAAATGTGATAGACTTTGTTATTAATAGCAACACAATGATCCAGGAGAATTCTGAGGGACTTTTGAGAAAAAGAATACTATCTATCTCCATAGGGGGGAAAAAAAAACTGTTGGAGTAATAATGTATATTGTAACATTTAAAATGGGTGAGAGCCTTAAACTGTAGTTGAAGGCCATAAACTATAATAATTAAAATCTTTGATGTTGTAAACTGTAGTGAGTTAAAATGGTGGAAGATACAAATTATGCTAGATATAAGAGAGGGTGAGTAAATTGTGACCACAGAAAATATGTTTCACTACAGTATTTTGGTTTTTAAATCAAATATAAGGTGGTCGCCAGGGAAATATTCCCAATTATTCAATATGTGCAAGTCAACTGGGTTTTATAGAGATTTTAATTAATACAAATGTGGAATTAAAGAAAAGAGAGAAAGCGAGAAAACGGAAATAAGTATGAAGGGCCTTAAGCCAACATGGCCTAGACCTGAGTCTTAAGAGAGAGAGATGAGTCAGTCAGTCTTTTAACACTCACCACAAGGTCTGTCTAAGCAAGGATTCTAGTGACACCAGGCCAGCTCCATTTCAGCTGACTTCACCAGAGAGAGTTCCAGCCAGAGTCCTCCTTAAAGAGCCTTCCAGCCAGAGACTGTTCCAAAGGACCTCTCTCCAGAGCCTCCAGAGGGACAGAGTCCCCTCAGAGGAGCTCCAGCGAGACCTCCTTAGAGATTGTCCTCCAAGAGCTTCCCTTCTCCAGAGCCTCTCTCAAGAGATTCTTCCCAAGCGATTCTCATCAGAGAACCTCCAAAAGGATTTCTTCTCAAGAGATTCTGCTTTTTCTTATATAGAGGTTTTTCTCCTATGTCACCTCCCCTAAGTCCTTACATCTACCAATCACTGTAGACATTTTCCACAGGACTGCCCATCTGAATTCCTGCTAAGTCGACTAATCTCCTCAGTAAGTCTGAACCAGAAAAAATGCTGCTGTATCGACTAATCTCCTCAGTAAGTCTGAACCAGTGAAAACACAGCTGAGTCAACTAATCTCATTAAGAGAAAACTTGCCCGACCCTTTTAGGTACCTAGCATCTCATTGTATCAATTCTAAAAAACAGGCATGGCTCAAAGAACTCCTTGTCTTATTATAAGTATGGGTCCAAGTACTTTCATTGTTTAGCAAGAAGCTTTCTCCCCTAAAGCAGTCTTAAGTACGGGTGGAGTAGAGGTCCTCCCATAGCAAGGATTTTCCTCCCCTAAAGCAGTCTTAAGTACGGTTGGTGTAGAAGTCCTTCCATTTCTGATCCTGGTGAGTTCTCACATCAAAATGGGGAATGTTTCCCAGTAGGGAATTTGTTCCAATGAAGGATTCCTCAATGTGGAAATTTTTAACATTCACAAGTCTGAGAAATTTCAAGATTTACAATATGAAAACATTTATCACTTATTTTGTTTCTATATATCTTCAAGGGTTTTATTTTTATGAGATTATTTACTTACAAGCATGAATAATATATAAATATGTTTTGCATGATAATGTATGTATAATAAAGAAAAATAAATGAATGAAATTTAAAAAAATAAATAAGATAGATCAGTGGAACAGAAAAGCCATACAACAAACGACAATAATCTTGTATTTGACAAAATCACATATTCAGATTTTAGGGATAAGAAATCACTATTGGTTAAAAATTGCTAGGGAAACTAGAAGCTATGGTGGCAGAAACTAGGTATAGACAAATATCATATGCTCTTCACCAAGATAAGATCAAAATGTACATGTGATCTAGTCATAAAAGGAAATATCCTAAATAAATTAGAACAGGGAATATACTATATACCAGATTTATGGATAATTGAGAACATTGTGAAATGTACAATGGATAATTTTGAGTACATTAAATTGAAACATTTTTGTATAGATCAAAGAAGTACTGCCAAGATTAGAAAGAAATCAGAAAATTGGGGGTGGGTGGGAATTTTTATAGATAGCCTTTCAGATAGGGGACTCATATCTAAAATATATTGAGAACTTTGTCAAATTTATGAAAAAAGAGACATCCTCTAACTGATAAATGGGCAAAATAGATAATCAACAATTTTCAGATGAACAAATGGGTTTATAAAAGATATAAGTATATGAAAAAATGCTTTAAATCACTACTGATTAGAGAAATGCAAACCAAAATAATTCTGAGATATCATCTCATACCTTTCAGATTGGATAATATGACAAAAGGGCAATGTCAAATGATGGAGTGGATGTGGAAAAAATGAAGACAGGAATACACTATTGGTGGAGTTGTGGATTGATCCAGCAATTTTGGAGAGCCATAGTCCCAGCAATATTATTGCTGGGTCTATCTCCCAAGGAGATCAAGGAAAGAGGAAAAAGAACCTAAATGTTCCCAAATATTTATAATTTCTCTCTTTATGGTGGCAAAGAAAGTGAATGGCTAAACAAGTTGTGGCATATGATTGTCATGGAATATTACTGTACAATAAGAACAAATGAGCAGACTAATTAAAAAAACTTGGAAATAATTTCAATAGATAATAAACAATGAAATAAGTAGAATCAGAAGAACATTATACACAGACACAGAATTAATGCTAGAAGAATAATCTATGAATGTTACCTTTAGAAATTGAATAGTATGACCGAATAATAATAAAGTTCTTTGAAATGTCAACAATTTGAATGGTAAGAAACAATAATTGGAATCATATATCATACAAAAGTGGAAGAAACTGGATTCTGAAGAGGAATTACCATTTGATTTCATTTTCTCAACAAAATTGGAAAGGCTCTGAATATGTTTCATGACAGGATGTTCTGATATCTGGTCCCATATGAGTAATTTTGAAGAGGCATGTTAGCAATAAGAAGCTAATGGTAATGACATCTATTCCCATGAAAACTCATGAAACCCCTAAGTCCAAAATAGTTTTTCTTGCCTCTCTTCTCCTTCTGCAGTGATGGTGGCAGAGATAAGGAAAATGAATAATAGAGTTCTAAGTCACAGTCTTTTATAGTCCTTCATTTACCTATTAGCTTTCTGAATGTGGCAATTTTTGTCCAGTGAATAATTAGTTAATACATTATTGAAGAAAATTAACTATTTTGTTGTTGATATTCAGCCTATACACCACATACACTAAAGTAGAGCTAACTACAAGGCTAGTCCACAGATTCTCCTTGGAGAATCAGCTAAAGAAGCTAGAGTTGGTTACATCATGTGCACAAAAGCAATTAGAAATAAAATTATTGCAATTTATAGGTATTTCTGGTAGTCTTTGTCATAATAAAACACATTGAAGATGGTACCTGGCATACCAATATCTAAATGCAACAAAATCAGTAGTAAAAATAAAAGCATTTATGAAGGATTTGATAAAGTCTTTCAAACTAAATGATAGTGACTTAATATAAAGGTATACATAGGAGAAGATGGTTAAAAATGTATTTTAAAATATGCCTCAGGAGTCACAAACAAAAAGGACATTGAATTATTGAAACTCCTCATTTTTATATCTTGAATATGGGGTGTTTAGAATGCTAGATGACAAGTAAGCAAGAACTGACTTTGGAAGTGTGCCTTTTCCCCCAATAATTATTATAATATCCCAAAACTACATAGCTGATTTTATTTTTGAACTAAAGAATTGCACTTTAAATTTATTACTATTAAATTTACTTAATTTTCATATACTATCAGTGGAATTGGTATAAGAAATATGGTCTTTTACAAAATCAGCAAGATTGGATTCATTGTTATTAATGTTCCTGTTTTCTCCCCAAAAAAGTTTAAATAACATCACAAAAATGAAACTCTTTAAACTTTAACTTAGAGAAAATGTTTTTCCTGCTATGGATAATTTTGTAAGCAGTTACCTATATGCACTCAGGACATGTACTAATTAGACAGACTCAATGCTAAAAGAAAGAATGAAGATAAGAAGATGACATTGGGAACAATTAAGACTATAATTATATATGTCCTATTAAAATAAACTATTGACCCTAATCAAATGGGAAATGAATAAAAGAAAATGTATTTTGAAAAGCAAAACCTCATAAAATAATAAAGAATGGCAAGAAGATGGGGAATGATCCTGTGGCCTTGAACTAAGACCCATCTAAGCGCAATTATTCTAAGAACAAACTTGATGAAACTGGAAAGAGGACATTTTAAAAATGGACCAGATTTTCACCATTGCTATAAATATATTTATATACATATACATATATATATATGAAATGAAAAACATCATACCAATTGTCACCTCAGTAATTAATGTGTTATTTTAGGAACTAGAATGGTAAAGAAATGGAAGTCTTTAGAGAGGAATACTTTAGAGAGGAAAAAAAGATGAGGTTGAAGCACAGCTGTATGCTGCCTCGGTTGTACTTTATTTGAGATATTTAGTCTACCTGTGCAATGTAGCTTAGGAAGAATACTGAAAAACTGGATTCTGCAAAGAGGAACATGACCAAAATGGTAGGGGATGAGAAATCACAATATGAAGTAATTGATTAAATGAATCGAATGTGTTTAGTCTGGAAAAGACACATTTGAATGCAGGAAATGATAACTGATTTCAAATATTTTCAAGGTTATTATTGGAAGAGGTATTAAATTTTGTTTTTCTTGATTCCTGATATCAGAACTAGAACCAATAGATGGAAATAATTGAGAAGCGCATTTAGATTTCACACAAGAGGAGAACTTTCTAGCTTTCTAGCTCAACCACAAATTTAAATGAGCTTTCTTTAGAAGTAAAGAACTACTAATACATGGAGTCTTTGGATAGAAATGGGTGGCAATTTGTCAGATGCTTTAGAGATGGATTATGCTAGAGCACTTTGTGAGGTTATTTCCAAATAGGAGAACATATTCAGTATTTTTGTTTTTCCCATTTCCTTATGTCATGAAGACTGCTTTGCATAGATTTAGAAATAATTGTGCCATTAGACTTCTCATACATTGCAATATACATATACTTTTCTGTTATATTTACTTAAAACATTTAGTGGTCTGGCACTTAAGTCATTCATGGACTTTTCCCTATATCTAAGTGCTCACTGAGCCAAGATTCAGTATCCTATTCAATTTTGACCATTAATGGGCCAACTGAATGTTGAAATTTGTGTCTCAGGGTTGGAATCTCACTTGAAATTCTTTTTTTTAAAAAGTCTCTTCTGTTTTCTAGTGTTATTTTCAATTATTCATGTTACTAACTCACTAGTTAGCAGTTAGCAGTGGATGGAAGAAATTTGCTCAGGTTGATTGCAATCAAATATCATGAATGTAGAAATAGTTGATTTGTATTTAATAATTGCTCTAAATTACATATAAATGTTGGTTGTTGCTGTTCTAGCTGTGTCATCATGAAACAGACCAGCAGGGGGCACTCTGAGCTAAACTTTGGTTCAAAACCTGCGCCAGTCCTATTTCAATGACATCTTCCACTCAATCAACACTACTGTAAATGAAATAAAACTCTCTCAGTGTATGTGTTTCTCTTAAAACAAAAGTATATTTACTGCCATTAAAATAATTCAAAATTAGCAAGCATAAAGATTTGTGGAGCCATCAATCTTTCTTTTAAAATTTACAGTTTTTCTCTTATCATTCCTTCTAATGAGAATCAGTTAGCTTCTCTATAAAGAGCAGAGTGTAAAATATATTATGTCTGCTGACCAAACGTTTTGCAAAGGATTTGCGGCCATACAGGGAAGAAACTTCTGGTGTTATTGGCTTTAACCAAGTGCCCTAGGGGTTTAGGGATAATTTCAAGGAATTGATCTTATTCTTTTATGATTTCATCTGGAGTAACCACAAGTATAGAGGGGAAGAGGTCATATATTTATTGCGCAGTGTTCTCCCTGTCACAGGAATTCAGTGGGTCTTTAATTAAATAAAACAATAATGAATGTATCAATAGAATTTCTCTTCTTCTGAATTCCTGTTGTATAAAGAAGATAAAGGCAGAATCTATAATCTCAGTATTTCTGCTTGTATCATATACACAGAATTTTTAACAAGAAGATTTCCATGGATATTACTACTGAAAAGCATTACTTGAAACTGGATTTTTTTTTTGCTTGTCCTTCTCTCATTTAGGTCAAATGCTGAATATGAATCGAACAGTTGACAGCCATCTAGGAAAACAGATAAACTTATCTAATAGTGTTTTGAATAGGTTCATGAATTTAAAATATTCACTGCTAGAAGTGGTTAAAGCTGTCCAAAGAAGGGCATTTTCCCAAAATTTGGTAAATGTTTAATAAACTCAATGCTATTCACAATGTCTGGCACCTTCAGGCTTATAAAATGTATTTTTCTTCCCAAATTGGTCCAGTAGAGAAGGTAATTTTTTCACTAGCTTTGATAATACTCCACAAGGAATGAAAAAGTCATTCAATCAACAAATGTTTATTAATCATTTACTATGTGGGAGGTGAGGAAAAAAGGAATAAACGTTAATCAAATGGTAGGCACTGTAATAAATTCTTTAAAAATGTTATCTCATTTGATCTTCACCAAAACCCTGTGTAGTGTTATATTTCATTGTGTTATATTGTTTTATATTTTATTTTTTTTAAATGGGGCCATTTGATTACTGCTCCCTCTCCTTCCCTCCTCTCCTGTTTATCCTACTTCCTTCATATGCTTTTCTCCTTCACATTGGTTTCATATAATTACATAGCCATTCTCCTTACCTAGCCAAACCCTGTATATACTTAAGTTATCTCATTTCATCCCACATTTTCGAGCAGATTTCCCTCACTAATGTGCCCTTTTCTTTCATTTATCTTCAGTCCTTCCTTATGGATTGTTTGCTTCCATACTGTCTACAAACATAAATACTTAGTTGTCATCTGACCATCAGATAAATGAATGAATAGCAATTGATAACAATAATAATTAGCATATGAATAAACAAGTACCAAGTGCCTACCCTGTGTCAAGCATTGGGCTATGTCTCAAAAATGCAAAAGACAACAAAAAACAAAACAAAGCAAAACAATTTTAATACACCATTCCCATTGTCAAAGAATTCTGAGTCTTATGAAAGAAAATGTGCAAAGAATCACGGGCAAACAAGATGATTAAAAGATAAATTGGAGATAACCAACAGGAAAAATACTCTTGTATTAATGAGATATTAGGAAAGACTTCATGTAAAATGCTACTCTTAAACAGACACTTGAAGGAAGCCATTGGACCCCAAGGACAAAGATAAAGAGGGAGACACTGTGAACACCTAAGATATTTATTTCAAGAAAGTGAAAAGATACTATTGAAAGGATAGTCACTAGGCCAGTGTGACTTGATTACATAGTATGTTTGGGGAAATAAAGTGTTAGAAGACTGAACAGGTAGGATGGGGCATTGATCTTGGAGGGAATGGGGAGCAATTAAAGTTTGATGACTGGAATGTGTTGGGGGATGAAATGTCAGATTAATTATTATAAAGATTAATTCATCGGATTAGGCATGCATTGGATTTTCCCCCAGTTCACTGTTCCTCCTCTAATCTTGACTGCATTGGTTTTGTTTGTAAAAGAACTTTTTAATTTAATATGATCAAAATTATTCATTTTACATTTTGTAATGTTCTTTATCTCTTGTTTCATTATAAATCCTTCCCTTCTACACAGATCTGAGAGAAAAACTATTCTTTACTCCTCTAATTTACTTATATTATTATCCCTTATATCTAAATCACATGCTTTTTTTTTTACCTTATCTTGGTAGAAGATTGAGATCTATACCTAATTTTTGTCATATTGTTTTCCAATTTTCCCAGCAAATTTTCTTAAAGAGTGAATTTTTTTATCCCCAAATCTGAGATCTTTGTGCTTATCAAACACTAGATTGCTTAGGTCATTACCCTTAATCTCTTCCATTGATCAACCCTTCTATTTCTTAGCCATTAGCAGTTTCCTTTGATGATTTCTGCTCTATTTTACTATTTAAAATCTTGTACTGCTGGGATACCTTCCTTCAAATTTTCTTTTATTAGTTCACTTAATATTCTTGATCTTTTGTTCTTCCAAATGAATTTTATTTTTTCCAGTTCTATAAAATAGTATTTTTGGTAGTTTGATTGGTATGGCATTGAAGAGTAAATCAATTTAGGTAGGATTATAATTTTTATTATATTAGCTCAGTATACCCAGTGAACAACTGTTTTTCCAATTGTTTAGATCAAACTTTGTGTGCAAAGTGTTTCATAATTGTTTCCATATAATTCCTATTTGTCCTAGCAAAGAGACTCCCAAGTATTTTATATTGCATAGAGTGATTTAAAATAGACTAAGTATATTACCCAGTATAAACAGGGAATTATTAAATATAAATGAAAGTGGAAATGATAGAGATAGAAATTAGCTGGCAAATATGGAAAGAATAGATTTGCTTTTTCATATAAAAGAATTTTGCTTTTCCAAGGAGAATAGTTGCTTCAGTGGCAAGGGTGAAGAAGAACATTGTTGCAGAAGACATCTGATTGATTTGAGATGAGACAACAAAAAGAGGAAACTCTTTGGGAATAGTGTCAATTTTTTTCCAATAACATATAAAGCAAGATTCTTAGTTTGTGAGAGTGATGGTGGAGAACTATAGGAAGTTTAATGAGGCATGCAAGTCAGGAAACTCACTGTGATAAAAGGCACTTTGAATCAATTAGGAGCATTTATACTCCTATGTATACTCCTATCAAACAATCAATTAATTATCGATTAAATAAATCAATATTTAAAGATTATTGTGTTACAATGCTGGCTGCATTGAAATTATATAACATTTATTTTTTGTGGACCCAGCACATTTTGTGATTTTCTGTTACTTTGTCCAGCAGTAGATGAAGAAGAGTGAAGGTAGTGGATGATAGGAGGAATTCAATGCTGAAGCTTGCCAATGCAAATTTTTAACAGTGTAAAGGATTCCTGAGTACAGTGTGTAGTTTAACTTGTTTGAGGGACACAAGATGGGGAAGAAAGGAAAGTGTAACCACCAAAAATCTGATGTTTGGAAAAAAATGAAGGGTACAGGAAAGCTAAGTCATTGTGAAGATAGAAACAAAAGCCAGATTTCAACACAATTTAAGGATCTCAAAAAGTTTCAATATATGTTGAAGTTCTCTGGTTTATGTATAGGAGCTAGAGGAGTTGAGAAGGACTATGAGGTAGGTATTGAACCCACTGAGGAAAGAAGATAGACATCCTGCAGTTTTTTAGACATTAGCAAATAGAATTTTCTTTGGGTAGTAGACAGTGAAACTCAAAGCATTAGAAGTTACTAAATGATGTTGTTATAGGCTGTAGGATTTCAGGAAGAATCTCTGGGATGAGCCACAGAGGGCTCAGCTCTGGTCTGGTCAGACAGCATTCCAATGCAGGATTTATGAGCAGACCATGCAGTCTTTGTTCTGGGAGTTTGAAAAGAGCGGGCTTAATTTACCATGCCTCTAGCTTATACGTCATTGAAATGTCAAGCCAATGTAAATCCACTGTGCTCTGTTGCATATGCATTACTACCTCTTACCTCATTACCTCAATAAAGACAGGACCAGGTGTGACCCTCCCTCTCTTCCTCTTCTTCCTTTCTTCTCTCTCTCTCCAACCTGCCTGCTGGCCATATGGAACACTCCTGGTATGGAGCTCCATTGTCTTCTTTCTTTATTCTATTCTTCCTTCTCACCTCACACCTGATTCCTAATCCTATCTAAGAATTCTACTTTCCATGTATTCTTGGCTAATTTTTATCTTTCTTCCCTGAAGGCCCTACAAAGAAAGATAACAGGAGTGTGCGCCAGGTTCCTCCCTACAATCTGATCTGTATTTGTCTGCCTCTATTTACTGCTAATGTCTTTGATCTCAAAACCTCTCTCTGACTTCATTCTCCTCCTCAAAACCATAATCTTGTAGATATTCCCTTATATGCAGGGGCTTCTGGTAGGCTCTCTGTATAGGCAGAGCTTGAAAGTGACAGTGGAAACAAGGAATATTCCTACTCCCCTAAATGAAATCAAAGAATAGAGAAAAATGTGGGAAAATGCAGTTACTGTTGTAATATTTATTAGGAAAGGATGGGGGAATTGAAAAAAAACAGGGGATAAAGGGAGTTTTGTATGGGGGTATAGAGGAGTTGAGGTGAGAGAGGGAATATTGCTTAGTGAAACAAAGGAGAGAGATGCCCCCTGCTGAGAGGAAGCAGCAGGGGTCAGATTAGGACTGTTTGTTGTTGAATGACTGAACTGATGTTCAGCTCCCTCTATGCCCCAGAAAAGATAGTCCACTTATCTGACTGCTAATTCAAATAATATAAAGTTTAATAACCAATTTGGATTGGAGTTTTTCCTCAGCTTCAGAGCTGAGGCCAGGCCCCAGAGGCTGGCAGAGGGTTTCTCCCACTCCAGTCTACTCTATATTAGTCCTCACTTTGTCTAATTCAGAATCTTAGCAGTAGACAGAAAGCAAACAAGAACAATTCTAACCTTCAGAAATGATTGGGCCTGAATCTTTGGGCTTAACCAAGAAGAGGCACACCACACCAGACTGGGCTGAACAAGCTCCTCCCTCCTCCAACACCAGGAAGGAAGTACAGTCCAGCAGGAAGGAAGTGCTAGTCACAAGACACAACTGACACTCCCAGGAAGAAGGAAGTGCTAATCACAAGACCCAACTGACACTCCCAGTTGCCCCTTCCCCCACCAACTGTCAGTATTATTTCCTTTCCACACTGTTGGAAAAGGTGTCAGGGAGACTTTTTAATGAGGAGGCAACCAGATTTCAATGAAAGCCAAATGATGGAAACAAAAGGGAAAAAATTTAAAATTTAAAATGAAGACAACTTTTTGTTCTCTATTGAGCAGGCAATCCAGAATTTACAGTGGAAGGGATGTGCACCTTTAGCATGGGCCATTAGGGAAGGAAAGGCGGAGGCAACTTTGTTGAAAAGATTAGCTGTGTATTTTGAATTTATTGAATTTTTTAAAAATGTAACATGTTTTAATTACATTTTTATTTACTTTGATAACTATCCCAATTATATTTCATTCTGGTTTCTAGGTCACTGAGGAGTGCTGTGGGTCAAATGCAGCCAAGGGAATGCATTTATGAACATGTGGAATATCACTGTAACTCCTCCAATGACATTTAAAACAACAAGACCAATCTCTATCTTTTAGCCTTCATGATGAAAGGATCTAGATGGTAAACATAATTCACATCAAAGTATCACTGTAGAGTTTTTTTTTGCTTCCTTTAATTAATGCATTGGTTTATTTTATTTTCTATTTTAAGTTTCATATTCCTTCCCTACTTCTTACTCTTCTCCAAGCTATTGAGAAAGCAAACAAAATACTGTACATGTGAAGTCATGCAAACTGTATGACTGTACTGCACAAAGAAAAGAAATAAGAAGCTTGAACCATAAGGAAAGCTTTAAAAACATGTTTCACTTTGCATTCAGAATTTATCAGTTTTCTATTTGGAGGTATATAGAAAATTTTTCATGTTGAGTCCTTTTGAATTGTTTTAAGTTATTATCTTTATTAGAATAGCTGTCTGTCAGTCGATGTTACAATAACACTCTTATCATATACAATGTTCTCCTGGTTCTGCTCAATACACTTTATATCAGTTCATATATGTCTTCCCAGATTATTCACAAGTGATCATTTGTCATTTCTAATAGGACAATATTATTCTGTCATGATCAAATGCCACAACTTGTTCAGTCATTCCCTAATTGATGAGCAACACCACAATTTCCATTTCTTTACCACCCCCCAAAGGAGCTTCAATCAATATTTTATACACATAGGTCATTTTCTATTTTCTTTGAACTCTTTGAGATACAAACTTAGTAATGGTATTGCTCATTCAAATAGTATGTGTCATTTTATAGTTATTTGGGTAGTAACTATAGGTTTTTTTTAAAAATCAACACTTGGTGTTAGCTCAAAATCATTGCAATTATTATCCATATTAAATAACTAAACAAACACTGGGAGCTTCTTCAATGTTTTTCCTATAGTTTGTAGCTCATAAATGGCAGAAGTTGAACCAAACTCCATGTATCCTGACTCAGGAATTATAGTTCCATACACTGAATAATTTTGATTCCCTATAGACTGGTGTTCCTGTATTAGGATTTCCAGTGATCATCATCTGATTGATATTCACTGGCATAGAAACTGGGCAGGAAATATGCATTCATAAATATGTGTACTTATAAATATTTATACATATGAATGTATGTATACATGTATTATGTATGTATTCAAGTTATTTTTTTCTTTATTGACAGGGAACTCCATGATAGAACTATATCTTAATCTTGTTTCTCTGTGTTTACTTCATTCCTCAGAACCTAATATGTGCTTAGTAAATGCTTATTTAATTAAATCTAGTTTAAGTGCCAAATACTATAATGGCATATTGGCAAAAGAATTGGTGTTGGCATCAGAAGACCTGGGTTGTAGGCCCAATTTTTCTTTCCATATATGACTTTGGTCTGGCAGTTAAGCCCATGTTAGCACTG
Source organism: Monodelphis domestica (assembly GCF_027887165.1). NCBI lineage: Eukaryota > Metazoa > Chordata > Mammalia > Didelphimorphia > Didelphidae > Monodelphis > Monodelphis domestica. Next base: position 391,039,048 of record NC_077229.1, read on the forward strand.
CTAAGCTTACTGAAAGATTTTCGAATGGTTTTCGAATACAGATTTTGCTCATGTGCAAACTATATAATCAGCCATAGTTTAATCGTGACATTTCAGTATCAAGATATAAATGTGGGTATGGCATAGAGTTTTATACCTTGAAGAGAATGTCTGGAATAGATTCACTCCCTAATTTTACATGTGAGACAATTGAGGGCTAAATAAATTGTGACAAATTGACCAACTGTTTACAAATCATTACTAGAATATCTGGGATTAGAAATCAGCTTTCAATCTAGTTTTTGTCAACATAGTATAATGTTTATTGTAACACATGTACCATCTATCTATCTGACTGGTTGTCTGTATTTATATATGCATACACATGCACATGTGCATATATACACATATATAAATGCATATATATGTATATACACATGAAGAAATATATGAGGAAACACAATTTAAAGCTACTAAAATACCCTCTCTTTGATCTTCAGGTACCATGATGCTTTTTTTTTTTAAATTATTTTCCCAATCAGTCAAACTAGTCATCACTTTAAGAATTATCAGAAATACTTCTATCAATCAATGAACTTGTTTGTTTGTTTGTTTGTTTATTTAATCAGGTGACAGAATATCACCTCTGCATTCAGAAAAAATCCTGCCTCTGGTCATTCATACTTGTTCTAACTTGGGCAAATGACAACAGTTTCAGTGCTATTGTCTCTATGAAACAGATGACCTCTAAGATCACTTAAATTCTAAGACAGAAGGTAAGGGTTCAAAAAAATTTTTTTTAATGTCTTTCCCATCTGTTAAAAAATAGAGAGGTTACTTAAAAGATGACAAGTTGTAAAATGCTAAAAAGAATAATCTCACCAAAATATACCTTCCTAACTGGAAGCCCTGCTCTTTATGCACTGAGTTATCTAGCTGCTTATCTAAAAGACATATAGGTATATATGACATATGAATGCATGTATATGTATATATTGCACATTTATATCTACACATACATAGCACATGTGCATGTGGGTGTATGTTTGCATATATATGTATACCCACATGTATATTAAATACATATATCTAGGTGGCACAGTGTAGGTGTGTGTATTTGTGCTTGTATGTATGTATTTCTCTTATTTTTGCTGATTCATGAGTGCAACACATTGCAAAGGGTAAAATTACTTCTACCTGGATAAAAATTGCCTTCTACCCCCCCCCCCCGAAATTATTTGTGGTAACTTTTGTAGTTACCAATATGTCATTTTTTAATTGAACATTTTAATTTAATTAATTGATTTAGAATATTTTTTCCATGGTGTGACAGAGGCTGGCACTAAAAAAAAGTGCCAGGATGAAGGGTATGTAAAACTGATCACCTCAACAGGGGAAGGGCACCAGGAGAGGGGAAATCTAGAGGAGATGAAGACTCTGGCTGGTAGAGGAGTTGGTCTCTCAGTCTTGAGAAGCTGAAGAGAGAAAGTAGAAAAAGACTTTCTCCTCAGGGTTATCCACTTTTCCAGCTGGTGACTGGAAATCTTTCCCCCCAATATTTCCCAATTGAAAAGACTATTAAAGAGAAAACCTGAAAAAGATATTTTAAATCTCTGTCCAACTTTACCTTAGTTTCTGTTACCCTGAGTCTGAACTGTGGCCAAAGGACCAAACCCAGGGTGAGTCAACCTGACTTTCTCTCAGGGAGCTTAGGCTGCCAAGGCCTGAGTTCCCCCCAAACCACAAGGAGAGAGGGAAAAGGGTTTTAGATAGAGACAGGGTCCCCCTTTTCCCTATTTCCCTTTCACATTAGTTGACATTAAAATTGTTAACTTTTCCCCAAGCTGTGTGTGAGTGAACAGATCAAGGGGAGATCCTTTGGTTTCGAGTATTGAAGGGGGAACAAGAGGGACAAGAGTGAATTTGGGAGAGCAGCCTTAGCTAAGGAGGGAAGGCAGAAGAAGGAAAATTTTCAAACCCACTCTCCTCTCTCTGAGCCAACCCTAAATATCAGCTGTCTCCCCTGAACCCCATTTTGAGAAGGGAGGTTGTTCACTCTTTCCCCCTCTCTGTACTGAAAGTCTTAAACCATTTATTACATCTCCCCTCGAATACAATGATTACAAGATTCATGTTCTCCCCCACCCACCCACCCAAGCCAAGGAGAAATTCCACTTGGTTTTACATGTGTCATTGATCAAGAATATGTCATGTTTTTAACCTGCATTATTGACAAAATAAACACAAAATTAGCACAACTTTCCCAAAAATTCTTTGTTGAACTCAGATACAAAAGTAGTATTTCTACATATTTGCCCTCAATAAGAGTCTTAAAAATTTTTTTAAAGGAACTGGAAGAGATTCTTTCCTTGTTTTCCTTTTGTCTAATAATGATCTTCACAAGTCTGTTGAGATAGGAGTTAAAAGTGAGCAAAGTTTGCCTTCTAATGTCTGAGTTCAACTGTTAAGGTAAAGAAATTCTTTCTCCTGATGTTGACTTCAAGTCATTCTGATTGTTATGGTTTTTGAGAACTTTAGGGAGCACCCAGAAGTTTAATGATTTGTTCAGGGTTATTCAACCTGTTTTTATCAAAGGTAGGAATTCACTCTAGAACCTTGTGTCTCTGAGAACAGTCCTCTGTTCTCTAACCTTGATGGTGTGGGTTAGCAATCTTCTATTCCTTCCATAACTCTGAAAGTTGCACAATTCTATTTTTCCTAAATAGGAAGAAGAATGTCTTCTGATATACCTGTTTTTTAAAATTATTGACATGAGAATCTATGGTAAAAAATCTCTTATATTTAGTCTGATACCCTGAAGTGATTCTTTTCATGTGCATTATTACACAGGTGCTTAGCTATTTATGAGAATAGAGATTACTTGGTGTCCCTACATATTTTAGGGTGGGTCACCTTGTTAATCCCCTTACAGCTACCAAAATTTGTTTTTGAAGTTGAGGAATCACATCATCATATTTCTTGTCAAATCAGTTTATGAAGCCACCTGATCTAATGAAATATGACCCTCTGGAATACATCAGGAATTAGAAAGCTTTATTGTGGCAGACACTGGTAGAATATGTGGCTTTCCCATTAGACAGCTCTAATTAACAATAAGAAGGTTAGATTTCAGGTCAACATTGGGAGACGAACTAGAGCATAATATGAGAATTAGAATAGAAAAAGTAATCTACCTTCAAGTTTAATGGGATTCAGATATATATTTCATTTTCCTCATCTGCTTTGCATCTGCTTATAATGGTCAAAAGGCAAGATTCAGTGTAGGAGATTATTGTAGCCTTGGATTTTTTATCTCTATCCTCATACACAGAAACAGGATTCCAATCTTAGTACTTACTACATGACCCATTTTCAAGTCCTAAGCTTCCCCAAGGTGGTTATCTCAATTATGGTTGGTCAAGTGGCAACTGACAGGAACTTGATCTGAAGGATTCTCCTCAGAAACGTAATTCACACATGATAGGAAGGAAGTTACAGAATCTGAGGATCAGAAAGGGCCATCTAGGCCAATGCACACACAAAGGCAATTCTTATAACATACCCAGAAAGTGCTTATCTAGGCTACAATGAAAGATCTTCACTGAAGGGGATCAAATACAATTTGGGATCTGAAGAGGAGAGTTAAGTGGAAATTCTTTTTGAGCAGAATGAAGTGACCAAAAGAGCAGAATTAAATATCTCAATTTGGATGGAGCGAGGCAGAGAAGATGGGTAATTAAATCTAACTAGAAATGGCCTGGTTCTAAGTTTTGTTTTCTTCTGAGTTTGGCAGCTATGAGATAACTGTCAATCAAGAAGGGATTTGGGAGAAATAGTAGAAAGCTCATTCTAAGGAAAGCAAGTTGAATTCAAGAGCCCCAATTTCAGCAAACAGGTGAGGTAATGGGCAGTTTGCCACAGTAGCTCCCCATGAGAGTCAGCTACAAGAACTGTCAACAAAAATAAACAACAGAGAATTGTCAGTAAGAATGGGCAAGAAAAAGGAAAAGCTTGCTTAAAAGAAGCAATAGAATACAAGGGGAATCTGTTAGTGACCTGAACAAAATGGGTAACATTTGTATTGATGTCAGAACCCTGACTCTGCAAAGTATACAAAAAATGCAAACTAGTCTCTGTCCTACAGAAAAATTTAAAAGAGGTAATGGACTGTATAATGTCTTTTCATATTGTTTACAGGAATGGAGTCTTCCTTGAAGGAATAAAAGAGCTTTAAGGGAAAAGGGAAAAAAAAACTATATTAAGGCAGAGAAAAACTCTAACATAAGGATAGTTTGAAAAGTAAAGTAGTAAAGCAGAGAAAGGGGAAAAGGGCCACGAATAATTGGAGCTGAGTGATAGTTAAGAGGCTTTTGGAGGTGGGGGATTAGAGAGACTGAGGCCAAGGGGAGGTACGGATCATGTCTTTAGGAAGCAGCTTTTTTGTACATATAGTTCATATTATTATATGAAGGGAGAAAAGTAACCCATGAATATTGTAAGTAATATCCTCCTTATATTAGGATTAGATTTTAGTGTTAGCAATAGTCTTTAGATAATCATCAGCGATTATTTTAATAGGCCTTTAGTTATTATAAGTCCAAGGTTTTGAGATATGTTTAGCATAGTTAATCATTGGTAGCTTTGGTCCTGACTCTGGGCCTCAATTCTAGGCCTTGGTCTTCAATTTGCTCTATCATGCACTCTTTTTTAAAAAATTAATTAATTAATTACTTTTAAAAAATTTTTATTTGGTCATTTCCAAACATTATTCATTGGAAACAAAGCTCATTTTCTTGTCTTCCTCCCCCCCCCCCCCACACCTCTCCCATAGCCGACGTGCGATTCCACTGGTTATCACATGTGTTCTTGATTGAAACCCATTTTCGTGTTGTTGGTATTTGCACTAGAGTGTTCATTTAGAGTCTCTCCTCAGTCATTTCCTCTCAGCCCCTGTAGTCAAGCAGTTGCTTTTCATCAGTGTTTTTACTCCCACAGTTTATCCTCTGCTTGTGGATAGTGTTTTTTAGATCCCTGCAGATTGTTCAGGGACATTGCATTGTCCCTAGTGGAAGAGTCCATCACCTTCGATTGTACCACAATGTATCAGTCTCTGTGTACAATGTTCTCCTGGTTCTGCTCCTCTCGCTCTGCATCACTTCCTGGAGGTTGTCCCAGTCTCCATGGAATTCCTCCACTTTATTATTCCTTTTAGCACAATAGTATTCCATCACCAACAGATACCACAATTTGTTCAGCCATTCCCCAATTGAAGGGCATCTCCTCGTTTTCCAATTTTTGGCCACCACAAAGAGCGCAGCTATGAATATTTTTGTACAAGTCTTTTTCCTTATTATCTCTTTAGGGTACAAACTCAGCAGTGCTATGGCTGGATCAAAGGGCAGACAGTCTTTTATCGCCCTTTGGGCATAGTTCCAAATTGCCCTCCAGAATGGTTGGATCAATTCACAACTCCACCAGCAATGAATTAATGTCCCTACTTTGCCACATCCCCTCCAGCATTCATTACTTTCCTTTGCTGTAATGTTAGCCAATCTGCTAGGTGTGAGGTGATACCTCAGAATTGTTTTGATTTGCATCTGATTATAAGAGATGTAGAACACTTCTTCATGTGCTTATTAATAGTTTTGATTTCTTTGGCTGAGAACTGCCTGTTCATGTCCCTTGCCCATTTATCAATTGGAGAATGGCTTGATTTTTTGTACAATTGATTTAGCTCTTTGTAAATTTGAGTAATTAAACTGTTCTCAGAGGTTTTTATGAAGATTGTTTCCCAATTTGTTGCTACCCTTCTGATTTTAGTTACATTGGTTTTGTTTGTACAAAACCTTTTTATTTTGATGTAGTCAAAATTATTTATTTTACATTTTGTGGCTCTTCTGCTCCTTTTCCTGCCTTTTTGTCTTTCACTATTTCCTTCTCCACCAATGTTTGCTTTTGAACAGTCCCCCTTGTTGCCACCCTTATTTTACTTCCCTTTCTACCCCCTCCCTATTTATCCCCCCCCTTATTTTCCCTGTAGTCTTTCTAAAATTAACCCCCAGATCCCTCCCTCTCTTGTACTGCTTCCCTCCCAACCAGACTGTTTGTTACCCTTCTACTCCCCTATAGGGTGCAAATCTATTCTCTGCCCCCAATGGATTGGATTGTTTTTCCCTCTTTGAGTCACTTTCAAAGCATGTAAAAGTTGAGTATTTCCTATCTCTGACCTCTTTACCCTTCCAGTGTATTGATGTTCTCCCCCCTCCCACCATGAGCTTCTTTATGACATATAAATTTACCCCCATTTGTTTCTTTTCCCATTTCTTTTAATATTAACCTATTTTTAAGCTCTAGTTATATATATATATATATGTATATATGTATATATGCATGCTCATGCATATATATTTTTGCATGCATATATCTATATACCTATTTATGTCTTGTCCTTTCATCCTATACAGTTTGTTGCTGTTCCTTCTAAGTATACTTCTTTTTGCTGCCCAGGCAATAACAACAGTTTTTAAGTTACCAATGACCTCTTTTCTTATAGGGATACATATCATTTTAACTTATTGAGTCTCTTAAAAATTTTTTTTGTTGTTGTTTCTTTTTTCCTCTCTTTTTTTTGGATGATTTTGATGATTCTCTTGAGTTCTGTGCTTGGACATCAAATGTTCTGTTCAGGTCTGGTCTTTTCTTTACGAATTCTTGAAATTCTTCTATTTTGTTGAATGACCATACTTTCCCATGTAAGAATATAGTCAGTTTTGCTGGGTAATTGATTCTTGGTTGTAGATCTAGTTCCCTTGCTTTCTGGAATATCATATTCCATGTCTTTCTTTTTTTCAGTGTGGATGCAGCCATATCCTGAGTTATCCTCACTGTGGTTCCTTGGTATCTGAATGACTTCTTCTTGGCAGCTTGTAATATCTTTTCTTTGGTCTGATAGTTCTTGAATTTGGCTATAACATTCCTGGGTGTTGTCAGTTGGGGATTAAGTACAGGAGGTGATCTGTGGATTCTATCAATCTCTATTTTTCCCTCTTGTTCAAGGATTTTGGGGTAGTTTTTTAAAATAATTTCCTGTAATATAATATCCAGGCTTTTTCTTTTATCATGGTCTTCTGGTAGGCCAATAATTCTTAAATTGTCTCTCCTTGAACGATTTTCTAAATCCTCTGTTTTGTGAATGAGATGCTTCATATTTTCCTCAATTTTTTCATTCTTTTGGTTTTGTTTTATAGTGTCCTGCTGCCTTGTGAGGTCACTTGACTCTAGTTGTTGTATTTTGGTTCTTAAAGACTCGATTTCATCCTTAGTTTTTTGGTCGTCCTTTTCCTTTTGGTCGGATTTTCTTTGGAGGTCATCTTTCATCTTCTTCACCTCATTTTTCATCTGCTTTGCCTCATCTTTCATCTCCTGTGCCTCATTTCCAGCTGGTTGATTTTGGCTTTCAAGACACTATTTTCTGTTTCCAGATGACTTATCTTAGTTTTTAAGTTCTTTTCCCAATTGTCTTCAGCCTTTCTTAATTGTGTCTTGAATTGCATTTTTAGTTCTTCCAAAGCCTGTATCCAATTCGCTGGGATTTCTGATTTTTCCTTTGCTGATCCCTCCCCCTCTGTTTCATTTGCTCTTTGCTCATTACCTGTGCAGAAGCTGTCTATTGTAATTTCTTTCTTCTTTATCTGTTGTTTGCTTGAGTTTACCCCTTCTTTGCTCCATGTATTTGGCTGTGCTCTTGCTCCTCTCATTTTGTTTTGGTTTTGGGGCTGTCAGTCTCCCCTCTTGGAGCTTTGTCAGATCTCTTGGTACAGTCTCTAATAGAGGAATGTTAGCTTCCCTGTCCTCTGGAGGCTTTTGATTGGATTGAGTTCAACTGGGTTGGGCTGTATGTAGTATGAAGCTCTGAGGCTCTGAAGACTCCTGGAAGGGTGGGCCGCCCAGGCTCTCTCCAGTTCTCTCTAGCTGCTTCTCTGCTGTCCTCAAGTGCCTTTGCCCTCCTTCCTAATCTCTGAGGAGTTCTGATGGGATTAGGTTCAACTGGATTGGTCTGGATGTGCCCCAAGGCAACGGTGAGACTGGAGCCTGATGGAGGGACCCAGCCACGCCTGTCTCTCCCTGGCTTCCTCCCTGCTGTCCACGCTGGATGCTCTGAGCCCGGCTCCCCTCTACTCCCAAGGTAGACCCTGCAAACCAGCACCTTTGCCTGCTCAGAGGTTCCCACTGCTGCTGGGGGCTCAGCCCTCTGGGTTGTGGGGGAGGGGTCCTGGGACCTTCCCTCTGCCTTCCTGTTAGCCCCGAGTATTGTTGGATTCCGGCTTTTGGGGGGAGTAACTTTTGATTTGAGTCCAGAAGGAGAGATCCCCGCTTCTGTCCTGTTGTTCAGCTTGAATTTCGGTGCCCTAGGAGTATTCAGTCTGTTATCAGTTAAGGAAGGGTCTTCCACGAGGTCTGAACTTTTGCTGCTTGCTCAGCCGCCATCTTGACTCCGCCCCCTCTATCATGTACTCTTAACAATAATTATGATCTTGAATTTGTGATCCAATATGTATCGCTAAGCCTGACCCTGGGTTCAAAGCCTGATACATCATCAGTTCAGGGTCTCCCACTCTCCCGTGTCTATCATATCCACTCATAATTTGCATCATCAGTTCAGGCTCCTTCGCTCCTCCCCTTGTCTATCAAGTGATTTTCAAGTGACTTCTACCATTGACAAATATTTCCTGATAACTTTAACCAGTCAACATCTCTCTATTTTATCACTCTCCTGAATGATTTTTAAACTGGTATATATGTTGTCTAATTCTTTGGGATATAAAAGAAGTCCTCTCATAAGGCCCTGGTTCTTTTGGTCTTGACCAGAAGCTCACCTTTATTGTTAGACTGGTCCTCTCTCAATAAACCTGTTTCTTTTTGGCTTGGAGACTTTGATTCTCTTTTTTGTGTTCTTGTGCTTAGGAATTATGCAACAATAATAAGAGAAAGAAGAGCAGAGTGTTGCTCACAAGATGTGTAGGGGGTAGCACACTGATGAGGGCTTTTGAGGTGAATATATGCTAGTTTGATATTAGTACATGATTTAGAAATAAAGGATAATATCATAATCATATTAGGAGAGCATGGGATGGTTACCTATCAGACTTTTGGATAAAGGAAGAATTTATCTCCAAAAAAGTTATAGAGGACATTATGAGATAAAATATAGATAATTTTGTCTAGATTAAATTAAAACATTTTTCATGAATAAAACCAATACAATCAAGATCAGAATGAAAAGAATAAAATAAGATTGATTTTTATAGCAAGGGTCGGACAAAGGCCTAATTTGTCAAATATTTAGAGAACTAAGTCAAATTTATAAGAATAAAAAGCATTCCAAAATTGACAAATAGTCAAAGTATATAAATAGTTAATTCCATCCTGAAGAAATTAAAACTATCTTTACTCACATGAAAAAATGCTCCAACTTACTACTAATTAGAGAAATGTAAATTAAAATAGTGCTGATGCACCACAGCATGACAATTTGGTTGTCTAATGGAAAAAAAAAAAGGTCAGTGATGAATGTTGGAGGATATATAGAAAAACTTTGGACACTAATGCACTACTGGTGAAGCTGTGACTTGAGACAACTCTTCTAGAGAGCAATTTGTAATCATGGCCAAAGGACAATATGACAATGCACAACCTTTGACCAGGAATACCACTACTATGTCTGAATGCCAAAGAGATCAAAATAGGGGGAAAGTTTCTACTTGTACAAAAATATTTATAGTAGCTCTTTCTATGGGGACAAAGAATTGGAGACTGAAGGCATGTCCATTAATTGGGGAATGACTGAACAAGTTGTAGTTCATGCTTGTATTGGAATACTATGTGACACAAAATATGACAAAAGATGATCACCAAAAATTCTGGAAAGAAATATGAAGTGATGCAAAATGAAGTGAATAGAAACAGAAAGATGTCATACACAACGGCAAATTTTACTATCTCTGTAACCTTGGGCTAGGTATTTCCTCTCTGTTATTACACAATTATCAACCTTGAATGAATCAACTATTATCAACAATACAAAGAACCAGGACTAAAGCAAGTGACTCATGATTTAAAAAGTTGTCTACTACTATATAATGAACTGACAGTCTTAACGCAGATTGAAATGTACTATTCTTTGTTCTATTTCCTCCATTAATTTTTCTCTAATGACAGTGATGAGTGTCTTCTTTTACCACATGATAAACATGAATATATATATATATATATATATATATATATACATATATATAGTATAATAACACATGTAAAGCCTTTTTTAATATTACCTTCTTTTTTGGAGAGGTTGTGGAGGGAAGAGGGTGGGAAAGAACATGGATTGCAAAATGTCAGAAAAATTATTATTAAAATCATGTTGACAGGTAATCTGGAAAAAATAATGATATTAATAATAATAAATATCTGTGGATTTTCCCAAGGTATATCAGTCAGTTAGTCAGTAAACAATTATTATGCATCTACTATAGACCAGGCACTGTTTATGTATCCAGATAGAAAGTCTCAAGAGACTTATGAAAAACCCCAAAGACCACTACCTAACCCTGGTTATTTGTGCAGAGATAAAAGACACTGCTAGAGAACTCTAGATAATATTGAGGAGATTATGGAATCTACTCCAAGAAACAGAAAACATGAGGGACTATTATGTTGTTTTATTTATAGATGCTAATTAATAGGAGGGCAAATGTGTAGAATGATCAACTAACTATGAAAAGCATGTTAGAGAAAAGGGTTGGGATTTCAAGGCAATATCTTGAAATATAAGAATTATGACTCTTGGTCATCAATAAAGGATAATTTCAAATGAATGAGAGCAATTTTAAATTAAATACATATTTGTATAAACACACATACATATACCAACACCTACAGATAAATACTTATATGTGTATATATTATATATATATATATATGAATCTGATTCAGATGGATCTAAATTGATAATTGAGATATAAAAAAATACAGACCAAAAACCTCGTTCAGAATCATAACAATGAAGTACTTCAACTATCCAGACATTAGCTACCACTGTCTCCAAGCAGAACACTGTTTTACAATATCTATTTCTAATATTTTAACTCTTCAAAGAGTCAAAGCACTAGCAAGGGAAACTGCTAATTAATGATTAATTCTGTCAATCACACATTAACTGGCTATTGAAATAAAACTGTTAAAAACTATGAAAGTGAACAAATGTTCTATTTTAGAATTTATAAGTTATATGAAAAGGAAGATTGGTCTTAATACAACCTAAAGTCCACCCAACATTTCCTCATAGCAACAGGTTGAGTGAAAATGTAGATAGAATCCCATAGCCTCAGTTTTTACAGAGTTAAAATTCCCTAGACAAATTTGGGAGCCCTGAAGAATAAAATTTTGAAGACACAGCTACAATTGAGTCTAATGAAGTGGAAATGAGATAATTCCTCCAAATTGACCAATAAGTTCCATAGTTAGTTAAATCATATTTTATAAAAGAAATACACATAAAAATGAAAGCCAGTTTAGGTAATAGATAAAGAATATAAACATTTACCACAGATACACAACTTCTGTGTTAAGACTGCTAGTTTTCACAAAGAATTAAGGTTAGTAATGAATTAACAGTTTTATATAGATTCTTTTGCATATATTTATTTGCATGTTATCTCCCCTATTATATTGTCATCTTTTTTAAGTAAAGGGAATTTTTTTTTTGCCTTTTGTATTGTCAAGGTGAAAATTAATGGTTGGACAATAATTTTATGAAATTATGTGGTTGACAATATTTTTATATCACAAGTTAGAAATTTATTTACAAAATAGAGATGAAATAATAGAGAAATGTGAAGGAGATAGAAAAGTTATCTATCCTATCTTAATCCAGGCAGAGATTAATTCTCAACCAGGAAGACCATTAGTGAGAAATCAAGTTGTCTCCTCCAAGATGGAAGCTAGTCTCTCCAGAAACTAGGAAATTAGTCAGCCTTCCACTCACCCCATGATGTAGTCCAGGAGTCAGAGTCCAAGTTGGAGGCAAGCTCCAAGCCCACAATCCAAGCCACAGTCTCTTGTTAAGCTTCCTCGAAGACTCTCTCCAGTCAGGAGACTATCTCCACAAGACTCACTCAAGCCACAGGATTCATGGCTTTTTATGGTGATTTCTTGTCCCTGACCCTCTTCCCAGGGGTCAATCACAGTTTCTAAATTGTCTAGCCCTGTCCAGGGGGCAGTGTTTGTGGGAACCAGTTCTTACCTTCTGGAGGGGTGAATACTCATCAAAAGGGTTCACAGATTCCTGGCTGATTGAGTTTCTGAGGGTGTAAACTCTGATCATAGGATTCACAAGTTTGAGACTCAGCTAAAAGGGTGGAGCTCTCTAAGTGACTTGTGAGCTCTCTCAGAACCTTGCTAGCTTCTCTAGTACTAAGTAGGGTGTTCAATCTTTTGTTGATTCAATTCAAAAGTAGATAAAGGATAGTTAGTCCTGTCTTCACAATATAAATCTTAAGTTAGTGTTAACTCAAAATAGACAAAGAGAATAAAGGATTCCCTTTCACAAGTGTAAACTCAGAGAGAACAAAGAATTCCCTTTTATAGTATCACTAGTACTTACTAAAGTGCCTGGCATAAAGCAGGTGTTTAATAAATGTTTATTGATTAATAGCAAATAAAAAGCATAGTTGGGTCAAGAAATAAAAAGAAGGGATGTATCATTAATTATGTGTAGAGAGGGTGATGATAGTAGACAAGTAGGATAGGGAAAAATGACAGTTCTTGTTTTTTAATCTGTTTATTCTTTGATAATGTTCTTTTGACTGAAAATAATAAACAAAACAATTAACAGAGAATTGAATCTAAGATCAGTGAGTTGATGACAGAAAACCAAAGATGGCTTCAAGGAGTTTAGGCGATCAAGATGAAATGGTCTTTCCCCCTTCATGATGAAAGAAATAAAGGGTTATTTGATGAGCCACCACTGATAAGCATGGAAAATTATAGAGATGCTACACCACTGTAGAAGGACAAATATTCTAAATTTCCAAAAAATGAAGAGGGAGCATTCAATAAACTCCTATGTCACTGTGATTGAATTGTATTATTGGCAAAATTCTAGAACATGTCATGAAAAGTAGGAAGCTAATATAATCTTTGGCAGAATAAAAAGAGAACCTTCCAGGACTAAGGAGGATCCAGTTTTTCTAAGCTCTGCCTTGACTGGAACACATCTTGAGTATTATGCCTATATCAGGGAAATGCATTTTAGGGAGAATACTAATATGCTATTCAGTGTTCAAAAGAGCAATAGAAGAACAATAAATACTTTTAATTTTATGTAATTATGATTACCTGAAATAACAAGGGTTAATTTGCGTGAAGAAGACTCAAGGTTAAAATGATATATGACAATGTTTTTGAAGGCTGTCATGTAGAATAGGGCTTATATTTGTTGTGTTTATTCCTGGGTATTAGAAGCCATAGCAATTAGTAGAAGTTATAAAGAGGGAATTTTAGGAAATCTAGAAACTTTCCTATCAATTAATGATTTCAAAAAAGAAAAGAGGAATGTATTTGCTGTCTAGACCTATGGATTCCTCTTCATTGGAGGTCGTTAAGTGCTTTCTTCACTATGCCACCTATCTGATCCTCTAAAACACTTTACACAGATTTAAGCACTATATAAATGCTGGCCTTGTTATTAGGGTGTTTTGAAAATTGTTTTACAACCCAAAAGAAATGGATCTAGGTGTTAGGTCAATTGCTCACAAATCTATATTGAGCCCACAGATTCCTTAGGTTGTTTTATACATTTGAGGATAACCTGACTTGAAGAAATACAAACTGAATGATTCATAAATCACTCTCATTTCTCTAAAGAAGTTTTCTGAAGATATGTTGCTACATTTAAATGGTACAAAATTAAGTCTTATGTCCTCAAACACATTTAGTCTTAAAAATGGAACTGAATAAGGTCCATAAACTTATAGTAAGAAGACACCTCACAGACCACTGAGTTCACCATCCTTCCCCCCCTCCATTTTACATATGGAGAAACTGAGACATGAAGAAGTTGTCACTTTACTGACTGTCACACTTACTAGTTGTACTAATAAGCATCTGAATTGGGACTTGAACCCATTTTTGCTAATTTTTAAAATCCAGCACCCTATTTATTAACAATGATACCTCTCATGTTTCATAGCATTGCATTTTCAAACTTCATTTCAATTCTATGTGCAAAGAACTATAACAAGTGTTGAGAATATAAAAACACAAATGAAGAACAATGCCTAACCTCACAAAGCCTACCTTCTAATTGGTGAATATGGTGCCCTCATGAATACACAACCATAGCTTAATTTGGGAAAGAACTCTACAAGCTAGGAGTAAGGACAATTTTCCTTTAAGAAGTAGCAGCTGAACAAGACACAAAGGAAAATAAGAATACTAATGAGTCAGGAACTAAGAAGGAGATCATCTATTTTTTTTTAAAGAAAGATGAGTTGGACATATCTGCTAGAACAGTTTGCATGGATTATGTAGTATGTGAGGGAAAATAACCTTAGAAAGATAACCAGTGTCAAATTGATATTGCACTTGGTGTTCTTGGATACAAATGAGGACCAGATATGCAGAATTTGGAGTAATCTGCATAGAGGTGATTATTAAATGTGGACAGAAAAAAAAGAGCCCAGGAGAGAGCCTCAGGCAATATTCATGGGTAGACAATGATAATCTAGCCAAGAAAACTGAGATGGAGCAGTCAAACAGGTAGCAAGAAAATCTGGACAGAACAGAGTCATAGAGGCAAGATGAGGAAAGAATATAGAGGAGAAAGGACTGAGCCACAATTTCAGAAGACAAAGAAGTCAAGTAGGATGAAATTTTGATATTTAGTGGTAAAAGAGATCATTGGTTTTTGTTCCATTCATACTCCCTGCTACATCAAACATTTTTGAACCACAATTTGCTCTATTCTAAAACATTTCCCTGGAACTCACTTGAATGTTTTCTCCAATCTCTCCCAAAAGGTATGTTTGCTTGTTTATAATGCAATCCAAATAGAAGCAATGTTTGTCTTTTTTAATAGAAATAATCATTGAATCACAGAGCTGGAAGAAAAAAAGTATGTGTACACATACTTTAAAGTATATGGATAGAAATATATATATATGTATGATTCTATAAGCATATGTGAATATTTACACACAAAGGGCACATTACCCCACTGCATCATACATGTGTGAATATGAGCAGATAAAACATACAAGATAAACATGAACACATCTGTGTACACGAATATGTTGTGCTATGCACATGTGTTCATGTGTGTACAATACATTTATAAATTATATGATAGTTCTGATCAGATGTGGCATATATGTTCACAAAATGCACATTGCTAGGCAAAATTGAACAATAAAAACACAGGGTTCATTGGTTAAGGGTATATTGCTCAAAAATATCATCAAATAAACATAAAATAATAAGAATATAATAAAATGATAGCTCAGTTTTAAACATGTTAAGCAGCTAACAATAAATATACTTTAAAAATAGTGGCCAGATTGTAGCCTCAGGCTCTTGTTGATTTTGTGCCCCTAAATGCACCAGTGAGTTAATTAAGACACAACTTTGGGCAGGATCTATGGGTGAAGGGCACCGGGGCTTGGCACAGGATTGGGAGTGTGGTTAGGGATAGTGCAGACCAGCTCTTCTCTACCCTCAGTTCTTATTTCTATTGACCCAGAATATATACAATAAATATGACACTTTACATTGATAGACATAACTTCTTTTTAAGCATGTATGAAAATTAAGGTTATTGTTTCTGAATTGTAATTGAATTTGCTTTCTTTGTGTTTTTCATAGGAGAAACAAAGTAAAAAATGTTATTATGCTCAAAGTGCAACCTGTTGTAATGAATTCATATTTTCCAATTAAGCATTTTAGCACTACTGTATGAAGCTATACATAAACACATGCACAGGGACATATATAGTATATATACATTCATACACATATATGCATGTTTATATACTTGTATATATACATACCTATGTATAAAGGTATATTTATATGTATTTATGCTTATATTTATGTTTAGTAGCAAGATAGTGTTTCAGAATGGACAGAAAACTAGTCTTTAAATCAGAAAGACTTTGATTCAACTTCTGCCTCAAACACCTGGACACGTGTGATTAATTGTTCATTGCCCAGGAAATGAGAATGAGTTTTGGAACAATTTCTAATATTCAATGGAAGATTGCTGTACTCATAAGATCACAAGTTTAGCTTAAAAAATATTAAAAACATACAAGGACACACCCAAAGACAAATCATTAACCTGTGATTTCATCACTATAAGGAAGTCCCTCTAAAACTATGAGTTTTCAGTAAGTTATCATTGCAGAGTGTTACCTAGAATACGGAAAGATTAAGTTACTTGCCCCAGGCCATGAAACCAGGATTTGTCCAGTGTGACTTGAACACAGACCTAACTATCTATTATTTTAAGCTGCCAGTATGTACACACATGATTTAAATTTCTGCAATTATACCTACACATACATCAATGTATGTATGTTTGCATATATGCATACAGATATGCTTATAAATACATACAGATGCATATTACATGTGTATGTATATGAGGTTTCAACTAGCCCATTGCATCAACCCATACTTTAGTAGGAATATAAACATTTTATCACTTCAGTGCTTGGCAGACTTTTGTGCTTTGCATAAATATTTACTATATTTAATTGAAATACATTTAGTCCAATTCCATTTGGTTTCTACAAAAAGAAATGAGGTGAAATGATTTTCCCAGGGCCATATGACTATCTCTAGTCCATCTCTGAAAAGTACCCTGAACTCATGAATTACAGAAAAGTACCTTTTCTACTCCAATACACTAATATCAGTTTTGAGTACTCATAAACCTGATTAAAGAGTTTTCATAGTTTTGGAGGAGAAATGGTCCTGAAAAAACATGTAGAACAACTCTTTTTATTTACATACAAGAAAACTAAGAACTAGGGAAATTATGTCCTCAAGTCCATATACCAGCAGAGACAGAACTTGAACTCATTTGTTTTAGAAGTCATTCTCTTTTCATTAAGTCATGTTGCCTCTAATAATGGATACTTGCCTTTCTCCACATTTTTGTCATATTCTCTTCTCCACTAAAGTAAAATTAAATTCACTACTCTAATTCTCATCCCTCATAAAATTTTCACTCTGATTTTTCCTGTTACTATTTGTAGAGAACTTAAAACATGAATATTAAGATAAAACAAAAAGAAAAGATATAGACTTTAGGATTAGTAGAGTCTGTTCTTGTGATGAAGACAAAACTATCAATAACTTATTTAGGACTTTGAGTATTAGGGGAAAGTGAAAAGTTGTCAATAATAATTATTATTGCTAAAATTTTATCATTTTATCTCTATTTTAAAATTCAATTTCTACTCTTTCCTTTCTCTTTTTAAAATTTCTTGAGGGTGTCTAACATTTTCATTCTCAACTGTCCTTGATCATGTTTTTCAGTTTTTCTCTTTGAAAGAGTTATAATTCTATTTTGCTAACATTTATAGTTCTTCCCTTTACACACACAAAGACACACACACAAACAATAACAACAAAATAATGATTTAAATTTTGATTCTTTTCAGTCTCAATAGCTTTCTTCTAATCTTGGCATGAAAATGAATTAGATTCTAATGTATGAAGTAGTGCAGAAGAAATTTATAATAAAGATGACTTCAGAAATTACATGAGTAAGTGTGATTAAATAATCTAAATTATGACTTTCAATTATTTATGCACTGAATACTAGTTACAAATGGTGTTTTTAGTTGATCATTATTGTTTTCTTTTGTACTTTATTTTCTTTCATTCTGTAAAGGGTCTGAGATTTTTTTTATGAAAATATTCAGCACAACAATTTAATTTCCAAACGAGTTGCCCATTAGATCTTTTATTCATAATTTCATGACTTTCTGAATAGCTGATATCGATTGTCTGGTAATGAGCCTTTTCAAACTTACCTGCTTTATACCTGTGATAAGCAAAAAGTTCATCAATGGGCTTGTCCTTGAAAACATTTCAGCAGTTAGTCCTTGAATTCTGCTGAGAAGATATTTGGAAATTAAGTTTATATCGTTCTTATAACAAGGCACCAGAGAAGTATTTTGTTGGAAGAATGTGCTATTTGAATATTTTGTTGCTTACTACAACATGAATAGAACTCCAATGGCCAGAACTATCAATAAGTCCATAGTCATTATTTCTATGCTCATGCAAATATATCAATTAAATCTTTAGTCAACTATGATTTTATGGAATCTAATCTCCATAATCAAGCAGACAATCTAATTCCTATAATATTTACTAAGTAACTCAACCAACATCTCATAAAAGAGACCAGATCAAATTCATGTTGGACCATTCACAGAGTTCTTACTTTGTCATCTAGCACAATATATTTTATTTTTGTATTCTTGGTAACCATAAACTTTATTAAATATTACTTTTTAGTACTGGTTTAAGGTCCATAATTATAATGTAAAGACAACTACATTTTGCACTGTAGACTTCAGCATTTTTATCCTCCATTACTAACTAAATACACCGAATAATGGGAAAGGTAGAACAGCAAATCAATGATGCTAATGAAAAATACATGACTGGAAGACCTCTGCCATAATTTCTTTTTTCACTATAAATGAAGCTTAAGAATCTAAAGTTGTCAATCAAGCATTCGTATTGACACTTATTGTCAATCAAGTGCTTACAAATGACAAAGGAACAGAGTGGTATATAGTGGAACAAACTAGGAGTAAGAGGTATGGATTCTAATCCTGGCTCTGCATTAAATGAGTTGTCATTTGGGGGCAGTCACATAATTTGTAAAAGGAGGGGATCATACTACATGATTAATAAGATCCCTATTGGCTTTATGATTGTATAATTTTGACTAATCCTTTTTTTTTTACTTAAAACCATCACTACACTTTGAAGAAGGTAGCCTTGTTTTAAAGAGCTTTGAACAGATTAGACTAGATGTGTGCGTGTGTGTGTAGTGAAATCTGAAGGAAAGTTACTTTCTTGTTTGGGTCCATTCATCTTTATTTGTTACCCTCAATCCAATACCAGGGGACCCAATATTTAATCAAAGAAAGTTTCAGGAGAAAGAAAACAAGAAAAATACATTCCTTCTCTAAATCATTAGCATTTACCATGTGTGCTTTTAATGAATTGAAATAAGAACCCTTGTAAACTAATTGAAGCAAACTGCAGTTTATTGCCCACAGCATGTGATTTCAAACATCAATCACCTCACAAAAGGTTTGTTCTAAGATATTTCTGATGGTATCTTTCATCCTAAAAGAGATATGGGGAGCTCTCCAATGGGTCTTGACAATATCTTCCTGCCTAAAAGCCTGGGAGAAAAGAGGAGTATTGTTCCTCTATTTAAGGTGATATGAATATTTCAATTGTAAAGCTGAATATAAAACAAATCTCTACCTGCTTATTAATACATAATTCAGTCAGTTTTACATAATGTGTAATAAATTAGGCTTCATAAAACACCTTCCTATTCAAAGTTGTTCATAATATCCCTAGAGAAAAGAGGGTTTCCCTGTAAAATGGTAAATAGGAAATTCCATGCAATTAACAGTTGGAATATCTTCTTCGGATATGTAGTCTATAGGAAGATGCCATGCCATTCATATTATCATCAATGAATAGACTAGTATTTTTTTCATTTTTGTCTTGGGCTCTATGCTTGAATGTGCTTTAAGCCACCAATGTCTCACTGCTTTCTACTCTGTGAATAAGATTACAAATCAAAATTGGCACTCTTTGCTAAGAACGACACTTGGAAAATTAGCTGTCCGTTTAGAATGAATGAACCAGTCTCCACAGTCTGAGAGGATTCTAGTGTTACCTTCAAAGTTCAGAATACCCTCCAGCATTTCTGAGGAAGACTGTATTCTATTGTATTCAATAGAAGCTGTTCCCTGCTTTTAAAATCAGAGACAAATTATAGTAGAGAGACAAAGTAAAAAGCTTCGAGCAAAATGACTGTCCAGTGGTTAGATGACTACTTAACCCATTGGCATGTTTGTCCCTTTCTCATTTTTCTGGAGCTTGTGTCATCTAATTTAAGTTAATTTAGACTGCTTTTGCTGAGTCCCTTGGTGGACTGCCACAGAAGCTGTGGTTAGGATTTTAACTATAGAACCATTAAAAATAGACCTAACTCCTGAGTTCCCCATCAACATTGTAAATAGTTATGAAGACAACAAAATGACTAATAACTCTTGTTCTATTGAATAGCAGGAATATTTGTCAACCATTATGATTGGTCCTTCAAAAGTCCCCAATTTATGGTACCTATATCATAGTGAAATGAATGAACATTGGTACCTTTGCTCAGATACTATGTCAGGGAATATGAAATTAGCTGTCATGACAAGCCCATGAAATTTTAACAGTCAATTCGTCTTATGCAATTTATGAAGAGCCAACATCTGCTATAATGCTTCATATCTTTGTAGTAAAGGCATAATCACAATACATTCTATATCTGACATCATACCATCTCTCTTTTCCCCCTGATTTTTTTTCTATTTCTTACACATAAGTTCAGGTGTGAATAAAAATATGCCTCCTTAACAACAACAATGAATATTGATGTGTTAATAGGGGTTATTGATGTTTCTGATTCTTATAAGACCTTACCTTGAAATAGAAAATGAGAATGTCAGAATTGAAAAGGACCCCAGGTGTTACCTAGCTCATCTTAAACACAAATTTTCATGTTTAACAAATTTTTATTCAGGTTATTCTTTAACATTCTTAGTGATGGGGATTTCATTACTTAAGATAGTTTTTTGTTTCTTTTTTTTTTTTTGAGTGGCTACTAATTTCTTCCAAGAGAAGATTCTTCTCTAGAGAAGTGATGGTGAACCTTTTAGAGTGCTGGGCTTCATCCACACCCCATTGCTCCAGATTGAGTGCAGTGTCCACCCACCCTCTCACCAGCAACCAAGTGCTACACATCCCCATGTTGCCCACCCCTCACTCTCCCCTTACCCCAGTCAAGGAAGGGAGGAAGATCTCCCATTCAGCTGCTGGGAAGAGGGACATGTCATGTGAGAATGTCCTCAGAAACATTGAGAAGAGGTAGGGAACAGCTCCATTCCAAGTCCCTCTGGCTTTCTAGAAGCAAACTCTGGTGGGTGACTACAAGTATGCCCACAGAGAGGGCTCAGTGTATCTTTTTTGGCACATGTGTCATAGGTTCACCATCACTGCTCTAGGAAATGAGTCATTAGTCAATACTAGAGCTGAATAAAAATAAAGAAAATAATAGAAGTGTGAAAGTATAAGGAAGAAACATTAAAAAGTTCAGAATGCTATACAAATTGGATAAATTTTTACAGTATTCTTAAATTTAAGAAACATTTAACCCCACAGAACCTCAGTCTCAAAAACATATATTTGTGTTCCCTTTTTACTTTTTTGGGGGGATTTTTTTAGTTCTTTAAGTGCAAGAGTGTGTGTGTGTGTGTGTGTGTGCAAGTATATGTGTATACATATGATTGTCATGGTAATCAGGAGAACACTCATTGATTACTTTTCCCCTCATCCATTTGCTGATAAAACAGAATATAAGAGACTGGTTAAAAAGACAAGGTTTTGGATCTTAATGAAAGTATCAAGGAGTGTTTACTCATTATTACTACTTTAGTAGGAATGAATAAATTTTTAATACACTATTTGAAGGAATCAAAAGGCAAGATTGAACATAAGTTTTGTAGCCTTTAAATATCAAGGCACAATATCTAAGGAATCATTTGATACAGGCAGTTCTTAGGAGATGGCTAAGTTCATCAACTGGAGGCAAATATATGGGGGGATTTCTTTCTCCCCCTCTTATGGTAGCATAAAGTGGAGCAGAATGTTTGGGAGTTGAAACAAGAATAGCTCATTAGATGGAAGTTAACTTTGCCAATGAGCTGAAGAAAAAAAAAAACAGTCTCAGAACATCGAAGCACAACACACTCAGCAGAAATGCTACAGCCAGTGGAAAGCAGCTTAAGGACATCAGGGAAAAAGAAAAGATCTTTGAGCCCAGTAGCATTGGGAGAAAAAACCTATCAGAGAGAGAACTATGAAAGAAGAAAGAGAATTATGAAAGTCATAAATAAAATATTTTGGGGTCCAAATTTTTTAAAGTGATTTTGGATCTGAATTCTGTTACCCTGCATTACATAAAATCAGACTTGAGTATCCACTACAATACTCTCATCAACATAAAATTCCATTGATTCTTAATTTTGATATTTTCCCTCCTCATCCTCATTTGAAACAAATATTAATGGTTAGATAGGGTTTATCAATCTCATTTATTTAGTATTTGAACTTTCATTAACTAATTCCATTAACAAAACTCTTTGAATAATAATTTATCTTTGGAAATTATATTCTCTCTCAATATATTAGGGAAGAATTTTCTTTAGTACACTAAAAACACTGCCAATATAATTAGAATATTTGGCTTATCTTCTTTCATTGAAGTTATTAATGATACTTAAGATAATATAATGACAAATCACATTACTAGCATGTAACATTTTAAGCTCTATAAAGTACTTTCTTCATCACAACTTTGTGAAGCAGGTACTTTCTTGCCTATTTTTCAGACGATGTTATGTTTGTGTGCACGCACGTGTGTGTGTGTAGATGGTATATTTCAAAGGAGAATTTACATTCCTGGGAGTCACAAGTTTTTCTACTTTGTTTCTGTATCTCCATTACCTTACATTATCATCTTCTTTGCACTTAGAAGGTACCTAATAAATATTCCTTCATTAGTTCTCAATTTGAATTGAAGTGCTTATTTTTTCTGTAATTTCTTAGAGGTCTTAGAAATAAAATATCTGTTACAAAGAATTTTTAAAAGTTTATTTAGAATTTTTATGGGCCAAACCTCTTTTTGAGATATGCTAAATGTTGCTAAAACTAAGAGAATTCTTCCATGTAATTTTCTTAATATGTTCAGTAAATATTTAAACAATAAATCCTTGGACTCATTTACCTAATTGCATTTTATGTTTGAATCTCCTTTATTTTTTTACTGCTTTCTAATATAATAAAAGGTCTTGACCATTAGTTTACCTCTGTCCTGTTACTCATAATTGATTAATCAGCCTCAGAACCCACTTTGCTTAATTTTCACTTTTTCCACCCTTCATTGTTTTCCCATATGTTCATTACTTAATGAAGTATACACTTCATGTCTTAAAGAAGTCATCATAAAGTACAAAATCCAGGGGAAGAACTGTGTAGACCTCTGGAGCACCTAGATTCTGTTTGGTATATAGGGTAGTATTATCTGAGAAATGTCAAAGGAAGACATTCATTTGGGAGACAGTTGAATAGAACTCATAATTGAAGCCAAGATGAAGAACACCATAAAATCAGAAAGCTGAAAATCTCTGAAAAGTAACGAATGATTAAATTAAGAAAGCCATAGAAGCGGTGTAATGTCCCTGAACAACTTGCAGGGATCCAGGAGAAAAAAACACCATTCATAAGCAAAGGATAAACTATGGGAGTGGAAACACCGAGGAAAAGCAACTGCCTGAATACAGAGGTTGAGGGGACATGACAGAGGACAGACTCTAAATGAATACTCTAATGCAAATACTATCAACAAAGCAATGGGTTCAAATCAAGAAAACATGTAATGCCCAGTGGACTTACGCGTCGGCTATGGGGGGTGGGGGAGGAAAAGAAAATGATCTATGTCTTTAACGAATAATGCTTGGAAATGATCAAATAAAATATATTAAAAAAAAAAAAACAAGTAAAAAAAAAAAGAAAGCCATAGAAGTAATGGGGTGGGGTGGGGGTGGGGGTAGAAAGACAGATTAGTATTGGAAAGAGAGACAGCCCTTCCCCTGTGACTGCAGGGAAGAAAGAAAAGTTATTTTTGTAAATGGATATCTATCAATTCAATTCAACAAGCCTCTCTTAAATGCCTACTATGTGCCAGGTACTCTGCTAGGCAGTGAATGTAAAAAGACAAAAAAGTTAACAATACTCTCTTAACTGGCATATCGAAAATCTCTTTTTTTCTCAGTATTCAAATGTCCTAGAACTCTTAGAACCATTTGCTAGTATTGTCCACCTTATCCTGGATCTAATTCATCTTCGGAAGTCTGAGAAGGAGTAACCAGAGAAGCAGCAGATATCCAAGACAGAACAGTGTCATGAAAGTCCAAATAGAAGAGAATATTAAGAAGAGGATTATTAACAGTACCAAAGTCTATGAAGTCATAAAATGGCTGACAAGTAAGAAAAGGTCATTAAATGTGGCAATTGAGAGATTGTTGGTAACTTGGGGGAGCAGTTTTAATTGAATAATTGAAATCAGAAGATGGACTACAGAGTTAAGTAGAGAGTAAGAGAAAAAGAAGTGGAGCATGGACTGGATATCTTCTCAAGGAATTGATCTAGAGATGAAAAAGTTCTAGAAATAAGTTAGTACAACTCCATTTTACAAAGGAAGAAACAGACCCTGAGCAGTTAAGTGACTTTCCAAAGGTCACCCAGGCATTAAGTAGCAGATTAATATCATACAGATTTGATAATTATTTTGTGATATATTTAAAGTCTGCAACTTGTGAGTACCAGGCCACCTTCACTAGCATATTTTTTTACAGACTGATTTTTATAGTCTTCCCTGTTTGTTTTCCATATGCAATTCATTATGTTTTTATGCAATTCTGTGAATAAACTACTTAGTATTTTGATTGGTATTGCAGTAAACATGTACATTAATTTTGGGTGTATTGTCATTTTTACTATACTAATCCAGCTCACCCATAAACACTGAATGCCCTTCCAATTATTTAGGCCTCCCTTTGTCTTAGTCATTATAATTTTATAGTTGTCATTATATAGGTCAGGAGTTTTTCTTGGTAGGTTAACCTAAAAGTTTTTGATGATTTTTTTTTGTTACAGAAAATGGGATTTACTTTTTTATATTTTATTGATCTTTTTTCTAGTAAACAGTAAGTAAAAATATATTGTGGGTTAGACAGAGTGAATTTTTTCTTCTTCCAATTTTGTTTTTATATTCATCCCATCGAGCATGTCACAAGCATATAAATAACATCTTTTTGGTCCATCTACCTTAGCATTTTTATAAAATTATGAATTCCTATTTGACTATTATTTTTCATGTAATTTTGACTAAATTCTTAAGATTCAAAAGTTGCATCTAATAATAATAATAATAACTAACATTTACATAGCAATTGCTATGTGCCAAGCATTGTATTCTCACAATTTCATTGGATTTTCATAACAATCCTCTGAGGTAGGAGTCATTCTTCAAAATTTAGAAACTGAGGCAACCAAAGTTTAAGAGACCTGTTCAGCTAGGGAATGTTTGAGGTTAGATTTAAATGGTTTTGTTGACTGTAGGCCTGGGCACACTATTCACTGTGCTATCTAGCTACCCCTATGCTTTATAAAGTCCACTAATAATTTTCAAATCTTTACTTCAGATTATTCAATAGGTTGATAAATTTTGAGGCTTTTGCCAGTATGGTTCTGATTGCAAGGAAAAAAAATAGTGCCTTATATTTATTTATTTCCTCACCTTTGGGTTTTGTTGATGTTTCTTGATAGTATCATACACAAACTTTAGGGACAATAAAAACTCTTAAGGATATAAGACCTAACAGCCTGAAATTATGAACTGGGTGCCATATTGGAGAGCCAGGGAAACCTGTCTGCTTTTGATCATATCTTTCTTTTTTACTACCAGTATGACTAATTATAGGACATCATTTAACAGCTCTGTATTAGTTTTCTTATCAGTAAAATGAGAATTCTTGCACATATTTATAAGATTGTCATGACAATCAGTGAAAAATTTGTAAAATATTTTGAAACCTTAACTTACAATCTCTGTGTCCATATCTTTGTTAACTATTATTATTATTATTCATTTAGGTCTCATTTTTTTCAATAAAATTAATATGAAAATGATGATAGGACATGTATCTATCATGCTATTTAAAATGTTACATTGGTGCTTGTACAGGCAGCTAAAGTGACCACCTTTTGAAATTTAATAAAAAAAAGAGGTAAACTAATCTTCTGTAAATTCTCAGAAAGCATCTATGTTATAACTCCAAATGCAGAAAACTTCCAGAAAGGATAATGGGCACGATGTGCCCTTCATCCTGCCCCTTGTTAATTTGTTTTTTTTCCCCCCTGTAATTTTCTACATTTTGAAAACATTTTTGTTCCACATCTCGAATGTAAATAATATTTTATGTGACTATAATATCACTATTAAAATGTTATTCTTCACATTCAAGGAGAATTTTGAAAGTGACATATTGAGTGAATTCTATCAAACATTTAAGGTACAATTAATTCAAATACTGAATGAACTATTTGAAAAAAGTGTTCTAATAGGTAATGTCCATGATACAAATAGGATTTTAGTACCTAATATCAAGGAGAATAAAAACAAAGAGAAAATTATACACCAATTTTCTTAGTGAATATTGATACAAACATTTTAAATTAACTAATAGCAAATAGACCACAGCAATATATAGCAACAATTATGTACTATGACCATATGGGATATGTACCAAACATAGAGGACTGGTTCAATATTGGGAAAACTACAAGTATAACTGGCTAAATCAATAACAAGTTTTTAGTAAAATACAAAACTCATTTATATTAAAAATACCGGAAAGTAAAGGAATAAATGGAGCTTTTCTTAAAATGATTAATAATCTCTATTTAATACTAAGAGTAAACATAATTTATAATGATGATGAACTAAATTCTTTCCCATTATGATCATGGATGAAGCAAAGATATTCATTATTGCCATTATTAATCAATATTGTACTAGAAATGCTAGGTTAAGCATTAAGCCAAGAAATTGACAGAGTAAGCACAAGCAATGAGGAAACCAAACTATTGCTCTTTTCAAATATTATGATAGTATACTCAGGTAACCCTAGAAAATCAACTAAAAATGTTGATATAACAACTTTAATAGAGTTGCATGATATAAAATCATCATGATGTAAAACCATCAGCATTTCTATACATTACCCACAAAGCACAACAAGAAAAGAGTAATTCCACTTAAAATAACTTCACAAAGTATAAAAGACTTGAGTCTATGAACACAATTACAAAACACTTTTCACCCATATGCACATCTAAACAATGCTATGTGTATTAATTGCTCAGGGGTAGGCAAAGTCAACATAATAAAAAGTATACATCTACCTGAATTTATTTAAACAGTGCAACACAGATAAAACTATTTTATACCAAGGCACTAATTTATAGAACTAAAAAATAGTAATGAATTTCATTGAGAAAAAAAGTAAAAAATGTTAAGAAAATCAATAGGAGAAAAATGTGAAGGAAAGACACCTAAAATTGCCAAATGTCAAAATATAATACAAAATGGTAATCATCAAAACAATATGTTTTTGTATAAAAATGTAGTTGTTCAGATTGACTAATATGAGATTATTAACATGAGAGATGATCTTATCCATTTCATGTTTTGTCAAAAAAGGGATGGAACAATTATTCAACATCCTTATAAGAAGGATCAAAATGAAAGAATATATCAGCCATCATTTTTGTGACAAGGATAGGTTCATCTTCACAACTGGGAACATCTCATTAAAATTTTTAATATCCTGTGGTGTGAAAGGTTTAAGACTCTATGTTGTCTTAATATTAAGACTTCCCCATTTAGTGCTAATGTGGGCACTTCCCTTAAGGGGAAAAGAAATTCATAGGAATCAGTCAGTGCTTGTGGTTTTCTAGGAGGTGTCTTTGTGGATATAGAGGTAGTACAAACAGGAACCTAGATGGTAGGGGTACACGAGCTTTTTGGGGCTAGGATTGGTAGTGGGGTGGGAGGAGGGACAGGGCAGGAAGGGGCATCAGGAGAAGGAACAGGAGAGGGAGTTTTAGCCAAGAGTTTCTCAACATGAGAGAGGATATATTCCATTTGAGACATATGAGAAGAGTCTGTCTGTATTTCAAGAGAAATGGGATTTTCCTCTCTGAGCAGATTGAAAACAGGCTCGTAAAATTTTGATTTAGACATTTGAATGGAATCCTCCTTTTCTACTGGATCATGTGAAGAGTGTTTAAAATTTTCCAATTGAATTTCTACTGCTTGTATTTTTGCTTGCAATTTCCAATTTTCAGCCTTTTGCAACTTAATATTAATAAGTAGGAAAAGAAGAATACCTAGCAGCATTAGGAAAAGGAGCCATTTGGGAACCTTAATGTTTTCCAATTTGACAAAACCATGTTGTTCTGTTATTATTCTTTACAATGATATAGTTTGGTTGTATTGGGTGTGTTTTTTTAGTTGGTGTGTGTGTGTTTGTGTGTGTGTGTGTGTGTGTGTGTGTGTGTATAATTGGTTCCCACTTTAGGGGGCAGAAATGTAGCACTGCAGTTCAGCATAAAAGGGGGGAAATCAAAACAAAAATTGAATGCTCAATATTAGCCTCTAGTGGCAGGGGTGAGGAGGTTTAAATCAAGATATGGGCTGGTTTTAAGGGTGAGGACTCCTTTTAGTTTGAATGAGAAGAGTTTTGTTTTTTTGTTTTCTTTTTTTTTTAAAGAATGAGAATAGGAAGCTGGGTGGGGTGTTTTTGGGAACAGGATTTAGTGAGGAAAAAGGACCAGTACCCCCCTGAAAATAGAAAATTAATCCCTCTCCACTGGACTGAGGTTTTGGGGGCAGGGAATTTAAAGCTTACCAGTATCAGGAACAGTAAGCAGAAGTGACAGCAAAAGGAGTTAACAGGAACAGCCTCTGTGAGAGAGAGAGAAGGGAGGGAGGGAAGAGGGAAAAAGGGAGAGGAAAGAAAAATGGTTCTTTTAGTTAAGTGAGCAGAGTGAAGAGAGACAGAGATTCACACCTGCAGCACTTTACCTAAAGCACAAACTCCAAAAAATAGAGCCCTGCAGTGTGGATCTTAGACAAATTTATCTCCTAAGCATCCTTACTTAAAATGAGGACATAACTTAAAAGGATGTTGGGAATGTAACTCAGGTGTTGCAAATTTTCCATCTGCACAATATCAAGTTATTCATGTGTTTTCCATACTTTTATGCCTTTTATTGCCAACTTAATCATTCTGGCTTTTACTTTCAATTGTTGAATGAGAACAGCTAAGATTTTGACAAGTTTTTGTTCTCTGTATTCTGTTGTCTCTATTTCATTTCTTTCTGTATTTAACCAAGAGATATGGGGTTCCCTATTTTTGCTACAAGCAATAGATAAACTTTCTTTTGGTTCCTAGCAATGCAAAAGTAATTGTATATATTATATGTACCAATCCTGCAATATTTTTACATTATCTGCCAAATGTAAGAGAATGCATTTGTTCATGCTAGCCAAAGGTCAGATATTTTAATGCATTTGCTTTTTAAATTTAATATTCCATTTGAGTTCGTAACATTGAAAAAGGGCTTTTCAATATTTAAAAGTATTTGAGACAAATGCTGGTGGTATAATCTGTATAATTATTTGATAGAATTTATGAAGTTGGTATTAACTGAAAATTGTCAGTGAGTTCAGTTTTTTAACTTCTTGATGTCTGTTTTTGATTGCTCCAATATGGCTATAAAGATCAAATTTTTGGCATTTGTTTGTTTTATGATTGCCCAACAGTGATCTTAAATACATTCTTGTGTAACTTAGGACTGTCTTATTGACAAAAATGAATATGAACTCATTTACTGCTTTCCTATATGATAGTAATATTAAGATTAGTTTCCTATCTTGTTATGATATGGCACTGGTGCATAATAAAGATAAATATTACTGTTCTTATTATCACAGGTATCTCATTCTCATTTTTAGGCAATTCTAATTGAAAAAGTTCAGGGAAAATACTAATATTCTTTTAAATGAAAAATAAAATCAGTGATATGGTATGAAAGGGTGATTTATTTTTGTAAAATGCCATGTCCTTGGTATTATTATTTTCTCTAATGACATAGACATCTCTTCTATCCTTTAAGAGACACAATAGATTTCTTGTATTGTTAAGAACAAAAAAGGTCAAACCTAGGTAACTGTCCTAGTTATGATCCTGTCTTTGTTTGTCATCCAATAAGTAAAAAAAAAGAAAAACATCCAGAAGGAATTGTCAGGAATTATAATTTGAATGACTGCTTTATATTAAGTCCTGATTATCTGAGTGAGCATGGAATAGTGAGCAAGAAGCTCAATTGGCCGTCAAGAGACCTATATTCCAATTCTGCCTCAAAAGTTTGTTAGTTATAACACCATGAGCAAATCTCAGGTACTTATAGTCTGCTTCTTCATTTGCAGAATGTATTGTAATGTCTCCATTCTTTCATGGACAGCACTGTAAAAGCCAGGTTATGTATCTTTTATTTCTTATTCTTACCACCTGACTGCTCCACCTCCATTCTTAGCAATACATATTCCTGATAGGGTCTTTTCCTGCTATTTCTTGCACATCATTCATTGTTAGCAAAATGTTAAACCTTACTTACAATATATCTTTCAATTGCCTTGGGCTCACATATTATTTTCCCTGAGTTTGGACTGATATCTTCTCAGAAATATATTTATTAAAAAATATGCCTGATAACCTTCTTAACCCATGGTGATTATATTACCTTTTTCTGGGATCAGGATAAACAGTTATTATCAAATCAAACATTTCTCTCTAAGCCATAAATAAACTATTGATTTGAAAAAATTTTGGGATTTTTTTTGTTATTGAATCAGCATATTTCTATTCATGTTATCATCACTTACTTTTCCTTTTCAGGGAAATCAACAAAACCCCCAATAATTTAGAATCTTTTAAAAATATTAAGTCCTATAGAGTTCTGGGAAGATCTTTGTCATATTTATGTATGTAAATAATATCAATAGTAAACAATATCATCTATGTTCCTAAAATATTTTATTAGTGAGAAGGAAAGGAAAGTACTATTATGAGGACATATACCGATATCATACAACTGTCTAATCCATTAGATTTAGTATTCTTAATTGCCCATTGATGCCTTGAATGTTTTTTGCCCATATCCTTTGCTTCTATTTTAAAAAGTGATAGATCTATTTATTTCCTGAAGACAAATTGTTGTGATGCTGTGCAATTTGATCTCTAAGAAAGGTATCTGTGTGTTTGTGCATTCGTGTTAATGCACATGCACATGCATACATACACACACATCACACAACCTGGCAAGTCAGGACATGAAAGCTAAAGGGAAAAAATTCTACACAAACCACTTAAGCACACTCATTATTATGGCCATTGCTACCTCAGGCCACTGGAGAATTTATAATTTAGTTGGCATTATGCAGTTTGAAGTGTTTCATGTTCTGCATGGGAGCCGGCTGCAATTCAAATATCAGTAGCCATGAAAAATATGCACATACGTTTAGTATGAAAATCTCTGAGGGGATAACAGCAGAGATGGGCATATGTCGTGGCTGTGTGATGGAGAATTTCTGTGAATTAATCATCTGCCCATAGTTTATCACCATTTTATATTTTGCCAGAGACACTTCTTCATTTGTTGGAGAAGCTGATTATACATGCACATCTTAGATAGATAATAAGTCCAGAGCCTTTGATGCTTAAAGGCAACAGGGTTTGTTAGATTCTGTTATGACACAGACAACTTTGCCATTGACAGAGCCATTCAGATAACAAGAGTAATTGCTTATTTTATTGAGTTTAGGGAATTGTGCTCCATTTTACCTCCTAGTCTATTACATTAGTTATAGTGGCCTATCTCCAGATATAATTTATGGGGAGGAGTGTGTATTCATGAGGAACATTTAAGAAAAAAAGAATAGCCTGCTCTATTCAAATATTCTAAATATTCAGTTGCTTAATATATTGCAAGGAGAGGCATAATTTACAAATGTGTGAATGTAAATGTTTTTACTTGGGCTTTCCAAAACAAAACAAAGCAAAACTCATGTCCCCTACCCAGGTTCCTTCCCTTTTGCTTCAGTGCCCTGTCCCTCCCCCCAAAAATTCAAGTTACACTTTTTCCTAAAGGAATCCCTCAACATTCCAAAGCCAGGGTGACTGTGGCTGAATAATTCCGAACTGTATTTATGTCTCTTTTATTCTGCTTTAGAGGGGCTGCTATGGCTAGTAGCATAAGTACAAACCAGAGCAATTGCTTCTGACACTTAAAAGGATTTTATTGACAGCTAGAAACACATTGGGGATTTGGAAATAGTACTTTTCCATCTGTAATACTTGGTGTGATCAAAGATCACAGAGCAGCCCCAGATTAGTGGAAATGAGGCTACAGTAAAAAGTTTGCTGTTCCACGTAGAGAGGAAGGCTTGGGTTTGATTCATGCTAATCCCTATCACAATCTGAGTAGAATTTACAGTAATGGGATGCACTTCTCAGGACTCTTTCTAATGTTTTTTTTTTTCAGATGTCTTAAAGTAGAAAATAATACAGCAGCATCTAAAATTCACTTATAAATTCAAACTCAATTGCTCAGCTATCTATTATTGTAACAAATGTTTTAACTATGTTGTACTTGGTTATTTCTTTGCTTTTACACTTGCTTGTCCCAGTGTGTCTGTCTTTGATGTTAAAGCCTGGATATCAAGGGCAAGTATGTATTGAAGTTTAAAAAAGTACTCAATATGAAATCATATGAAATAAAAATGAATAGAACATTTTTCTAGATGGTAATAATAACTAATATCTATTAAGATGAATATCATAGAAAGAAAAGACATATAACCCAGAAAGAAGAATGTTTTTGTAAAAAAGACCAAATATTTAATGAGGAAAATACATAAAAGAAGTCAACAATTAAATCTATGACCTCAGTTGTACATATAAAAATATAAATTTTGGTTTTAAAAAGTATGAATTATATATCTTACCACAAAAGATACACTTAAACGAGCATGTCTCTCTAAAATTATCTGTCTTGCTATTTTCTTTATAAAGAAGAGGAACTTAATATCAACCCCTTAAAAATGCTAATTGTATTGATGCTTTGTTTTTAGATAACATCAATTTGTAAATTTATAATATTCTATTCCTCTTTCCAGTGAGCTCTCTAATGACAAAGACTGAATTGTTTTAAAAGCAGTTCAACAGAACTAACCAACACAATATCTGTGTCTGATATCATATACACTATTTTACTTTTATAAATGCTTTACCTCTTTAATGAAGCTCAGGTCTATTTTCTCAGTTGTCTACTCTCAACCAATTTTGATCATTGTAAGTAAAAATTTTTCAGCTTGTTGTTTTTACTCATGTCTTTAATTTTGTTTTACTATTTATATTTATATTAATTTTGTATATTATCCACCTAATACTTTCTACTTGTGTGACTAGATAAGTTACATGTTTTTGCTTGAATTCAGTTTCCAGATATGTAAAATGAGGGAGTTGGATTCAATATCCTCTGATTTCCCTTTCAGTTCTTGAATTATGATGCTATGTGATATATTTTTATTTTAAAAATAAATTTATTGATATAGATCTATATCAATTATATCAACTATATTCTCCAAAAATGTGTCCCACATTCCTCTAAACAAGTTACTGTTTATAACAAAGATTTATATTTAAAACATTTTTCCAGATTACATGCTGCAATTTTCAACAATAATTTTCTGACATTTTGTAATCCATGTTCTCTCCCTCTCTCCTACCCTTCCCCCTTCCTCAGAAGGGCAGGTAATACAATATTGGGTGTAAATGTGTTCTGATACAATATATATTTCCATGTTTATTATGTTATAAAAGAAGAAATATCTTTGCACTAGAGAAAGATTCATGGAGGAACAAAGTGAAAAATGGCATGCCTAAATCTGCATTCAGACTCCCATAGTTCCTTCTATGGCAGTGGATAGCCTTTTTCATCATGAATCTCTTGGAGCTGTCTTAAGCCCTTACATTTATTATAATAGTTGTCATTCACATTTGGTCATATAACAAAGAATTTTACAAAGAAAAAAACAGTTCAGCAAATTTTAAAAACATATTCAAAAATCTGGTAGAACATGTAGTTTTCTACAACTCAAGTCAACAAAATCTTTATCTTATTCATTTATTTTTTTAGATGATTTAGAATATTTTTCCGTGGTTATAAGACTCATGTCCTTCCCTCCTGACCCCACCCCTTTCTCATATATGACACACAATTCCACTGGGTTTAACATGTGTCATTGATCAAGACCCATTTCCATATTATTAATATTTGCACCAAGGTGATCTTTTAGAGTCTACTTTCCCAGTCATAGTCCCATCAACTCATGTGATCAAGCAATTGGTTTTCTTCTGTGTTTCTTTTCCCACAGTTCTTCCTCTGGATGTGGATAGCTTCTTTCTCATATGTCCCTCTGAATAGTTCTGGATCATTGCATTGTTACTAGTAGAGAAGTCCATTACATTTGATTTTACCAGAGTGTATCAGTCACTGTGTACAATGTTCTCCTGATTCTGCTCCTTTCACTCTGAATCAATTAATTTAAATTCTTTAAAAAGTTGATGAAGCATCTTCTCAGATATTTTCTGTGGGTCCACGTTTGCACTTTGTAATCATGCTTCATTTGATTTCAGTTGTTTTTGCTGATGATCTTTCCATTTATGTGGGAATAGTCATGTGTATTTATTTCTTGTTTCAATTCATTTCACTTTACATCAGTTTACACTGTGCAACTCTGCCTTGGTTAAATCCAGTTCTCACACAAGTTGAGATATTAGCCATCATCTAATTTTAGAGACATGACTATTCTAAATATTCAAATAGACTATTTTTGCCTGACCTATGGTATAGCCATCCAATCTCATATTGTACTGAAAAGTAATTTGAGTTCCATACTCTAACTACAATTTTATGATGTTATAGGTTCTCTTCAAATATGAAGGACAAACAATATATGTTCAGTATTGATATTAATTTGTTGGTTTTGATAATAGCAAAATTCATTTTCTCTGTTTAATTAGATTTGTTGTTAATTAGATTTTTTAAAAGTTCTACATTGCTGCCCCTCTCTCTTTTACATCAACTGAATCTTGATTGATTCTGCTTTAGCCCCTTATTTTAATTCTATATTATGTTTCTGTTTCAAGTGTGTTTCATGTAAATAGCATAGTGTTGCATTCTGGTTTATAGTAAAGTGAAATCTGTATAATTAGACTCCTTCTAATACTCCTGGTGATGATAAAGATTTAAGGAGCTATATGTATCATATCTCCATATAAGAAATTAAATAATTTTATAATTTATGCTTTATTCAGCTCTGTTCTTTCCATCTGGATTTATTAAAAGCCTTATATTTCATTAAAAGTTATTTTCCATACTTAAGATTTTGCTCAGTTGTGTTTAGTATATTGTTCTTGGTTGTCCTCTGCAATATTATATTGCATTATAAAGCTAGATCTTGCATAATCCTGACTGGTAATCCATGGTAATTAAAAACTATTTTTCTGCCTACTTGCAGTACTTTCTTTTTCAATTGAGTGTTCTGATTTTGACTACAATATTCTTGGGAGTATTTTTTTTGAGAATTTTTTTCCCATGATTGCCCTGTTGGATTTTTTCAATTTCTATTTTTTCCTCTGATTCTAAGTTATTTAGGCAGATTTGTTTTAGGGTTTCTTGAAATATGATGACTAGGTTCTTTTTAAAAATATGAAAAATAGAAAAAAATGGGAAACCCATATGAAGAAAACAAATGACATAGGAAATAGATCAAGAAAAGATATTTAAGAATTGTTGACCTACCTGATACTTGTCATACATATATATGGAACATGATTTGGGGTTTAGACTTTAAAAATCACTCTATATAAAGAATGAATAATATAGAAATGGGTTTCAAATGTTAAGATTTGCACAACCCAGTGGAATTGCTTATCAGCTCTGGGAGAGGGGTGGAAAAGAAAATGAATTTTGTGAACATGGAAAAATATTTTAAAATAAAAATTAAAAAATAATGTTTTATTTTTCCCTATTACATAAAAATACTTTCTGGTATTTGATTTGTATCATTTTAACTTCCACATTCTCTCCCTACCACATTCCCATCCCCCATTCTGGGATAGTAATGAATTTGATGTTTTTACATGTGCTGTCATATAGAATATATTTCTATATATGGCATTTTGTTTATGAAGAAAGATTTTTTAAAATATAGAAAATAAAGTTAAGAATTGTCTCCTTCAATCTCCATTCAGACTCTATCATTTTTTTCTCTGGATATGGATGAAATTTTTCATCTTAAATTTTTGTGACTGTCAGATAATTGTATTGCTGAAAATAGCTAAGTCATGCATAGTTGTTTATGGTACAGTATCACTGTCATTGTATTTGTTTTCCTGATTCTGCTCTTTTTGTTCTGCATTGGTTCATGTATTCTTTCAATATTTTTTCCTGAAATTCTCATCATTTTTTAAAGCAGGATAATAGTTTATTATACTGAAACTTGTTTAGGCATTCCCAAATTTATGGGCATCCCCTCATTTTCTGATTCTTTGCCACCACATAAAAAGGGTTACTATAAATATTTTTGTATATATAGTTGCTTCCAAGATATTTTTCTCCTTTTTAATGGTATTTCTGGATCAAAAGATATGCACAGAGACTTCTAAGGGTGGAGCCAAGATGGAGGAATATTCAAAAGAAAAATATGGATTGGACACAGAGTCTGGAAGAGCTCTAAAATGACTTAAGGAAAATTAAAATAGGCAGAGGAAAAGTGGGAAGAGAAATAAAAGTGAATTGAAAAAAAGAGAACCAAAAACTGAGAGAGGAAAAATTGGATCTTAAAAATTAGAATTGACCATCTAGGAACTTATGATTTTATGAGAAATCAAGAAACAATAAAGCAGAATCAAAGGAATGAAAAAAACAGAGGAAAACTTGAAATATCTTATTGAAAAATGAATAAGCTAGAAAATAGATCTGGGAGAAACAATTTGAGAATTATTAGACTTCCTGCACAATATTTAGTCTTTTGTGGAAAGAAAACTTTTAAAGAACTTATTTTGAGCTCTTCCCTCTAGGCAATTTCTGACACTGTTTTCTTGAGCTTCACCCTCAGATTCCCATTTCTATTGTGACTCACTTTTAGAACAATGCCAATTCCTCTAGGTGATTGAAAGGGCACTGAACTATTATAAGACCACCTTTGTAACTGCATCCTTTATTATGTGGCCCATTCCTAAACTCTAGTTACTTCTTCCTAATTATGTTATTTTTGATGATTGATTCAAAATTTCTCCTTGGGTCTATGCTTTTCATGTCAGTTCCATTTTCCTCCATCCCCCACCCATCTGAAATAATGAGTCATCTTTTTATTCACCAAGTCCCTCAGGAGCACTTAGCAATATGGTTTTCCACCCCACAAAACTTTAATTTATCAATAGGTTTGATTTCCCTAGGTTTAGTCCACAATGCATCTGACCTGCCTCTTTTACCATAGCTTCATCAAATTTTGGCCTTCACTCATGTTTCTTTGTAAATATTTTGAAAGAAGTTTCTGACTTTTCTTTCTATAGTCATTCTGTTGCTTTTGTTCTCCATACCTACTTTATTCATTCATTGATCCTGAATTTCTGTTCCCTGGATTACATAAGAAGCATATTATCACTACAAGTCTTGCCTTCTTCCTAAGAATATTTAAAACATCTCTTAGTTATTGAATATACAGCTTTTGCTTTTTTATTTTTTTAATTTATTATTAAACTAAATTTTGCAGAGTAGGACACATGTATCCTAAAGTTTATTGTTGTTTGGACCTAACTATTCCATTCCCTTCTGCATGTTGCATAGTCTAGTGGCATTCAAATGTCTTCTCATTTGTATTTGAAAGTATTTTGCCTAATTATTTGCAGAACTTGTTATTCTCAAGTGAATTGTTGATTTTAACCATTGTATGTCTGAGTGTTAAACCTTGATTTTTTCCCCAGAGGCAATGTATGCTTTTGATTGGCATTTCATTTCCTGTGTTTAGAAGATCTGGGTATATCCTCACAAAGACCCCATACATCCTATTTCCAAAATTCTTAAAGCTGTCCAGATCTCTTATAAACAGAGGTCAAAGTGGAAATGGAAAGAACATACTGGTCACCTAAAGGAAACACCAAAGTGAAAATTCCCAGAAATATAAGTATCAAAATTCTAATTTCCTAGGTCAAAGAAAAATTACTACAAGTAGCCATGAAGAAATATTCCAAGTATTAATGAGACAGGCCAGTATTATATATGACTTATTGGTCAACATGCAAAAAGAACAGAAAACGTGTAATACAATATTTTAGAAAACAAAAGATGAGAGGTTAAAGCCAAGTTTAACTTATTCATGAAAACTGAATGTCCTGTTACAGGTAGGAAAATAATCTCTAATGAAATAATGGATTTATTAGCTTTGCTGATATAAAGATAAGAGTTATGGAGAAACTTTGAAGTTTCAACAGTGGAATGTACATAAACATAAAAATGTTTAATATGAATGAATGATGGTAAGAAGCTAAACAAGAATTAACTGGTTACTTTCAAATATGGGCAGATAAATATATGTTCCCTCTGAATCCCATCATCATCCAGGGTCACATAGTGACCTCATTTAGACAAAGACTTGGAGTAGTTCTGTTGTATCTTGATGTTCTTAAGAAAGGAATGGAAAAATGTGGGAAGAAGAATATATGCAGGTAAGTGGAAGGAAAGAGAGCAGATATATTAGGGAAATTAATACATATAATCTAGGTACACAAGTAGATATTCATACACACAAAGAGGAGGAATTTAGAGAAATGACTAACACTCAAATCTCATTCCCATCTCAATTATTCAAAAGAAAGAAGGATATTTATCAATCTATCTACCTGTCTTCATGCTTATATTCGGCTGAGTAGAGAAATATATTTCATTTAACAGGAAAATAGAACAGAAAGGGGAAAATGGAGGAGAAATTAAATGGAGAGTAGGTTAACATAGGAATTATTTCAAATCAAAACAAACTCTAAGGATGAACAACAATATTCTTGGATTTTGTTTAAAGAGGCAATAAATAGTAATATGAAGGGATACTCAAACTGGAGAACAGATGAAAAAATTATAACATGTGCGTGGAATGGGAAGTTATTCTAAACTCTTATCACTATAATGGTCAATCACAGTTTCAGAGGATAAATCATTGCACATGCTACTTCATAGAAAGGTAAGAAACTAAGAATTTATATTAAAACAAAAATATTTTGGACATGACCAATTTAAAGTATTGTTTTGATTTTTTATATTTTTCTTGTGTTTTCAGTTTGTAAGGAATAAGAACACATATTTTGTCTAATTAAAGCAAGTAAAATAATTTTAATAAAAGGTAAAATTTACATAGACCTATAGATATTTACAAAGTAGTTTCATTATAATGCTCACCTTGTGACAGGCAGGAAATTCATGTTTTGTTGTTTTTTTTTTCATTTTTAGATGAGGAAAGGAAGGTACAACCAGTTAATTAAAAGCTTTATGAGTTGACTTGAACTCAGTTCTTTGGAGTCCAAGTGTTTCCAGTACTTTATATCTTAAAAACTAAAATGTTTAAAAATAACACAAAAAACCCAACAACAAAATAAATTATTTTGACAAAAATATCAAATGTATGATACTTTAATACTGAATTAGTGAAACAATTTTCGATCCTGAGAAAACTTAGAAAGAAGTTATATTCTCCTGAAGTGGGAGTAGAATATAGAGGAATGCACTTTGGCATGCCCTATCTTTCAAAACCAGTGCAGAACTTGAGAGCAACTGCCTCGGGCACAATGAGTTCTAGAGCTCTCAGGCCACAGATGCTAAGAAAGGTAGACAACTAATAAGAAGGCAACTGGAAAATGACTGAAGAAACTGCTGTACATGTTGGTGATGGAATACTATGGTGCTATAAGAAATGACAAGCAAGATTATTTCAGAAAAAGCTGGAAAGATATGCAATAACTGATACAGAGCAAAATGAGAAGAACTAGGAGAAGAGTGTGCACAGTAAAAGCAAAATTGTACTTTAATTATCTGTGAAAACTTGGCTACTCTTAGCAATATGATGATTTGGACAATCCTGAAGAACTTATGACTGGAAATGCTGTCCATTCCAGAGGAAGAACTATTAGAGTCACATTTAGATCAAAGCACACTATCTTCCATGAGTAAGGAGGAAAATAATAACATGTGTACTTTTGACACAGTGGAGCTGGTACTCTGGTCACAGTTTTGGGACAAAAAAAGGGCTTGTGGTTACTCACAGACCAGAGCATAAGTCAAGGTAGTAATACACATCTCTCTTTGGCTAATAACACCTTGAAAGAATTTAAAACTAATAGATAACAAGAAAGAAAGAAAGAAAGAAAGAGAGAGAGAGAGAGAGAGAGAGAGAGAGAGAGAGAGAGAGAGAGAAAGAAAGAAAGAAGGAAATAAACAAAACAAAAAAAACAAAGGAAGGAAGGAAGGAAGGAAGGAAGGAAGGAAGGAAGGGAGGAAGAAAGAAAGATAAACAGAGACTTAGTACAGTGCTCCCTCCACCATAGGAAAATAAGTCCAAACTTACTATATATTTTAAGTTAAAAACTTAAAAGTTAAAAAAAAAAGGCTGGAAAAATAAACAAACAATACCAACAACAATGCTTACTATAGAAAGTTATTGTGGAGACAGAGAAGATCAAAGCAAACTCAGAAGAACACAAACAAAACTGCTGCACACAAAAACTCAAAGAAAAATCAAATTGGTCTCAGGACCAAAATAAATTCCTGGAAGAGCAAAAAAAAAAAGTTTTTTTAAATTAAATAATAAAGATGGGGGGGTGGGAAAAATTGAAGTGATATAAGAGAATCATGAAAAAATAAGAGTCCACAGTTGGGCAAAGGAGACACAAAAATACTGAAAAAATAGCACTTAAATAAAGGAATACTTTACAGGACCCTAAACTATATTGTAAAGTGGTCATTTTCAAAGCAATCTGGTACTCCCTAAGGAATAGATTAGAGGAAAAATAGAATAGATTAAGTACTCAACA
Source organism: Monodelphis domestica (assembly GCF_027887165.1). Lineage (NCBI taxonomy): Eukaryota > Metazoa > Chordata > Mammalia > Didelphimorphia > Didelphidae > Monodelphis > Monodelphis domestica. The sequence continues at coordinate 391,080,234 of NC_077229.1, forward strand.
CACAATGGTAAATGACAATGGTAACCTAGGGTTTGACAAACCCAAAGGTCCAAGCTTCTGGAGGAACTCTCTATTTGACAAAAACTTCTAGGAAAATTGTAAAGCAGTGTGGCAAAAATATGTCATAGGACAATACCTCATGCCATACAAAAATTAGGCAAGCACAAAATAATTTACCAATTAGGCCATTATGAGATGTACAATAGATATATTTGATTACATTGAATTTTTTTAAAAGTCTCTGCACAAAGAAAAGTAATGAAACCAAGTATAAAACACAAACAACAAATTGGGAAAAATCTGTTCCTTTTGTGGTGCATAAATATACCAAATATCTCTGACAAAAGGCTTCATTTCTCAAATGTAAAGAGAACTGAGTCAAATTTATAAGAATACAATGCATTTTCCAATTGACAAATGATCCAAGGATAGGAACAGCCAATACTGATATAAAGAATATCAGACATTTTTTAGTTTTATCAAAAAAAGTTCTGAATGGCTATTGATTAGAGAAATACAAATTTCAACAACTCTGAAGTACTATGTAACACCCATCAGACTGCCTAATAAATGAAAAATGATAAATTCTGGGAGGGGATATAGAAAATCAGAACACTAATACACTGTTGATAGAGCTACAAACTAGTACAACCATCCTGGAGAGCAATCAGAACCCATGTACAAAGGGCCATTAAACTATGCATAACCATTGACCTAGCAATTATATTACTAGGTCTGTATCCCAAGGAGATTAAAGACGGGAAAAAAGAATCTACCTGTAGAAAAATATGTATAGCAGCTCTTTTTTTTGTGGTGGCAAAGAACTTGAAACTGAAGGGATGTCCATCAATTGGGGAATGGCAGAGTAAGTTGTTGTATATGTTTAAATAGAATACTAGTGTGTCATAAGAAATCATAAACAAGATGATGAAAAAAACACCTGGAAAGACTTATATGAAGTGATACAAAGTGAAGAGAGTAGAGCCAGGAGAAAAGTATATATATATATATATATATATTAACAACAATAATGTATGCTGATCAACTATGAATGTGTTAACTATTATATTTTTTAAACACAGCTTCCATCTTAGAATCAATATAGAGTAGAACAGCAGCAGTAAGGGACAGGCAACAGTGTTAAGTGACTTGATTAGGGTTATACAGGTTGGAAGTGTCTGAGGTCAAATTTGAACCCAGGACCTTCCATCTATGGACCTGCCTTTCAATCCACTGAGATACCTTGCTTCCCTCGCCTCACCCACTTAAATATTATCAAAAAAGGCAAGGATCCAGGTCAACTCCAAGAGACTTGTTAGAAAAAGGGGATATCCATTACTAAAGAAGGAACAGAAGAATTTTGAATGCAAATTGAAACATACCATTCTTTACTTCATTTCCTCCATTAATTTTCCTCTAGTGAAAGTAATATGTGTCTTCTTTAATAGCATGATACTCATGGAAATATGTATTATATGATAATATATGTACAATCTTTATCATATTACCTTCCTTCTTAGGGAGGAATGTGAGCGAGGCAGAAGATAGATTGCAAAATATCAGGAAAATAATATTTTTAAATTGTAATGATATGTGAAGTGAAAAAAAAGTTAAGATTAATTAAATTAATTTTTTTAAAAATAGTAGGTCAAATGGCAAAAGATGTACAAAAATTCACTGAAAAAAAGAAATTTTTAAAAGATAGTATTGGGAACTGTTATAACTGTCTGGGAACTATGCTCAAATGTTCAAAAAATATGTATACCCTTTTATTCCTTAACAGATAAGACAAAAAAAGAAAGGATCTTGCTATTTTTATAGCAAGTACAAATATAAGCTATATTATATTATCTGCTCTCTTTAGAGTAGGAAGGTGGAAGAAGACATTGATCATAAAAAAATACTTATGATTGTATCTACATATAATTGGGAAGATATATTAAAATATTTACAGCAGCTCTTTTTTGTGGTGGCAAAGAATCAGAAACTTAGTGTATGCCCATCCTTTGGGGAATGGCTGAGCAAGTAGTGGTATATGGTTGTTACAGACTAAATTTTCTTAAAAGAAATGATGAGTAGGATTTCAGAAAATCCTGATGCAGAGTGAAGTGAGAGCAGGTTACACTGTTCCTGCAATACTGTACAATGAAAAACTACGAAAGACTTTATTCTTCATAATACAATGATCCAAGTCAATCACAAAGGACTTATGATGAAAAATGACATCTTCCACCAGAAAAAAGAACAGATGGAATCTGAATCCACGCCAAAGCACATTGTATTTCCTTTTATTTTCATTTTCCTTTGCCAAGCTTTCTTCCAAAGAAGAACTAAGATGGAAAAATGTTTTGCTTGATTGCACATGTGAAATCTTTAACAAATTGGTTAAAATTTCAGGAAGACGGGTTGAGAGGGAGGAATAGAGAGATTTTAGGAATAAAAATTAAAAAGAATTATGATCATGCTTTCTTTATATTAAATAAGTTCTGCATTCTTGATATGAAATGAGGGTAGTCATAGCTAATGATATAATGACATTATGATCTTTTTGCTAGCATTTTATTCAAATATTTAAATTAATATTCAATAGTTATATTAATCTATAGTTTTCTTTTTCTGTTTTGACTTTTCCTGATTTAGGTATAAAACAATGTTTGTATCATAGAAAAAATTGGTAAGACTTCATTTTTTTCAAATTGTTTATGATTAGAATGGATTTGGTCTTTAAATATTTGACAGAAATCTATTACAAATCCATTTGGTCTGATTTTTTTTTCCTTAAGGAGGCCATGTAGGGTATGTAAATATTCTATTTCTTTTTATATTAATCTCAGCAAATTGTCTTTTTGTATGCATTTAAAATAAATTTTATAGGTTTATTGACATAGTTGCATGAAAGAATCACTAATAATTGATTTAATTATATGTTTATTGATTGTTCAGTCTCACTTTTCATTTTTGATAGTGGTAATTTGTTTTTCTTCTTTAAAAAAATCAAATTCATCAAACCCAGGTAATTTCTAATTCATTTATTTTTACAAAATCAGCACTTATTCTTAAGTTTATGTTTGATGTTTTCATTCTTTTTTTTCTACTTTGAATTTTATTTATCTGTCCTTTAAATCTCCATATTGCTATTTTGATATTCAATTGGATTTTTCAAAATGTGTTGATTTTCATTGGTTAAAAACTTGATTGTCATTTTCATTAATATACCTATTGAGTTTTTATCCCATTCTGTTTTTTAAAGTATTATTTTCTTCAATAGTTTTGTGCTTCCTTTATCAAGTTGTTGAAACTTTTTATGTTTTTTCTGTATCATTTCTTTTTCCAATTTTTCTTCTATCTCACTCATTTTATCTTTAAAATCCTATTTTTGAGCTCCTCTATTAATTTTTTTGTTTCTAATAATATCCTTTATTTCTTCTTAATTTGTCCTCTTTATCATTTTCAGTAATCATAATTTGGTTGTTTACTTTTAGTTTTTTTTTTTTATTTAGTCAATTTAGAATATTATTCCTTGGTTACAAGAATCATACTCTATCCCTCCCTCCCCTGTCCCCACCTTTGCTGTAGCCAATGCACAATTCCATTGGGTATTACAATATGTCCTTGATCAGAACCTATATCCATATCATTGATGTATGCATTAGGATGTTCATTTAGAGTCTATATCCCCAAACATATCCCCCTTGACCCATGTAATCAAACAGTTGTTTTTCTTTGGTGTTTCTACCCCCACAGTTTTTCCTCTGAATGTGGATAGTGTTCTTTCTTGTAGATCCCTCCAGGTTGTTCAGGATTACTATATTGCCATTAATGGAAAAGTACATTACATTCTATTTTACCATAGTGTATCAGTCTCTGTGTACAATGTTCTCCTGGTTCTGGTTCTTTTGCTCTGCATCACTTCCTGGAGGTTGTTCCAGTTCCCATGGAATTCCTCCATTTTATTATTCCTTTTGGCACAATAGTATTCCATCACCAACATATACCACAATTTGTTCAGCCATTCCCCAATTTATGGGCATCCCCTGATTTTCCAATTTTTGGCCACCACAAAGAGTGCAGCTATGAACATTCTTGTATAAGTCTTTTTCCTTATTATCTCTTTGGGGTACAAACCCAGCAGTACTATGGCTGGATCAAAGGGCAGACAGTCTTTTATCTCCCTTTGGGCATAGTTCCAAATTGCCCCCCCCCCCAGAATGGTTGGATCAATTCACAATTCCACCAGCAAAGCATTGTAAAAAATAGACTCGAATACAGGACTACAATCCCCACAAGCCTTTGCTCCACTTCCCCAAAATGCTTTGTAATCTCACAGGAATTCTGAGGTGGGCCAAGATCGAGGAAGGATTTAAGCTGGTGGCAAAGGCTTTTGGGTTCTTTTGGACTTCCATTTTGGAGCAGATGTGGCTCTTTCCATAATGTAGGTGAGGTCTTGTCTAGGCCTCTGGCCTAGGCACATTTTTCTTATCCTGTATTTTCTTTAATCCTTAATCCTTAATAAACCTCTAAAAATATAATACTCCTTGCAGAGAGAAACTAATTTCTACCTGCTTCAGTCTCCCCATAGTCCCTAAATTTTAATCTTTACAGTTTGGCAACGTAATGGGGAAAAAAACTCTCAATCTTCTGATTTCTTTCTGATCTTTATTTCAGCTTTTAATTTGAGCCACATCTCTCTGGCCAAGTTTTTTGTTTTTTACCCTTGCAAAGCTGCTGCTCATTCAGTTCCAGCCATTAGATAGCTCAGCTGCTTTTGCCTGTAGGCGTACAGCCCCCGATCCAGACCTGTTGCATTTGCCACCCACCTGGCCCCTGGTTGCTAAATTCTGCCTGCCTGCTTCTCCTGCTCACCTGGTGCCTGAGCTCCCAGCCCTGTTTATCTGTTCCCCGGGTCTGGCCCCTGCCCTGCCCACCCCAGCAGTCTATCTCTCACCCATCTGGCCTCTGACCCAGACAGCTCATCACCCAGATCCTTGGAGCAGATTGCTCAGGACTCATTTTGACCAGCTGGTAACAGTATTGGCCACGTGGGCAGAGGGGAGAGAGGAGAGGGAAAGGAGAATGGGTAATTTTCCCTTAGGCTAAGCCTCAGAGTGGACGGGGGTATCGACTCCACATGGGTGACCTGAGCTCCACGGGCAGGAGGAGGTATCAGAGCAGGGGAGAGAGAAAAAGGGAGAGGAGAAAAAACAAGCAGAAACTTAATAGCAATGGGCTGTTTAAAAGGATACCTTTTGACTGTTCTGGTAATTTCATTGATTTCAGCTGCATGCCAGAAGAAAGATTCAGCCCAAAGATTCAACTTTGAATTTGCAAATGGGTGGCTCAGGGAACTGAGAGCATGGTCCTGGGTTAAAATCTGGCCTCAGATACTTCCCAGCTATGGGTCCCTGGACGGGTCCCTTGAAACCCATTGCCTAGCCCTTACCACTTTGCCTTCTGACAATAGACATTTAAATGGATAAACCCCCAAGGAACTTTGAAGAGACTAAAGGCTATATTCTAAGGCATTTCAGACTCCAATGGTTTATAAAAATCTCTGTATTCTATTGCATTTTTTTGTTATGGTTTAACTTTGTGATTTTAAATTCATATATTACTGGATTCAATATTATTCTGCTTGAACTGAAGGTTGATTGAATTTATTTTGAATGTAACTGAGTTTTGAAATTCTGTTGTTTTTCCCCTATAACCGTGCTGAACAAATATTATTGTGAATAAGCCTATATATGAAAAAAACAGCTTTTTTCTATTTTGCCGAGGATAGATGGACTTCAGGACTGGTTATAATTGTATAAAACCTTTGGAAAATTTAATGTGCTAAATATCTCAATGATTTTAAGGGTTTTTTAAATATGATTTTTGAAATTTTTTTTAACAATCTGGTTATTTTTGCCTGCTCCTACCATAAGGTAAGGCCAATAGTAGCTGGAGTGAAATACATTTTATAAACCCCAACCTTCCCGCATTTCTAAATATGTGAATGGAAGTTGGGCAGTTAATCTCAGGGCATTTGTATCCCTAAAAGCCTCCAAAAAAGGAGCACCCCTTTATTTATGCTCTTCAGCTCACTATTTAACATCCACCAGAATGATATATAGATTTCTTGATTATGTTCTTAGCCCAAGATGAGTTTTACTTTGTTTAAAAATGTTTATTACCAAGGTTGAAAGATTGCTATGTTTGTAAAAATTGTGACAAATATCCATCAATTCATAGGCTTTTAAATGTTATACAACTTATGTGTAATATGAAAGTGTGTTTGTTTGCTATTGTAATTAATTGGGCTATTGAGAATTTTGGGGATTTTGGTAACTACATATTTGTACTACTGTATTTTTAAAAATGAAAAATTGTTAACCTTGTTCAATTCATTTGCCTTCTACTCACAGTGATCATGGCCAGATATTAAGAGGAAATGGATCTTATTTTTGGTGGGAAAGCCTTGCATTTTATATTTTCTTAGCTGACACAGAGTGTCAATGATTATAAGCTATATTTTTGAATTTTAAAGCTCTTTTATTATTATATTTTTCTTGCATGTACAATATACTTTTTCAGTTTTTTTTATTATTTTTCTCTCCTTTTTATATTTGAAGCACATGTCACCAGCATTAAGATTTTCTTTAACTTTTTGACTTTTCAGTGCTACAAGTTTGAAATACATTTGCTAATGCATGCCCTAAAAAGCTTGTGAATATAAAAACAATGCCACTAATTATTTAAGTAAATTATGGGACTTTGCTTAATGATTCTGTCTGATTCCAGGACAAGATATACACATGAGAGCCATTGCACAGCCAAAGAAAAGCCAATCCAGGATGGATTGATGCACTTCTAGGCCAATACAAAGGTCTTGAACCTAGTGTGAAGACTCAAGGTTACTATGTTTATCATTGCTAGACATAGGCTTTCCTTGTGTCCACACTCACTCTGAACATACTCACAGATGAGTATCCCCAAAAGCTTGGCTCCTATAATATGGTCCCTTTCTTTTCTGCCCCTCATAGTGTGGCAACTTTCTGTAGTCCTGGCTACTGACTGGGTAAATGCATCATTGCTTAGATCATTTTGATTGGGCCCTGATAGAAGGACCTGTTATAGATTTATTTTTCTTTTACTTGGAATTTTTACACATAAGACTTTGATAGTCTATATTTTCATCCAGAAATTTTTCTTTTCTTTTTGACTTTTCTGATTTTTTTTAATATCTCTTGCCAATTGATTCATATAACTGATACCTCAGCCATGCATCCCTAAGTGATCTTTTTTTTTTTTTTAAATCACCCTCTTAACGGGAGGAATGTAAAAAAAAAAAACATTATTTAATTGCAAAGTTTAAATTCCTTTTGAGAAGAATTTTAGGTAAAGAAGATGCTACCTCTCTGAATCCAGAACTGAACTGTTGGAGAAGCCACCATGAAGAAGCCTCCAGACCACAAGTTGCACAAAATTGAACTTTGGGTGTGGTTGATTGAACATTTATTTGTATCTGTACTTTCATGCCAAAGGGGACTGCCCCTTAACTGGCTTTTGTCAATGCGTTCAGCAATTATTGGGTTTGTTTGTTTTTTTTCTCTTATCATCTAATTATTGTAATCTTTAAATTGATTATGTTTTCATGATCCTTTGGAAAAAAATTAATTTTTTGTTTATTATTTTTAGAAAACTCCTTCTATTCTTATGTTTTGTAGTGTTTTCAATAGGAATGAGTGTATTTTGTCAAAGGCTTTTACTGTGTCTGTTGACATAATCATGTAATTTTTGTTGGTTTGCTTGTTTATATGGTCAATTATGTGTATGGTTTTCCTACTATTGAACCATTCTTGCATTCCTAATATAAATCCTACCTGGAAATAATAAATAATTCTCTTGATCACTTGCTTGAGTCCTTTTGCTAGTATTCAATTTAAGATTTTTGCATCTATGGTCATTAAGGAGACTGTTCTAGAGTTTTCTTTCTCTGTTTTTGACCTGCCTTGCTTTGGAAGCAATGCCATATTTGTGTCGTAAGATGAATTTGGGAGACCTCCCTCTTTTCTTATTATGTCAAATAGTTTATGTAATATTGGGATTAGTTGTTCTTTGAATGTTTAATAGAATTCACTTGTGAATCCATCAGGCCCTCTAGATTTTTTCTTAGGGAGTTCTTTGATGGCCTGTTCAATTCCTTTTTTATGATATGGGATTATTTAAGAATTCTATTTCTTCTTCTGTTAATATAGGTAATTTATATTTTTGTAAATATTCATCCATATCACCTAGATTGCCATATGTGTTGCCATATAATTGGGCAAAATAGTTTTTAATGATTGGCTTAATTTCCTCTTCATTGGAAGTGAGGTCTCCCTTTTCATCTTTGATATTGTTGATTTGGTTTTCTTCTTTCCATTTTTAAATTAGATTGACCAATACTTGATTTGTTTTTTTTAAATACCAACTTCTAGTCTTATTTATTAGTTCATTAGTTCTTTCACTCTTGATTTTATTAATTTCTCCCTTAACTTTTAGGATGTCAAATTTACTTTTCATCTGGGTGTTTTAATTTGTCAGCATTCAAGTTTTTTGATTTGCATTTCCAATTCACTGAACTCTGCCCTCCCTAATTTTTTAATATGTGAACTTAAGGACATAAATTTCCCCCTGAGTACAGCTTTGGCTGCATCCCATAGATTTTGATAGGTTGTCTCAGCATTGTCATTATCTTCAATAAAATTATGAATTGTTTCTTTGATTTCTTCTTTAATTAACCAATTTTTGAGAACCATTTTGTTTAATTTTCAATTAATTTTTTTATTTGCCTCTCCATGTACCCTTACTAAATATTATTTTCATTGCATTGTGATCTGAGAAGGTTGCATTTATTATTTCTGCTCTTTGGCACTTGTTTGCCATGGTTTTATACCCTATTACATGGACAATCTTTGTGAATGTACCATGTGCTGCTGAAAAGAAGGTGTATTCTTTTTTGTCCCTATGTATTTTTCTCCATATATCTGTTAACTCTAATTTTTCTAAGATTGTATTCACATATCATTCTTATTTATTGTTTTTATTGGATTTATCTAAATTTTAGAGGTGTAAGTTCATGTCTCCCAATAGTATAGTTTTTACTATCTATATCCTCCTTCAACTCCACTAGTTTCTCCTTTATAAATTTGGATGCTATACCATTTGGTGCATACATGTTGATTATTGATATTTCCTCTTTCCCTATACTGCATTTTATCAAGATATAGTTACATTCCCTATCCCTTTTAATCAGATCTATTTTTACTTTGGCTTTGTCAGATACCATGATTGCAACTCCTGCCTTCTTCCCATCAGTTGAGGCCAACAGGTTTTGCTCCAACCTTTAATTCTAACCTTGTGAGTGTCTGCCCACCTCATGTGTGTTTCTTGTAGACAACACATGGTAGCATTTTGGTTTCTAATCCACTCTCCTATTTGTTTTCATTTTATGGGTGGGTTCATGCCATTCATGTTCAAAGTTATGATTGCCACTTGTGTATTCCACAGCATAATTTTGTCTCCTCTCCTAGTTCTGTCCTTTCTTCTATTTCCATATCCTTTTAAACCAATGGTTTGCTTTTAATAAGTCCCCTTAATCACCACCCTTACTATGCTTCCCTTTATTCCCCACTCCCTTTTTGTTCCTTTATTCTTATTTTTTAGGGTCAGTTTAGTTCCCTCCCCCCTGTCTTTCCCTCCTTTTTGTGCTCCCTGCAACCCTACCCCCTTATTTTTCCCTTCTTACTTTACCTGTAGGGTCAGATAGAATTCAATAACTTAATGGATCTATATGCTCTTCCCTCTCAGAATTGATTTCACTGAGAGTAAGGTATAAGTATTACCTATTAACATTCTCTTCCTCTCCTTCTTATAAGAGTGTTCTTCCCCTCCCCTTCTCATATGTATATTTGTGTGATAAAAATTATCCTATTTATTTTATTTCTTCAAGTATCTCTTGGTGCCATCTTCTATTCCTCTCTCCCTTTTTCTTTTTTTTCATATTATCTTCTACCACTTATTACCAGAATCTCTTCCTGTGAATGAGTTCTAATTGCTATAATAGTGAATATAATAGTTGAAAGTAACAAATAAAAATTTCCCCATATTAATATAAATAATTTGATCTTACTGAAGACCTTAAAGAAGAAAGTTTGAATAAAACAAATTTTCCCCTTTTCCCTCTCTTTCTTATGTACTTTATCATGTTCCTCTTGATCTTTGTGTCTGGATATCAAACTATCCACTTAATTCTGGAATTTTCTTTACAAATACATGGAAATGTTATATTTTGCTGAATGTCTATACTTTCTCCTGGAAGTATATAGTCAGTTTTGATGGATAGGTGATCCTTGTTTGAAGACCCAATTCTCTTGCCTTGTTATATATCATCTTCCAAGGCTTGAGGTCCTTTAGTGTGGTTTCTGCCAGATCTTGTGTAATCCTGATTGGCGCTCCTTGATATCTGAATCGTCTCTATTTGGTTTCTTTAAAATTTTCTCCTTAGCTTAGAAGCTCTTGAATTTGGCAATTACATTCCTGGGAGTTGTCTTTTGAGGATTTAGTGTAGAGGGTGTTCTATGAACTTTTTCCAGTGTATGCCCCCCCCCCTTTGTTCAAGAACATCAGGGGAGTTTTCTTGGATCATTTCTTTTAGTATGATGGTAGTATTTCTGTTTATTTATGGGTTTTCAGGTAGATCAATGATTCTCAAATTTTCTCTTTGTGATCAGTTTTCCTGATCCATTGTTTTTGTTTTTGTTTTTTTTGTTTTTACTAATCCAGAAACAAAATTCATTCTATTCTTGCCCCTGATTTTAACTCTATGTATATCTTTCTGTTTCATGTTGGTTTCTTATAAATGACTTATTGTTAGATTCAGGTTTCTAGTCAATTCTGCTATCCTCTTTCATTTTATGGGTGGGTTCATACCATCCTCAATTCAAAATTTTGATTGATATATGGATATATTCCCCTCATCTTAGTTTTCTATATTTTCTTTTTATAATTCTTTCCCCTTGAAAGTCTTATTTGCTTCTGCCATTGACTCCTTAAATCCCTCTCCCTTTCTTTGTACCATTCTTCCCTACTATTTCCTTGTTGGATAATATTAATTTCTGTCCCTAATTTTGTGTATGTATATTCTTCTCTCCTTTAACATGTTCAGATGAGAATGAGGCTTAATTTTTTCTCACCTTCATTCTCCCTTTGGTTGCATAATCTATTCTATGTAACTCTAATTTATTTGAGTGGGAGAGCAATTTCTTTAGAATGAGGAGGAGGGAAAGGAATAAGCCAGATAGAGATGGGAAAGTTTTGTGATGAGAATATAACTTTATGAAAAGTCATAGGGAGAGGAAATGTGTTGTAATGGAAAGAATTCTGGGCTTACATTTAAGAAGACCTTAAATAAAATCTTATTTATGATTTACACAGGCTAAATTATTTAAATTCCTTAAATTGCAGTTTTATCATTTATAAAATGGAACAATTTCATCTACTTCCTGAATGAATTTTACTTTGTTTTGGTTTAAAAATAGAATGAATTATGTATGCTTGAAAGAGTTTGAGAAGGGGACATTGCAGAGAGATGGGGTAGCATAAATATGAAAATGATTTTTTTAAAGAGTAACATACAAAGGCATTTTAAAAAGTAAAAGTGTTTTGGACTAATCATGGATAATGAAGAAAAGATCTCTTCCTTTTCAACAGGGAATTTGTCAAGATTAAATGTGGAAGGACTCATGTTTCTAGAAAATAAAGAAGTTGCTACCTAAGTGGTTCATTTTAGCCAAAATGGACTGCATAAATTAGGAAGAGTCTAAATGATTGATGGTCCTAGTGACAGAAAACTAGTTCAATGGATATCAAAAAATATTGACAATGCAATATCATGGAAAGAATGCTAAATTTAAAGTTAGAAGACCTGTTTTGAAACCTTATATTCTACAATGCTTCTTCGAGGCTAACCAAATCATTTATATATTATAGGCTTCAATTTCCACATCTGTAAAATGAGGTAACTAGACAAAACCTGCTCTGAGATCATTTTGAATTTTACCTTGCTTATATTATCTATGGAGCTATTGTTTCTCCCCAATAGAATGCATGCTCCTTGAGGGTAGATATTGTTTAATTTTTGTCTTTGCTTCCTCAGTGACTATAAACAGTGCCTGGCATATAGGAACTACTTAAATGATTTTAAAATTGATTTAAAAGATTATTATTTTAAGTTTATAGATATAAATTCAAGAGTTTCTTATCTAAGGATTGACTATTTTCAATTGTCAGACACATGCATTATATTTTGAAGCTAATACTTCAGTGTCATCATTCATGCTGACTTTTAAATACCACATATGCCAATAATGTTTGAGACCAAAAACAAAGCTTCTTTAAAAAAAAAACAAACTTTTTAACTTCTCTGATCTGAGAATTCTATGACATGCCATGAAGTTAAAATGTGTAGGGAAATTGTGAGTCTATCCAACTAAGAGCAGTTGATTCCTAGGGATGAGTTGATCTGAAATATTATAACAGAGACAAAGAATGTTCAACTACAGGTATGAAAAAGAGGTAAGATGTTTTTAGAGTTGGTCTCCCCTTGATGTTATATTCTGACATTTTTACCAAGGAAATTTCACACTTCATGGAACAATCAGAACTTGTCAGGCTTAAATTATACTAGTAAATTAAATCTCTCCTTTTCAACTTTTCTGAATAGATTCCATTCATGATTACTATCATAGAATTAAGAATTTAAAGCTTAAAAGAGACCTTAGAATTCATCTAGTTCAATTTCTCAATTTTATAATCTATGAAACTAATGCTCAGAAGTGAAATGATTTAGTCAATTTTATATTATCAGTAACTTAGAGAACCCTGATGTATGAACCACGACCCTAAATTCAATTCTCTTCCCATTGTTGCATTTTCAAACTAAAACCAACATTATATTAGAAAGAATAGATTCTGATACATTAGGTTCTACCTCCTTGTTTCAACCTATCATTGCTAGAGATTTGATCATAAAAAGCCACTGACAAGGAATACTCTAAAAATGTTATGAGGGGAAACACAACATTCATACCCCAAATTCTTAGACAAGAGAATGTTTTCCCTTTATCCAGTCAAGAACAATGCTCATCATGGCATTGGTTTTTCTGACATGTGCTTAAACACTGTTCAAATTGAAATATAAGAATAACATTTATTTAAATGGTGACGTACACATGTTGATTGATAATTAAAAATACTGGGAACCTAATTAGTGTTAGAATCATCAATCACTAATCCCTTTTTTACTCCATGACCATGTTCTTCTTGCTTGGGAGGAATTCAGGTCAAGGATCATAGATTTAGACATAGAAAGAACTTTCAAAGCATTGATTCCAAATGCTCATTTTATATTTACAGAGATGAGATCCAAAGTAGTTGTGACTTACCCAAGTTCACATTGATATTATGTGGCAGAACCAGTATTTTTGAGTCCAAATTTTCACTGAATACAATTTCCCCTTTTCCATGCTTCCTCTCAGTCAATCTCTTTTTATTTCAGTAACAGGAAATTTCATTTTCCTATAGTATATTATTTATACTTCCCTTAAGATTATTATCATAAACACAACTTACTTGCTATTATTATTTGAGTTGGTATAGTAGAAAGAACACCATTGTGAGAGTCATTAGACTTGAGTACATTCTGTCTATGACTTATACTAGCTGTGTGCCCCAAGAATACATAGCACATAATGACTGATTGACTGATTCCTACCACACCAAGTTCCTTCTCATTAATAATTTGCTGTGTCCTTCTAATCAATATGCAATAATTTAAGTATCTTCCATATGTCAGGAAGGTGGAAGATGCTTTATTACAACATTTTCCATCTATCTCAGATCTGTTTTAGCTCCTCTACCAGAATGTAGACCTCTTGAGGATAAAGACCACAACTTATTAATTTCTATATCCTGTCTCCTTCTTCAGCATCCAGATCTATGACTTACACAAATTGAAAGAATGCATGGTAAATAATAATTTCCTATAAGTCATTTATTTGAAGATTCTCTTCAGTCTAAGGCTATATTCACATGAGTATCTGACTTGTTAGATCCATCTTTTCTAACAAAATTAGCCTGTGAGTTGCCAAAAATATTACAGAAGAAAACAACTTTAACAAAGGAAATAGTTTTGAAAAAATACAGAACAAAGGAGATCTTGAGTGAGCTGAAATAACAATATGAATGGTAGGTATAATAAAAGTGTATAAGGTGGAAAACAAGATGTGTATTGGCTTTTCCTTCTATAATCTGGAATAATGAAAAGGAATATTTTTGAGTCACTTGTTTTAGCTGCTTGTAGTATGCTTAATATAATTTGTGAACAATTGACTGCTTCATTTCAGTTCACTGTCAGTAGCCTTTTGGTCAATCTCATTTGGATAAAATTGTTCCTGGGAGTCCTTCTCATCTTCATAATAATTAAATTAAGGCAAAATTACCTAGGGTTCACCCAAAATAATTATTTCACAAGTATTTCTCTAACTCAGAATGGGAAAAAAATCTAGAAATAGATGATTGTTCTCAAAGCCAAAGGTGTAGGAATTTAATGAAGGGAAAATATTTCACCAAAGTAAGTGACTGATTCAAGGGCTCAGTAAATTACTTCTGTGTTTTTTACTCCACTCCCTTTAAAGACTCCCAGTGATGAGTTCCAGAGTATAAGAGAATAGCACATTGGGAAGACTTTTTAATGGAACTCTGGCTTGGAATGCATCAAGCTGAATTACTGAGTAGGAACATTTCCATGTAAAATATAATGAGTTTTCCCCTGTTTTGGTAGATATTTAAAAATCTTTTTAAAAAATCTTTTTGAGAAAAAAATTATGTTACTCTCTTTACCATTTGCTTTAAAAAGGATTTTCCACTTGCTCATCTTGAGAAGGTCATCTTTGAGTTGTACAAGCCAGCCCTTCATTTAGGTCTCCTCTTACATTCATATTTAACTTTCTTTCATTCGGTGGCCTTTATTAGCTGAGCTCCTGGAGCTTGTAGCACATTTTAAACAGCAACACTGGGAAGATGTAAATGCAGAATAATGTATCAGGACTCAAATTTGCATGGTCAAATGTCAAAAAAATTAGGCCTTCCCCAGAACCATGTCAAGAGAAATAACATAAGTGGGCAAGTCCAACAGCAGGCATGCCATTATCATTTAGTTCAAGCTGTCATCACTGCTTGGGAATGGAAGCAGTGGTCATTAGCTGTAACTCTGCTGGGGGAGCTCGCCCTTCTCTCTCTCTTTCACTCTCTTTTTTTAGATTTTTTTATTTTTTTTACACCATCTGACAGTATTTCAGAGAACACCACAATGCGATGGTGCCTTTCTGACAGAGAAAGTGAGGCAGGGGGGAAAAGGAGGAGGCAGGTTAAGAACTGACGAGGAAATAGAGTAGAGAAGAAAATTCATAATCGTCCATTGTCAGCTGGAGGGGGCAGGAATTACATTGCCTATTGGATAAATACTCATTTAGAGTAATCACTTTATTTCAGCTCTGTAATGACATTAACAAGCTTGGAATACAGGGAATTACATGAGTCAGAACAAATAATTGAATATTTCATTGCTGGGGGAACGCGGCACAAGTCTGACTTAATGTCATGCCATTTCTGCAGCTAGCACAAGCATGCAATTAGATAATAAGCTTAAACAGCATTAAATTGGCACTACTACTACTACTACTACTGAGAATGAAGAACTATTAATTGCTCAACTCTTACCTGCTTGTAATTGTGTGCAATAAAAATAATAGTAGAACTACTTTGTTTTTGTTCAAGGCTTATTACATTCATTGCTTCAGTAAGCTAATTTGAAAGAGTACAAAGTGATTGGAGGGAAAAAGTATTTATCTTTTATGAAAAAAAAATATATTTATTTATGCTGATTTTAGTCCAAACAACGTGAAGATAGTTATTTTACATCAGGTCATTCACTTTGTTATTGCAAATTAATAAATGAAAATCTCAAATGTTAATTCTTGATTGTAGTAACTTTATACAAAAGCATACGTTTATATATCATTCATATATTAGTTATAAATATAAATTACCAAAACTGCATTAACTGAATATTCAGATTGCTCCCCCAAAGTACCATAGGTGACATTTTCCCTTTCAGTGTTAGTTAATCTCTCTTGAATACACACATATACTGTAAGGAACTCAATCCTCCAGTCTCTGCATTGGGTGTCTTATTTTTCAGATATCATTAATGGTGGGCCACAGTTAATAATGCAAAAGGTTATATGTGAGCCTAGATGCCAAACTGTCCAAAACTACTCTGTGTTGTGAGGGGGAAAAAAAGGGAGAGAGAATGTGTATGTGCGTGTGTGTGTGTGTGTGTGTGCTTGAAAGCTGACGAATACCACAGCTAACTTCTCTAGCTGTCTGATTTATTAGTGAGCTGAAGCCCTGAAAAAGAAGGCTTAATTTTTGACACACTGTCACAACGTCACACAAGACAGTGTCATTTGGCGTGTTGTATCACCTTAAGCATGAGTTAACGTGATGTGATGCATCAAATTACACAAGCTGTTACAGAACATCAGGATGCAACCCCCAAAGATGCCATACATCATGGTCCCCTTGCAGTTTGGACAGGTAGACTTCTCCGTCAAATTTATTCTGGATAGATTGGGCCCTATTTGGAGAAAGCAAGATTTATGTTCTGTATGTGAAGTAGGATGAAAACACAAATGATAGCCTGACGCACTACATCTCGAACCTTGCTTTAGCCTTTTAGACAAGCTAACCAAAGTTGGTTATATGATGGGCAACTCTACAATGACTGATAATTAGGGTTGTGTAAGGATAACTAAGAGGGCACTTCACCTACCCCTCAATCTCAATCTTTCCTAAACAGAAAATACAGAGTTTTGAAATGCCATCTTTCTGCAAGAATCCTTTCACCAGTTTCACAACTGCCAATTAGACTCTCATTTCTTATACCTTTCTTATCACAACCCCTTGACCTTTGTAACTGAGGTCAATCTATTTATTAAATAGGCTGGATTTTAATTGATGTAAGATCCATGTGATAGTTTCTTGACCCTTGTTGAGACCTCAGTGTAAATCTATAGCCCACAGAGATGTTTGGCAAATAATATTTAACAATGGTAGAGATGGGGGAGAAGCTACCTGAAGGCTTGGGAATAAGAGAAGAAACTAGGAATTAAGTTTTCAACTTATCTCAAATAAAAACACCTAGATCTCTATAATAAATAATAATGCATGTTTTAAAATATTTCCTCACTATCACTGAGGTAGATAGCACAATTATTAATATCTATATTTTATAGGTAAAGAAACAAGGTGAAGGGACTTGCCCACCATCACAAAGTTAGCAATTATCACAATTGGGACTTAAAACCCTTTTTTCCTGACCACATGTCATGTTGTCCTATCTTGTCTCTCCCTCCTTAGCACTTCATTCTAATCAAATAATTCCTCATAATAAACAAAAGAACTGATATCATTTGACAAACACATATATGTATATAGAATTAAGCAAGACAGTATCATATATACATATATGTGTTTGTCAAATGATATCTTCATTAATAGATGGAAGGGAGAGAAATAGGAAGTTATTTGAGTATGCTAATGTAATAAGTAAGGAAACATATAATTTTAAAAATAAAGAACATTATCTTAATTTTTAGAAAAGGAAATCACCAATCAGATAGTCTGAAGCAATAGCATTAGTCTCTAGGCCACATTAACAAAGTAGAAGTCATATAATAAAGTTAACTATAACTGGATCATTATTATATTATATTTATTAATAATACCAATTCTATCTCTCTTATGTCTCTATCTCAGATCTCTAGGTCTCTTCTAATTTAGGTACACTCTAAAGGGTATTATTCTATTGAAGAGAAATCAAAGCAGGTTATGTCCTATGTTTGTCAGACCATTCCCTACCCATAATTATAAAGTTTTCCTCTACTTGACTTTCTTATTCCTTTGCCTTTTAAAATATGAACTTAAAAACAATATTTACATCCATTCATTAAGTGCCAAACACCTACATATGATCATGGTTTTTTTCCTGTTTCTTAGATTTATCTATCA
Organism: Monodelphis domestica; assembly: GCF_027887165.1. Classification (NCBI taxonomy): domain Eukaryota; kingdom Metazoa; phylum Chordata; class Mammalia; order Didelphimorphia; family Didelphidae; genus Monodelphis; species Monodelphis domestica. The sequence goes on from NC_077229.1 coordinate 391,098,387, forward strand.
AATGTTCTCTTTCAAGAAACTAGGACATAAAACAAATCTCAATAGACTGTTATGTGGTTTTCAGGTGGGAAATAAATTGAAATCATGATACTATAGCAGAACATTTAAAGGATAAAAAGGTACTGCTCACAAGAGGCAAATGACCAACTATATGTCACAATGTCATTGTCTGCCTCTCCCTCTCCAACCAAAAAGGGATGAGGACTGAAAAGAGATTCTCAGATTTGGTAAAAGAGAGTCCTCTGATAAACTTTGAAGTTTTACTGTCAATAAGGAAGTAGTCTTTTGCTTAGTTTTAACAGTGACTAATAAATCCAATAGATAATTCTAAGTAGAAATGAAGCAGCATAATATAGTGAATTAAAGTCTATATTTGGAGTCAGTGGACTTTTCTCTGAAACAAAACTTGGATTTCTGGGGGTGGCGCCAAGATGGTTGGATTAGAAGCAGGAAAAGCTGAAACAACTCAAATTCTCTCAAACCAAACTTAAAATACACCTTCAGAAAAAATATTTGATTCCAAACAAGGGAATGGAGTGAAGCAAATTTCAAGCAGAAAACAACTGTCAAGGTAGGCAGAGAGGATCTGGTTCACTGGAGAGAAAGAAAAGATCAGATTAAAGCAAGAGCCCACCAAGGCCCCATCAAGCTATACTGGCTCAAGCCAAAAGTAAGCCCCCCCTCTCCCCCACCCACACATGTTTCATGTTACTATTATAGTTTCTGGATTTTGGCCTAAGCCAGCATCAGGTCCCTGAGACCCTGCCTAAGCAAACATCAGGACCCTAAGACCCAGCAGTGCACCAATACACATACCCCTTAAAGTTCCAAGTCCCAGGCAAGCCTGCAATGAGGGCCCAAGCCACAGCACAGGAGAGTCCAATGATGTGACTGCTTGGGCAGTCACAGAAGAAGGCTTTAAACACCTGTATAAGGCCAAACTGAAGTCCTAAACCCCAGTATAAGGCATTTGGCAAGGTTCCTAATGGGTATGGGCCAAAGGGGAGGTCCAGAGCTCTTGCCCAGAATCCCAACAAAACCCTAGCCTATATAAGCCCAAAGAAAGGCCTCAAATCCCAGCACAAATCAGTCAATGGCATTTGGCCTTTATAAATCCAGAATAAGACCTGATCTCCTAACCAAGAACAAAGATAGATTATAAATCCCAGGGCTAATCATTTCACATGATTCTTGACATGATCAAGCCCAGATTGAGGTCCAAAGTACCTGCCCAAGCATGATGCTAGACCCTAACCCTCAGTACAGGGGAGCTTATAGTGCTCTGAACTCTAAAAGCCATTAGCAGTCTCAGGGGATAATTGAATTAGCAAGGGGAGATGGCTTTTAGAGTTCCCAGCCCACAGATCATATACTACTTTGGAGGAAGTGAAACTTACAGAAATGCAGAAATAGAACTAAGGATAGTAACAAAAAAAAAAAACCCTGAAGTTTAAGAGAGTGCCCTTCTACGCTGAGAAAATAATCTAACTTTAAGATAAAAAGTAAAAGTAAAGAAAAAGGCTGGAAAAATGAAACATCTAAAAAAAAAAGAAAGAAAAATCCAAACCTAATCATCGAACATTTCTATGGAGAAAAAGAAGAGCAGACACAGATTCAAAAGGGGACAGTGAAAGCGAAACCTGCATAGTTTCAAGGAAAAGTGTGAATAGGTCTTATACTTTGGAAGAGTTCAAAAAGAATTTCAAAATTCAATTAACAGAGGCAGAGGAAAATGGGGAAGAGAAATGAAAGCTGTGAAAAGAAAAATAAGAGCTAGAAAAGCTGAATTGGCTAAATTGAAAAAGAAGTCCCAAAGCTCACAGATCTTTATCATTTCCTAAAACCTGGAACTGAGTAACTAGAAGCTGATGTTTTAATGAGATATCAATAAATAGTAAAATAAAATCAAAAGAATGGGAATAAAGAACAAAACATGAAATATCTTATTGAAAAAAACAAATGACCTGGAAAATAGATCTAAGGGAAATAATTTAAGAATTACTGGACTACCTGAAAGCAATGACAGAAAAAAAATTTGGACATTACATAATAAGATATTATTAAAGAAAACTGCCCACATATTCTTGAACAAGAAGATAAATAAGTAAAAATTGAGAGAATCCACCAATCACTTCCCAAGATGAATATCCAAATGACAACTACCAGTAATATTATAGCTAGATTATAGACCTCCCAGGCCAAGGAAAAAACACTGCAAGTAGCCAGAAAGAAACAATTCAAATACCATGGAGCTATTGCCAGGATTACACAGGATTTAGCAGTGACTATATTAAGGGATTAAAAGACTTTATACATAATAACTAGAGGACAGAAGAACTAGGTTTACAAACTACAATAATCTACTCAGAAAAACCGAATATATTCTTTCTGGGGAAATGATGGATATTTAATTCAATAAAAGATTTCCAAGAATTCTGTATGGAAAAAAAAAAAAACAGATTTAAACAGAAAATGTGATGTCCAAATTCAAGACTTAAGAGAATCTTTAAAAGGTAAATAAAAAGGAGAAAATTTAAGGGATTCAGTAAGGTCAAAATTCTGGGAAAACTGGTAAAGAATGTGGCAGAAACAATAAACTACTATAATAGACCAATATCTCACAACATATGCTGATAAGGTCAAAATTGGTCTGTGATTTAGCTATAAAGAGTGATATAATAAGTAAATTAGGGGATTATAGTACATATTACCTGACAGATCTCTGGAGAAGGAAAGAATTCATGATCAAACAAGAGATAGCATTATAAGATGCAAAATGAATCATTTTGATTATAGTAAATAAAAAAGCTTTTGTACAAACAAAATCAATTAACCTAGAGAACCATCAAGACCACATGTTTGTCATGGTCCACATGGAAACTAAGGACTGCAAAGCATCCCCCAGGAAGGATGGAAACACCCACTGACCCCCTCCCCCCCAAGTGACTTTCATTATTAACATCCCTTTATTATTGGAATTGCCATGATTATTATTCTTACTTAGCCCCAGGAAAAATAGATGAGAGCAACATACTTGCAGGGTTAATACAGATGTCCCACTCTGTCCCCCCAGGATATTACCAGGAGAGCCCACTTACAAAACTAAACCTAAGGATTCTTATATACCCACTTAGATAGGACCCTCTTTTCTAGGAATAAAAACTTCTGGTAAATCTATGCTCTGAATTCCCTAACCTATATCTGGTTCATGTTGATTCTACCCACTGATCTTGCCCTTAGCAACAATGTTTCATTGACTATCTCCCTAGGTTACCTGTCTGTTGTTAAGTTCTATGGAAACATGTATGTTGAGAATGAAACTGTGTGCTAAGTAGATGTATGATCATGAGGCTATAAAATAAAGCCAGGCCTCAGTAAAGGTAGAGCAGTTTATTCTATGAAACCTGTGCTGTGGGTTGAATGCAAAAGCTGGATCCCATCCATCATTTCACTGACATCATCCCACCTACAAGACCCTATCCCCTGTGAGAGGCTGGTCCATCCCACAGCACCTAAATTAGAAGGAAAGAAGAAAAGAGGGGAAAATTTTTGCAAGAACTTTCTCTGGTAAAGGACTAATTTCTCAAATATACATATATATATAAAAAATCGATTTTTTTAGAATACAAGTCATTTTACATGTGACAAATGGCTAAAGGTTATGAACAATCTATTTTCAGATGAAGAAATCAAATCTATCAATAATCTTATGAAAAATGTTTTAAATCAATCTTTATTATATAATTGCAAATTAAAACAAATCTGAAGTACCACTTCCCACCTATAAGACAGGTCAATATGACAATAAAGGAAAGTGACAAATGTTGAAGGGGATATGGAAGAAATGGAACACTAATATATTATTGGTGGAGTTGAGAACTGATCCAGCTATTCTGGATTTGGAACTATGTCCAAAGGGCACTAAAACTGCATACTCTATGTTCCTATAATAATACTACTGGATCTATATACCAACAAGATCGTTAAAAAATGGGAAAGGACTTGTAAAAAATATTTTTTAGCAGCATTTTATGTGATGACAAAGTATTAGAAGCTGAGGGAATATTCTTCATTTTGGCAATGGCTGAACAAATTGTGATATATATTTGTGATGGAATACTATCATACTATAAGAAATGACAATCAGGTTGATTTAAATAAAAAGCTGGAAAGATCTACATGAACTGATACAGAGCAAAAATAAACAGAACCAGAACATTGTACACTGTAATCAGTATTATATGATAAACTATGAAAGACTTAGCTACTTTCAACAGTACAATGATCTGGGAAAATTCTAAAGGACTTAAGCAAAGAATGCTATTCTCCTCCAGAGAAAGAACTATATGTCAGATGAAACCAAAACATATCTTTCACATTAATTTATTTTTGTTTTTGGATTTTGTTTTTATATGATTATTCTCTTGCTACAATAACCAATATGGAAGTATGGTTTGCATGATAATACATGTATAATCTATATCAAATCATTTATCTCTTAGAGAGGGAGGAATATGATAGAGGGAGTCATTTGTTCCTATAATTTCAGTAAACATATGTTGAAAATGTTATTACATGTAATTGGAAGATGAAAATATCTTTGAATGAAAAAAAAAGTGATAATTGTTAACTTTTTCGAGTTTTATTATGGATACTTCCCTAATTATCTCCTCTGGGAGTTAACATTTCTTCTTTGGATTGTCTTAAATCCTTTAGTATGTTTATCAGCCTACTATGTATCATTCGATTCCCATTATGTCCTGTGATGATATTACAGATCTAAAAAGACCTTTGTATCACTACCCACTACCATTAGAATGTCAGTGCTTCATCCTTGTAAAGTACTTTCCCATTGCTCATTTATATTTTCCTTTTCTATTTTTTTGACTCCCATGTTTATCTTACATAGTTTCTATTCAGTGCTGGTCTTTAATCAAAAATACTTGGAAGTTGACTATTTTATTGAAGCTCCTTTTATCCTCTGTATGATTACACCCAATTTTGTGTCATAAGTTATTCATGCTTCAATTCCTACTCTTCCACTTTTTTGGGACATCATATCCTTTGCTCAGGAATATTTTTCATCATAGTAGCTGACAATAATGTGTGGATGCTGAATGTGATCCTTCAGTATCTGAATACTTTCTGTATTCTTGCAATATCTCTTCCTTTGATATGGAAGCTTTGGATATTGGCTAAATGGTTCCTGATAGTTTTCCTTTTGAAGTTTCTTTCAGGATATAATGGGTAGATTATTTTTTAATTATCATTTTGTTCTAATATTTTGTATGCAATTTGTCTTTAAGATTTATTTTCAAGAAAGATGGACTTCATTGCTTCCTTATATTCCATGATCTTGGCTGATCATATGTTTTAACAGGATGTAATGAAAAACCATGGTGTAATCACTTAATATCTTATTGTGTAGATGGCTTTGTTCAATCATTTTGTAGTTGTGTCCGACTCAATGGATCCATTTGGGGTTTTCTTGGCAATGGCACTAGAGTGGTTTGCTGTTTCATGCTTATTTTACAGATGAGAAAATTGGGGCAAACATGGTTAAGTGACTTGCCCCAGGATCACATATCTAGTATGATTCTGAGATCAGACTTGAACACAGAAAGATGAGTGTTCCTGACTCTAGGCTTGACATTTTATCGACTGTGTCATTTAGCTTATCTCCCTTCATAAATAATAAAAATGCCTTTCTGGAAATTCTCCCTTCTGTGCTATTTAGAAAAAACTAAATTTTCCTTATTTTTTTTTCAAATTATCTGGTCCTCTCAGTATCCTTTTCCAACTCTTAATGTATGATATGTACCCTAACTATAGGTCTATCCAAGACCCTCTTTTATGCCCTATTTTTTCATTTTGCTAGATAGTTTCCCTTGGCGAGTTTGTCAGCTTCTATAAATCTAATTGTTGTCCTTACATCTACATTATACCTATATTTGAGAAGGATTTGAACACACTTACTTGAATATATATATATATATGTATATATATATACACATGTATAAATACATACATATGCATACATTATTTGTTTATTTATCTATATGCATTTATTCAATCTCTTGTACACTTGTTTTATATTTAAGTACATATCCTCCTCTAGACTCCCCTCTGAACTCCAGTCCCACATGAATGACTGGATATTGGAAGCTTTAAACTGGATTTTGCCAAGATTTCAAACTAAAAAGAACTCATTAACTTTACCATCCAAATCTACATCTCTCAAGATTTCTTATTTCTGTTTAGTTATCACAATCCTTCTATTCTTAAAGACATTTTTGATAGATAACAACATACTGAATATTCATAACCTACTTAGAATGAAAAGCTCTCAAATTGTAATAAGAGAAATCAAAGTTATGTAGGAACAAAATGAAGTATGTATCATTCCCATCATCCAGTCTGTTACTGGAGTTATTTTGAAAAGGTTTTCAATAATTCCTTAAAACATAACCTTATATTTCCTCAATTTTATTCAATCATAGCAGTTATTTTATCTACTGAAAACTTTTCCCAACATTAACCACTAAAGAACAACATTTGAAATTGAGATACTTGTCTAAGACTACTTCTTTGTAAAATTTATCAAATATGAGATAAAAATAAGGAAAACAATGATAACGGTATGTTATATTTTGTTTAAAGTTTCTAAATATTAACTCATTTTATCCTTGAAACTACTCTATATTATATAATATAATACTTATTATTGCCCATTTCCAATTTAGGAAAGTCAGATATAGATTAAGGTAAATTCTCAAGATTATAAATCTAGTCAGGTTCTTTTGTGAGATTTGAAATTTTGTTCTTTGAAGGGCAGAAGCATAATGTTGGGGATCACAAAATATAAATGCTTAGAAAGAGAAATAGAATTAAATGAAAGAAAATATCAGTGTTTAAGAAAGCTGAAGGTCCAGGGTCATAGATTTATGCCACTTTTAAGGAGTTTTTGGTATTTACCATTCCAATTCTCTCACTTTACAAATGGAAAAATTGAGATTCAGAGAGCTGAAATGATTTGCCAAAGGTCCTAATGATACTAAATCAAACTCAAGAACTGTGAGGTTGGGATCTTTATTGATTAAATGATGAGCCACACAGGTGCAATCACAGATCTCTAAAGTACTGAAGGAACCACCTGCACTATAATACTCATATATGTGATTGTTATGAAAAATTATCTAAATTGACTGTTAAATTCTGGCTCTGATGCTTACCTTTGTGATACTTGGACAAGGTGCCTCCCTTCCTTGGGCCCCATTTCTTCATCTGTAAAATGAGAGAATTGTACTACATAGCCACTGAGGTCCTTTCATCTCTAGATGGATGACTTTATGAAGAAGGAGAAATGACAGTTTAATACTTATTTGTGGAAATCAACACCTAAACTATATCTCAGTTTCTTTATCTTATCTATAAAAATTAGGATATTTAACTAGATGGCTGCAGAGATGTCCTTTCATAGCTAAAGCTTTATTCATATTTTTAATAGTTTATTTTTCATTGGTAGTTAGGAGAAAGGGGAAAAGTGCATCTATATGTAGCAAAATTTTAACTGACCCTTGAAGCAGAGGTCAATTTCAGTAGTTGGAATTGGGGTGGGGAAACAAATATTCTGTGGTAATGACAATGTTGTCGCTATCATTTCAGGGAGTTAAATATTAATTAGTAAAAATTATTAGGAGGAATAATTTTAATTGCATTAAATGCAATTAGATGTTATCTATAACAAGACAAATTCACATTATCTCTCGGACATCATTTTATTTCTTGCATATTGATCCACAAAAAAGCAGTGAACTCCCTGATCAAAATATGGATACCTCTATCTATCCATCCACTTTGTCTGTCTCTGTCTCTGTCTTTGTCTCTACCTTTCTTACTTTCCACATTTTTGAGTGCCTACTATGTAGTAGGCACTGTATTGCCACTGGGGATATAAATAAAATGCAAAAACAAATAGTCACTGCCCTAAAGGTGTTTATATTCTTCACATGTCTTAAAGCTCTGGAATTAATTCAGGAGAACATGGAGTTAATAACTATTCTGATCAGAAAAATTATCAAAGATTCATGTTCCACTAATGTTCTCATTAAGATTTCATCAATTATAAGCATGTACACATACATCCATATGTAAATTATACTTATGCAAATACACATTTATGCACTCATGAATGTTCATTTATGTACAATACATATGCATGTGTATGACAGGACCTATAATCTTTCATCTAAAGTGAATTTTCTGTTTGTTTTTTAAATCTCAACCTCAATTAATTGAGGTGATTACACAGAACAGAACTAGAGGTATAGAATGACATCTATACTAGAAAATTCAGTCAATAAATATTTGAGTGTCTGCTATATTCTGGGAGTTTAAAAATGAATAAAAACAATAGTCTCTACTCTCAAGTATTTCAGAATCTATTGGAGAAGACAACATGCAATAAATTGCATACAAATAAGTAATGTATAGGATAAATTAGAGCTACAACAAATGGAAGGGGGGTAAAAATAAGAGTTATGAGGAAAGGCAAAGTTTATAAGCAAAGTTTTAGCTGGGATTTGAAGGAAGCTATCAAAGACATTAGATGGAGATATAGCAAGAAAACATTTCATGTACATGGAACAGTTAGTGAAATGATGAGTCAGGTGACATAATATCTTGTTTGAGTTAGAGCAAAGAAACCATTGGCACTGGATATACAGAATATGTGTTGAACTATAAGGTATAAGATGGGAAAGTTGGGCAATATTAAGGAATGAAGAATTTTGAATGCCTGAGGATTATGTATTTGATCTTGGGTGCAATTTAAAATATTAAAGTTTATTGAATGGGCAGAAGATTGATGGTGGAAAGGGAGAAATGACACAGACTTTCTCTTTAGGGAGATCATTTTCTCAGCTGAGGGAATAATAGATTAGTGTGGAGAGTGACTTGGAGCAGGGAAACCTTCTGGTAGTCTATTACAATAGTTCAGATTGTAAGGATTTTGGAAAAAGGCAATATGAATGCATTGTAACAGGGAATGGAGGAAGTGAGGGGAGAGAGGAAATAAGGAAGACTGGTGAGGTAAACAGAGAGATCCACTAGGCTGAGAGATGATCTATGAAAGTCTCTTTTTCTCACCCTTCAAACCCAAGAGAGAGGTACCCCTGAGCTGATGTTAAGGCAAGGATGAACAGGGGCTGTGTCTTAATGAGTAGGCTTCTGGGGAATAATGGAGTTTACTTCTCTCAAGGCTTGGCTAGTATTTCTAACCCCAGAAGTCCCACTTGTCTGGCAGGCTGACAGTTCCTGTTGGCTTTGTTCTCAGCCAAGGCTAAATGGCTATCTAGCCCACCATCCTCTCTTTCTTTATTCTTCTTTGATGTGAATCTGACTGTGAGTTTCTTCAATATAAAGTTGTTTATTTAGTTCAAGTAATAAAAGGGGGGATAGGTTTGTGCGAATAGGAGACCCTACATCTTGTCTTTGTCCTCTTTCAATCAGCTTCTCTTTCTCCTTCCTCTATAATCACTGTCACTATCCTAAACTAAATATATATCAAGTGTACTTCCTGGGAAGGTCAAGGGATTGGAAAGGTCTTTGGGTGGCCCTGTAAGGTTCAAGGGATCAGCACCTTTCAGCAGCAGTTGTTGTTCTTTTGCTTTCTTGTATTGATCATCTAAAGATGTCAACCTTCTCTATTCAGGGCAAGGGAAATGGAGGCAAGGCTTTGTCCCCACAGGTTGGGATCTCAAGTTTTGGTCTTAGCTTCTCATTCTCCAGAGTTCAGAGGGCAAAAACCTTTCTTTTTAGCTTTTTCTCCCACAAGCTTCTTCTGCTACTCCAACTGCCACTCCCCCTCCTGGCAACATTCTAAACCAGGGGTTCCCAAACTTTTTACAGAGGGGGCCAGTTCACTGTCCCTCAGACCGTTGGAGGGCCGAACTACAAAACCCTAACCCTAACCCTAACCCTAGCCCTAAATGGGCAGCAGTATACACAGTGCAGAATTCCCTCCCCCAGATCACCACTCACCATGCTGTAGTCTTCCATTGTGCAGCCACATAATCCTTTGCACAGTGCCTCACTCTAAGGCACCAGGCAAAGGATTATGTCACTGGACATAGTATTGTATGTGAGTGATGCCTCACTTTGTGATGCTGCCACATACAGTGCTCCTCTCACTGACCACCAATGAAAGAGGTACCCCTTCTGGAAATGCAGTGGGGGCCTGATACATGGCCTCAGAGAAGGTGTACACTAGAGTGGAGATAGTTTCAGAGGAGAAAGGGGGCATATTCAAGAGATATTAGAAAGGTGAAATCAATAAGTTTTGGCAACAACTTGAATCAGGGTGGGAATAAGAGATAATGAGGAATCCAAGATTCCTAAAGGACTGGTGGGATTGTATTGCTCTCTATAGTAATAGAAACATTATGATTGGAGGGAGAGCTTGGGGGAAAAAGATAATGAGTCCCAGTTTGGACATATTTGAACTTAAAATAGACATCTAGTCAAGATAAGGATTTAAATTATAATGTCTGTGTGCGCAGAATCACTAGGATGAGGAGGGATATGATAACAGGTAAGTCTGTTAATCATTGAGGAATGAATTTAGGTCAATTTTCATTGTTCTTAGAGGTCTGGCTTCCAACTGGAATCATCTTAAGGCCCTAGGGCCTAAGCAAATCAATAGATGGAGAGGTGTTTTAAACTAAAAGAATGATTTTAAATCCCTTTCTCCAAAGTAGGTAACCAAGCTAGAGATTTGATGAAATGTTTTTTCTTCTCTTCCAGAAGGAAACTGGTGACCAATTAGGAGGCTAAATGTGATGAAATATTTTTTTTGTTTTGTTTTCCTCCTTTTCTCAAAGGCTGGTGTCCAATATAAAGGCATTTCTCCTCTTCCTCTTCAATACAAAGAGAACTAAGGAAATATTTTTGAAATAAAAATTTTATGTCTTGTCTTTGAATGAGGGTAATTCTATGTTCTTTGTGACAGAAATGTCACATTTATATGTACACACATGTATATGTACACATATGTATTGTAAGAGTTAAAATAGTTGGTTGTCATAAACTGTAGTGATTAAAATAGTGGAAAACATAAATTTTAGTAGATAAAAGAGTGGATGAGTAAATTTTGACCTCAGAAAATATGGTTCAAGACAGTGTCTTGTTTTAAATCAAATATAAGGTGGTCTCCAGGGAAATATTCCCAATTATTAAAATATATGCCCTAAGTCAGCTAGGTTTTATAAAGATTTTAATTAATACAAATGAGGAATTAAAGAAAAGGAGAGAAAGAGAGAAAAGGGGAATAATGAGAAAAGGATAGGCCAGCCCAGGGCAGCCCTGGCCAACCCAGGCCTGACCCCTTAAGAGAAAGATCAGTCAGTTCTTAATCAGTCACCACAAGATCTGTCCAAGCAAGGATTCAGAGGGACAGAGTCTCATCAGAGGGAGTTCCAGCCAGAGTCAGCCTCCCTCGGACTGTCTTCAAGAGATTCCTCAAGAGACTGTCTTCAAGAGCCTCTCCCAAGAGACTCCTTAGAGACTGTTTTTCCTCTCAGATTTCTCATCTCCTTATAAAGGGAATTTTCTCCTATGTCACCTCCCCCAAGTTCTCCCATCTACCAATCACAGTAGATGTTTTTCAAAGGACAGACCATTCTTAGTTCATACCTGAGTAGACTAATCTTTTGAGTAATTCACACCTGAGTAGACTAGAATCTCTAAGTTTTCACCTCTTTGCTCCTTGTAAGTTCACAAGTTGCCTGACCTTTATAGGTACTTAGCACCCTTTTGTATTAGTCCTAAAAATAGGCACAGCTTAAGAACTTTTTGTCTTACTCTAAGTATGGGTTTAAGTACCTTTCATTGTTCAACAAAGAGTTTACAACTTTATCTTCCCCTAAGCCATGCTTAAGTATGGTGAAGTAGAGTTCTCACATTCCTGATCAAGTACCTTCACTGCCCAAATGGGGAATGGTCCCAATGGGGAATGCTCTTAACCCAACCTTATGAAGTAGGGTCTGGGAATTTTTTTAAGGTTTACAATCCTAACATTATGAAGTAGGGTCTGAGAATTTTTAAGGTTCACAGTATATACATGTTATATGTGAGGTATAGCCTAGTTTTCCTGAAGTATATAAAACACCATTTCTGTATATGGTGAGTATTAGGCCCTCAAAGGTACACAAAGAAGCCTTTTTTTTTATCAACATATCCTGAAGAGACCTCTTTGCAAATAACCATACTAGGCTCAAGATAGGAGATGCTTTCTCAAGAAAGGAGCCTTGACCAATCTGGGAAGATTCAATAGGACAAAGGTTATAGATAAACTACTATAGGAATGCATACATAGAAGAGGAATAAGATAAATTATTTGACTTAAATAATCAAAATCTCATAATTTGAATACCTTTGGATTCAGAGGTAAATCAATCCATGAAATAATATGTTAGGGAAGTTTACCAAAGGTCAGGTGATTTCATTGCCCTCTCCTAATAGAAAAAATGTTTTCATAGAGAGGAAGAAATGTCAACAAAATCTGTGTCATGAGTAAATGAGCAATGGTAACAAGAATAATACCCTCTGAAAGAACACTCGTGAGCATACTGAATCAAATACCCAACAGATTATTGAGTTGGCATCACTTAGGTTGATTTTTACTGAAATTTGCTATTAACAATGAAATGAATGTTGAAATCTAATGAGTAAGAAGACTTCTGAGCTAAAATGGCCACAGAGTAGATGCAAGGGACTTCTTCTCCTTACCATTTACTGATAGAAACCATCTCAAAATAACAAAAATCAAAATCAGACAAGTGAAAGGGCTCATCTGTATGGTGAAGCCTTAATGATAGGCAGGGTTTGGGCATTTCCACAGTATAAGGGGATAAAAAATTACTCCTTCCAAAGCATGAGCTGATCATCTCTCCCCCACTCAGAGGGAGCCTGGGGCTCAGTAGTTTTTTTTTTGGGGGGGGGAGTGTTGGGGAGGACACCACAGACTTAGCCCAGAGAGTAGTGAGACTTAGGATGCCAGGAAGCTGAGGAACATGGTGATTGGGCGTGGAGATAGGGCAGAGAGATGCTCTGCATAGCAGAACAATGGAGACTGAAAAATAGCCTCAGGCAAAAACTGCTCTGTAGCTCAATACACAGAGAGCCTGCCCTCCTCACTCAGACTTCTGACTGGGGAGGGTACCACCACAGAAATGCCCACCAACACTCAGGAATTATAATCTGTAACTACCAAAAAAAATAAGAAAAGAACCTTCACCCTTGATAATTTCTATAGAGAATAACCTCATACTACAGAGGAGACAGCAAAGGATAACAAATAATAAAACACATCCAAACCTTACAAAAAATGGAAATTGGTCACAAGCTCTTGAGGGAGCTCAGATTTGAGATGATCAACCAAGTGATAAATGATGAGCCAAGTGATAAAGTTAGATGAAACTTGACAAGAAAAATGGAAAATAATTAAAAAAGAAAGTAACAGTTTAAAAGACAGAATCTCCCACTTGGAAAAATGAAATGATAAGCAAACTGAAGACCAGAAATAACCAGCTGGAAACTATGAAAAGCAGGATAGACCAAATCAAAAAGCAAAATCAAAAGATCATACCTGAAAACCAGACTTTAAGAACTAGAATTGGGCAAGTAGAACCTAATGATCTCACAAGATAGCAAGAATTAATGAAGCAAAATCAAAAGAATGACAAATATCATTGAGACAATGGTTGACTAGGAAAAGAGGTACAAAATAGACAATTTGAGAATCACAGGCGTACCTGAAAACCTGGAAATAAACAGAAACATTGACTTCATATTACAAGAAATTATCCTAGAAAACTGACCTGATATTCTTGAATAAGAGAGCAAAATAGACATTGAAAGTGTCCATAGATCACCCTTTACATTACATCCTCAAGACAACCCCCAGGATTGTAATTGACAAATTCAAGATCTTCCAAGCTGAGGAGAAAATATTGCAAGAAGCCAGAAAGAAACAATCAAGATATTAAGGAGCACAAATCAGGATTATACAGGATCTGGCAGCCTCCACACTAAAGGACCACAAGGCTTGGAATATGATATTCAGAAAGTCAAGAGAATTGAGCCTACAACCAAGGATCACATACCCATCAAAACTCACTATATACTTCCAGGGAAATGTATGGGCATTTAACAAAATAGAAAATTTTCACATATTTGTAAAGAAAAGACAAGAACTAAATGGAAAATCTGATGTCCAAATACAAAACTCAAGAGAAACATGAAAAAAGTAAACAAAGAAAGAGAGGTTTTTTTTTTATTTTAAGGGCTTCAGTAAGGTCAAATTGTTCATACTCCTATTTGTAAAAATGATTTTTGTAACTTTCAAATGAGTAAGAAATTTGAACAGTTGGAAGGGACCTCACAAGTCTTGTTATTTTGAAAGCTCAATATCAACCACCTTTTAGATATTTTCTTATTTATAGGTCACAGGAAGCAAGCCTGGTAGCTGCCTGGAAAAGCTGGGCAAGCTTAGGAAAAAAAAAAAAGCTTTGGAGAGGCAAAGTCATAGTCAAAAGAATGGAATCTATGATAGACAAAGATGCAAACACCACCACCAGAAAAAACTTAAAAGCCTTCTAATACAGTTAGAGTGTGTGGCCATATCCAAGCTGTAGCTTAGAATGCATGTATACACTCATGATAAGAATACAGCTTTGGTAATTCAAAAGCTGCAGGCAATAGAACCAGCATCAAAAACACAATAGGAGTGAGAAGTGCTACATTACTAATTCTCCATAGATCTATTCAACAAATATCCAAAGGTCATCATAAGGAAAAGATGGTTTAGAAAGAGGATGGGTACCGCACTGCTGTCTTGGACAGTGGACCATAGGTGATTAACATATTACTAGAAAAAATTTCTGAGAAAAATATATTGAAATCCTTAGAATTTTATCAGACTTCAAGGATCAGGGAATTAAAAAAAAATACCCACATCTATATCTGGAATTTCATATATATCACCTCATAATAAAAATAATAAAAAGTTGGCATACCTATAGTACCTAGTATGTGCTAGACACTGCTTTAAAATATTTTAGAAATATTTTTACATTTGATCCTCACAAGAAAATTGGAGGCAGCTGGTATTTTTATCCAAATTTTACAGATGAAGAAACTGAGAAAGAAGAGTTTAAGTGACTTGAACAACGTCACACAGAAATCTTATATTTGAACTCAAGTCTTCTGATTCCAGGTCCAGAACTCTATCCTTTTCATCATCTAGCTGCTCAATTAATGACCATTTGTTAGTGAAATTGAAACCCATTTTAGTCTGTTCATGATATTAGCAGGACACTAAAAACAATAAGCTGGGGCCCCAAATCTGTATATTCTTGCCCTTCACTTAGCCTGATCCTTACAAAGTTATAAGAGGTTTACAGGAGAACAGAAGCAATGGTTGGTGGCCATCAAACGAGCACTGGCTCCTCAACTACTTCAGTAGATTCTGAGAAATCTGACTTTGGTGTCTGCCGAGTACCAGAATAACCAAAGGAACCATAGTAGCCTAAGTACAGAAGATAAGCATATTCCCAGGATATAAATTAAATGGGAGATGTGCTTGAGATAAAAATCATAGAAACCAGCTCACCATCTGTCAACATTTTGGAAATAATTCAGGAAAATTCCTTAATCCCTGATGGATGATCTCAGAAAGCACCCCAAGGAACAAGACTAATATGGAGGCAAAGGCCCAAACCCTAAGGTCACATAACACAAAAGCTATGATAGTATTTTACAGAACACACAAATAGCTGGGCTACCAATAAATGGAATTAGAGCTGAATTTGGGGGACTCTCATCAGACAACATGTTTTCATTCCTTCTATTCCACGCATTTTTCTCACAATGTACATTATCTTGCCATTTCTTATACCCCAAATACTTTCTTTCTCCACTTATTTTTTAATCCTTACCTATCATGGAAAATACAAAAAAAAAAAAAAAACACCTGTTCTAATAGTCATCGCCTCACTCTTAGACCTCCCCAACATATTTAGCAAAGCACCTAGCTTTTTACCTTTTTCAGCTGTTTACATGTGTTATAATTATCTATGTGTTTAATCTTCCTTCTATATAATTTCTATAAGACCAAAGACTGCACCTAACCCAGACTTTCATGTACTACTCAATACCTCACATAGTAGTCTAAATATTGTAATCACTCAGAATTTTTTGAAAGGTCAAATTAATACTTTTATAATCATTTATTCTTTGTAGGAATTTTCTTTACTTAAATTTTAATTAATTTATTTGTTGGAAAATTTGTTATGGAAGGCTTTCATTCTCACATATGACCAGTATTTATCTATCCAGTCATATGATCTCATACTTGTCAGGTCCTCTGTGATTCCTGTCATGTCTATGTCTTTTTTTTTCTATTTCCATAACAACTACCCAAAGTCACAAGATCATAGACCTTCATCTGGTGGTGTAGTCCTAAACTTTCATTTTATAGATGAGGAAACTGAAGCATAGGAAAGTAAGCTGACCCAGGTTCTTCAATCACAATCTAATGCTTTTCCTACTATTCCCCATTGCCCTAATCTTTTTTTTTTTAATATATTTTATTTGATCATTTCCAAGCATTATTCGTTAAAGATCATTTTCTTTTCCTCCCCCCCACCCCCCATAGCCAACGCGTAAGTCCACTGGGCATTAGATGTTTTCTTGATTTGAACCCATTGCTTTGTTGATAGTATTTGCATTAGAGTGTTCATTTAGAGTCTGTCCTCTGTCATGTCCCCTCAACCTCTGTATTCAGGCAGTTGCTTTTCCTCGGTGTTTCCACTCCCATAGTTTATCCTTTGCTTATGAATGGTGTTTTTTTCTCCTGGATCCCTGCAAGTTGTTCAGGGACATTACACCGCCACTAATGGAGAAGTCCATTACGTTCGATTATACCACAGTGTATTAGTCTCTGTGTACAATGTTCTCCTGGTTCTGCTCCTCTCGCTCTGCATCACTTCCTGGAGGTTGTTCCAGTCTCCATGGAACTTCTCCACTTTATTATTCCTTTAAGCACAATAGTACTCCATCACCAACATATACGACAGTTTGTTCAGCCATTCCCCAATTGATGGGCATCCCCTCGTTTTCCAGTTTTGGGCCACCACAAAGAGCGCAGCTATGAATATTTTTGTACAAGTCTTTGTGTCCATTATCTCTTTGGGGAACAGACCCAGCAGTGCTATGGCTGGGTCAAAGGGTAGATATTCTTTTGTCGCCCTTTGGGCATAGTTCCAAATTGCCCTCCAGAATGGTTGGATCAGTTCACAACTCCACCAGCAATGAATTAATGTCCCTACTTTGCCACATCCCCTCCAGCATTCATTACTTTCCTTTGCTGTAATGTTAGCCAATCTGCTAGGTGTGAGGTGATACCTCAGAGTTGTTTTGATTTGCATCTCTCTGATTATAAGAGATGTAGAGCACATCTTCATGTGCTTGTTAATAGTTTTGATTTCTTTATCTGAGAACTGCTATCCATGCCCCTTGCCCATTTATCAATTGGAGAATGGCTTGATTTTTTTGTACAATTGATTTAGCTCATTATAAATATGAGTAATTAAACCTTTGTCAGAGGTTTCTATGAAGATTTTTTCCCAATTTGTTGTTTCCCTTCTGATTTTAGTTATATTGGTTTTGTTTGTACAAAAGCTTTTTAGTTTGATGTAGTCAAAATTATTTATTTTACATTTTGTGATTCTTTCTATATCTTGCTTGGTTTTAAAGCCTTTCCCCTCCCAAAGGTCTGACATGTATACTATTCTGTGTTTACCCAATTTACTTATGGTTTCCTTCTTTATGTTTAAGTCACTCACCCATTTTGAATTTATCTTGGTGTAGGATGTGAGGTGTTGATCTATTCCTAGTCTCTCCCACACTGTCTTCCAATTTTCCCAGCAGTTTTTATCGAATAGTGGATTTTTGTCCCAAAAGCTGGGATCTTTGGGTTTATCGTATACTGTCTTGCTGAGGTCGCTTTCCCCCAGTCTATTCCACTGATCTTCCTTTCTGTTTCTTAGCCAGTACCAAATTGTTTTGATGACTGCTGCTTTGTAATATAGTTTTAGGTAAGGGACTGCAAGGCCCCCATCGTATGTGTTTTTTTTCATTATTTCCCTGGATATCCTTGATCTTTTGTTCTTCCAAATGAACTTTGTTATGGTTTTTTCTAAATCAGTGAAGAAGTATTTTGGTAGTTCAATGGGTATGGAACTAAATAGATAAATAAGTTTGGGTAGGATGGTCATTTTTATTATATTGGCTCGTCCTATCCATGAGCAGTTAATGTTTTTCCATTTGTTCAGGTCTAGTTTTAGTTGTGTGGCGAGTGTTTTGTAGTTGTGTTCATATAGTTCCTGTGTTTGTCTTGGGAGATAGATTCCTAGGTATTTTATTTTGTCTAAGGTGATTTTGAATGGGATTTCTCTTTCTAGTTCTTGCTGCTGAGCTGTGTTGGAGATATATAGAAAAGCTGATGATTTATGTGGGTTTATTTTGTATCCTGCAACTTTGCTAAAGTTGTTGATTATTTCAATTAGCTTTTTGGTTGAATCTCTAGGATTCTTTAAGTAGACCATCATGTCATCTGCAAAGAGTGATAACTTGGTCTCCTCCTTGCCTATTTTGAGGCCTTCAATTTCTTTATCTTCTCTAATTGCTACTGCTAGTGTTTCTAGTACAATGTCAAATAGTAGAGGTGATAATGGGCATCCTTGTTTCACTCCTGATCTTATTGGGAATGCATCTAGTTTATCCCCATTGCAGATGATATTAGCTGATGGTTTTAGATATATACTGTTTATTATTTTTAGGAATGACCCTTCTATTCCTATGCTTTCTAGTGTTTTTAATAGGAATGGGTGTTGTATTTTATCAAAGGCTTTTTCTGCATCTATTGAGATAATCATGTGGTTCTTGCTAGTTTGCTTGTTGATGTGGTCAATTATGTGGATGGTTTTCCTAATGTTGAACCAGCCCTGCATCCCTGGTATGAATCCTACTTGATCATGGTGAATGATCCTTCTGATCACTTGCTGGAGTCTTTTTGCTAGTATCCTATTTAAGATTTTTGCATCTATATTCATTAGGGAGATTGGCCTATAGTTTTCTTTCTCTGTTTTTGACCTGCCTGGTTTTGGAATCAGTACCATGTTTGTGTCGTAAAAGGAGTTTGGTAGAACTCCCTCTTTGCTTATTATGTCAAATAGTTTGTATAGTATTGGGGTTAACTGTTCTCTGAATGTTTGATAGAATTCACAGGTGAATCCATCAGGCCCTGGGGATTTTTTCTTAGGAAGTTCTTTGATGGCTTGATGGATTTCAATTTCTGATATGGGATTATTTAAGAATTCTATTTCCTCTTCTGTTAGTCTAGGCAGTTTGTATTTTTGTATATATTCATCCATTTCTCCTAAATTGGTGTATTTATTGCCATATAATTGGGCAAAGTAATTTCTAATGATTGCCTTAATTTCCTCCTCATTGGAGGTGCTGTCCCCCTTTTCATCTTTAATGCTGTGAATTTGCTTTTCTTCCTTCCTTTTTTTAATTAGATTGACCAGTACTTTGTCTATTTTGTTTGTTTTTTCAAAGTACCAGCTTCTTGTCTTATTTATTAAATCAATAGTTCTATCACTTTCGATTTTATTAATTTCTCCCTTAATTTTTAGGATTTCTAATTTGGTTTTCTGCTGGGGGTTTTTAATTTGATCGCTTTCGAGTTTTTTCAATTGCATTTCCAATTGATTGATCTCTGCTCTCCCTTGTTTGTTAATATAAGCTTTCAGGGATATGAATTTGCCTCTGATTACTACCTTGGCTGCATCCCAAAAGGTTTGAAAGGATGTTTCGCCATTGTCATTTTCCTTGATGAAATTATTAATTGTTTCTATGATTTCTTCTTTAACTAAACGGTTTTGGAGTATCATATTGTTTAATTTCCAATTGGTTTTAGATTTGGTTTTCCATGTACCATTACTAATCATTATTTTTATTGCCTTGTGATCTGAGAAGGCTGCATTCATTATTTCTGCTTTTTTGCATTTGTGTGCTATGTTTCTGTGACCTAATGTATGGTCAATTTTTGTGAATGTGCCATGTGGTGCTGAGAAGAAGGTGTATTCCTTTTTATCCCTATTTATTTTTCTCCATATGTCTATTAATTCTAATTTTTCTAAGATTTCATTCACTTCTTTTACCTCTTTCTTATTTATTTTTTGATTTGATTTATCTAAATTTGATAATGGTTGGTTTAAGTCTCCCACTAGTATGGTTTTATTGTCTATTTCTTCCTTCAATTCTCCTAGTTTCTCCATTAGAAATTTGGGTGCTATATTATTTGGTGCATACATGTTGATTAATGATATTTCCTCATTGTCTAGAGTCCCTTTTAACAAAATATAATTACCTTCCCTATCCCTTTTGATCAGGTCTATTTTTGCATTGGCTTTATCAGATATCATGATTACCACTCCTGCCTTCTTTCTATCAGTTGAGGCCCAGAAGGTCTTACTCCATCCTTTAATTCTGACCTTGTGGGTGTCAACCCGCCTCATGTGTGTTTCTTGAAGACAACATATGGTAGGGTTTTGGATTCTAATCCATTCTGCTATTCGTCTACGTTTTATGGGTGAGTTCATCCCATTCACATTCAAAGTTATGATTGTCATTTGTGGACTCCCTGGCATTTTGATTGCCTTCCCTAATTCTAACCTTTTCTTCTTCGGCTCTACCTTTTAGTCCAGTGATTTACTTTGAATCAGTGCCCCTTGTCCCCTCCCTTGATGTTTCCCTTTTTAGTCCCTCCCTTTTTCTTCCCTCCCCCTCCCCCCTCTCTTTCCCTCTCTTTTTGTTCTCCCTCTCCCCTTCCCCCCCTTGGTTTTCCCTTCTCCTTAGCCTTGTTGGGTAAGATAGAATTCAAGATCCCAATGGATCTGGATGTTTTTCCCTCTCAGAGTTGATTTCCCTGAGATTGAGGTTTAAGTCAACCCCCCCCCCCTCTCTTCCTCTCCTTCTTATAGGAGTTTTCTTCCCCTCCCCTTCCCATGTGAATCTTTGTGTGAGAACCATTATTCTATTTGGTCTTTCTTTACCCCCTATTTATACATTACATTTTCCCCATATGTTAGTATACATAGATTGATATAAATGAAGTCCTTATAGAAGAGAGTTTGAGTAAAAGAAGAAGATAACATTTTTCCCCTTTCCTTAATATTTACCTTTTCAGGTATTCCTTGCTCTTTGATTTTCGGTATCAAACTTTCCACAGAGCTCTGGTCTTTTCTTTGCAAAAAGTTGGAAGTCTTCTATTTTGTTGAATGCCCATACTTTCCCTTGGAAGTATATAGTCAGTTTTGCTGGGTAGCTGATTCTTGGTTGGAGACCCAGCTCTCTTGCCTTTCTGAAGATCATGTTCCATGCCTTACGATCATTCAGAGTAGAACTTGCAAGGTCTTGTGTGACCCTGATTGGTATTCCTTTATATCTAAATTGTCTTTTTCTGGCTTCCTGTAGGATTTTTTCTTTTGTTTGAGAGCTTTGGAATTTGGCAATTACATTCCTGGGAGTTGTCTTTTGGGGGTTTAGTGAAGAAGGTGTTCTGTGAGCTCTGTCAGTGGCTGTATTGCCCCCTTGTTCTAGAATCTCTGGGCAATTTTCTTTGATTATATCTTGTATAACCATGTCCAGTTTGGTGTTTATTTCTGGCTTTTCTGGGAGTCCAATTATTCTTAAATTTTCTCTTCTCCCTCTATTTTCCAGATCTATCACCTTGTCGGTGAGATATTTTATGTTCTCTTCTAATTTCTTGGTGTTTTGGCTTTGCTTTATTAGTTCTTGCTTTAAAGCCTGGTTTTCTTTTACAGTTTGGTCAAACTGGTTTTGTAGATGCATGAATTTCTTTTGCATTATTTCCCACTTTTCCTCCCAGAGGGCTTCCATCTTTTTGGCCATTTCTGATTCAAATTCTTCATGGGTTTGTGGAGAGTTTCTATTTCCTTTGGAAGATTTTGGAGAATTTTCTTGTATATCTTCTTCTATCTGCTCTGTATTTTGTATTTTGGCTCCATAGAATGTGTCCAAAGTCGCCCCTTTCTTCTTATTTTTCTTGGTATTTTGGGGCTTCTGTGCTTCTGTGGAGTTTGTCATCTCTGAATGTGGAGGATTAGCTTTTCTTATCTCTGTCTGCTGATCAGAGGCTTTAGTCCTGGGCAGATGGTTCTATGAGCTTTCCCTGGGTTAAACTGAATATGCCTCACTGGAACTGGAATGGAAGGGTTGGACCACGAGGCCACACTCTCCCCCCGGCTCGCTTTCCAGAAGTTGCCTTCAGAATTGCTGGCTGTGAGGCTGTTTCGTCGGCCTGCGGGGGGGGGGGGGGGGGGGGGATGGGCTGCAGCTTTCCCAAGCTCCGAGGGCAAGGACTTTCACTGAGACTTGGATAGCAGGATCCAGCCCTTGAGGCTGTCTTGCCCGCCCTGAGGGTTGCTGTTGTTTAGACCAGCTCTCTGCAGCAGAAGCCCCAGGCAGTAACTTTCACTGGGACTCCAGTAGAAGGCCCTGAGGGTTCTGCTCTCTGAGCCCGGCTGGGCTGCGGCTTCCGGGAGCCTTGGACTCTGCGCTCCTACCCCTGAGGTCCGAGTGATCTCGGGTTCTGGCTTTTGAGGGGAGCCGTACCTTTTGAACCGGGTCCAGGTCCAGGAGGAGGGTTCCCAGGGTCTGTGCTGTTGATCGTTTTGAATTTCGGCGCCTTAGGAGCTTATAGTTTGAGATCGGTCGGGAAGGGTTTTCCAGAGATCTGAGCTTTAGCTTTCTCTAAGCTGCCATCTTAACCGGAAGTCCCCATTGCCCTAATCTAAGCATTAATATATTTTTGTCTGGCTCTAGACTATTTCAAGAGCATCTTATTGTTGATTGACTGTGCCCCCTACGTATCCTTCCTCTAATGCATTCTTAATACTAACACCCAGATTACCTTTCTAATGTATTAGTACCTACTATAATTTTCTGCAAATAATATAAAATCACAGAATTTTCTATTCACACTTTAATTACAACTGAAACTTAATATGGAACAAAACTATATCTTATGAAACAATAAGGGCTGGCAGAGGTAATAACTGTTTGTTTGTATATGAGTGAAAGGGAAAAAGTATTATATAAAATTGGCATAGCATAAGAATTACACAATCACTTGTTATGAGAGACAATGTTTCAAGGACACAAACTCAAATTCAACTTTATATGTGAGTATGTGAACTAAAGAAATAACTCCCCAGGAGTTCATGAAGACATTGATGAAATAAATAATCTGAAGACAAAATTCAGTCACCATTGCATGTGTGACATATGTTAAATATTTTTAATACTCCTACCTTATGAGCTTTTTATTGTCTGTGACATCCAGGCCTCTGGTTTCTTTTTCTCCTTATTGCTATGTTTTGGGGTCATCCCATTGCTCATTAGCATCTCTCCAATATAGGATGATGAAGAAAAAGAAAAATGGGACTCTAACCAGCAATTTCCTTTATGTTATTACTCTAATAAAGGCTAGTGTGGGAGTAGATTGAAACTAATTAAAATGAAGTTTGTGCTTTATATTTATACATGCCATTTCTCATTAGTGCTGACTCTAGTCTTTCTTCTATTTGCTGAAATTTGTATTATTAGGCATTTGCATTTGCAGGATGAGACCATAATACAGGGCAGAGTATTTGGTGCACATTTTATGTCTATTATCAGCATCATTAACAGTGAAAGAATTCCACTTTCATGGTAACATCTTCCTTTTACATGTTTTAATTTACAGTTTATTGGAGAAGTTTCAAATATAAGAGACTTGGGAATAAAAATATTTGGCCTGATTTTTTAAGTACAGAATTTCAGAGTTGTCTTTGACCATTCATTTTCATGATATTGATTAGAAAAATTGGGATTTTCTTCTTAAAACTTTTGTTTTGGATTAAATTCATGAATGCTAAGAATGATCAAATAGCAATATTTATTAAAGCACAATTATTCAGAAAACAATTATTTTAAGTACCATGTACTTAGGAGTACCTAACATAGTTTCCTTTCTCCACTGTTAATTTTGTATTTTATCATTCTGTATTAACTCATATGCAATTTTATAATTGTATTGTATCATTTATTTCTTCATTTAGGTAGCAAATTACTAGACTATAGTCATTACTTTTATAGAATCATAAAATGTTAAAATCTAGATGAGATGTAGGAGTTCTCTTTTACATTTAGAAATGAAAAAAATCCTTTAGAGTTTGTTCCAAGTCTCTGGTGAATACTCACAAAAGGCAGAAATATAATTGTCCTGACCCCTCTTTGTAGACCATGAAGATATTTTCTCATAATGTGACAATTCTAGTATTTTATACACCCTAGTCATAGAATTGCAAAATTTTAGATTTGCAGAGTCTGCCACATGATCTAATTCATACACCAAAGAATCCCCTCTATAATATATTTCATTATTTGATGATTTTCATTTGTTTACTTGAAAATGACCAGTAAGAGGGCAGAGTTAAAAGGGCTACTTAGAAGCAGCAAAAGTCCAGACCTCTGTGAAAACCATTCCAAACCAATCAAAAACAAAGTCCTTCAAGGTGACAGAAAAACAAATCTAACAACAGGACAGAGATGGAGGACCCTCCTGCTTGGTTCAACTTAAAACATATGCAGACAAAGGAGGCTGGATTCTCAGTTTTAAGGAAAGGGAAGAAAGAAAGTCCCAGGACCCTTCCCCCCCTACTATCCTGAGTATGGGGTGGTTGCTGAAATCTTGGACGGGGGCCTCTAGTCCAGAGGTAATGCCTTGCTGCCACAGCTGTGCCAGGCTCAGAGCTCTAACAAAAGCCAGCAGGGAGGTGGTTGGAGGAGAGGCACAGAGGGGAGGGCAGCTGCCACTCTTCATCTTTGGCCTTCTGCTTCTCAGGGTTTTGGCTTCAATGCACATCCAGCTCCACAGATCAGCTCTGCCTAGGATTAATCTAGTCTATCAATAGGGCAGATAAGAAGCCTTCATAGGGCAGGGAAGCTCAATCTTCAACACCCTTACCCCCACCGACCACAGAGAGAGCCACCAGAAGAATTCTGCTGATTCATATCCCAGGGCAAAGGCTACAACCACTACATAATACCTTGATAACAGAGGAAACCTAGCTCCCTTCAGCCTCCACACTTTCACCTATACCTTCAGTTTAGCTTCTACTGCCAGCTAGGGAAGATCTGACCTCAGGGCTCATTAGTACTCAATCAGCCTAATCTAGTAAATCAGCAGAGCAGAGAAGAAACCCCTTCAGGACAGAATAGCTGAAACCCACAGATCCAGCAAATAATCAGAGGAGCAAGATTACAGTCAATGAAAAGGGGGAAAGAAGGAAAAATATGAGTAAACAACAGAAAAAGAAAAAAAATTACAATTGACAGCTTTTATTCAGGTAATGAACAAAGAACAAATGGAACAGAGGATTACCAAGGAACACCAAGCCAAAATGTAGAAATTCCAGTGAATTGGACTCAGACTTTAGGAGAACTCAAAACACAATTCAAAAAACAATTAAGAGAGGTTGAATATAATTGGATAAAGAACTTAAAAAGCAACATAAGTCATCAGGAAACAGAGGCACATGAACTAAAATAATAAAATAGTGTTTTGAAAGCCAGAATTTACCAGCTTGAAAATGAGGGCAAGACAGTGAAAGACGGCCAACAAAGAAAAACAGATCAGAAAGAGGATGATCAAAAAGCCAGAGGTGAAATTGAGTCTTTAAAAAATAGAATCCAACAACTGAAAGCAAATTTCTTCACAAGGCAGCAGGAGTCTATAAAACAAAACTAAAAGAATGAAAAAATTGAGGAAAATATGAAACACCTCATTGGCAAAACTACAGACCTGGAAAATAGATCCAGTAGAATCAATTTAAGAATTATTGGACTACCAGAAAAGCAAGACAAAAGAAAAAGCATGGATATCATTCTCTAGGAAATTATCTCAGAAAACTTCTCTGACATTATTGAACAGGAGGGAAAAGTAGAGATTGAAGGAATCCACAGATCACCTTCTGTATTTAATCCCCAATTGGCAATGCTGAGAAATGTTATAGCCAAATTCAAGAACTACCAGACCAAGGAAAAGATACTAAAATCTGCTAAGAAGAAGCCATTCAGGTATCATGGAACCACAGTTAGTATAATACTGGGTCTGGCTGCATCCACACTGAAGGACTGAGAGGCATGGAATATGATATTCCAGAAAGCAAGAAAACTGGGTCTACAACCAAGAATAAACTACCTAGCAAGAATTACTAACTTACAATATTCTTGGGGGCATTTGGGTAGCTCAGTGGATTGAGAGCCAGGCCTAGAGATAGGAGGTCCTAGGTTCAAATCTAGCCTCAGACACTTCCCAACTATGTGATCCTGGGCAAGTCACTTAACCCCCATTTCCTAGCCCTTACCACTCTTCTGCCTTAGAACCAATACACAGTATTCATTGCAAGATGGAAGTTAAGGGTTTAAAAAAACTGACAATATTCTTGCAGGGGAAAGTATGGTCATTGCAAAAAAAAAGATCTGACTTAACCAGAAAATTTGATGTCCAAACACAGAATTCAAGAAAATCACCAAAAGGTAATTAAAAATGGGGGGAAAATTAAGGGACCCAATAAGTTCAAATGGTTTGTATTCCTATAATTGATATTTGTAACATCATCATCATCATCAACATAAACATTGTCAACAAAAAACTCAACATCATTATCAATGACTTCATCAATGTCATCATCAACATCAACATCAGCATCTAACTATCCACCTTTTCTTGACCCAGGAAAGATTTTTGCTGGGTGGCCTAACCTAATAGCATACTATACAGCACACTAAATAAGAGCCAAAAGACCTAAACTCTAACCTTGAGTGCCATTGTGTCCTTTAGGGGTAAAAATGAAGCCTTTTTTTTCCTGGACTCAGTTTCCTCATTTATGTATGAGTGAAGTTTACCTGGACTCTGCATTAAGTTAATCATTTAAATCAAAGAATAAATCGTAAATAAGAAACAAAAGCTTTATGTAGCAATTGTAGCAAAATTGAGAAAATTAAAACTCCTGGTATAGCTTGACCTCTCAAGTACCTGTATGACTAGGGCACTTTGTTCCTTCTCAGGTTGGAGATATTGACTGGGTTAGCACTTTTTCATTTTTACACCTAGGAGCTCCTTACCAATGCAGTTTATGCTTAACATGTTCAAATAACACATTGATTCAATGCAAAGAGCATTTAATCAAAATGGAATAAAATATTAAATAACAAAGGAAAAGATCCCATATGCAAACAGGTATGATTTCCAAGAGATTCTCCATGTTGTCAAAGGGAAAGAAACATTTCCTGAACATTTTACCCTATGCTCCCAACTCAAAGTTTTCTTATAGCTTTTACTGGTAGGGACCATTCTTCATTGTAGCTCTATTTTGTTTCTAACACTTGTTTTCTAGACAGTTGTTGTTGTTGGGTTTTTTTGTTTGTTTGTTTGTTTTTTGGCTGGCATCTATGACTAAGTTGCTTTTCTGTTGAGTTATTGTCATATACTGAAAGGGGCTATTATTAGATTTGGGAAAGATTACTATTACTACAGCTATCTGAGCTCTTTTGTTAAGTAGGTCCATAAATACACCCATCCAGTACAGAAAAGAGTCCTTAAATTCAAGATTTTCTTTTTGGACACACTTCATCCACCATCAGGATTTACTCCAGTTCTGCTTAATGTGTGGATTGTGGTGAATGTCAATTCTTTTTAAACTTATTTTATTTTCTCTCCATTCACCCAGACAATATATTAGTTAAGGCCATGATTCTCTTTCACCTGTACTATTGAAATAGCCTCGCATTTGTACTCTAAACCTCAAATTTCTGTCCTCACCAGTCTATGTTCCATTTAGTAGCCATGAAATAGTACTAAAGGATGCCAGGCCATGTTACTTCCTTACTTAGTAAATTCTTTGTGTCTCTCTCTTGACTCTATGCTTAAAAAATACTCCTTTAGTTTCCTTTGTGAAGGTAAGTCTTTCACAATGCAGTTCCATTCTTCTTTTCCGGATTCTATTTCTCCTTCAGGTATTTTACATTCCAGGAAACTGCCTTACTTATTGTTCTCTGTATATAACATCCCTTTTCTTGGCAATCTCATAGACTTTCCCTCAGGCCTAGAATGCATTTTTGTGTCATTTCTACTTTTTGATATCCATAATTCCCTTCAAAGTTCAGTTGCATCCCTTGGAAGAAAAAAATACCTATCTGGGTTGCCCACAGAGTTAGTGCTACTGTCGTAAAAACAACTTTGCTTATATTTCATATTTAATTTTTCTATATATGTATTCTTTCCTCCTAGTAGAATATTAGTGGCAAAGAGAAAATTTGTTATTGCTTAATAAAGTCACATTTTTAAAATTGCATTTAATTACTTAATTTAGAATATTTTCCATGTTTACAAGATTCATGTTCTTTCCCTCCCCTCCCACCAATCCCCTCCCATAGCTGACACACAATTCCAATGGGTTTTACATTAAAGACAAATTTTTTTTTAAAAAGAAAGAAAATTTCCAGTAAGAAGGAACCACTACCTCTGGAGGAAGCCTAATCAATTTTTGGACAAATGTAATTATGAGGAATAACATTAAATCTAAATTTACTTCTTTGCTGCCTCGATACATTGCTACTTGTCCTGCTTTCTATGAATAAGCAAAACAAATTTAGTCTTCTTTCCCTATGATATCTCTTCAAATTTTGACTATATCCAACATGTCACGTTTGAATCTATCTATCTACAGAACAAATCTTATTAGGTCCTCTAATCTATCTTAATATCATATGTCTTCAATGTCCTTTACTATTGTGATAACTTTCCTCTGACTAATCTTTAGTTTATCAATGACCTTCTCAAACTGTAGTTACTAGAACTTTAATTCAATACTCAAAATGTAGTCTGATCATGGAAGAAACAAAGAGATTATTCATGATGTCTTTAGTCCTTGTAGGGATTGAGCTTTTTTTTTTTTGTTCCTCATAACTCTGCTAAATACTATTAAAATTTTCATAGTTGATAATTCCCAGATGTTTTTGTTTTCTTTTTTTAAAATTTATACCCTTGCCTTTCATTTTAGAATCAATACGTTATATTGGTTTGAAGGTGGAAGAGTAGTAAAGGCTAGGCAATGGGGGACAAGTTACTTGTCCAGGCTGATACAGCTAGGAATTATTTGAGGCCAAATTTAAATACAGGACCTACTGTCTCTAGGCCTGGCTCTCAATCAACTAAGCTACCTAGCTACACCCTGCCAGATCTTTTCCTAGACAAATTGTCTAGTCATGATCTTAATCTACCTGCATTATTTGTGGAAATGATGCTTTAAACCAAGTATAAGATGTTTACATTTACTTTTATTAAATTAATTTTCTTTTATCCATCCCACTACTCTCTAAATTACCAGACCTTTTGTGATCCTGATTTTGTTTTTTAATGTTTAGCTGCCTTTCTCAAAACTTAGGTAGCCATTCCTTTATTCATGTTACACAAATTTATAAAAACATGTGATCATAGATGGTTGGAATACTTCAATAGAGAACTACTGAGCTTATATTGACAGACTACTAACTACCCTTGGAATCTTATCATTAATTCATTTAATCATAATATCACTGAGTTGAAATCTAGGTAGAAGATATCTACATTTCCCTGATATACTAGTTTAATAATTTTTTTAAAGAAAGGAATTACTTTTAGCCTAATCTAAGCTATACTTGATGAAGTCATCGTGGTTTTGTTTAATCACTGCTTTTTTTTTTTAATAAACATGAACCCTCTTTTTAATGATCTCTTTTATAAGAAAGTCAATATATTGGTCAACAGTTTAAAAATACTTCTCTTTCTTTTTTAGAAAACTAAGCCATTTGTTAGCCTTCATTCTGCTGACACTTTTACTTTTTGCACCAAGTTTTCCTATATCACTACATTTATAATATGGTGTTCAGTGCAGTGAATCAGCAATCAAGTCCAAAAATTCGTTTAGTATCGGAGGATATTCTAGGCCAAGTGACTGTAATTCATAAAGGATAATAATATTTTCTATTACAATCTCCTACTTATCGGGAGCATTAATTGCCCCTTATCCATTTTGGTTTTCTCATTTCATTGACTAAGATAATTATTATTGACCAGGGAAACAGAAGTAAAGTAAGTATGGCTATCAGTCACTGATTAGTTAACTACTGTGTTATTCTTAACAAACTTATTAGTATTTAAGAAATTATAGCTGAGTATTTAAGAATGTTCAAATAAGAACAATAACCTAGTTCTAGCTTACATTACTAGACTTGTTACACATAACTATACTCATTATATGCATCAATGTACTCTATATTCCAGTAAAATTGACTAACTTGATATTCACGTACAACATTCCATTTGCCCAGGTTATCTCCTTCCTACTCCCCATGTCTGGAATATTCTCCCACCTCACCTCAGCTCCTTAGCTTTTGTCAAATTCTACTCCTTATATAAGGTATTTCCTTTTATTTTTTGATACATATAGAAATTATTTTTTCCCACAATCGATTCTGTATTTATTTGACTTTCTCCCTTCCTTTAAGATCATGTTATCTAAGACTTCAGTAAGTTGGAAGTCATGATTAAAGCTATAGGATTAGATGAAAGCATAGAGGAGCAGAATGATGGGAAAGGGCTCAAGACAGAACTTTTGGGAATGACTAAACTTTAGAGAAGACAGATCACAAAATCATGGAACAACAAGGAAGTCATGAGTAAATGAAAGCAGTGAGGAAAGTTTTTTGAGAGGTTTTACAGGATTAAAAAATAGAGATGATAATTTTAATGGATAGTCAGATCCAGGGAAAGTCTTTTCAGAGTATAGCAGATATCAGGATGATTTTTGGTAGAGGGAAGATTAATGATAATGGAGAAAATGGGACAGATTCATGGAAGAATTTGTCAGAAAGATCAAAGCATCATATACTGAGAATTCCAAGGGAACTTAGAATGCATATAGCCAAATGCCCTTATTTTATCCCCTACATTACAATCATTTATAGTGACATAGTGTCATAAAGGTGGTAAATGCCATAGAAAGACCTAGGAATTAGATCCTTTGACACTATGAAGATTAAATTTAACTCTCTCCTGATTGTGAAAATGAAAATAATTAACTCTCCACTGATTGTGAAGATTAAATTGTAACCCCTGCCTATTTTTAGATTTAATCACCAAAGGTGTAAATACCCCATTCACACTTGAGTGGGGGAGGTCTGTGACCCACGTGTATGATAGTGGGTGACGAATCAGAATTGACTGACTGCCTCCTGGGCAGTCCTAAAGCAGGACTTCAATTGTGATTGGTAGATGTAGAATTAGGGGAAGGCACAGGAAGTGACACAAGAGAATGTGTCTTTAAAAGGAAGTGACAACTTCCGGAGTGCAGTTCTATTGACAATTCTTCATTCTTTGGAGTGGAGGATGGTGGAAAATCTGCTGACCAGAACTGAGACTCTGTTCCTGGTGAGGCTGTTCTAAAATCTCTTCCTTTGGACTGGCATGTGGTGAGTGAAAAGCTGACTCTTAACTACTGGATTTTCTGAAAAAAAAAAAAACTAACCTCAGGAGAGATTTATCTGCTGAGAGAGACTTCCCCAGGTCCTCGGCTTTGCCAAGACCTGAGTACTAACTCTCCCTGCCCAGGTTTACCCAAGGGCTGGGAGTTAATTTATTAAGTAATTTCTAAATGCTTAAGCTAGATATCTTAATCTAACCTCTCTCTGATTTTCTTGCTTCACTCTTTCTATATTTTATAAATAAATTATAAATAAATTTCTTTGGAGTATAAATTCCTGGTGACCCTATTTTAAATATAATCCAGTCCAACCTGCAAATAAACCCCTTTCCCCCTTACAACCACCAAATATTGCATTGCTTTCTACTACTATACTGTCTAGTGGCTATTACAGGGCACTGTAATAAAGACATATAGAAAAAGGAGGACCATATTATCCCCTGGAACTAGAAAATGAGATCTTCGAAGCAGACAGTTAGATTTTTGAAGGCTGATGAAAAGGAGGTGATTAAGCTCCTTGGAAATTTACAGCCACCCCCACCCCCCATGTTCATAGAACTTTACTTGAGAACTAAAGGCAACCAATTGGATTATCACATTAACAAGGCTAATTACAGAAATGAACATCAGTTAACCTTGAAGAGGGTGAGTTTAGAAGCTCAGACAATGAATCACAAATATAGGAGTGGAAATTACCTCAGAGGCCATGTTGTTGAATCCTTTCATTTTACAGTTGAGGAAACTGAGCTCTAAGGAATTTAAATGACTTGATCTACTCCTCATGGGTTTTTAGTGGCACAGACAAATTTGAACACAGGTACACTGAATCTATAGACACAGCACAATGAAGCCTATGCTGAATTCTGCAGTCCTGGAATAGAAGCACTGAAAAAAAGAATTAAAATAACACCTAAAATCTTTCAAATGTCTGTATAGCATATATTTTTTTCTTTGTGACATTGAAATTTTACCACCAGTAGTTTTACAGGTAAAATGAATTTCAGGATACATGTAAGAGATAAATGTAAAAAGCAGGAAAGTCTCTGTCCTCAAGCAGCATACATTATAAAATATGAATTGATACATAATATTAGCAGTGGTGATCAGAGAAATAGCATTAGTAGGGACACAAAATATAAAATAAAATCAGAATTTTTATTGTAAAAACAAAACAAATAATAGAATTATTATAAATTCAACAAGGTCTAACTGATCTTAGGTTGTACATATATGTAGTGGACACATTTTTGTGATTATATCCAGCAGTGCAACAAGATTAAAATAAGATGGGCGGTAGCTACATGGGGTAAGTATCAGTTAAAAGTTGTAGTTGCTGCTGTTGTTGATTTTTAAAGATTGGTGAGTACTGAACATAAATGGAAAATTGTATAAAAAAAGAAAAAGAAAGAAAGCTAACTAATAATTCAATGCCATTAGTCCAATAATACTACATGTGTATTGTAGATTGTAAATGCATCAGGGTATTTCAGAATAAGAGCTCAAATTTCTATGGACATTTAAGATTTATAATAAAAACATTTTCTCAACAATCTTTTGAGGCTGGAGACAATTATAATGTACATTTTTCTGATAAAAAAACTGAATCCTGAAAAATTAAGGGACATGGCCACATAGTTTTTAAGTGTTAGAAATAGGAATGGAAAACAGGAAACCAAGTTTTTAATCCCAAATATATTACTCTTTCCTCTTTTCTATGATCTATTTGATTAGGAAAATAATTTAACTGTATCATGAAATGGTAAGGGCAGGTATTCAAGAAGTTGAGACCTCAATAAGGTGTTAAAAAAAGATTATATATAGCTATATAAATATGGGTATCAAGGGCATATTTCAGGCAGAATATCAAAGTCCTTTGAAACATAGGCACCATCTAGGCTAATATGGCAAGGGCCTAGAAATTTCTATACAATTTTCCCCTTCTTTTGGATCTGTAATAAATAAATCAACAGATATACCCCCTTGACTTTTTGTTCTTATGTTTAAAAAATGTATAAAGTCAACAATAATTGACTACATTAACCAAATATCTGAAGTGATTTCCTACTTATTCCAGAATAGATTCTTTAAGTAGGAAGGGGGTTTTTCCAGTCCCTTAAGTCAATCATTTTGCAACTGAGAAAATCTACCATATTTCTAACAGATTTATTTAATAAAAATTTACTAAACAATTCTTTAAAGTGTACTAAAAGAAAGAAATATGAGAGGAATGATATTCTTAAACCAAAAGAAGCTATAGACTTATTAATAAAGATTAGAACCATGCATAAAACTATAATGTGATATTTATTTAAGACAGGTACAAAAATTATCTGAGAATTCAGAGGAGTTGATTGACTACTTCTGGCTGTGACAATCAGTTCAACAATATTTAATAAGTATTTATACAGTATCTAGTTTTTGTAAAACATTAATCTCAGTGATATTCAGTTTAAGAGATAATGATATCTTGTATTTAAACCATCTACAACAGTAGAAAAATATAATACACATGCAAGTAACTACAGTATACAAATCTGAGAAATTTCTATAGAAAAGACATTCTCTGGTACAGTCTTTGAAGGACAGGTAGAATTTGAATAGGCAGAAATTAGCATTGAGAAAGAGATGAGTAGCCATAAAGAATAAATTAAACAAAGGCACAGAGGAAGCAAAGTATTCTGTGGTCATTTCGCTTCTGCTTGAACACTGAGTGAGTCTTCACTTTTCAAAACAACTCATTTAGGGACACCTTAAATTGCTCAGGAGTTTGTTAGATTGTAGCAAAATCTTCTTTCCTCTATTTGACTCACTAATCCTAGTTGTGCCCTTTGGAGCTAAGGATTGCCCTTCAAGACTTCGGAGACAACTATCTTGTTCCCCATAGAACATCACACATACACACACAGACACACACACACACAGACACACACACACACACACACACACACACACACACACACACCAGTTAGTCAGTGAGGAAACATTTATTAAGTATCATACTACTTGCTAAGCATTGGGGTTACATAGAAGGTTAAAAACAAAACAGCAGCTTCTTCTCTCAAACAATAACCTGGAGGGAATACATATGTTCCAGAATTAATACCTGATTGAAATTCATTGATGGTGTGTTACTGAATGGCAATATTTATCAATGAAATTGAATCTGTGTCATTCATCTGAAGATTGTATTGATGCAATGAGATATTGAGTAAAATGCTGCGGTCTTAGCCTATTTCCCCTTAATGTTTTTTTTTTTATCAGTATTCTAATAATGAGGGGTATATACATATATATATATATATATTTCCCTTTTAAAAGCAGTGCAAGAAATAAGATATTAAGGATTTGACTTGGACTCCAAAGTCTTTATTAATTCTTCATATTTTTTCTTAAATATTTTGTCTCGGTTTCATACGAATGAAACTAGCAATTCTGTGAATATTCACATGATATGAGTTGCATAGGTCATTCTCCTCACAGTGATGCCACATAAGGTCTTGAATAAGGGCTGGCATTTTCATGTAAATGGCAAGTTTTATATCAATGTCAGATTAGCTAAGAGATTGTTGAAACAATGAACCCTCCTGACTGGATTTTGTGGAAAAGACGACATTTCTAAGTCATCTATAGCTCTGAGTCTTTTGATGTATTAGCTGTTCTTTCCCCTGATGGCTAGTGAATAAGGTATTGTCATTACTAGTTGAAGAGTGAAATGTTTGCTGATTTTATTCCACTGTTATTATTTATTTATTTTCTATATAGATATACTATATATGTTCGCATATACACATATGTGGATATATACACACATATGAGAATATCAGCCACCAAAAATTATAATTCAATACATGGAAATCTGACAATAGGCCCTATTTTAAAGCAATATTTTTTGCTGACATTATATAACATAGTTTGCAAGGAATTTTACACAGATTATCGCATTTTAGATTTATTTACTTCTGTGAGCTAGATAAAATTATATTATCATCTCCATTTTCCAGCTAAGGACAATGAGATTAAACAACTTTAAGTGACATGCCTATGGTCACACAGGTAAGTCAGAAGCACAGTGTGAGCCTAGGTTTCTCTTTACTCCACATCCAAAACTTGTTTCTATTATTGTAAGCAACCTCTATAAAAATGTTGAACCATTTTGCTCTTCCATAAGAGGTTTATTGAAATATCTTCCAGGTCCTACAGGGAAATAAGATTCAAAATTCTTAACCACAAACTTTGTATCACCCCTTACAATTTATACAGCATTGTACACATAGTGAGTGTTTAATTCTTTTGAATATGACAGCTAACTTGGAATATGATTAAGAACACTGAGTCCAGAGTTAGAAGACCTGGGTTTAAATCCTAGCTTTCATGCTTATTTACTCTGACCTTGAACAAATCTTATAACCTTCATGAATCTCAATTTTCTATGAATTTATAAGGAGTTACTGAAATTAGCACTTTCTCTGAGGTTTCTTCTGGTTCTAGGTCTATGATTTTGTGAAATTAACAAAAAATTATTTAATTGTATGACTGTATACAATTGGCTTAATAATTAAAATATCACGCAAAACAGACATCAATTTACATGAAAAATCTCCCAAATTCATTTTAGAAAATATCCCTTCACAAGATTCCAAAATTCTTTTCACAATATCTCTTTACAACTTAGTTGTATTTGAACTAAAAAAAGCAACGGATGGTGCTGTACTTGGGAATTTCTTCAGCTGCATCAATGGGGTTAAAATGAACAGCAAGTGTTAGTAGTAAAGTGAATTTGAACAGTAAAAATATTGGAAATGGTTGAAAGGCTGCCTTTGACTGATAATACAGAGTTGACAGTGAGTGTGAGATTGATGAGAAATGTATTTTTAAACCTGAAGTGCTAAGCATTTAAATAAGATTCAGAATTTAAAGGAAATCTAGATATATAACTCAAATAAACACAGGCAAAAGGTTTAGTTGAAATTTACATGAAAATGCAAGCATTGAGTTTGCAATCAGAATTATTGAGAAAAATATTTTAGCTATATTATCTTTGCTCAAGCGATTATTTCAGCAAATATTCTGAGTTAGTCTTTGAAAGCCATCCTGAATAAATTGTGTTCAGATACACATTTGCCCTGAATACAAAAGTTGCTTCCATAAATCAACACAAACTGAATCCTACAAACTCACAAAAAGCCAAGGAATAAAAGCTATTAATATGAAACCCCATCTCCCATCTATCCTGTTCTTCATGATGTTTGCAACACCTTTCTGTAATGTGCAAAATGAAAATCATGAGTTTGGTTGAATAGTGTACAAGTCTCAAAACGTTCAAATTTAGGCACCTCTATCAAAAATGCCCAAGTTTGTCAAAGTACTTTAGAAGTATAGTATGTTTTCTGGAAATCTTGTAGACAAGAGTTACTTCTAAGTATGTCTTTGAGTGTATATCTATAAAACTTAGGAATTAACTTTGCTTTTGAATAGGTGATAATATGAGTAATTATAACCATATATTCATTTCTATGTATGTATATATTGAAAGAGAAAGAGTAATGGCAAATCTATAAGAGTTCAATTTACTACTTTCTGAATTAATTTAGTCATCATCACATATTAAGCAAATATGACATTTCCTTCCTTCCTTCCTTCCTTCCTTCCTTCCTTCCTTTTCTTCTTTCTTTCCTTCCTTCTTTTCCTTTCTTGCTTCCTCATTTAATCCAAAAATTTAAGTTGCTGTATAATTTGTGCCATGATAGCCCCTCATAAAAAATAAGAAATGAAACAATGTTTACTTATTAAGTTCCTAAAACCTCCAATGAATTATAATAGTGAGATAAAACCAATTTCCCTTCAGAATGAATCACTGTCTGTTCCAGATGATGAATCTAGGATGCCAACTATAATTCTGTATCCTATGATAGATGTACAAAATATCCTTCTTTGGAGAAGGCAATCCAAAGAATGAGCAGATCACCTCTTCAGCAAAAAAAGCAACATATGGGCTATCAGAAACTGGGAATTTAAATTATGATATTTGCACATTTTGCAGTTACAAGGGGCAGCTCACTGGTATAGTAGTTAGCATTCCAGGCCTGGAGTCAGGAAGACTTGGGTTCAATTCAGACCTGACACACTTACTAGCTGTGTGACCCTAGGCCAGTCACTTAACCCAGTTTGTCTCAGTTTTGTCATCTGTTAAAACAAGATCAAGAAGAAAATAGCAAATTTCTTCAGTATCTTTGCTAGGAAAATCCTAAATGGGATAATGAAGAGTGGGACATAACTGAAATGACTGAATGTCAATAATGAAACTTGCAAATTGAGTAGAAAAGGAATGGAAAAGACTTAATTTTGAGAGAAAAAGGAGTATATTCTTGAGGCAAGGAAGAAGGTGGCAGCTATTACAAAACATTACTGCCTTTTTCCCATTGGTTATGGAATTGAAGGAAGTGGGCAATAATTTATGAGAGAATCAATATAGTTATGGTGTTTTATTTGTGGACATGCTAAAGCTTCACATGTCAACAAACTCCCCATTTCTTTCCTTGCAGGTAAATTACAACAAATTTTAGGAAGCTCTTCACCTAAATAGTCTTCAAACTGCTTCAGTAATGTCAGGTCTATACTGCCTTTGGGGGCAAAGGAGTCATTGCTATTGATTCAAGAATCCCTTCTGTGCATACAGATAGTCAACTTCACATGTCTCTCATGTATATATATATATATATATATATATATATATATATATATATATATAATTTTCAGATGTATGTTGTGATTAACAAATGCAAATTCATTTATGAATATTAATAAAGTAATAATATATTTTGTTATTATGAATGTTATTTATTCATGGATTCCAAAGATACAGTTAATAATACATATAAGATATCTGAAACAAAATATCTCACTAAATATGGTTCCTTATACTCAAAATTTTGGGAAACACAAACCTAGTTAATCATTCTTTATATCCCATTAATTTGTATTTCATTTGACAAATTGCATATATATTCTGATGGTTCCTTTTCTAAGACACTATTCTGATATGTTATGAATGACATATGGATCTGTGCTCTTCAGAACTGTGCCCAAAGTGTAGTCTCATTCATATCTTAGCATGATTTGGTCATCAAGATCATTTATTAAGGAATAGAGATGGAGAAGTGATGCCTTTCTAAAACGTCCCCAGTGGTGGTGGTGGGGCATATATTCTACATCTCTGGAAACCTGAATCATTTTAATTATTTAAAGAAATGAGCATTTTAGTTATCTAAGTACATCTAAGTACAGATTTTAAAAAGTCAGCTCATATACTTTTTTCTCATTTTATCCAACATATTTATGATGGTATATTCCTAACACTGTGTTTGACCCTGTGAGGAAAAGAAAAGAAGTGTAATGAAGATAGACATTTAAGATACCACAAAGCAATATATGTTAACAACATATGTGTTAAATTCTATTCTAACTATGTATTTATTCACTCAGAATTCACTTTTTCAGCATTCAAATTATCTACTGATTTTGAGTTCATTATGAAGAAAACTTCTCAAAAGAAAGGGGGAGAGCAAATTACTTTCCCCCTCTACTTTGACATAGAGTGGGGCTAGTAGCAGGATTAAATAAATAAATCAGTAATCACTTATTCAGCAACTACTTTGTGCCAGATAATATTAGGCACTGAAGATACAAAGACAAAAAAGAAATGTTTTTTCACTCAAGAAGCTTTTCATTCAAAATTTTCCCATGTGAAATAACATATACACATGTAAGTATTTACAAAGTGAATACAACATAATTGGGGGGGGGCAATTCTTATAAGTGGGAGGTATGAACAAAGTCTAAATGGAAGAAGTAATTCTTTTAATTACCTTTGAAGGAATCTAAGAACTCTAAGTAGATGAGAAGAGTGAGTGTCATTCAGGCATGTATCCATGTAATAAAACAGAGACTACAGATGGAGTATCTTATGTGAGTATCAAGAAAACTTCTTTGCCTAGTGTACATGAAAGAGAACACTGTTTAAGCAAGTTGGAAAGATACTTTGGAGCTAGGCTTGGTGTCCTGGATCCAACTCAAATGACCCAAAAGTAGATTGCCATATTTTCTCTGTGAGCATAGATTCCTCAGAAAATCTCAAATGCTGAGTAGTGTTTTGATTGTTTTGTTGATTTTCTGGATGTAAGAAAGGGATGTGGAAAATGTTACTAATGAAGAATAAATGAAATATTTACATTTATTTTTCTAGAGACTTTGTTAAACATTTATGAGCCCACTCCATAAGGTCAAGTTGTGAAGGGTTTTAAATGCCAAAAAGGAGTTTACACTTAATGTAATTATGAGCATCTGGAATTTATTATGCAGGACAATGACATCGTGACTCTATAAAGACAATTTTTGGAGGAACCGTAGGAGCCAAGGCAGAATAAGGTACTTCTAGTAGACTTGTGAACTAGTCCAAGTCCAGTTATTCTAGGAACTAATTTAAAACTATACTCTTTAGCTCATTTACCTGTGCAAAGAACTGGAAGTACTTCCCCATCAACTGTGGAATGAATTATAGTATATGAATATTATTGCATCATTAGAAATGGCAGAGAAGTTATATGTTCAGAATAAATTGGAAAGTCATGAAATGACACATAGTGAAAAGAATAGAGACGGAAGAAAAATTTTTTCAGCAGTTAAAACTATATAAAGGAAAGTCACTATAGAATTAAGTGCTATCATCAATACTATAGTTACTCAGAGCACTAGAAGAATTATGATGAGTAGAACTAAGAGGGCAAGGGGGAAGAGAATGAGGGAGAAATACTAGGGAGGGATGTGAATAGGAGAGGTATTGGTCAAAGGAAATTGGATATCTGTGAGGGGGAGATGGCAGAAAGGAAGAGTTGGATAAAGAGTGAGGAGAAATCGAGTAGATGGAAATGCATATGTAGTAACTATGATATTGAGTGTAATGGGATGAGTTCACACATGAAAGAAAATGGGTAGCAGACAGGATCAAAAGCCATGTATTCCTTATAAGAAACATTGAAAATGAGAGAAAAACAGATTGAAGGTGAGGGGCTAGAGCAGAATATATTATACCTCATCTGATCCAGAGAAAGCAGGGGTAGCAGTCATGATCTCTAACAGATCGGGGCTAACATGAATATGAATGGAGGAGATGAATAGGGTAACTATATTATGTTGGGGAGGGGGAAAAGGTTACTATGGATAATGAAGAATTATAAATATTTGGACATGTGTGCACCAGATGTTACAGTGCCCAGAGAGGGGGGTGAGGGGTTGGGATGAAATACATATGGAAATAGAAAAGAAAAAAAATAAGAGAGGTGGAATTTAATGTTCCCTTCTCAGAACTAAATAAATGTAACTACAAAATGAATAAAAAGTATTTAAGGACATTAATTGAACCTTAGATAAATTAAATAAGATAGATTTCTGTTTTAGAGGATGTCCAAAGAGGAAACACACTCTGTTAATGAAGGTAAGCAAATTCTCTGCAATTGTCATATTTAGGTAGCTGGGAAGGATCTCGGGGGCACTTAAGAGGCACAGTAGATAGTGCACTGGTTCTTGCATCAGAAAAACCTTATATTCAAATTGGCCTCAGACAGCTACTATCTGTGTGAAAAGGAGCAAATCATTTAGCTTCTGTTTGCTTCTCACTGTGAGATATACTGTAGCTTCTCATCTATCAAATAGTAATACAACACCTACCTGAGAGGATCACTCTGAGGCTCAAAGGAAATATTTTAAAGCAAATGTCATAGTAAATATATTTAATAGGTATGGGTAGTGGGTGTCACAGTGTATGAAGTGCCAGGCTTTAAACAACAAGACTCATTTTCTTGACTGAATTTGGCCTCAGACATCTATTAGCTGTATTATTCTGTTTGTCTTTTTGTCTCAGTTCCTTATTTGTAAAATGATCTGGAGAAGAACATGACAAAACACTTTAGTTTCTTTGACTAGAAAATCTGAAAATAATTGAACAGAAAAAATAAGGTATACATATTAGTACATATTAGGTGCTATTTAAATATAGCTGCTATTATTTCTACTATTATTTCTACTATTATACTACTACTACTATATCTACTATTATTTCTACTATTCTACTACTATATCTACTATTATTTCTACTATTGTTACTGCTACTGTTGCTGCTGCTGCTGCTGCTGCTGCTGCTGCTGCTGCTACTACTACTACTACTACTACTACTACTACTACTACTACTATTTTGTAACTGAGAAAATTGAGACCTAAGGAGGTTACATGATTTTTTCCAAGGTCACATAGATAACAATCATTAAAATTAGAATTGGTCTATGCCCTCTTACTCCGGAGAGAGAGGATATGGCATCAACTTGTTACTGATACTTATTACTTGGGATATCCTGGGCAAGATGTGTCAGCACTGAGACTTGAACAAAGATCATTCTAATTTCAAGACTACCTTTCAGTCTGTTACGCTAAGCTGCCACTTTTTAAATGCCATTATCATATGGACAATTTTAGATGACTCAAGTAGTAGTATGTAGGAAACTGGGATGCCTTGAGTACCCTAGTTTAGTGTTTCTTCCACTATACAACTCCCTACACTGGAGGGCATTAGTCACCTGAATTTCAATGAGGCTTTGTACTACTATGATGTTGAGGTCTTTAATTAAGCAGAATCCATTTCTTAAACTGTCATTGGGATAAATCACTGAGATTAAATACCTTTGTTCTTAAGATGAAAAGAAGCACTGTAATTGTCTTGTCTATAAACTCCCAAAGTGCTATGTCCCTAAACCTTTTCCTCTGAGATTGGAGGATGATCTAGCAAGTTAGATTTGTGAGAAAAGATTTGGAGGAAGAAATGGAATTCACATAATAATGAAATGTTTTTTTAATTAAACCATTAAATTATTTTTAAATGTATGTTATAAAATATTGCTAATAATGTACTATAAATCAATTTAAAATTTTCTCCCCCCCACCTTGGACTGAAATTTCTACTTCAATTACTTAGTTACTTATATGCTAAAACTTGAAATAAGTTTATTTACTCAATTTATAGTTTTTTTAGGGTTAAATAATTATAAAATTACTCCCTTTAAAAAGCTTTATAAATATTATCAATTAAAAGATGAATGCAAACTTTGTCTTAATGGTCAAAGAAAAAAAGATACAGAAAAATACATCTAAAGTAACTTTCCTTTGTGAATTCATTTCCTTATAATTCACTGAACACATATTTTCTATTCAAATATTGGTAAAATCTCAATGAAATAGTTGTCAGTTCCAAACAGTTGTGGTCAAAGTCTAACTATTTTGAGTATTGGCCTCTCTACAAACTATATCTGTTCACTCCACCTTTACTCTTTTTTTTTATTTTGTAATATTTTATTTGATCATTTCTAAGTATTATTCATTAAAGACAAAGATTATTTTCTTTTCCTCCCCCCCCCACCCCCAGAGCTGACGAGTGATTCCACTGGGTATTACATGTGTTCTTGATGACTTATGTGGGTTTATTTTGTATCCTGCAACTTTGCTAAAGTTGTTGATTATCTCAATTAGCTTTTTGGTTGAAGATCTAGGATTCTTTAAGTAGACCATCATGTCATCTGCAAATGATAACTTGGTCTCCTCCTTGCCTATTTTGATGCCTTCAATTTCTTTTTCTTCTCTATTTGCTACTGCTAGTGTTTCTAGAACAATGTCGAATAGTAGAGGTGATAATGGGCATCCTTGTTTCACTCCTGATCTTATTGGGAATGCATCTAGTTTATCCCCATTGCAGATGATATTAGCTGATGGTTTTAGATATATACTGTTTATTATTTTTAGGCGGCCCTTCTATTCCTATGCTTTCTAGTGTTTTTAATAAGAATGGGTGTTGCATTTTATCAAATGCTTTTTCTGCGTTTAATGAGATAATCATGCGGTTCTTGTTGGTTTGCTTGTTGATGTGGTCAATTATGTGGATGGTTTTCCTAATATTGAACCAGCCCTGCATCCCTGGTATAAATCCTACTTCATCATGGTGAATGATCCTTCTGAACACCTGCTGGAGTCTTTTTGCTAGTATCCTATTTAAGATTTTTGCATCTATATTCATTAGGGAG
Source organism: Monodelphis domestica (assembly GCF_027887165.1). Classification (NCBI taxonomy): domain Eukaryota; kingdom Metazoa; phylum Chordata; class Mammalia; order Didelphimorphia; family Didelphidae; genus Monodelphis; species Monodelphis domestica. The sequence continues at coordinate 391,142,221 of NC_077229.1, forward strand.
ATTGGCCTATAGTTTTCTTTCTCTGTTTTTGACCTGCCTGGTTTTGGAATCAGTACCATGTTTGTGTCGTAAAAGGAGTTTGGTAGAACTCCCTCTTTACTTATTATGTCAAATAGTTTGTATAGTATTGGGATTAACTGTTTTCTGAATGTTTGATAGAATTCACTGGTGAATTCATCAGGCCCTGGGGATTTTTTCTTAGGAAGTTCTTTGATGGCTTGTTGGATTTCATTTTCTGATATGGGATTATTTAAGAATTCTATTTCTGTAAGTAAAAAAAAAAAGAATTCTATTTCTTCTTCTGTTAGTCTAGGCAGTTTGTATTTTTGTATATATTCATCCATATCGCCTAGATTGCTGTATTTATTGGCATATAATTGGGCAAAATAATTTTTAATTATTGCCTTGATTTCCTCTTCATTGGAGGTGATGTCCCCCTTTTCATCTTTGATGCTGTTAATTTGCTTTTCTTCCTTCCTTTTTTTAATTAGATTGATCAGTACTTTGTCTATTTTGTTTGTTTTTTTAAAGTACCAGCTTCTTGTCTTATTTATTCAATCAATCCTTCTATCACTTTCAATTTTATTAATTTCTCCCTTAATTTTTAGGATTTCTAGTTTGGTTTTCTGGTGGGGGTTTTTAATTTGATCGTTTTTGTTTTTTTATTTGCATTTCCACTTGATTGATCTCTGCTCTCCTTAGTTTGTTGATATATGCACTCAGGGATATGAATTTACCTCTGATTACCACTTTGGCTGCATCCCAAAAGGTTTGAAAGGATGTCTCGCCATTGTAATTTTCCTCCATGAAATTGTTAATTGTTTCTATGATTTCTTCTCTAACTAAAAGATTTTGGAGTATCATATTGTTTAATTTCCAATTAGGTTTTGTTTTTGTTTTCCATGTACCATTACTGATCATTATTTTTATTGCCTTGTGATCTGAAAAGGCTGCATTTATTATTTCTGCTTTTCTGCATTTGTGTGCCATATTTCTGTGACCTAATGTATGGTCAATCTTTTTGAATGTGCCATGTGGTGCTGAGAAGAAGGTGTATTCCTTTTTATCCCTATTTATTTTTCTCCATAGGTCTATTAATTCTAATTTTTCTAAGATTTCATTCACTTCTTTTACCTGTTTCTTATTTATTTTTTATTTGATTTATCTAAATTTGATAATGGTTGGTTTAAGTCTCCCACTAATATGGTTTTACTGTCTATTTCTTCCTTCAATTCTCCTAGTTTCTCCATTAGAAATTTGGGTGCTATATTATTTGGTGCATACATGTTGATTAGTGATATTTCCTCATTATCTAAAGTCCCTTTTAACAAAATATAATTACCTTCCCTATCCCTTTTGATCAGGTCTATTTTTGCTTTGGCTTTATCAGATATCATGATTACCACTCCTGCCTTCTTTCTGTCAGTTGAGGCCCAGAAGGTCTTACTCCATCCTTTAATTCTGACCTTGTGGGTATCAACCCGCCTCATGTGTGTTTCTTGAAGACAACATATGGTAGGGTTTTGGGTTCTAATCCATTCTGCTATTTGTCTACATTTCATGGGTGAGTTCATCACATTCATGTTCAAAGTTATGACTGTCATTTGTGGATTCCCTGGCATTATGATTTCCTTCCCTAATTCTAACCTTTTCTTCTTCAGCTCTACTTTTTAGTCCACTGATTTACTTTAAATCAGTCCCCCTTATTCCCTCCCTTGATATGTTTACTTTTTTAGTCCCTCCCTTTTTGTTCCCTCCCCTTCCCCCCTCTCTTTCCCTCCCCTTTTGTTTTCCCTCCCCCATTACACCCTTGGTTTTCCCTTCTCCCTAACCTTGTTGGGTAAGATAGAATTCAAGATCCCAATGGATCTGGGTGTTTTTCCCTCTCAGAGTTGATATCCCTGAGATTAAGTTTTAAGTAAAAATTCTCTTCCTCTCCTTCTTATAGGAGTTTTCTTCCCCTCCCCTTCCCATGTGGATCTTTGTGTGAGAAAGATTATTCTATTTGGTCTTTATTTTCCCCCTATTTACATATTACCTTATCCCCACATGTTAGTATACATAGATTGATATAAATGTAGTCCTTATAGAAGAGAGTTTGAGTAAAAGAAGAAAATAACATTTTTCTCCTTTTCCCTTTCCTTCATATTTACCTTTTCAGGTTTTCCATGCTCTTTGTTTTTCGGTGTCGAACTTTCCACAGAGCTCTGGTCTTTTCTTTGCAGAAACTTGAAAATATTCTATTTTGCTGAATGCCCATACTTTCCCTTGGAAGTATATAGTCAGTTTTGCTGGATAGATGATTCTTGGTTGAAGACCTAGCTCTCTTGCCTTGCTGAAGATCATGTTCCATGCCTTACGATCATTCAAAGTAGAATTTGCAAGGTCTTGTGTGACCCTGATTGGCATTCCTTTATATCTAAATTGTCTTTTCCTGGCTTCTTGTAGGATTTTTTCTTTTGTTTGAGAGCTTTGGAATTTGACAATTACATTCCTGGGAGTTGTCTTTTGGGGGTTTAGTGTAGAGGGTGTTCTGTGAGCTTTGTCAGTGGCTGTATTACCCCCTTGTTCTAGAATCTCTGGGCAATTTTCTTTGATTATATCTTGTATCACGATGTCGAGTTTGGTGTTTATTTCTGGCTTTTCTGGAAGTCCAATTATTCATAAATTATCTCTTCTCCCTCTATTTTCCAAATCTGTCACCTTGTCAGTGAGATATTTTATGTTCTCTTCTAATTTCTTGGTCTTTTGGCTTTGCTTTATTAGTTCTTGCTTTAAAGCCTGGTTTTCCTTTTCAGTCTGGTCAAACTGGTTTTGTAGATGCGTGAATTTCTTTTGCATTATTTTCCATTTTTCCTCCCAGAAGGCTTCCATCTTTTTTATCATTTCTGATTCACATTCTTCATGGGTTTGTGGAGAGTTTCCATTTCCTTCGGAAGGTTTTGGGGCATTTGCATGTGTTTCCTCTTCTATCTCCTCTGTGTTTTGTATTTTTGCTCCATAAAATGTGTCCAAAGTCGCCCCCTTCTTGTTTTTTTTTTGGAATTTTGGGTTTTTTGTTCTTCTGTGGAGTTTGCCATCTCTATCTGAGTTGGGAGCATTAGCTTTTCTTATCTCTGTCTGGCGTTCAGAGGTTTTAGACCTAGGCAGATTGTCCATTCTATGGCTTGGCCCTTGTTTCTGGGCCTCAGCACTCTGAAGGGGGAGGGGCCAGGGCTTCCAGGAGCTCTGAGGGCTGGTGATAGGATTGACCTCAGACTGAGTATGCCCTCAGACAAGGACCTTCAGTGAGACTTAGATGGAAGGATCTGGTCAGGGGGCTACAGGCTCCTCCCCCTTCCTTCCTGCTGTCTGGGTGCCCCAGCGACTGGCTCAGGTCATTTTCAGGGGGCGGCCCTCAGAACAGCCAGCTCCCAAGGCCCCCCTGCCTGCCCTGAGGTTCCTGCTGCTGCCTTGGACTCAGCACTCTGGGTTGGGGGGGATGGGTCCTGGGACCTTCCCTTTGCCTTCCCCTTAGATCCGATTGATCTCGGGCTCCGATTCTTGGGAGGCCGTACCTTTTGATCCAGGTCCAGGAGTGTTTCCGGGGTCTATTCTGCTGTTTGTTTTGAATTTTGATGCCCTAGGAGTATTCCGTTTGAGATCCGTAAGGAAGGGTTTCTGGAGCTCTGAACTTTAGCTTTCTCTAAGCTGCCATCTTGACCAGAAATCTTCCATCTTTACTCTTAAGGAACTATTGTCCTATTTTTTTGAGAAATTTACAAGATAAGAAGTGTGTGATAAAATAAATTATGATGATTTTATTGGCTTTTAACACAATGAGTTCCTTGCCTAGGAATATGTATCATATAAGAGAATTCATGAAAATTACTGAATTTTAACTAATTAGGTAGCACAGGAATTAATTGTAATCTATAGCATTTAAATGAACAAGGAAGGGGTTTTTTAAAGAGCTAGAAATCTCACAAAGGAAACCAATCATTTGATTAAGAATTTAAATATCTAAAATAGGGAAATATTTCATTCATTTACATTTGAGTTTTAGAGTTACCACCTAGGAGACTAGCTCTACTTCATTTACCTAGTAATCATCTACCACTTAGCTTTGATTGTTTTTTCAAATAAGCATTTTACATCTCTTTTCTTTTGGACTATGGATCATCTTTCACCTCTATGGTTTTCATTTCAAAGCCCTCCTGATTCTATGACCCATAAGTACTAGACTTGAAGACATGTGGTGAAGGGTCTGACCCTGACATTTATTAGTTGGCAGAACACATACAGATTATTTCACCTTTCTCAACCTCTCTTTTGCTTTCTTTGAAATAGTACAGATACTATACCTGCAGCAGATATTGTCAAAGATTCTTCTAGTGCTCAGATAACATGTAAAATACTCTTCAAATTTGAAGACACCATTAAATTTCTGAATCAACACTATATTGCTATTTTCCCCCAATGTTCTATATTTCTGATATCCCTTATCAATATTTAAAGATGTTTCAAAGTAGAACACTAGGAGCTCCATGCTATGTCTTTAAAAATGATGGGGTTCAAAAACCAATTAGGCAATGTATTTTTAAAAAGCTCAAATGTCCAAATCTTTCTCGATTTTTACCATTTCATACTAAATACATTTTCTTTGTGAGGAACTAAAATTTTGAGATGAAACTCTTTGAGTTTCTAAAATAATTACTCATCCTTTGTCTACTGAGATGAATCCTCTATCCAAACCAGTCTCAAGTTTCTGCTTTTAGAAATGCATGGAAAACTCTTCCTGTTGGTCTGTTTCATGACAACTCTGTGAAGATAGCAACCATTTATCTCACAACACTTCATTATTCTCTCACAGCATCTTCCTACAGGATGTTAAAGACATTATATCATCAGTTCATGTTGTCAAATGGAGTGGATGAACAATATCCTTGAGGGAATCCTGGAGACCATACAAGATTATTGGCCTAAAACACTGAAGTAGTTCAAAGGGAAATGCTGTGGTGCAGTCTCTCCATTTTCATATATGTATCATGCATTAGTATTTATAATTGCATGAGCATAAATAATTACATGATAGTTACGAAACATCAAAACTTTTGCCATCATGGGTCTCTATAAATCAGCTCCCTGTCAATCTTTTGGCCTGTTTTTCTTCAATTCAGTATATCTGTATTCCATATGCAAATTCTCTGGTGAGTGATTTTCCTGTTTTGTAAGCTAGACTGCACCTGTAACATGTGGGATTGAGTTAGAAATGACAAGCAGACAAGCACAAGGCACATTATCTTGACAAACTCACCCTCCGAAAATTACCTTGGGCCTGAATTATTAAAATAACAAGGAATATTTCACTCAGCTGTGCAGAAATGTCCTAATTGTCCACTTTAGCCAAATCCTTTCAGTCTCCACGATTGGTCAATTTACAGTGGTGGCTTGCATATTTCTCAACTTCCATTAGAGAAAAGCACAACAGCAGCCCAGTATATCCTCATTTATTTTAATAACCTGCCAAGCATACATGAAAATGTTAAAGTTAGAAGGCTATAACATGACAGGAACCTGACTTGTCAGAGCCACATTATAATCTAGTTAAACTACTTTCTTTCTGCCTTTCATGTCTTTTCAGGTAAGTGGGTAACTAATTGTCAAATTACTAATTTTGTTGGCATTAATATCAATACCAAGACAAGAGTAGCATGAGCTGTTAAGTCAGAGGTTTTTCCTCTAACAGCTCCTTGGCTAATAAAAAATATATTCTGTAAGGAAAGCAAGAATTAAATCCATATAACTCAGGCTTTCAAAAGCTGGGCAAGTTTTAGAAGTGTCATTTGCAAATATTGTCATTTGAGAGATACTTACTTTGCTTTTATTATCCTGGCAGATCAACTACAAACTTTTTTTTCTTTTGCTCAGACCTCAGGGGTTAATTATAGTAAATAAACATTGAGAATCTACCATGTGTTGGGAATAGCATACAGTGAATTTGCTTAGGATATCCTTAATGCTTCAGGAGCTCACAATTTACATAAACAGACAGCACAGATTTGATAAGATATGGACAGATGATAGCAAAACACCAAACATGAAAGAAAAATTTGTAAGTTTTTTTGGTTTGTTTTTTGGTGGTTTTCATTTTGTATTCCACAAGTCTAGATACAAGATATTGGCAAATGGGAAGAAAAATGAAAACTGGTAGAGGATAATTATAGAGTAGAGGAAATTGTTGCTATTCTATTAAAAAACTTCAGGTTCTTTCAACATTTTGTCCCCCAGAATGAGAATAAAATGAAGAGTTTTCAACTGCTCTATGACTATAGTTTTTCATTTTCTTAAATGCACTTCTTAAACAAGGGCAAGGAGTCATGATTGAGTTTAAGATTAATATTCTAATCACCACCACATTTTTAAAAATGCTTCTTAAAATGCAAATTATAACAATACTAAAAGTGGCTTAAATGTTTTACATATTACATATACATCAACACATGCATATTTATGTTATACAAAGACAATAGAGGATATTTTTTTAGCCATGATGTGTCTGCTCATCTCAGATGAAGCAAATATCTGATTAATTGCCCTTGTGCAAAGAAAAGTGCTCTTATTATGAGTTAATGATATTCTAATTGGGTTAAAAAGTTGTAAGGAAATGTATTATGCTTTGTAAAGAAAAGAATGGATTGACATACTAACATTACACTCAAAAGTTTTTGTATCTATTTATGAAGTTTTTACAATTTTAATATGGTAAGAAATATTATAGTGTCTACCAACTGTCAAGAGTGAAAGCAATAAAGGTTTTTAGATTATTAGCTCATTGAGAGCAGGGGGACATGTTGTATTTATTTTCTATCTTCCTCAGTACCTAAAAAATTGCTTTGTGAATAGTATAAACAAATATTTGTTTTCCTTTTTATTGTAAGGGAATTGAATAGAAATCAACTGAGTAAATATAAAAATGGCCACTCACCCATTGTGGAGGTCTGAAGTAATTAACTGATTTTGAGAAAAAAAAAGACACAGATGAGATGCACACTGATCAAGGTCAATGGAACACCACAAACAGGGAAGAGGTTAGGAAGGCTAGGAAAATTTGTGACCAATAGTTTATCATTCTAGGATTCAAGTGGATAGCATCTATTGCCTTTTTACACTATTGCAGTCATACACATTTACTCCTATTTTTCTGTGCCACCAAAAATGGTATCATAAATCAAATTCTAAGAGAGCTTATTAATGCCTATTGTTTTTAGTTGTCAGTTTAAAATATACTCTGCCTTGAGGAACTAACAATAAAACGAAAGGACATAGTAAACATATTTATAAGTGATTAGTGAATGAAAAATTCTACATATACAGTGGCAACCTCTCAAATGTACTCATATATTCTTTAGGATTAATATTAGCTATTAAAATTTGGACATTCAGGTTGGATCTTAGTTTTCTTTTCATTTACTTTCTTATAACCAGTATTATAGAGGTCCCCCTCAAAAAGAAATGCATTGTACTTATTTTATTCTCCATCAGTTCAAAAATCTCTTCTCAGGTTTCTCTGAAATCCTCACATTCTCCATTTGTTACAGTGCAACAATATTGTTTAAATACAACCAGGACGTTATTCAGTCAACCACTGAATGAAGATACTACATACTTTGTTGTTTGTTCTTTGGTAGCAAAAATAATACTGGAATTTTTTTTTCTGCCCTTGACTTCTTTAGAGTTATGTTCATCAGTGTATTCTCTCAGTTAAAGAATATGACCTCTTAAGTTATCTTTTTCAAATAATTTCATACTATTTTCCAGAATCCTTAAACTAATTTATTCTTCCAAAGTATTTCATTTTGTCCATTCTTCTGCAATACCCAGAACCCTTATCATTGACTATTTCTGTCTTTTGCCATGTTTGCAAGTTACTATTGTTGTAAAACCTTAAAATTATTTTAATTTGCATTTATTTTGTTAATGATTTGGAATAATCTTTGATATGGTTGTTAAGTGACTTACATTGCCTTTGTGAATTATTTATTTATGCCTTTGAGTAATGCCTGCTAGTTCTTAAATATGTATTTCAATTCCCTATGTAACTTAGATCTCAAGCTTTTTATCAGAGGTATTTTATGGATTTTCCTCTTTTATCAATTTCATATTTTATCAAAGATGTATTTATTTTAACTTGCAGATTTTTTAAAAAATGTAATCAAAATTATCTATTTCTCATTTTCTCATTTCATCTAATCCCTTTTTAGTTAAAATTATCCCCTTACTTAGAGATGTGAAAGGTACCTCTTTTCATTTTCTTCCAATTCCTTTGCTAGATTTATTTATATTGTTCTCATATCCATTTCAAACTTCTTTTGGTATAATGCAGGAGATGCTGATCTCAGAATTTTTTATCAAAATAATTTCCGTCTTCCTAGAAGGTCTTATTAAATAGGGAATTTTTGGGTAAAACGTGATATTTTTTATAGCTTGTGGATGGTGTTTTTTTGTTGCCTTTTACCAAACATTGGCTTATATATTTAAATTGTTCTGGTTTATCTAAACTTTTAGAGTGATCTACTGCTATTAAAAATGACTAATACTTTCAATTCATGTTTTAAAATAAAGTTTGAAGTCTATGATTATCAATACTTTTATTTTTACATGGGACTCGACCTTTATCTTCTAGAAATGAATTTTTATGTAATTGCTTTTAGTACTTCGAATAAATTTGTCCTAGATATAGTATTGAATTTATGAGTTAATTTTAAAAAGCACATTTATTACATTGATTTCAACTGAAGATGAACAAGAACTTTCATTCCAGTTTTTTTTAGTCTTTGTTTCTTTTAAGAGTGTTGCATAGTTTTATTAATATGGCATAATTATTTGTTTTTGAAATATCTATAGAGAATATAAGTTTAAATATTATCAGAAAAGCTGAAGTATTTGACTAACATAGAAACAATGGCAGAAATAACAAATAAAAATAAATTATGACATCTGGAAGATAATACAGAGAAAATGCAAGACTTACAAACTTCCCAAAAGACTGGAGAATATAATTTTATCAATATATTTCAGGAAATATTCCAATAAACTTTCCCAGAAATATTGAAAACTAATTAATTCAATTAGAAGTCATAGAGATAAACATTAACAAAAATGTTATCTAAATAATATGAAATTGAACAAGATTTTTTCCCTACAAAAATGGTAGGAATTTAAAATATAAAAACATTAGAAATATTTATTAAGATTCCACAATTAGAGAATGAGAGAGACATTTAAAGACAGAGAGACAGGCAGAGAAACAGAGAGAGACAGAACAGAAAATTTGCAACTTAGGAATAAAGGATTCAGAAGACATAGAGAATCTGAGTTGAGTCATTCTGGAAGACAAAATTCTTTAAAGTAGAGATAACATAAAAAAAATTATAATAAATGTACTATTTCCCTTTGTTATAAAGTTTATTTGAAGTCTCTTTTTGTTAGTGTTTTTTTTAGAACTTATGTTGATTTGAAAATGTGATAGCATTTTATTCAGCATGATTGTTAGGGTGGTAGTGAAAAAGTTTGAAGAGATTGAGTTAGTAAGCTTCTAAATAAGTAAAGATCAGCTATTTAAGTGAAACATTCCATTTGACAATTGACAATTTAAGAATTTCTCATTGTGCACTTGACAAATATAAATAATATGAACATTTCTGAATTCAAGGTCATAAAATGTGGATTATGGTTAAAACTGAATTTCTAATGCAACTTAATCCTTTAAAACATATAATTAGCATATTATTTGTAAGGTCATACTTCCATATAACTTCTTTAAAATTCCTTTTGCTTTTGAGAATTATTTTTTAAAAGGTTCAATCATTGTGTTTTTTAAAAAAATCTCTTTCTTCTCATCACAAATGCCCAACAAACTTTAGTACATATATCTGTACTTATGTTTATATCTCCTCTGTTATAACAACGGAGATTAGAATACATTTATACACTCACATATCAGATCCAACTCTCTCATTTATAATCTCTGAACCATCACTTTTCTGACAGAAGGTAGGAAGTATCCTCCTTCAGTAGTCTAGAATCCTAATAGAACATTGCATTAAATAAAGTTTTTAAGTCTTCCTAAGTTTCCTCTCTTTACACAGTTGTAGTAACCATACATATATATTCTTCTCCTGATTCTGCTCATATAAGTCTTATAGTCCCTCACAATTGACAGACATCCCTTTAGTTTCCAGTCCTTTGCCACCACAAAAAGCATATTTATTTATTTATTCATTTATTTTTTATCTATTCATTAATTTATTTATTTATTCACTTATTTATTTGTTTGTTTTTACAAACAGGTCCTTTTCCATTTATTTTTAATCTTTGGAATAAAGACCTAGTAGTGGTGTTTTTGGATCCCAAAGTATGCATTATTTTAAAGCCATTTGGGCATAGTTCCAAATTGTCCTCCAGAATGGTTGAATCAATTCACAACTCCACCAGCAATGCACTTATGTCCCAATTTTGCCACATCCCCTCCAACATCAATAATTTTTTCCTTTACTGCCTTATTGCCCAATCTGATGGCTATAAGGTGGTATCTCAGAGATGTTTTAATTTGCATTTCTGTAATCAAGAGGGATGTAGAACATTTGTTCATATGATTATAGATAGCTTTGATTTCTTCATTTGAAAACTGCCTGTTCATATCTTTTGACCATTTATCAATTGGGGAATTACTTGGATTCAAATAAATTTGACTTAGTTCTTTATATAGTTGAGAAATTAGGCCTTTATCAGAGAAATTTTTTCCAATTCCCCCCTTCCTCCAGTTTGTTGCTTCCCTTATAAAACTGGTTACATTTGTTTTGTTTATGCATAAACTCATTATTTAATAATAAATGCATTAATTCACTATAATCAAATTATTCCTTTTATATCTTGTAAAGTTCTCTATCTTTTATCTCTATCTTTAGTCATAAATTCTTTCCTTTTCCATAGATCTGACAGTTAAACTATTCTACATTTTCCTAATTTATACATATCACTCTTTATGTTTAAATCATATACCCATTTTGGCCTTGTATTATTATAGTGTGTGAGTTATTGGTCTATAACCTCTCTTCCATACTATTTTCCAATTTACCCAGAAATTTTCATCAAATAGTGAGTTATTATACCAAAAGCTAGGATCGTTGGGTTTATCAAACACTAGAGTATTGAGATCATTTACCTCTAGTCTAGTCAATCTGACCTTCCACTTGTTCGCCATGACCAGATTTTTTTGATGATTACTGCTTTGTAGTATAGTTTAAGATCTGGTACTGCTAGGCCCCCATCTTTCACATTTTTCTTTCCATTAGTTCCCTTGATATTATTGCATTTTTGTTTTTTCAAATGAATTTTCTTTTTTTTTTAAGTTCTATGAAATAGTTTTTTTTTTTGTTTGGTATTTTAATAAGTATTGTGCTGAATAAGTAAATTAATTTAGTTAGCATTGTCATATTTATTAGATTAGCTCTAAGCAATGTTTTACCAATTATTTACAATTAATTGAATTTGTGTGAAAAATGTTTTGTAACTGTGTTCAGATAATTCCTGCATCTTTCTTGTGTAAGGATGCTATTATAAAATAAGTATTGTTTTATTAGTTTAAAGAAATAAAGTGAATGGCTTGAAAAAAGAACTAGAGTTTGAAGAGGAACTGAGAGAGATTGTTGATTTCAAATGTTGGCAGTTATAACCATTTTTATGTGTCAATTACTCTCTCTGGCACTTGGGAGTAGTCTCTGGCAGTTGGCAGAGACACATACTCTGAGACTCTCTCTCAGGGCTGGAGGAGGTAACTTCTTTGCCTCTCTCTCTCTCTGAGGGAAAGATATAAAGGAGCTTAGCGTTTTCCTTTCCCAACTTGGGAAACACAAGTGACTATCTATTGTGTTTTTTATAGATTGGTTTATATCTGAGAAAACCAAAGAAAAGCATGGCCTTTGGTTTAGACTCCGAGTCTGTTAAGGCTCAGAGTCCTAACTTGATTCTTGTTGAGACTCAACCAGCTAGACTTTGCTATTTTATAAGTTGAGGGTGAAGTTAAGATTTATAAGGATAGTCTCAGTAGTTTTTATTTAGATAGTATAAATGTGTCAGATCAGGGAGGATTAGTGTAGCCTGTGAAACACAAGAGAAGGGGTTCCTTGTGGAACCTGAGAGATTATTTGCATGGAGTTAGAATCCCTTAGAATTAGAATCCATTATTTATTCATGTGTGTATATATATATATATATATATATGTATATTTCAGTAAAATATTTTATTTTTATAATGAGTCTCTTTACTGTCCTTGAGCCTGGCCCTGAAAGGAAGTTCACATTTGAGCTTCACTTCATCACTGTGGAAACCTCAAAATTTCTTAGACTTATAAATGTTGGAAAATTTCACCATTGGGAAATTTCATACTTGAAAAATTTCTTATTGATAGTGGGTCTTGGCTATTGGAATGTGAACCCCATTGGCATGAGAGTTTCCTCCTCCTCCCTTCTTAAGATTACTTTAGGACAGAAACCTTTTGCTGAACAATGGAAAGGACTTTGACCTATGCTTAAGCATAGAACAGGAATTTCTTTGAGTCATGATTGATTTTAGAATTGATACAATGGAGATACTTGGAATCAATCTCCACCCTACTCAGTCCTAACAGGATTGAGGAAGGGCTGCAGCATAGATCAAAATTTAATTATTCCAATCTCTACCCTACTCAGGTTAACAGGATTTAGGAAAGGCTGTAGCAAAGGATCAAAGATTTAATTATTTGAAAATATGACCTTCAACAGACATGTGCAAAGCCACAGACCTCTGGGCGGTTCTGGGTTAAGCTAGAGCCTCCATTGGCACAGGGAAATTGATGGACAGTGATTGGTAGATATGAGAACTGAGGGGAGGGAACTTGGATGGTTTCCTTAAAGAGAGAGGGGGCTGAAGACTCAAGGTGGTGGGTGAGGAGTTGGTCTGAGTGGTTGGAGTGTGCTCTGAGAAGCTTGCTCTGAAGGAAGCTGAAGGTGGGGGCCTCTGAGACTGTTTCTCCATTTTGGTCACGTGAGTAATAGGGACTGATCTCTTTTCTTTGCCCCAGCTATCTAAGGGCTTGGGCCTTTTGGCCCAGCCTAAACAGAAGGGGTATTTAAGCCCTATTCCCTTCTCTCCCTTTTCTCTCTCTCTCTATCTCTAATTCCTTTCTTCCTCCTGTTGTAATTAAACTCCATAAAAGGTTGACTGCTGACTTGAGTTTTCATTTAGGAATTACATAGCTGAATTCCTTGGCGACCTTAAATTAATATATATCAGTCTTTTAAAGTGATTTCCTTGTCACAACTGATGATACTTTTGATTACATCTCTCAAAAGTATCTGAACAGTTTTGAACAGTTTTTCTATATATATTTTGTGTAGCTCACACTTTTTTTATTTTTAATTTTAATTTTTACAGTTTTTTACTTTTTGTAATTTTTATTTTTACAATTTGGTGAACTAAATAGTACAAAGAACCTTACTGTCTGATTTTAAGAGTGCAATTGTCAATTTCAGCAGTTGGAACCATTATCTCAGCAGGGGGTCTGTGGAAGAAGCTAGAGTTGACAGTTTAGGCGCTACAAAATCCATCTCAACTTGATACCAAGAATCTTTACTCTCAGAAAACCTGGTGAATTAGCTACATATGACTTCTCTCATTTTCACTGTTGATCCAGAATATATATATTATATATATATATATATATATATATATATATAATATACTTGCCTATGACTTTCTAATGCCATTACTCTCACTGACACTCCTACAACTAATCTTTTATATCCCTATGATACTATTGTTTATCATGTGCTTTTACATGATTATCAAATCTTTGGAAGTTATGTTTAAACATTTAAAACAAGTATCAAGCAAGCTACTGCAAAGAGTGATCTAACGTTAAAAGTGAAATATCTAGAGACTAAACTAGATAGGATGCAAAATCAATATGAGGAATTACCCAAGGCTAAAGGTACAATGGCAGAAACTAAAGAACATGAAGCAACTAAATTATAAGGTAGAACTAAATCAGATAATACAACTAAATTAGAAATGGAAACTGAAGCATTAGAAAGCAAACCAGCTCATATGATCCCTCTAAAGGAGGTACCCATAGTGTCCCCAGAGTGTGGTATAGTGAATCTCATGTGCCACAAGAAGTTTACAAAAGCTGATATAGACAGTTTTAAGAAAAATACTCCATCATCTGAAGAAGATCCTATGGCAGTTGTAAAGCAGTTTAAGCACTTAGTTAAGTTTTACTATCCTTTTTATTTGAACTTTGACATCCTTATGGATGAATTATCAACAAAAAGGGAGAAACAACAGATTATACAGGACACTAATAATTATCCCCAAATTGCCGATTGGCCAACTGAGGATCCTGGTTGGGAAGTTAAGTCTTTTATGGGGTACAGAGACTTAACTACAGTCAGGGAGGCAGTAATTGAATCTATGAGGCAAAATTCCAGATGCTGAGGAACCTGGTCTAAATTTGAGCACCTAAAACAGGAAGTGGGAGAGACTTCCTCCACTTTCCTCAATACAATTATCGACTATGCAGAAAAATGGATTGGGTTGGATACTTTAACAGATGAAAATGTAAATCACATTCAAAGGCAGTTTGTAAAAAAATACATGCCCCGTAGCCCAAAATTATTTTTGGAGTAACTGTCCAAATTGGTTTGACATGGATCTTGATGAAATTCAGGGAGATCCTAACTATGTTTTCCAAGATGAGAAAGATAGACAATCAGAAGGGAAAAAATATAATTGATAATTTAACCAGAGAAATCAGAGACCTTAAAAACTGAAATCCAATGGAGTCCAGGAAAAAAAAAAAACAAACAGTAGCTGCACTAAGAACTTATAGACAACACAGAAATAATTACAACCCCATAGAATACAGACAAACCCCAAGATGTTTTCTTTGTAACAGACCTGGTCATCTTATGAGAGAGTACAGAGTTAGGGGACAATTCTTTAGACAAAGCTCCAGGGGAAACTGAGGCAATAGATTTAAGCTCTTTAATAGATTCAGGCAAAATGGATATATAAATTGTGGGTTTAATAATAGATTTAATAATGCATTCCAGTATGGGAGACCAAACTACCCAAATTATTTTGATACTGGATGCTACAATAATTCACAACAACACCAGACCTGAATACCATGCAAGAATATATCAAAGGAGGTGCTTGTCCAAAATATTCCCAAGTAACTGGTGGGAATCCCCAAAAACGCAAAATGCAAAAAGTGCAAATTCATTATGAAGATGGGCCAAAGCCTGTGTAGTTAAAAATCTAGTATATGGAGAAAATGGACTAGGAAGTAAGGACAATGGAATAAGAATTAATAAAAATGACAAAGTGATTTTAAAAACATGGGAAATTAGTGCAGGAGAAATCACTGAAGAATTAGAGAATGAGGAGCAGGAATAAGTGTTGAGTTTTCCTCATCCTAATGTTTAGCTGCTGTGATAACTGTCTATTCTCCAGAAAATAGCACAGAATCCCATGTAACCCTAAAACTAGGAACACAAGTTTATCATTGTCTCTTAAATACAGATGCTACAAAATTTGTGTTGCAGAAATCCTCTGAAGAGTGTAAAGCAGAAGATTAAATGGAAATTGTGGGAGTAATGGATATCTATTAGATTATGCACTCCATACAATAAAACCTGGGGATTCAGTTTTCGTAAAAATCTTTAAGTATTAAGTTTATTGATGGCTGCACTGCTCACAGGCGAAAAAAGCAGGGCCAAAAGAAGAATAGATTGCATCAGACAACATGGCTGCAGCCAAAAAGATAGAAGCATGAAATGGAGACAAAGATCAAGATCAAGACAAAGGTGAAGACAACATAGAAGAAACATAGATGCCAGCAAAAAGAACAATTTAACTGTAACAACGACATTGAAAAAAATGATAATAGAGAAGATGAAAACAGACTGATTATGAACATGACTTTTTTGCACCATTATAACACTATACACTTTCATTATAGTTGCAAACAAACAGTAATAGTAACAACACAAAGACAGTACTAGAGGAGGGGACTTTAAAGATTTGGTAAGTATTCACTACAAAATAACATATGCATATAGACCATATTTCTCATAAACTCTACAACATCATAACAAGATAATGAGTGTCCATAGAAATAAATAAATAAATACAGATATATCAACTTAGGAATATAACAATAATTGTACACATTAAAGTAATAAGATTGTATCTCACAGAAAGATTTTATGTGTTCCTAGGAAATAAAATGAAGAAAACATGCATAACTTTCTAAAGAAAATCTTTACGTTTTTCTTAGACTATCTTAAGGGAGGAAGTTTATTTTCTTCCTGCAACATGTAATTAGTTTATACATAACATACACATAGATATAAAAATTGTACAGACCTTAATTTATATAATTTTATATAGATAAGATATTTATATGGATGTATATATAGTTGAAAAGGCTTTTTCTGCATCTATTGAGATAATCATGTGATTTTTGTTGGTTTGCTTGTTAATATGGTCAATTATGTGGATGGTTTTCCTAATATTGAACCATCCTTGCATTTCTGGTATGAATCTTACATGGTCATAATGAATAACCCTTGTGATCACTTGCTAGAGTCTTTTTGCTATTATCCTTCTATTCATCTATTTATTAAGAGATTGGTCTGTAGTTTTCTTTCTCTGTTTTTGACCTACCTGGCTTTAGAATCAGTACCATATTTGTGTCATAAAAGGAATTTGGTAGAACTCCTTCTTTGCTTATTCTGTCAAATAATTTGTATAATATTGGGATTAGTTGTTCTTTGAATGTTTGATAGAATTCATTTGTGAATCCATCCGGACCTGGGGATTTTTTCTTAGAGAGTTCTTTGATGGCTTGTTCAAATTCTTTTTCTGATATGGGGTTGTATAGGTAATCTATTTGTTCCTCTGCTAGTCTA
Source organism: Monodelphis domestica (assembly GCF_027887165.1). Classification (NCBI taxonomy): domain Eukaryota; kingdom Metazoa; phylum Chordata; class Mammalia; order Didelphimorphia; family Didelphidae; genus Monodelphis; species Monodelphis domestica. Next base: position 391,159,219 of record NC_077229.1, read on the forward strand.
GGCAATTTATTTTTTTGTAAATATTCATCCATATCACCTAGATTGCCATGTTTATTGCCATGTAATTGGCCACAATAATTTTTAATGATTGCCTTAATTTCCTCTTCATTAGAGATGAGGTCTCCCTTTTCATCTTGGATACTGTTGATTTGGTTTTCTTCTTTCCTTTTTTAAATTAGATTGACCAGTAATTTGTCTAATTTATTTGTTTTTTCAAAGTACCAGCTTCTAGTCTTATTTATTAAATCCATAGTTCTTTGACTTTCAATTTTATTAATTTATCCTTTGATTTTTTAGGATCTCTAATTTAGTCTTCATCGGAGGATTTTTAATTTCTTCACTTTCTAGTTTTTTAATTTGCATGCCCAATTCATTGACCTCTGCCTTTCCTAATTTGTTAATATATGAACTCAAAGATATAAATTTCCCTCTGAGTACTGCTTTGGCTACATCCCATAGGTTTTGAAAGAATGTCTCATCATTGTCATTTTCTTCAATGAATCTATTAATAGTTTCTATGATTTTTTTCTTTAATTGGTTTTGGAGAATCATATTGTTTAATTTCCAATTATTTTTTATTTACTTCTCCATGTACCCTAATTATTATTTTCATTGCATTGTGTTCTGAGAAAGCTGCATTTATTATTTCTGCTATTTTGAAATTGTTTGCAATGTTTTTATGTCCTAGTACATGGTCAATCTTTGTGAATGTATCACGTGCTGCTGAAAAGAAGGTGTATTCCTTTTTGTCCCTATTTATTTTTCTCTACATAGCTACTAACTCTAATTTTTCTAAAATTTCATTCCTTTTTTACCTCTTTCTTAGTTATTTTTTGGTTTGATTTATCTAGTTCTGAAAGAGGAAGGTTCAGATCTCCCACTAGTATATTTTTTCTATATATTTCATCCTTGAGTTCCAGTAGTTTCTCCTTTAGAAATTTGGGTGCTATGCCATTTGCGGCATACGTATTTCTTACTGATAAATTCCCCATTGGCTATATTACCATTTATCAGTATGTAATTACGTTACCTATCTCTTTTGACTAGATCTATTTTTATTCTGGCATTGTCAGATATCATGATTGTGACACCAGGTTTCTTTTTTATCAGTTGATGCCCAATAGATTTTGTTCCAAATTCTTACCTTTACCTTATGAGTGTATACAGTCCTCATGTGTGTTTCCTGTAGACCGCTTATGTTTGGATTTTGGTTTCTAATCCACTCTGCTATTCACTATTGTTTTATGGGTGAGTTCATTCCATTCAAATTCAGAGTTATGATTACCAGCTATGTATTTCCCAGCATTTTGATTTCCACTCCTGGTCCTGCCTTTTCTTCTTTCACTATTACCTTCTACACCAAAGTTTTATTTTTAATCTTTTAGTATTAACCTATTTTATTTAGCTCTAGCTTTATATATATATATATATATATATATATATATATATATATATATATATATATGTATATGTATATATGTTGTTGTTGTTGGTTGTCTCTCGAACCGAGGATGACAATTGTCTTTGTGCATTTTTGTGCACAAAGACACCTGTGTATAAAGACTTAAGTGGAAAAGTCGATGCACAGAGACAGTCCCACTCTCTCGGCTTTGGAAGCCTGGGTCCATTGGCACGAAAAGTCATTACACCTGGAGACTTCCTCAGCTGCATTGGATGGCCGTATTGTCTTTTGTGCTCCATCACTCCCTAAGCACTCCACAGTGCCTTGCTGTATTGCCATCTCAGCCGTTGAATCTTCTTGTTGGTTTCTTCCACCTGTTCCACCAAAGCACTCTTCACATGCTGGATGAGCAAAGCCCTAGTTCACCAGGGGTAGATGTTGACCCGATGGCTACCCTCACAAGGTTTAGCCAGCCCGTCGAAGCCGTTGCCCGGGGTGTGGCCGCTGCCGCATGCTAGCAGCTACTAGGAGCCACAAGTGAGAGCTGGGTGTCAGGTGAGGGTCAGTGGCTGGAGAGCTGCCCTAGAAGAGCACGACAAGCCCTCCATACCAGAGATATTACCCCTCCCTGAGCACCCCATACACCCCATGTATATATGTATGTGTACATATATACACACACTTATATGTGTATTTATGTATACATATATCTATATACATATTTATATCTTGGTATTTTATACTATACAGTTTGTCACTATACTCTCTGAGTATAATTATTCTAGATACCCAGGTGATAATAACAACTTTTAAGAGTTACCAATGACCTCTTTTCTTATAGGGATACATATTTTAACTAATTGGGTCTCTTTAAAAAAAGGTCTTTTTTGTTTTGTTTTTCTTTTTTCCCTCTTTCTTAATTACCTTTTGATGATTCTCTTGAGTTCTGTGTTTGTACATCAAATCTTCTGTTCAGGTTTGGTCTTTTCTTTAAGAATGCTTGGAATTCTTCTATTTTGATAAAGGACCATATTTTCTCCTGTAAGAATACAATCAATGAGGTGCTTCATATTTTCCTCAACTTTTTCATTCTTTTGATTTTGTTTTATAGTGTCCTGCTGCCTAGTAATGTCGCTTGATTCTAATTATTGTATTCCAGTTTTTATAGACTGAATTTCATTTCTGGCTTTTTGGTCATCTTTCTCCTTCTGATCTTTCATATCCTTTGCCTCATTTTCAAGCTGATTAATTTTGGCTTTCAAGGCAATATTTTCTGTTTCCAGATGACTTATCTTGCTTTTTAAGTTCTTTTCCCAGTTGTCTTCAGCCTCTATTAATTGTGTTTTGAATTGTATTTTGAGTTCTTCCAAAACCTGTATCCAATTCACTGGAGTTTCTGTTTTTTGGCTTGATGTTCCTTCATCCTGCTCTGCTCCTTTTGCTTTTTGTTCATTGCCTAGACAGAAGCTGTCGATTTTAATTTCTTTTTTTTATTTTTCTGTTGTTTGCTCATATTTGCCCCTTCTTTCCCCTCTGAAGTTGCCTGAGCTTTTGCTCCTCTCATCTTGTGTTGCATCTCTGGTTTTGGGTTTTTCTCTCAGCCTTCACCCTTAGAGTTTAGTCAGCAAATTTCTGAGAGCAGTCTGTGGGGTAGGGGTGTTGGAGCTTGAGCTTCCCAGCCCTCTGAATGCTTTGATGGGATTAATCCTAGCTGAGTTGTAGAGCTGGACGTACCCTGAGGCCAAAACCTCAGTAAGGGGGGCAATGTAGAGTGTCTCCACTGCAGCGACTAGGCTGTCCACTCTGCACTTCTTCTTCAATTGCTTCCCCATCACCTGTGCTTGACATTTTGAGCCTGGTATAAGTTTGCTCACAAGGTCCTCCTTCCAGACCAGCACCCTTGCCCACCCAGAGGTTCCAGCTACCACTGGAAGCTCAGTGCTCTACATGGGGGAGGGGTACTGGGACCTTCCTTCTTCCTTCCTTCCTTCTTAAGGTGAAGCCCTTAAACCTGAGTGTTCTCAAATTCAGGCTTTAGGGGAGTATACCTTTTAAATTGGGTCCAACAGGAGGGTTTCTTGGCTCTGTCCTGTTGTTAGGTTTGATTTTTAGTCCCCTAGGAACATTTATTTTGTAATCGGTAAGGAAGGTTTTTCAGAGGTCTGAACTTTCACTGCCTCTGTGCTGCCATCTTGACTCTGCCTCCCTCCAGGTGATACTTGTTGATAGTTTTAAATAATCATTGCTTATTATTTTAAAGAAAGGCCCTTTTATTCCTATGCTTTCTAGTGTTTTCAATGGGAATGGGTGTGGTATTTTGTCAAAGGTCTTTCTGAATATTTTGAGATAATCATGTTATTTCTATTTCTTTGATAAATGACATGATCAATTATGGGGATTTTTTTTTTCTAATTTTAAATTAAGCGTGCATTCCTGGTATAAATCCTAGATGGTAACAGTGAATTAACCTTGTGATATATTGCTGTAGTCTCTGTGCTAGTATTTTATTTCATATTTTTGCATCAATGTTCATTAAGGATATTGGTCTGTAATTTTCCTTCTATGTTTTTGTCTTATATTGGCATCATATTTGTGTCATAAAAAAGGTAGGACTACCTTGCTTATTTTGTCAAATAGTTTGTATAGTTAGGGATGAATTGTTCTTTAAATGTTTGATAGAATTCACTTGTTTATCTATTAGGCCCTAGGGATTTTTCTGGGACTTTCATTGCTAGCTTGTTCAATTTCTTTTTCTGAGTTAATATTATTTAAGCATTCTATTTCCTCTTTTGTTAATCAAGGCAATTTACATTTTTGTAAATATTCATATGTTTCCCCTAGTTTATCAAATTTATTGTCATATATTAAGGTGAAATAGCTCCTAACAATTGCCTTAATTTCCTTTTCATTAGAGGTGAAATCAACTTTTTCAATTTTGATACTGGTAATGTGATTCTAAACTTTCTTCTATTTTAATCCAAATAATCAATACTCTTATTTGTTTTTTCATCAAGCCAGATCCTAGTCTTATTTATTAGTTTAATACTTCCTTTACTTTCTATTTTATTAATTTCTCCTTTGAATTTTAGAATTTCCAATTTAGTCTTTAACTGGGAATTTTTATTTTGTTCTTTTTCTAGTTGTTGTTTTGTTTTTTAGTTGTATGTCCAATTCGTTAATCTCTATTCCCCTCATCCCCATTTTATTAATAGAGACATTCAGGGATAGAAATTTTCCATTGCATTGGCCATATTTCATAAATTTTGATATGTTTTCTCATAATTATTCTCGTTAGTGAAATCAGTGACCTATCCTATGGTTTGTTCTTTGACCTAAAGAATTAGGTGATTTAGTTTCTAATTATTTTTTTTTAATTTTCTTGTCTATGAACATTTATTTTGTAATGGGTGAAATTTTGGTTGAGGCTGAAAAAAATCTAAATTTAAGTGGTCGCCAAGGGAAATCCCAAATAATAAAATGTCCAAGTCAGCTGCCAAATTTTATGGTGATGTAATTACAACAGGAGGAAGAAAATATTGGAGAGAGAGAGGGGGAGAGAAGAAAAGTAGTTTAACTCAAAACTCTCTCTGGCTCAGGCTGAGCCAAAGCAGGAGTTTAAGGCCCTGGAGAGCCAAGGCAGAGAAAGGGGTCAGTCTTTATCACTCACTTGACCGGTCTGAAGGGCTCCTCTAAGCTCGAGCTCCAGGATCGAACTGCACTCTAGCCCTCTCCACAGGAAGTCACGAGAACTCCAGAGGCTGTTCTCTACCTCCCTTCCTATGTCTCACATGTGCCAATGGTGGCTCAGGCTTGACTTAAGACAGCTCAGAGGTCTGTCCTGTTTTTGCACATGTCTGTTGAAGGTCATTTTCTCAGATAATTAAAATCTTTAGTTTGATGCAGACCTTCCTTATCTTGTTAAACTGAGTAGGGTGGAGAATGTGGGTTTCTAAGACCTGATTCTGTTATTCCAAGTATCTCCATTGTTATTGATCAGGAAATAGCTAAATCATATCTTATATAGAATGGTCTGATTAGGGTAGAATAGTTTTAAAATTCACAATTTATCATAATTTTTATTACAGTATGATCTGAAAAAGTTGCATTTATCATTTCTGCTTTTCTTCCTTTGGTTGTGAAGTTTTTGCGTACTAGTAAGTGATCAATCTTTGTGCATGTACCCTGTGCTGCTGAAAAGTATATTCCTTTTTATTCTTATTCAGTTTTCTCCAGATAATTTAAATCCAGATTTCTAAAATTTCATTTGTTTCTGTTACTTCTTTGATATTTAATTTTTGGTTAGATTAGTCTAGTTCTGATAAGGGAATGTTGAGGTACCCTTCTGGGATAGTTTTACTATTTATTTCCTCCTTAAATTTCTTTAATCCCTCCTTTAAAAATATGGATACTATACCATTTGGTCCATATGTGTTAAGAACGGATATTTCTATATTGTTTATATTGCCTTTTATCAAGATGTAATTAATTTACTTATCTCTTTCAATGAGATCTATTTTTGTTTTAGCTTTGTTTGAGAGTATGATTACTGCTTCTGTCTTCTTTGTCTCATTGAATTCCAATAGATTCTACCCCAGGCTCTTACCTTTACTCTGTCTGTGTCTATCTTCCTCAAATATGTTTCTAGTAAATAACATATTGTAGGCTTTTGTTTTTTAATCTACTATGCTATTTCCATTTTATGTGTAAGTTTATCCCATTTACATTCACAGTTATTATCTCTGCATTCTCCTCCATCTTGATTTCCTCTTTTAATTTTGCCCTTTCGCCTTTCACTTTTTTCCTCCCCACCAATGTTTTATTTTTAATCACTCCCCCCCTCTGACTTTCCTCTCTCTTATAATTACTCCCCTCCCCACCACCACCTTTCTTATTCCCCTCCTATAGGGTCTTTTAATCACTACACATTCTACTTTTGCCTCTCTTATATTAGTCTTCATTTTTTATTCCCCTTCTACTTCTCTAAAGAATATGTATTATTGGTACCACCCAAGTGGTCTCCTCCATTGTAATACCTCATTTTGCTTCTCTCTTCCTATTTATCTTAGTATAATCCTTTTTTCCAACCCTAGTTGCTTTTCCCCCCTTACATCTCATCCTAAATAGCTTACTATAACATTCTCTGTCTAAGTATTCTTCTTGTAAATATTATGATAAAGATAAGAATTTTTAAGAAATAGAGATATTATCTTTCCATATTAGAATGTAAACAATTTGATCTTATTGAGGTCTTTAATTTTTTTCTCTTTCTTATTCATCTTTGTTAATGCTTCTATGGAATTTTATATTTGGACATCCAATTTTCTGTTTAAATATGGTCTTTTCTTTAAGATTTCACAGAAATTTTTTATTTAATTTAATTTAATTTTTATTTAATTAGTCAATTTAGAATATTTTTCCTTGATTACAAGTATCATGTTCTTTCCAGCACCTCACCCCCTCCTGTAGGTGACGCTCAATTCCACTGCATTTTACATTTGTCCTTGATCAAAACCTATTTCCATATTATTGATGTTAGCACTTGGGTGATCATTTAGATTCTACATCCCCAATCATATCCCCATCGACATATTTGATCAAGCAGTTTTTTCTTCTTCAGTGTTTCTACTCCCAGAGTTTTTCCTCCTCAATGTAGATAGTGTTCTTTCTTGTAAGTCCCTACAATTGTTGTGGATCATTGCATTGTTACTAGTAGAGAAGTCCATTGCATTCAATTGTACCACAGTGTATCAGTCTCTGTGTACAATGTTTTCCTGGTTCTGCTCCTTTCGCTCTGCATCACTTCCTAGAGGTTGTTCCAGTCTCCATGGAATTCCTCTACTTTATTATTCCTTTCAGCACAACAGTCTTCCAACACCAACATATACCATAATTTGTTCAGCCATTCCCCAATCAAAGGGCATCCCCTCATTTTCCAATTTTTTGCCACCACAAAGAGTGCAGCTATGAATACTCTTGTACAAGCCTTTTTTCTTATTATTTCTTTAGGGTATAAACTCAGAAGTGCTATGGCTGGATCAAAGGGGTGACAGTGTTTTAGTATCCTTTGGGCATAGTTTTTCCTCTAAAATGGTTGGATCAATTCACAACTCCACCAGCAATCTATTAATGTCCTAATTTTGCCACATACCTTCCAATATTCATTATTTTCCTTTGCTGTCATGTTAGCCAATCAGCTAGATGTGAGGCAATACCTCAGAGTTGCTTTGATTTGCATCTCTCTGATTATAAGAGATTTAGAACATTCTTTCTTGTGCTTATTAATATTTTTAAATTCTTTAACTGAAAATTGCCAATTCATGTCCCTTGCCCATTAATTGGAGAATGGGTTGATTTTTTGTACAACTGAGTTAGCTCTATATAAATTTGGGTAATTAGACCATTGAGGTTTTTGTTATGAAGATTCTTCCTCAATTTTTTGGTTAACTTCTTATTTTGGTTGCAATGGTTTTGTTTGTACAAAAATATTTTAATTTAATTTAATCAAAATTATTTATTTTACATTTTATAACTTTTTCTAACTCATGCTTGGTCTTTAAATCATTCCATTCCCAAAGATCTGACAAGTATACTATTCTGTGTTCACCGAATTTACTTATAGTTTCCTTCTTTATATTCAAGTCATTCATCCATTCTGAGTTTATCTTGATGTAGGGTGTGAGATGTTGATCCAAATCCAATCTTTCTCATACTGTCTTCCAGTTTTCCCAGCAGTTTTTGTCAAATACTGGATTTTTGTCCCCAAAGCTTGGATCTTTGGGTTTATCATAGACTGTCTTTCTGAGGTCACTTACCCCAAGTCTATTCCACTGATCCCCCTTTCTGTCTCTTAGCAAGTACCATATTGTTTTGATGACCACTGCTTTATAATATAGTTTGAGATCTGGTACTGCTAGGCCTCCTTCCTTCACAACTTTTTCATTATTTTCCTGGATATCCTTGATCTTTTGTTCTTCCAAACGAACTTTGTTATGTTTTTTTTTTCTAAATTAGTAAAAAAAAAGGTTCTTAGTATTTCAAAGGATATAGCAATAAATAAGTAAATAAGTTTGGGTAGGATTGTAATTTTTACCATAATAGTTCATTTTACCCATGAGCAATTAATGTATACCCAATTATTTAGATCTGGTTTTAATTGTAAGGAAAATGTTTTGTAGTTCTTTTCAAATAGTTCCTGTATTTGACGTGGCAGATGGATTCCTAAGTATTTTATATTGTCTAGGGTGATTTTAAATGGAATTTCTCTTTCTAATTCCTGCATTGAGATATATTGGAAATATATAGAAATGCTGATGACTTATGTGAGTTTATTTTGTATCCTGCCACTTTACTAAAATTGTTGATTATCTCCACTAGCTTTCTAGTTGATTCTCTAGGATTCTTTAAGTAGACCACCACATCATCTGCAAAAAGGGATAGCTTGGTCTTATCATTGCCTATTATAAGACCTTCAATTCCTTTTTCTTTTCAAATTGCTACTGCTAGTGTTTCCAATACAATGTTAAATAATAGAGGTGATAATGGGCATCCTTGTTTTACTCCTGAACTTATTGGGAATACTTCTCGTTTATTTCCATTGTAGATGATGTTTGCTGATGGTTTTAGATATATACTGTTTATTGAAGGACCCTTCTATACCTATGCTTTCTAATGCTTTCAATAGGAATGAGTGTTGTATTTTGACAAAGGCTTTTTCTTCATCTATTGAGATAATCATGTAATTTTTGTTGGTTTGCTTATTGATATGATCAATTATGTGCATGGTTATCCTAATATTGAACCATCCTTGCATTCCTGGTATAAATCCCACCTGATCATAATGAATAACCCTTGTGATCACTTGCTGGAATATTTTTGCTAGTATTCTATTTAATAATTTTGCATCTATGTTCATTAAGGAGAGTGGTCTACAGTTTTCTTTCTCTGTTTTTGACCTGCCTGGCTTTGGAATGTGAACCTTAAAAATTCCCAGACCCTACTTCATAAGATTGGATTAAGACCATTCTCCATTTGGACAGTGAACTCTACTTAGATCAAAAATGTGAAGACCTCTACTCCACCCGTACTTAAGCCTGCTTTAGGGGAGAAAACTCCTTGCTGAACAATGAAAAGTACTTAAACCCATACTTAAACCATACCTATTTTTAGAACTAATACAAAGGGGTGCTAAGTACCTATAAAGGTCAAGCAACTTGTGAATTTACAAGGAACAAAGAGCTGAGAAACTTACTCAGAGCTTTCCTGGTGTGAATTACTCAAAAGTTCACACCTTCTTAGGTGTGAACTAAGAATGGTCTCTCCTTTGAAAAATGTCTACTATGATTGGTAGATGTAAGAATTTAGGTGAGGCCTCATAGGAGAAAATGCCCTTTAAAAGAAGACAAAAAGCTCTCTCTAAAAAGAGTCAGCTAGGAAAGACTGCCTTGAAGGGTCTCTCTGGAGACTCTCTCGGGGACATTTCAGATTGAGAGGATTGAGTTGGTGGAGGTAGGTGAGATGATGCTGGCCTGGTGTCACTAGAATGCTTGCTTGGACAGATCTTGTGGTGAGTGATTAAGGACTGACTAATCTTTTCTCTTAGGGCTTAGGCCTGGGTTGGCCAGGACTGGCCAGGGCCGGCTTATCCCTTTCTCATTAATTCCTTTCTTACTCTCCCTCACTTTCTTTAATTCCTCATTGTATTAATTAAATAAAATCTCTATAGACCCCAGTTGACTTGGGTATATTCATAATTGGGAATATTTCCCTGGCAACCACCTTATATATTGAATTTGAAACAAGACACTGTAGTGAAAACAAATTTTCTGAGGTCACAATTTACTCATTCACTCTTTATATCTATCACAATTTATATCTTCCACTATTTAATCACTTACAGTTTATGGCTCCCACTCTTTTAAATCTTACAGGAATCAGTACCATGTTAAATCTTTTTTGTTAAATGACCATACTTTCCCCTGAAATGATATAGTCAGTGTTGATGGGTAGGTGATTCTTGGTTCTAAAGTCAGCTGCCTTGCCTTCTGGAATATCATATTCCAAACCTTCTGATTTTTCAATGTGAAACCTGCGAGTTCCCTTGTCATCCGGTCTGAGTTTCCTTGATGTGTGAATTTTTTTCCTGACTGCTTGCAGTATTTTCTTTTTGGCCTTATAGCTCTTGAAGTTGGCTACTGTGCTTAATTGCTTTCATTTTGGGGAGTTATTGCAGGAGGTATTCTTTTGATTCTTTCATATATACTTTAGTGCTTTGTTTCAGGGAAGTTTTCTTAGATTATTTTTTGATAATATGATGTCAATGCTTTTGTTGTTGTTGTTCATGATTTTGAGATAATCCAATAATTCTTAAATTGTTTCTCTGGGATCTATTTTCCATGTCAGTTATTTTTCAATTAGGTATTTTATATTTTCTTCTATTTTTCATCCTTTTGATTTTGTTTTATTCTTTCTTGATATCTTGTGAAGTCATTCACTTCTACTTGCCCAATTCTATCTTTTAAAGACTCAATTTCTTCCATGACCTTTTGATTCTCTTTTTTCGTTTGGTTGACTCTACTTTTCATTTCACTCTTTTCTTCACTGAATTTCTTTTGCCTCTTTTTCCAGTTGATCCATTTCGATTTTTAAGCTGTAATTTTCTTTTTGTATTGTTTTCATGTATTTTGCTCATTTTTCTTCAACTTGTCTTAAATGATTTTTGAATTACTTTTTGAGTTCTTCCAGAGCTTTAAACCAGTTTGTGGATGTTTTTGGAGGTTTTACATGTAGTTGTTTGGATCTCATATAATGGACTTCTCTACTAGCAGCAATGCAATGATGCAGGACAATTCTGAAGGACTGTGAGAATAGAAACATATAAAAAAAACATATGATTGATCACATGGTTCGATGGTGCTATGATTGGGAATGGTGAATTTAAATGATCACTCTATTGCAAATATTGATAAATGATACATGCAAAAGCCAGTGGAATAGTTTATCTTCTCTGTGATGGAGGAGTGTTAGGGAAGACCATGAATCATGTAACCATGGAAATATATTCTAAATTAATTAAATAAAACATTATAATAAAAATAAAAGGTCTCCATCAATAGAGGATTTGTTGAACAAATTGTGGTGTATAAATTTTTAAAATCTTATTGTTTTATATGTGGTTGCATTTCTTTAAAAGATATTTTATTTTCCCTCAATTACATTGAAAATATTTTTTAACATTTAAAAAATTTTTGAATCCTGAATCCTTACCCTCTTTCTTCTCCCACTTCACTGACATATTAAGTTTGTTTAATATAGGTTTTGCATGTGCAATCATATAAAATATTTTCTCAAATTAATCCTTTTGTAGAAGGAAATTTGAACAAAAATGAAAACAAATTGAAGAGGTATGCTTTGGTCTAGTTTTAGACGTTGTCAATTCTTTCTCTGGAAGCAAATGGCATTTTTCATCATTATTCCATCAATATTTTTGGATCATTGTTTTGCTAAGAATAGATATGTTATTCACAGTTATTTATTAGAAAATATTGCTCTTTGTATAATGTTTTATTTGTTCTGCTTACTTTACTATTTCAATTTAAGTCTTTCTAGATTTTTCTGAAATTTTCTTCCTATTCCTTTCTTGTAGCACAAAAATATTCCCATTAAAATCAAATATTACAAGTTATCATTTATTCCCCAATTGACTAATAAGTCATTTTCCAATACTTTGCTACTATAAGAAGAACTGAATTAAATATTTTTGTACATATAGGTCCTTTCCCTTTTCATTTTTTATCTTCTTTGGATTAAAATATAGTAATGTTATTTTTGATCCAAAGAATATGTACTTTTTTATGGCCTTTAGGTCATCCATTCCAATTGCTCTTCAGCATTATTGAATCAGGTTCTAATTCCCCCAACAGTGCATTAGTGTCTCAATTTTCCCACATATATTCCAGGTTTTGTCATTTTCCTTTTCTGTCATAATTGCCACTCTGATAGTTAGGGAATGATATCTAAGAGTTATTTTAATTTTCATTTCCTACATATTTAAAGCATTTTCACCTCACTATAGATAGCGTTATTTTGTCTGACATATATTAATATCTTTTGATCATTTATCAATTGGGAAATTATTTGCATTTTATATTTGGTTCATTTCTCTATGTATTTCAGATATGAGGCCTTTATTAGAAGGACTTATATTTTTAAATTATTATATAGTTTCCTCCATCTTATTTCCATTCCCTACCCCCATTTATCCTACTCTCTCCTTTCATTTTTTTCTCAAATGGGCTTTTCTTCAGATCACCATATCCCCAATCTGTCCTGTCTATGACCAACAATCCTTGTTATCTTCTTCTCCTTCAAATGTTCTATAGATTAAGATATATTTTGATAAGCAACTAAGTGTAAACATTCTTACCTCTTTGAGTCAATACTGAAGAGACTAAAAATCAGTCATTACTCTCCCTACCTCTCCTACCTTAACCTCCACTATAAAGTTCTTTTATGCTTCTATTTTTAATTTATTTTTATTATATTCTTAGTAATCACCATCACCAAAGGAAAGTATTTAACTAAACAAATGCATAAAAATGAAATGCAAAATCACATCCTCTACATTACATCCTCCACAATGTAGTCACCATTCCCCAACTGATCAATGTCCCTCCACTCTTTAGTTCTTTACCACTGCTAAACGAAATGTTACAGTTTTGTAAAAGTAGGTCCTTTCCCCCTATATTTCTTCTCTTTAGTATACAGACCTAGTATTGGTATTTCTGGATAAAAGAGTACATAAAATATTTTGACCCTTTAGGTATGGTTCGAAACTACTCTCAAGAATAGTTTTATCAATTCACAGCTCCTCAAACAGTGTAATGCTGAACAAGTTTCCCCATATTCCCTCCAACATTCATCATTTTTCTTTTGTGTCACATTAAACAATTTGATCAGAACAAAGTAGTACCTTTGAGTTCCTTTCTACTCCAACTCAGTTTTCTCCAGAGTTCTATCAAATCTACCTTTCTAAAATTGTTCTCATGTTTAATTACTTTCTTGTGTTTTTTTTTGTTTGTTTGTTTGATTTATCTAATTTTCATCAGGGAACTTTAATGTCTCTTACCAGAATAGTTTTATTGTCTATTTCTTCTTTTAATTCTTATAACGTATCCTTTAGGAATTTGGATGCTATGCTGTTGGTGCATATATATTTATGTTATTATTTAATTGTCGATGTTATCTTTTATCAAGATGTTATCTCCATATGGAAATAGGTCTTGATCAATGACACATATGAAACCCAGTAGAATTGTGCGTTGACTATGGGAAGGGGTTGGGGGAAGGTGAGGGAAAGAACATGATTTTTGTAATCCTGAAAAAATACTCTAAATTTATCAATTAAATAAAAATTCAAAAATATTTTAAAAAGATGTTTCTCCCTTTTGTTTTTAATTAGAATAGCTTTTATTCATTTATTTATTTTTTTTGCTGGGATCATAATTGCTATCCCTGCTTATTTTTTAAGCTTATTTCCCCCATTTATCTTTTTTTTCTCTCCTTCCTGTCTTTTCCTAGTAACAAATGTTTGTTTCTTTCTAATTCCTCCCTGTTCAACTTCCCTTCTGTTCATGCCCCCCTTTCTATTATTCACTCTTTTAACTTCATTAAAGGGTAAGATAAGTTTCTATTTCCATCTCAATGTGGAAGTCATTTCCACTTTGTGCCAATTCTAGTGGGAGTAAATATCAAGCACTGCCCACTACTACTTCTACATTTCCCTCTCAACTGTACCTCCTCCTCTTGGGTGTCTCCTCATGTGAGATAATTTACCCCATCTTTCTCTCCTTTTCTCTTTTCCCAATGTGTACCTCTCTCTAATGCCTTAATTTTTTATATCATCCCATCATATTCATCATACTCCCTTTACTTTGTATATGTATACTCACTCCTGTTTACTGCCTTAATATTGATAGTTTTACATATCTTTAGTATTTGAGGTATTCTAAATACTTGAAGAATCTTAAGTATCTCAAGTATCCTCTATATCTTATACTTTAATTTCTCATATGCTTATGTAATCAATTTGACCATATTGATTTCCTGGAGTACATTAAGTATCTTAAGTATTTTAAGTAACAAGTACTTTAGATATCATAGACATATCTTAATTATCACCTCCTATTTGGTAATGTAATTAGTTTAACCTTGTTGATTCCCTTTAATAGATGGATTTAAAAATAGATTTAAAAGAGATAATAAGGAAAAAGACATGTACAAGAATATTCATAGCTCCACTCTTTGTGGTGGAAAAAATGAGGGGATGCCCTTCAATTGGGGAATGGCTGACAAATTGTAGTATATGTTGATGATGGAATACTATTGTGCTCAAAGGAATAATAAACTGTAGGAATTCCATAGGAACTGGAATGACCTCCAGGAATTGATGCAGAGTGAAAGGAGCAGAACCAGGAGAACATTATACACACACTGATACACTGTGGTACAATCAAATGTCTTGGACTTCTCCATTAGTGGCAATGCAGTGATCCTGAACAACCTAGAGGGATCTACAAGAAAGAACACTATTCACATTCAGAGGAAAAACTGTGGGAGTAGAAACACCAAAGCAAAACAACTGCTTGATTACATGGGTCAAAGGGGATATGATTGGGGATATAGACTCTAAATGAACATCCTAGTGCAAACATCAACAACATGGAAATAGGTTCTGATCAAGGACACATGTAATACACAGTGGAATTGTACATTGTGTACAGGAAGTGTGAGGGGATGGGAGGGAGGGAAAGAATATGATTCTTGTAACCAAGAAATAATGTTCTAAATTGATTAAATAAAATTTTAAAAATAAAAAATAAAAATAAATAAATGATCTCCCCTGGATCTATTTTTCACGTCAGTTGTTTTTCTAGTGAGATATTTCAGGTTTTTTTTTAAATATTTCTTATATTTCTTTTTCACCCTTTTCAATTTGTTTTGCTTTTCCTAATATTTTATGGGGTCATTAGACTCTATTTCTTAGATTTAAATTTTTAGAGAACCATTTATTGAAATTTTATAGTTCTCTTTTTAGGAAGCTATTTTCTTCAGTGAAATTTTTTTCTAAGATATTGACTTTTTATATTGTTTTTTTGTAATTTTTGTTCTATATCTCTCATTATTATTTTTATTCTCTTTTTATCTGCTCCAGAAGTTCATTATGGGACTGTCATCCTTTTACATTTTCCTTTGAGGTCTCACACATATTCGTTTTTGTGTTGCTATACTCTTCTCAACTTGCATTTTGGTGATCTCTCTTGTGCTAAAATAGTTTTCTAGGGTCAAACCCTTTCTTTTCCTTTTGCTCATTTTAGATACCTACTCCACTTTGGGACATAACTTTTGACTTAGCCACTTCCTGGACCTCTAAGGAGAATTTTCCTTTCAAATGTGGATAGGTATAATGAATGGCCAGTAAATGATTTAGGAATCCTGTTAGATTTCCCTATTCAAATGCTGATCATTATTTTGTGATCAGTGTGGAGATATTCCCATGAAAATATTCCTGTCATTTTATGTTAAATATAATCCCTAGGCAGAAATCTGATTCTAATAGCGCTTGGTGTATATTGTAATACTTTCTTCCCCAACAGGTCAGATATCATCAATTGCTGGATTTTATCCAATAAACTTAATTTATTCTTCAACTAGCATTAGTTTACTTATTTTACCAGTCATTGTTTTTAATAGTATAGATATAAAAAGGAATGGAAATAATAGAAACTTCCAAAGATGAGTGGCTTGCTATTGAAGGATATTTTCTCTTACTTTGGGGCTATGTGTGCAAAGGAAAGACACAGACATGTCTGGGGAGATAACTGTCTTCACCAAAATTGTGGTAGTATCATAAGAAAAAAAGAGGATATTTCCTAGACATGCTATGAAGACATAAATGACAAAATTTGGTCACTGACTAGATATGGGGCAGGAGGAATGAAAGAAGAGAGAAGCTGAAGGTGACCTTAAGAGAGTAAATATGAGTGACTGGGAGGATCATGGTATCCTGGATAGTATGAGTGAAGTTTAAAAAAAAGGAGAGGATTTAGGGAGAAGAATATCAAGTTCAGATATAGTCTACCTATATATAAGGTATCTATCTATCTATATATCTATCTAACCACAGGTTAAGAAGATTTGTTTTATGTCTATAGTCAATTGACACTTCCCATCTTATTAAGGTACTTAGGCATTTATTACTTATATATACCTATATATATATAATTTGCCACTTGTCCATTCTGTCTACTAGCTCTTGCTTGTAACTAGCAATACTTATTCTTCTATCCAACCAATGGTTATACTAGTTAATTAGATTTCCAGAGGTAGGGTGACAAAAGTTCTCTAAAGATATGTGATAAACTCTATTATCACTTCGTGTTTAGTACAAAGGAAAATGGGCTGAAACTTAGAGAACACATGTGGCAAATGGGTGTCTCTTAAGTTCAGTTGGGTAGTAATCATTTTTTCTCCTTTTTAAAAAAATTCTTTTTAAACCCTTACCTTCCATCTTGGAGTCAATACTGTGTATTGGCTCCAAGGCATAAGAGTGGTAAGGGCTAGGCAATGGGAGTCAAGTGACTTGCCCAGGGTCACACAGCAAGGAAATAGTTGAGGCCAGATAATTTTTTTTTCCTTCTTGGGGAAAAGTTCATCTTAAGTATAGTGATTTTTTCTTTTCGTTTTTTTTTCTTTTTGTGGGTTAGGTGGATTGGTTTGGCTCCTTCTGGCTTCCACAAGTCTATGTCCAGTTTATTCCTGGCTCCTTATAATGACCAAGCTGATGTGGGGAAGTTCCTGGGTTTATGATGGGAGAATATGATTCAAAATTCCTCATACCTTTTGAAGCTACAAATGTCCTCCTCAGGCCAAATAGGATATGGGAGAAGGGACAGAGACAAAGGGCCTTCATACTTACCTTGGGCTATTATTTTCTTACCTCACCCTAAGTTTTCTTCTATCTCTTAAATTATTCAACTGCTTCATAGTTCTACAATGACTCTTAGGGTATGACCAAGTTTCCTCAGTCTTTCAAAATATCTTTCCTCTCCAACTTAACTCCAGTTTCAAGTACTTAATCTGAAGTAGCACCAATTTCATAATTTTTCTTGAATTTTTTGTATTGGTTACTTTTTCAATCTAGTGACATCAATGAACCAGACCATTTTTCAGAGTAATGTTTTAGAATAATTTAAGTAAATGCTAAATTTCAGGTAGAGGATAATGCAAATATATATTAAAATATGTCTTTAAGTTTTCCTTCCAAGTTTATGGAAGCCCCCTGAAATCTATCTAACCACAGGTTAAGAAGATTTGTTTTATGTCTATAGTCAATTGACACTTCCCATCTTATTAAGGTACTTAGGCATTTATTACTTATTTTATGTGAGAGGTAGTGGCATGATTAATTAGCAGTCATATCCTTATACTACATAGACTATAACATTGTAGACTACAAGGAAATGTCTTACTTTGGACACAATGATTGAGAAACAATATTTAAATTAGTTAAACTATCATATGGGGTGGTTTTTTTTTACTTTAATAGCTTTATACTAAGTATCATGAGGCATTCAAATTTGTTTGGAACACAGTGCTTTCCTTCCTTGCAACAAGTATTCATCAAGTATATGTTAATCTGATTTGACATAGTTCATGCCTTCAAATTACATGTTCTCATCGTGAAATGACACATATATGTATACATAATGTAATTACAGAATAAGATAAGGTAGTAGGGGAAGATTGTTTCATTTGAATATTCATGATTCATGACTGAATATTTGAAATGTGTTGTGGTAAACTCCACATACTGAAGTATCTTATTCTGAAAGCTACTGGAGTTTATTCTTCAGGCAAAGAGATTATTAATAGCCAAGCCACTTTGGTAAAGTTTTCTTATGCTATGATAATCAGAATGATTGCAACAAAAATATTAATCCATCAATCAGCAAACATTTACTACCTATTGATGTGCCAAGCACTATGCTGGGTAATGAGGATGCCAATATAATAAATGAATCTGTCCCTACTAACAAGGATCTTAGATGTTATGGAGAAAGATCAAAATTCCATATGTAATTATATGAAGAAAAACCTAGAGAACATTTTTAAAATAAACATGAAGAAGTTAAATACAAGAATTTTGGGAGAGAAGGCACTAGCATTTGATGATATGAGGGAAATATTGGTAATGGTATCTCCCAAGGCTTATATTATATATTTTCCCTTCCCTTTCCTACATTTCCATTCCTTTCATATCTCCCACATAATAAGTGATAATTATCTTTATTTTCTTATTACAAATTTCTTTAGGATCCTTCTAGTAATATGCATGTATAGCTCTTTACAAAGCACAGAGGCAGAATGGGTTTTGGAGAAGAGGTGGCAGAGGTAAAGAATGAGATGAAAGAAGGGAGAAGTTACATGACAAACAGAATTTCTCTTGTGTTCTTCAGAGCATAGACAAAGGGGCTATTTGATCAATTATAGCTTTTCCTCTTTGGGGATAGGGAGAGGAAAGAAAACGATAAGTAATGATAATTTCAATTTTTGGAGTGTGTGTGTGTGTGTGTGTGTGTGTGTGTGTGTGTGTGTGTGTGTGCTTTAAGGACATGTGGCCTGAGATCTCATATATGACCCTCTTTCCCATAGTTCCTTAAAACACAATTGATCCAAGTATTTGATGGTAGGAAGCCTAGGAAAATGTAAATAGACCATTTACTTCACTAGGAAAGCTGAACAGGATTTTGTGAAGAAAGATAGTGAGTTTAGATTTGGAGGCATTTGGTGTGTACAGAACATCCAAGTTCCATTAGTAACTGGCAATAATAGACTACAGTTTGGTGATGATAATTGAGAGATGACTGAGAATACTTACAAATGATCATATATTTTCACAAACTCAAAGGAAGAATCCTTTTTGATATTCTTTTCACTTGTAGAAGTACTGGTAAATGTTTAACAACCAGCTCACATGCAGAAAAATGACACATTTTAAGTTTAATAGTCATTGTTGACATACCATTTTCTTCATCCTTTTTACATCTATACAAAATCAATCCCTAATTTGTGGAATTTCTCTTTTCTGAGGTGTAAATCACAATTTGACAGTTGACTCTGAACACCTGGTTTGAGCCAACTCCAGATCATCCTTACTCATACTTAATATTGTCTTCAATTTCCATGCTTTTGCACAGGCTTAAATCCAGGTTGTCCTCCTTACAATCCTTGCTGTTGTTGTTGTTTTTCAAAACTGAATTCAACTACTACTTTGGTATGAGACTTTTCTTGCCCTCTAAGTCCCATCCCCAGCTATAGGTACCTTCCTGCCTCCAAATTAATTTCTATTTATTCTCCATAAACTTTATATTGTTACATACTATCTTCCCCCATCCCTTCACGAAACTGCAGCTTTGTGGGAGCAATGATGTTTCATGTTATTATTATTTTGGTCTTGGTATTCTCAGTGTTTAGTACCATGCTTAGAACATAGTATAGGTTTCACAAATGCTTTTTTATTGATTGATTAATAATCCTCTTCACAGAAGAGATGACTCCAAATAGCTTCAGTAATCTCAGCCTGTTGTTAAGAGGTTTGCTTTAATTCTCTGTCAGGCCTCTTAGCCAATCACTATGAATCTTTATTATCTTCAACTAGACTGCCCAGGGATGGCCTAGGCTGGGCCAGGACTGACCTCTGACCTCTTCTTAGAACTTTTCCATTAACTGCCTTTCTTCATCTGAGCTCTCCTCAGAACAGAATTTAACTGCCCTCTCTACTTTGAGTTTCTTTTTTCCACTTTCTCAGTTTATGGTCAGAAAGAATTGGTAGTTGGGGGAATTTCTCTTAACCTTTAAGGGTAATCATGCAAGTCTGAGATCTGCTATCTCAAATAGAAAAGACATTGGGAGACAATGTAGCAAGAAAACCAAGGGAACCTTCCTCCAAATTTTCTTTTATTTAAAAAATCAAGAGCTATAGTGGGGCAAAGACATTAGGATTTAGACCTTTCTAAAGGATTAGGATGCTGACCTTTCACTGGATCTAGCCCCATATCACAACATAATCCCCCTCTCTGACCTTTTTATAAGTGGGTACAGTTTCCTTTCTAGGAGACAAGTCCCTCAGGAGCTCTATTCTATATTAAGAATTCTACCTTATATCATTTAGACACTTCCACGAAAGAAAATTAATTTTGAAATGCTAAAGAGACCATTGGCCCTTGCAAATATGTTGAGTCCACTTTTACCACAGGGATCTTTACAGGCCTTCAGCTTTATGGTACTACCCTAAGGAACTGGATCACCTAGAAGAAAAATGAGCCAGAGATAAAACCTCTTTCAAATGGATCCCAGTATAAGATAGGAGCTAAGGTCTAATGTTTTTATTCTCCCTGATAATGGAACAGTCCCTTGATCTTCTTTTAGCACTAGGGCCACATGTATAATTCTTTTCTCCCCAAGAAAATACTGCTACCCTGTAACTCCACTTCTCTCTCAAAGTTGAATCCTAAAACTCTCTGGAAGCTTCATAATGTCCAGGAAAATACACTGTCTTAGTATCCAGTAGGTTAGGATTCAGGAATTCCCATGTCTTAGTTATACTACTGAATGACTGACTGACTCAGCAAAAGAGATTGGCATGGAGGCCAGGATCCCAGAATTCTGGAAAGGAGAGCATATGAAACTGATTCTCAGGGATGTGGTCAATGGGCAGAGAAGCCCTCCAGCTTTCCGCCAAAGGGCCACCCCTTCTAAAATCATCAAGTCCATCAAGAAACTCCAAAGATCAAAATTCCTTATGATCATGGGGTTCATAATTGAAGGCACTAGATTGGATGAGTTATCTGAGAAGAAAATATTCAGAGAGAAATAAGACAATTTAGGATTTAATTTTAGGTCCCATTCTTAGAGAAGTCCTAAAGTTAAGAATTGTGAAGGAATGATGAACCAGCAAAATAGGCAAATGGAGAGGTAGAAGAACTAAGAAAAATATGCTCTCAGAAACAAGGGTAAAGAGAATGTTTACAAAGGAGTTTGTGATCCATATTAGATGTTGCAGAGATTATAAAATTATAACTTCTGAATTAGAAAAGAAATCTACATCCAAAGTGATGATAATTTCTCCTCTAAAAATTCTCCATAAATGGTCTTTCAACTTCTACTGGAAGAAGTCTAGTGCTAGGAAGAAATCATAACTCCCTGAGTTCCTTTCCATTTTTGGATAGCTCTAATGCTCCAAACATTCATCCTTAAGTGAATTCTAAATCTAATTTCTCCAATTTTCCAGAGGCTCAGCAATCACATCTGCAGGTACTCATGGAGTTCCTTGTAGTAGTATCGTCAAATGTGGCTATTTTGTGTCATTATTTTGCCTATCTTTTAACCAAATTCAGATGTCTTTTTTAATCATACAGTGCAATCTTCATTATCATAGATAGGGAGGTCTCTGTGATTTTGCCTGGTTGGCAGGGCACATCAATTTCTGTGGCACATCTCTAATGTAGCTAACAAGAATAGGTATGAATTTCAATTCAGGTGCTATCCAGCTTTGGCACCACTATTTGATGATTTTTAATCTCCCCAAAAATTTATCCCAGAATTAACAAGCTCCTTGTTATTTTCTAATTTCTACACTTGATTTTAGCCAAAAGGCCAAGAAGAGATTTTTTTCTAATTTCTGAAGAGTACCTGGTGCTAACTCTAGTTGCACTGAATATTGATGGGTTTTTTTTCTTACCTCCCCCCACCAAAAGGAAGTGTCTGTACTTGTTCAGCCCTGAATAAGCACTCCAGTTTCTCTTTCTCTCTTGAGTCTTGAAGAATCTTTCACAAGCATATTGTTAGGATTAGTTATATTATCCATGGCTAGTACAGTTCCCAAGCACCAAGAAAGATTTAGAACACAGAAATTAAGGGGTTGGTTGGAGAGAGATTGGATATTTCTCTCGTATTTTAGGGACTATTCAAAGGATAGATATGAAAATAGAAATTTATTGAAAGAGATGAGAATGAGGGGGGAAATAGGAGATTTTCCTGATATACCATATCCCCTGTTACTGTACTTATGAGGCATGGGGATGAGGGAAATCAAATCTCCTTTTGTGATCTCATTTTTATATTAATGTGTATAGGGCTACACTCTTAATTTTTCTGATTTACTGAGAAGGGACTATTTCTTGTTCCTAGAGTGGGAAGGCTGTGAGAGGTCTTTGGGTGTTTGTTTTTTTCTTTGTTTGTTTGTTCTTTTTGTTGTTTTTTAAGGAGCAGGTCTTACTGTAAACTTCATTAATAGAAAACTGTCTATGATTTGTAGCCAATTTAGCATTAGATGATGTATGTACTCAAAATGTGTATATACTTCCTTGCCAGGCTTCTTAAGTGATGACTGAAATATTGTTTTCTCTGAACTCTTAATATATATAGGTTGTCTCCAAGTGACTACAAAAAGTCTATTGTGTCCTCTTCAAGTCACATTTTTTTTTAGGTGATGAAAATATTTGTTCAGTAAAACTTTTCCAGAATCATTTGTTAACTTCACCAAATACAATGCCCTGTTCTAGATGTAAAGGTGAAAGAAAAAAAGGGAAAAAATCTACTTTCAGAAAACTTACTATATTCATTGAGGAAATTGGTAAATATGTAAATTAGAAGAGAGATCAAGACTTTCTCAAGCATTAAAGTAATCTTTTTCCTTAGATGATTATGTAGAAACCAAAGATGATATAATATTAAGGCATATTTGTTAGTTTCTATGTCAATTTCCCTCAAAACTTCCTATAACTTTTTTTTTTCTCCCAAGTACTTTATCTCATTACATTCTTTCCACCCATAGCCCTATACCAGTTGTGTATCATTTTCAGGTTGTCATCATCTAATGATTATGTTAATGGTGATGAGTGTCTTCCACCATTTAGATTTGTATCTCACTGTATTTCTAACATAGAAATAACTAAATGGGTTATTACTTAAGGGTCTGGTCCCTTTTTCTTTAAGTAATCTAACATTCATAATTGTCCATGTTCTATAACAAGATAGTCTTGTCGCTATGAAGTATGGCTGTCTTTCATTCTTGATACATAATTTTAGTACTTCAAAGGGAATATCTCTAAGGCCTGTGTAGTTGTACATTGACATAGGGCACCACGATCTTTAGTGGATGGGATTACCCTTGTCAATTATTTATACTATCTTCTGGAGTGCTCACACTGATCACATTTTCTTTTACTCTGTTTTCAATTTTAATTGCAGTTTTAATTGAGACAAGGTGCTACTATCTTCTGTTCCCTGTTTTAGGGTCTTTGTTTTTGATATCTTAGGTCTGCTTAATTGGTTATAGTAATTGTACTCACATATTTGCATTAGTTTTATAATAGCAGTCCTGGAAAAGCCATAACAAGGGCAGCATGACCAGGGCTTTTCCCCTGGATGACAGCATTTGAGGAGTTGGGAATGATGAAAGGCAGTCACATTTTCCCTGTTGGGCATTAACCTGAATTCCTGAACAATTCCAGTACTCTCTGGTCTACTAACCTATGCTTCTGTGTAACTGTTCCTGCTTCTTCATCTGCACATGCTTTTGTCTTCCCCAAGATGTTAATGTTATGGCTGGTCTCTTCCAGGACCTACTTCATGTTAGTGATGGAATAACAACCCCACTTCCTACCCAGCCCCCCTCCTTCATCTACGTGTCATGCCTTCTCTCCCTACTTTCCATAAGACTAAATGAAATTGGGGTTAAGCTATTTCACAAAAACACAGGTGGACTCTCAATGGGGAAGACAACCCTGTCTTGCTGTACAAGGGAACCTGATGAAGACTGATTAAATTAGTCACAGGCATAAAAATGGCTAGTTATCCCTCTAGTTCCTATACACCAAGAAATAAATACTACGATCTACCTAGGACATCAGTTAAACAATAAATTAATATGAAATGATGGTGCTCTCTGTGTTCTTTTATCTGGAATTTTTGTTTAGTTTTGTTCTGATTGTGATTTGGACATAATGCCAATGCCAATTATAACTTCACCAAGTTACAATCCTTTTCTGGCAAAAGTTTTAAAAGTCATAAGGAAAAAAATGAATTAATACTTGATTTTGAATTTCACATGGCTTTTTATTTATTGAAATCTATATTCACTACTATATATTAGTCAACACTCTTAGGGGATTATTTAACACTTTTCATCTCCATTCTGCAGATCAGATAAGGAGTGATGGTGGGACATATCCCTCTAGTATGGAGCTCAATGCAAGGTTTACATTCAGTAGAATCTGGTCAAAGTAAGCTTCAAGTTTATAGCTTGGGAGTCTGTAGTCTGTTACAATACAGTCTTTCTGTTAATTGAGGATGCTAATAGGCTTTATAAGCTTACTAAAGAAGATGATTCTAGTGGATGATACAAACTGTTTAGCCCCAGATCTCTGGGTACTGAACAAAAAAATACTAAGGAAGAAACTCAACAATTGTACTCCAGAGGAGGCACAGCTTCTGACAATTAAACAGAGGTCAGGAACCCCCAGGTCTATTTATTCCTATTCCATGAAGTAGTACACCTTCTAATACTAATGTGTTGTTTTCCTTAAGCTTTCAGCTCATTGGGGTAGTTGTCTCAGGGACTGATAAGGAGGGTAGACATCAACCAAGGGGAGGCCTATTTATTTAAGATGGTGTGGGAGTAGAGGATGAATGGTGAGGTCAAGTACAAATATAAATACATTTGAGTCAGTTGGACTATCCTGTTTATGATGAATTTCCTTCTCATTTGTGGAGCAGAAATGTATGTTAACCTTATTTCCTTAATGTTGTAAAAAAAACAAACAAAACTATGGCAACAAGGACTGCATCTGGGGCTAGAATTAATATGCACAGACTTATTTGATTAAAATAGGTGACTTTTTAAATTTTCCTTGTAGATTTCCCTAAAACCCAGGTGACCCTTAATTTGGGGAAATTACTGGTTTTCCTATGCTTGCTATGGCCATGTTAATTAATAAATTATCTACCATTTTTCAATCTTTAAAAGGAAGGAAAGTTATGATCAAAGTGGGTTAGCATATTTTCTCACTTCAAAGTCACAGTTCAACTTTCTGAAGATTTGCTCTTCCTGGGGGTTATTCCCTTCAAATATCCAGGGTCACTTGAGCTACACTGTCAAATTTTAGTAGATATTCTCCAAATGCTTTGAAATATAACCGATCTTTCTCAAGTTGATTGTCACAAAATGGCTGTAATAGTATTTTACTCTCTGAAGAAATTGTAGAGGAAATACAAGCAATTCTGTTCACAAGTGAGACACAATAAGTTGCTAATAGTTATTTTTTTGTTGCAAATTGTTGCTTTTTTCTAATGATGAAAATAAATACATCTCCCAACAACTAACTAAAGCTGCTCTAAAGTACTTATTGGATTTAAAATTTCAAGAAAATATAGTCCTGGATATGGCTAAATAAACAACCTAATCCCACTCGAGTTTGAGCAAATAAATACTACTTTAATTCAGTTACAGTTTTGCCTTTAGGTTACTCTGTTCTGTTAACACCTATCTGTCAGCGTTAATACCATGTAAATGAGCCACTCAGAGCTTTTTGACTTGCATCTTTCCTAATCCTTCGTCATTCTTCTAATCATGCTACACACAGAAGCCAATATCTATTTTCATCAGGCAAGATAGTATCTCTTAAGGAATTAAAGAGGTTTTCCACTTAGTTCCATGGTAGGCAAGGACCGGGCTGTGATCTCAGGCTTTAGGGATTTCTCATTATGCACTGGTGCTTGCTGGATCGAAGAATTGAGTTCTGGCTACTGGATTTTTAATCCTCTTGTGACCTGCCTTAGCAGCTCCAGTTATTTAAGATCTTTGATTACTCAGCTCCCGGCTTTTTGATTGAGTGAACTTCTGAAGACTGTACAGGACTGTGATTTCAAGTTAGTAGTTTTAAAGTAACTACTGG
The DNA here is from genome assembly GCF_027887165.1 of Monodelphis domestica. Lineage (NCBI taxonomy): Eukaryota > Metazoa > Chordata > Mammalia > Didelphimorphia > Didelphidae > Monodelphis > Monodelphis domestica. Next base: position 391,185,634 of record NC_077229.1, read on the forward strand.
AAAAAATAGATAGTAAAAGCCCTCTGATTAAGCTACACAGTCTCTCCTTTTAATTGACTTTCTGAGGCCATCAACTTTTTAACTCTACACATGCCAAAGCAGAAAGAAACAACCCCCCAAACCCTAAACCTAAAAAAAAACAACTTTAATTCTTTTATCTTATTTTTAGAGGGGGAATGACTTAAATAATCACTCTACTTATTTTCAGGAATGCTCTAGTGATGATGTAAATCCTTAGAGAAAAACCTGAGAAAACAGCCAGAAAGGACCTGCTTCCCTTGATTTGCCAAGTTAGGCCAAAAGAAGTTTGGTTTTGATTAAGGAGAGAAATATCAGTTGTTTTCAGATCAAGTAAAGGTATTCCAAATGCAAACCTACTTAAATATGTTTGTGGCCAATCCAGCATCCTCAGCTAAGAAAATAAACTTTATTTTCATGTATAGCTAGAGAAAGAAGGCTTAATACTCTAGGAGAGAGGTTTGGGGTGAATAAATGGAATAAAAAAATGAATCTGGAGCATTCAAATCTTCAAGCTCTCTTTTTTTTAGTTCCTGTGACAACTCGGTATCCATAACTGGTAAAGTTCTGGACTAATATGTCCTCACATTTGTAGCTTTGTTGCTTACAAAACTTCTCTTGATGTTTTGCTGTGGAGGAAGGGGTATAAGAGAAAGTGGGCAATCATAGATGCTGAAGCCTTGGAAGAGATGCTTCCCACAAAGTATTTGGGTAGTTAGTGGGAACTGAAGGGACAGTGAGAGCAAGAATTTCATAATTGGCATTTTATAAGAGAGGCACTCAGAGTTGTATGTGGCCTTCAAAAATTCGACCTTCCATCTGTCTTTCAACCAGTGTGATTTCCTCCTTAGCTATAATTACTGCTCTGTATTTCTGCATCTAAATCCTTTAGCTCCTACAGCTGTGACCACTTGGTGCCCACCTGCCATTCTGCCATTGCCCTAGGCTTTAGGATTAATCCTGCCAATAGAGAGAGGCAATGCAGGGCATCAGAACCTCCAAAATCACTGTTATGGCCAACATAGTGAAGGGGAAAACGGTGTTAAACTGGGAACAGTGAAGAACCTGGGTCTTTGCCTCTACTCTTCACTAAGTTGCTGGGTGACCTCAGGCAAGTTATTTAGCCTTTCTGTTCCTTCTTTGTAAGATAAGGGTTTTGGACTGGAATATCTCTCAAATACATACCTCTTAATGGGTCTTTGATTACTTGGATTATAACTCCTCTGTCTCTATCTCCAATTAATGGTATTGACTGTTTCCAGAGTCACCTGAACGTATAACCCAAGTATTAACTATAGTTACCATGTCTTACACCACACATATCCTACAAATAGTCTTATGCTAGAGGAAAAATGTTTAGTCTTCTAAGTACTAATGCAGGAGCATCAAGAATATATAGGGACTCAATAACAATACTGGGGAATGATCAGATGTGATAGAATTTACTACTAACAGCAATACAATGATTCAGAACAATTCTACAGGACTTAACAAAAATGCATTAAAGCTATCCACCTCCAGAGAAAGAACTACTGGGGTCGATGGAAACATGACTTATCATTTGTTTATTTTGGTATTGGTTTTAGTATTTGGATTTTATAATATTATTCACTTACACAAATGAATAATATGGAAACATGTTTTGTGTGAAAATATATGTATAACCCAGTATATATTTCTCCCTAGTTCCAGGAGAGGGGAGAAAAGAAAAGAGGGAGACAATCTGGATTATATAACTTCAGAAAACTCTCATTAAATAATTTTTTAAAAAATAATTGTAAGGGGAAAATAGGGTTATATATTATAAAAGGTTGGATTGGATTATATTTAAAATAGGTTCACCAGGGATTTTTATTCATTCCAAAGTGAATTATTTACAATTTATTTACAAAATACAGAAAGAGTGAAGTAAGAAAATCAGAGAGAGGTTAGGGTAAGATATTTAGCTCAAGCAAGAAGTAATTAACTCCCAGCCCCTGGATCAACCTGGGCAGGGAGAGTTAGTCCATAGGACCTCAACAAAGCTAAGGACCTGGGGAAGTCTCTCTCAAGAGGTAAGTCTCTCCTGAGACTAGTCTCTTCAGAAAATCCAGCAGTTAAGAGTCAGCTTTTCATTCACCACATGTCAGTTCAAAGGAAATTTTAGAACAGCCTCACCAGGAACAGAGTCTCAGGTTTGGTCAGCAAATTCTCCACCAGTCTCCACTCCAAAGAATGAAGAACTCTCAGTAGAACTGTCTTCAGGAATTTGCAACTCCCTTTAAAGACACTTTCTTTTGCTTCACTTCCTGTGTCTTCCTCCACTTTTTTACATGGATAAATCATAGTCTAAAGCCTTGCTTAGGATTGTCCAGGAAGCAGTAAGTTGATTCTGACTCATCACCCACTATTGCACACGTGGGTCACAGACCTCCCATGTAATGATTAAGTAGGATGTTTATATGTGTGACAAGGAAATCACTTTAAAAGACTGATATATATTAATTTAAGGTCGCCAAGGAATTCAGCTATGTAATTCCTAAATGAAAACTCAAGTCAGCAGTCAACCTTTTATGGAGTTTAATTACAGACAGGAGGAAGAAAGGTATTAGAGATAGAGAGAGGGAGAGAGAAAGGGGAGAGAAGGGAATAGGGCTTACATACCCCTTCTGTTTAGGCTGGGCCAAAAGTCCCAAGCCCTTAGATAGCTGAGGCAAAGGAAAGAGATCAGTCCCTATCACTCACATGACCAAAATGGAGAAACAGTCTCAGGGGCCTCCACCTCCAGCTTCCTTCAGAGCAAGCTTCTCAGAGCACAACCTCTCCAACCAACCCCCTCTAGTCCTCAGACCCGGCTATCTTTAAGGAAACCATCCAAGTTCCCTCCCCTCAGTTCTCACATCTACCAACCACTGTCCATGTCTTCCCCGTGCCAATGGTGGCTCTATCTTAACCCAGGACCGCCCAGAGGTCTGTGGCTTTGCACATGTCTGTTGAAGGTCATATTCTCAAATAATTAAATCTTGATCCTTTGCTGCAGCCCTTCCTAAATCCTGTTACCCTGAGTAGGGTGGAGATTGGAATAATTAAATTTTGATCTATGCTGCAGCCCTTCCTAAATCCTGTTAGGACTGAGTAGGGTGGAGATTGTAATTTCCAAGACCTGGTTCTGTCATTCCAAGTATCTCTATTGTATCAATTCTAAAATCAATCATGACTCAAAGAACTTCCTGTTCTATGCTTAAGCATAGGTCAAAGCCCTTTCCATTGTTCAGCAAAAGGTTTCTGTCCTAAAGTAATCTTAAGAAGGGAGGAGGAGGAACCTCCCATGCCAATGGGGTTCACATTCCAATAGACTATCAGTAAGAAATTTTCCAAGTATGAAATTTCCCAATGGTGAAATTTCCAACATTTATAAGTCTAAGAAATTTTAAGGTTTACACACTTTTGGTGATTAGATCTAAAAATGGGCAGATCTCTCCACTCAATTTTTAAGTAGGGTGTTTGCACTTTTGGTGATTAAATCTAAAAATGGGCAGGAGAGTTAATTTAACTTTCACAATTAGGGGAGAGTTAATTAATTTTATTTTCACAATCAGGGGACAGTTAAATTTAATCTTCACATAATATATGGGAAGAACCCAGACTCTATGGTTGAAATGTATCACTAGCCTTGTAGCATTACCCCAAAGCTAGGAATCGCCATTCCTGAGTCCCATCCTAAACCAAGTTGTTCAGAAAGACCATCCCACCAAAGGCTTTGTTGTTGAAAGACTAGAAAAGTCTAATAACATTGCTGTCCCTTATAAATGGATGAGATTGGAGACAGAGTGAGATGATGTCTACTAAAAATAGTCATCATCAACATGTTCCAAGATAGAAAAGATGTCTGGAAGTGAGAAGAGTATAACTGCCCATAGGAATGTCTATTTAAGTAATCAGAAAGTTGGACTGAGGTCAAAGTGGAGATTACAGAGACTGGGCAGGAAATGATGATTTCAATCCAAGAATAGAGTGGTCAAAATCTGCATTTAGTTCTGACTAGGTAAAATCTGGAAATAACTGTGAATATGGAAGCATGATGCATTGTTGGTTGAAAGTTGTTTTTTAATATAAGGAGTAAATAGATAAAATGATTCTTTTTCATGGTGTATTAGACATATCCTACACAGGTATACAAGTAATTTCTTAAGGTCAGCAGAAGTCCACTTGGAACCCATCCTGAAGGAACTAATTCTATCTATGATGGACTTTCATCCTGTAATAAAAAGAACTGTTTGAGAATTATCAAATATATCTCTCCAGGGGCATTGAGGCTAGTAGAATACATCTTAGTTGTGAATAAAGAAGTTTAATCTTCAGGGAACTCTCTATGCCCTGTGTAACAGTTAAATTAGTTTCTCTACTAAAAGCATTATCTTTTATGAGGTTTATTAAGATTATTAGAAATCAAGGAAATAAGATAATACAAAATAAGAAAAGCACATGCCTAGGGCTGATTAGCTTATTGACAATTCACTTACATCTTGTTGCATTCTCCTAGTAGAGGAAGAGGGGCTCTTGGGAGGCAGAGAGCCAGTTAAATACTAAATTGTGTTCTCGCCCAGGTGGAGACCCAGGTGAGATTATAGGGAATTCTGGGAAGTACCAAGGACTTTGGGGGATTGAAGTCTGGGGTTCAAATCTCCATTTTTATACCTGGAAATAATCATTGAGATCCAACTATACTCAAACTTATACAGTAAAGGTAATTATTCTTTTGGCCATCCTCAATCCTGGATAAGAATACATTTAAATTCACTAACAGTGAACAGGGAAATCAACACAGAACAGGAAATCATTGTATTGCTATTAGTAGTAAAGAGACAAAAATTATACTTGGGATCAGTCAATCAGAAGTCTCATGAAAAGAGGTAATTGCTTCTGTGAGCTACTTGTGAGTGTTCTCTCTCCTTTGTATTTGCATCCCCAATGGCTAGCACAGTGCCAGGTACATGGTTGGCCTTATTAAATGCTTCTAGAATAACTGATTGGAAGCAGAATCTCTCATCTGACTCATCAGCACTATAGCTTAGAATATGGAGCTTTGCTCCAAGTGGTAGATAAATCTCTTGAAAAGTTCACCACTCCTGCCAAGGGAACATAAGTCAAAAATTCTGTTCTTCTTCCTAGCAACTGATAACATTTATACTTGGAAGGCCTACTCATACATTTGGAACATCTATAACTCTTGTCTATCTTTTCTAGAAAATTATCTAGTCATTCTCCCCAAATGCTGGGCATCTTCTCTTTAAAGTCTAGACAATTCTGGCATAATAAGGGAGCATATCAGAATGGGTATTGTTTGGCTTTCATTTTGTGATATGTTTGGTCTGCTTTTTCTAGTCTTCTTTGTTAATAGTTTTAAACCTTTTTTCTTATGCAATTCTAAGTTGATAAGATGCTTCATCTTCTTCACAAACATTGTTTGCCATATTATATGACCAAAATCATGAATTTTCTCTGGAAAAAAAATTATGTTCCATAGATGAAACTTTGTTTTAGGAAAAAGCTTAAGGTTATTAAAAGTGCTTCTGAGTTTCTCAAATGCAAACCCTTCTCATATTCAATTCTGGGCCCAAATCACTATGTATTCATAGTGCCAAGTTAAGATTTCTACAGTAAGTAAAACAGATTGCCCATTCAATTGTCTATCAAATCAGCAGAACTGACACTTTTAAAGGATTTTTATTATCAACATTAAAAAATAGCAAAAAAAATCTGAACATTTCCATAGACAGAGAACAGAAAGATTTTATATAAAACTATAGAACAATTATATATCATTTATATTTTAAAGTTTACATATTTTAGCAATGGCCTACTCAATTATTTTATAATATGACATACCTCTTCCTAAAAATCAAGGTAACATGCAAAATTATATTATACTGTAAGAGATTTGGCACAACATCCTTAGTCATAGATGTTTCTTATTTTTGTGGCATTGTCTCTAATGACCCAAAATGTGGATTCCTTTGCTACTACTGCTCATATGCTATATCATACATTCTATATTTTATTTCATTTCAAATAATGTTTATTATTTTAAACTTCTTAATTTTTAAAGCTTTCCTTTTGCATACACTGCTAGGTGTTTTTGAATGAGGATACTTAACCATGTTTGGGACAATGTATGATATTATACATATTCAAATATGGCAAAAGATAGCAAAGCACAACTTTGTAGAATAACATTCACACTAAACTGAAGTGACTGGTAGATGTTTAAAGTCTGTGCATATGTACCTTTTGTGTATTAGTTACGTGGTTTGATTCAGTTCGGTACAATTTTCTGCCTTCAACTAGTGATTTTTTTGGTGGATGAAATTGTACATAAGCAAATGCAAAACTTGTTTTATGCTTAGATTATTGACTAATATGCTGATCAAGTTGGAATAAATTTGTCTTTTCAAAACAAGCATTAGAGCTCACTACCAACAGTACCCTGCTTGTCTATGTTTGTTCCCTTCTTTGTACAATTTACTGTAATGATAATATAATTGGAAATCTCAAAAATTCAATGAATGGGAGAAATGGCTGAATAGATTGTTATATTGAATGTAAATGATTGTATTATGTTATTAGAAATGACAAATGCTAGGAAGATAAAGAAAATAAGGGAAGCATATAAAGAGATAAAATATAAGAATAATGTATACTATGATTACATTAAAAAGCCATGAAATCAAGAGAAACAAGTATTTTAAGTAGAATAAATTCAAAGGGATTTCAAAAATGGAGACTGTTCATATTATACATAATTTACATATCTTAAACAAATTGTAAACAATGTAGAATGTGTGGTTTTGCATGTAATTTTTTAATGTAGTTGTTTAAATATTTTTTCTTGGTGGTGGTGTTTACTAAATTTATAATAAAAAATAGAATTCAAGTATCTTGAAGGCAGTAACATTTTACAAAGCTTTTCCTGGATCAAAAGCAATACATTTTAACTATTCTTTTTCTAAAATTTTGCAATCCATTTTCTCTCCCTCCCACTCAATCCTTTTCCCTCTCCATGAAGGTAGATAATATGATATAGGTTGCACATATACCATCATATATGACATATTTGTACATTCATCATGTTGTGCTTTTATGAAAGAAAAACTCATGGAGAAAATAATGGTATGTTTTAATCTGCATTTGGTCTCTGTTCCTTCTTTGGTGGTAGACAATATTGTCATGAGTACCTTGGAGTTATCTATCTTGGGTCCTTACCTTATCAATAAATAGTTAAGTCATTCACAGTTGATTGTAAGATATTATTGTTGTTACTGTGGACAAAGTACTTGTTCTGTTCACTTATCTTTGCATCATTTCATACATATTTTTTAGTTTTTTTAGCAATAATCTTGACATTTGTTACACATAACAGTATCTCATTACAATCATATACCACATTTTGTTTATCCATTCTCCAATTGATGAACATCCCTCCACTATCCAGGAATAAAGAGCTGCTTTAAATATTTTAGAACACTTTTTTTTCCCCTTTTACCTTGGTAAGAAAGGAAAACTTCCTTAAGAAATAAAACTAAAAGTGTTATTGTTTGGTCAAAAGGATACATTGTTTTATAAATCTTTTAAGTATAATTTAATATTCCTTTTCAAAATGGTTGGATCAGTTCACAGTTCCACCAAAAATGTTTGAGCCCCCATTTTTCCACATCCCCTCCAATATTAGTCATTTTGACCTTTTATCATTTTAGCCAATCTGATGGATGGGAGATGATCTTTCAGAATTGTTTTGATTTGCATTTCTTTAAATGATAATCATTTAAAGCATTTTTCAATGTCATGCCTTGCATTTAATTAGTGTTTAATTTGTTCTGCTATTTTCCAATTGATGGCCACCCACTTTGTTTCCAGTTCTTTATAGTAACTTAAACTTTAACTATATTTGATAAAGTGTGGCTTTCCCTCCTCTTTGATCTTTTAGGGTCATATAATGAGTAATGATATTGCTTGGTCAAAGGGTATACTGAGTGTAGTGAACTTTTGGATATGGTTCCAAATTAATTTCCAGAATGGTTGGACTGTCTTCCAATGAAACAAAAAATATATTAGTGTGCCTGCTCTTCCACGGGCCATTTAAAGATTACTATTTTCGTTTTCTGCCATCTTTGACAAACTGATGATATGGGATAGAAGCTTAAAATTATTATTTTAAAATCCTTTCTGTCTTAGATCCTAAGACAGGAGATTTGGAAAGTGTTATGCAATTAAAGTTAAGAGGCTTGCTCTGGGTCACATAGCTAGGAAGTATATGAAGTCAAATTTGAATCCAGGCCTTCCTGATTGAATTCCTGGCACCCTATGTACTGTGTTATCTAGCTGCCCCTCAGGATTATTTTAATTCTCATTTCCCTTGTTCATAATTTGAAGCAATTATTGATTTTTTTTTTCGGGGAGATGGGAAGAGCTTGTTCATAGCCATTGGATATCTACCATTTACAGAGAAAATTGTGCTTTCCATTTCTTAAAACCAATTTCTTATACATCTTGGATTTCAGATATTTTAACAGAAATATTTCCTATACTTTTATATCATCAAAAATTGTTCATATTGATTATCCTTTGATTATCCAGCTTTTTCCTTTGGAAGCTCTTCCTCATTTATGTGCTGCAAATATCTCCTGAGCTTTATACCCCAGGGATAATAATTGAAGCATACATAAATAGAGAACTTTCAGGCTTTCCTGAAGAGGAGAAAAAAAAACAGAACTGAAAAAAAATTCAGTGAGTTAACTTGACACTCAAGAAGCACAAAATGTTGAACAAAAAAGTGAAAACTTAAGGGAGTCAGTAAGGTTAAGTTGGTTATATTCTTACACAGGAGCATAATAATTATGGTACTAAAGATATCGTTTGTTGACTTGGAAAACACAGAATCACTAAAGTAGTGAGAAAAATGAAATATTTAATCAGAAAAGAGATAGGTCCTTAATAATCCAGCCAACACCCAGATCCAAATACTAACTACTACACAGAGTCAAAACTCTGGAGCTCTGAGGGATCACTGCCCTAGATGATTCTCCAAAGAATAATAAAACATTGGGATCTTACATACCTTTTGGGGAACCTAAAGACAGTGAATTATGATTGATTAGCTTTACAATAACTACAAGAAATGAGAAGTCCAAGATAGTATCCTCAGGGAGAGGCTGATGCTTTACAATGGAAACTAAAGAAAAGGCTGGGCTACCATGGGACAAACTACCAGGACAAAAATGGTAATTAAAATTTGATTGATTCTGTTAGCTCCACCTTCCTGGACCACCAAATACTTTAAGATCTATTGTTAGTCTGAACCCCTAAGTGAGTATGAGACTTCCTTCTGGGCAAAACTCTCATGTGACAAGGTCAAACTTGGAGATCTCCAGATCTCAAGTTGCCACAAACTTGGGGTTTCCAGATTTCAAGTTGACAATATCAATGATACTTGTGATACTTAAGGTACTAAGTACTCAAGATACTTAAAGTACTTAAGAACTTTATCACTATTAGGTCAGGGAGGAATATATATATATATATATATATATATATATATATATATATATATATATATGAGAGAGAGAGAGAGAATTAAAGAAGGAATAAGTTGAATAGGATGGAATGTCATAAAAATTTAAGGAATGAATATGAGAGAAAAACTAAGAAAAGAAAAGGAGAGATAGAAGAGGGTAAATTATCTCATATGAATAGGCACATAAGAGTCAATACTATAGAAGAGTTGATGGAGGTTATGATGAGTAGTGCTTGAACCTTACTCTCATCAGAATAGCTTAAAGTATGAATAATACTCACACTCAAGTCATTTATAGAACTTTACCTTACCCTATTCAGAAGTAGGAAGGGAGGAAGAATAAGAGAAGAGAGGAGATGGACAAAAGAGAAGGCGAATTTGGGGAGCAGGGGAGGCAGTGGGAAGCAGGGGAGGCAGGGGAGTAAAACGTTATTTGACTGGGAAAGGATGAAAGAAGGATAAGTGCAGAAAATGAGATGAATGAAAAACAATTTATAATCATAACAGTGAATGTAAAGGGATGAACTTACCAATAAAACAGACAGCAGAAAGACTAAAAATTAATTTTAAATTCAATAATCTTAAAGAATGTATCAAAAAATCATAGTAATAAATAATTTCATGAAAAAGATGAACAATGTACAGATTTATTTGGGGGAGAATTAAAATCTCTATGCTTACATTAATAAAATATAGGAAAAAGTAAATCAGTGAATTGGCCATGCAACTAAAAAAAGGTAGAAAAATAATAAATTTAAAATAAAAAGTATTACCCTTTGCAGATTATATAATGGAATACAGAGCAAACCTCAGCTATTCTACCAAAATAAACTAAAATGAGTTTAGCAAAGTTTCAGGATATAAAATGAAGCTACTTAAATCTTCAACATTTGAATTTACCACCAACAAAGTCTCACAGGAATTAATAAAAAGAAAAATTCCACTTCAAATAACTGTAGACAATATAAAATACTTGGTGATTTACCTTAACAAAACAAATCTTGCAACTATATGAAGATTATCAAAATAACTTTTCACACAGTCAGACAAAAACAATTGGAAAAACATTAATTCCTTATTGATGGGCCAAGGCAACATAATAAAAATGACAATTTTCCCTAAATCAATTTGCCTATTCACTTCTATAGCAAGAAAACTACCCAAATATTATTCCATAGACCTATAAACCTTATAAAATCTATCTTGAAGAACAAAACATCAAGAATCTCAAGATAATGAAAAATATGGAAGTTATTTCCAAGTCATACAAGATCTCAAACTATGTTTTAAAATAGTAATCATCAAAACAATCTAATCCTGGCTAAGAAAAAGGGGAGTAAATAAATTGAATAGATTAGGTAATTAATGCATAGTAGAAAATAACCATATTACTCTGATGATGAATCAAAAGATCCAAACTCTGAATGGGGAACTCATTATTTGAATAAACCGGATTAAAAAAATGGAAAACAATATAACAGCAGTTAGGCATAGATTAACATCTCACCACACCTACAAAGATAAATTCAAAATGGATCTAGAAACAACATGTAATATCACAAACAAATTAGGGGAACATGGAATAGTTTTACCTCTCAGATTTATGAATAAGGGAAAAACTTATGACCAAGTGAAATCTACAATTTTGATTATATTAAATTAAAATTGGTAAGAACAAAACCAAAAACCAATGTAACCAAGATAAAGGGGAAAAATTGGGGGAAAACTACAGCAAGTATCTCTAACAAAGGTCTCATATCACAAGTATGTAGAGGACTGAGTCAAATTTATGAGAATACAATTCATTCCTCGACTGATAAATGGTAAAAGGATATGAATAGGAAGTTCTCAGATGAAGAAATTAAAATTATCTCTAATCATATGAATCATACAACTATTCTGGAGAGAAACATGGAACCATGCTCCAAATACTATAAAAGCATAAATACTCTTTGACCCAGCAATACCACTTCTAGCTCTGAATCACAGATAAAAAAGAAAAAAAAATTAAGGACAAATACGTACAAAAATATAGCTGGTTCATTTTCTAGGTGCAAAGAATTGGAAACTGAGGGAATATTCATCAATTTGGGAATTGAATGTACAAGTTTTGGTATGTAGTTTTAATTGGATACTATTATACCATGAGAAATGAGGATGAATTCAGAAAATCTTGGACTTATATGAAATGAAATTAAACAAAGTCAAGTGAGCAAAGCCAGGACCACATTGTAAACAATAACAGAAATATTATACAATGATCAACTGTGAAGGAATAAACTATTATAAGCAATGCAAGTTTCTAAGATTACTCCAAATGACTCGTGAAGAATGTTATTCACAGCCATAGAATGCAGATAAATACTTGACTTTGAGATTTCTAGAAACCCTATAATATTTACCTATGTAACTGAAAACCTGTGTGAAGAATGTCTGAGGGAAAGTGTGCCCAGTTTGATCTGATTTTTTGTGAATTTGACAAAGATGTAAAGTTTGAAGAAGTATCAAGAATAGAAAATTAGCACAAGTTAATGAAAATGATGTGGAGTTTACTGAATCTCACAGAGAAGTATTGTTGATTGAGGATTTATCTAATTGAGCAAAGATTGTTGAAGAAGAAAGTGAAGCTTCAGAACTGAGGTGGAATCAAAAAAGATTCACAACAAAGTAGTTGACAGAAGCATCTCATCACTTGAATATTTTTTATATTGAAAAGATAGATACAGAAATTTCAAAATTTTTAAAAGTTAAAAGGCTAATTGAAAATATTTTTATTCATATATATGAACCATGGAAAAAACATTTCTCAAAAGATTCATAAAAAAGTTGCATAGCAAACTACTAATATAATGGTTAATTGCAGTAGCTCTGGAAGGGGCAATATACTGAACATTGATATAACTCTATACCACTATCCAAATTTTCTCATCAAATTTACCTTTGATTTCATAATTCTGTATTATGATACAGACAGTAAATATATCTGAATTTTAATACGTTTTCTGACTTTGGTACAAGTATTTTGTATCTTCCTGTGTTTTATAGGCTAAGTGAAGTGTATATGTGGGGCATATTCTTATATGTAAAATTATTTTACATAAAATTTCTGTGCAATAGAACACATCATAAAATAAGAACTGCTTGCACCCTACTCATAGGGAGATGTTAAATAATTTTGGGGATTACTTCCTGATAAAGCACCAAATACTTGGGTAACTATGAATGGAATTGTTGTAATTTGATTTTTCAGGAAAATTTCCAGGAATTATAAAGTGGAAGTAATGAATGGGAATTCATCACATACAATTTTAAAATCTTTGAGTGAAACCATTAAAATAATATATTGAGCATTAGTCACAATGCTACTAATATTAGACACTATCTGTAACTGGTTTGATAAATCCTTGGCTTGTGGCATAATTTTGTGCTTTTAACTTTTAATAGAAGTTTTACTGGGATTAAGTTACTTTACAGCATGAACATCTCATATTATGCTTTAGAAATAATAAACCCTTAAGAACTTTTTTACTTGAAGAAGGCACTAATAGCCTAGTTCTGAGATCTTGATTTTATAGTAAATTTCTCTGGTAATGTTCTTCTGGACAATATTCTGGGGAAATCATGGCCTATGCAATGAAGTTGTTACAAAAATAAAATCCTACCTAGTTCTCTTGCTTGGAATGGAACAGGGTCAGCAGAACATAGACTTATCCTGAGCTTATATAATCTCTGAGGTCTAAAGTTGGGCATCTCATACAACATAACAATAGAGTATCTGGGCAATGGACACTAATAATATAATATGCAAACATAAATAATTGATCAGCATGATTACTGTCAAAGAAATGATGTTGCTTTATGTATAATTGATACATATTATCAGAAACACATGGTTTCAAAATGGCTTTTATTATGGTGAAAGGTATAGCAATGGATTTTGATGATGTCATGATGATGCCTATTAAGGAGTCTATATCTTCAAATGAATATAGCTATCTACAAATAGACAATGATATAGGAAGTGAAGCAACTGTTATATAAATCCTTACAGCATTAATTTTCTTAGTGAAATAAGACCCTTGGCCCAAACTCCTCCTGGTATAACAGATTTAAAGTTATTTCATAGTCAATTTAAACAACTTCTATCTTTTGTTGGCATCATTTATAAACATAAACCTTCTTTGTGGCACTGCTCAAGAGATTTTACATATATATACATACATATATATACATATACATATATATATATAAATGAATGAGAGAGAGAAAAAATACAGAAAAAGAGAAATCCACATTTGAGATTACCACAGAATCTATGCTATACTTTTAGTGTAAAAAGCACTATTTAAGTATAAGGAGGCATGAGTTTAAATCCCAGGAGTACTTGTTACTGTCTTTGTGATAATGTCAAGGAAAGTTACTGAATAGCAGAGACAGAAAGGCAAAAATACAACCTTTATTCTCCAGGAGCTCAAACTAAAAAATAGAGGAGACAGACAACATACAAACAATTTATATTCAAGAAATGCATATATACACACACACACACACATATGGAGTACCTTCTATCTATATATCTATATGTGTCATAGGTATGTGTGTGTATATAAATATATATATATATTCATACATGTATATATCCATATAGTGAAGCAATGCAAAGATTATATAGGACAACTCCAAGGAAGGAAGGACTATCCATAGCCATAGAAGGAACTAACGATGTCTGAATGCAGATGGAAGCACACCATTTTTCAATTTATTTCCTACCCCTAAATTTTTCTCTAATGAGAGATCTTCTTTCACAACATAATGAACATGGAAATATATATTATATAACACATGTGCAACCTATATCATAATACTCAACACCCTGGGAATGGGGAGGGGTGAAAGGGTGTTGGGGGCTCTATGTATAGAGTGCCAGGTTTCTGATGTTGAGAGAAAAAAGTAGAGAGAGGGACAATTAGAAGAGATAGATAGATTTAAAGATAACAAAGCATGGGCCAGACACAGAGGCATAGTCTCCAAGGACTCTGTTTATTGTGACAAAAAGAAAAACTTTTATAATGGGGTTGTTCTGTTAGGCAATAGATCCATACCTCAAGTTGAAAGTGCATTGGTGAGATACCTGCCAGTGAAATGCCATAAAGTTCTTTGTGGGGGGTTGATACAAAAGGTCTGAAACTTTATCAGGAACAAAACATAGGCATCTCTTAGTGGCTTCTGTAAACACTTCACAGTGAGCCTTGGAAATTTCCTCAGATAAAACACTTGCAACAGCTCAGCTTTGTACATGACCTTTGGCTGAGAGGAGCAGTGCCTCTGTATGAGAGATTTGGGCCTTGCCAGCAATCTCAGGAAAGCATGGCTGCTTTCTTCAGTGCGTGTAATTTGTCTTGGGATATATATTCATATATCCCCTCTTTTTATGAAAAGGCAGTATTTCATGCACACATTTTTAACAGTGAGTACAATAAATCACAAGAAAAAGGAAAAAATTACATATAATAACAAAAATATAAATGATTGTACTAAAATCTGAGACAAGTTTCCAAAATGATTAAAAAACTTAAAAATATTGACTATAGAATCTGCTATTACTTTTGGGTTTGCATTAGGAACCTTACTATCTTCAATAAAAGGTTACTGCAAAATCCCGTATGTACATTGAAATGTCCCTGGCATGCTATTCTCTAAAAATTCCTTGATACTCTTCAATAGTTATAGAATTGAGTATGGCAGAAAAGCTACCCATGCCTTCTAACAGAAAAGTAATAAATCATTCACCATATTCTATCTCCAGTTCTTCTATCTTTGACCCATTTTGCCTTAGACTACAGCTTTAAACAAGGTTTTGGCATATATTATTGTGCAACTAAGTAAACAGGAGTTGTATTGACTAAACCTGATAGATTATATGTCACAGTAGCCTCTTTATTACACAATGTATTAACTCATACTTCTAATATTAGTAAAGAAGTATGTCTTCATTTCTCCAATATTGCCAAAATACATCAAGGGTCTCACCCAAAGTGGAAAGGATAGGTAGTCCCAATGCATAGTTGCTTGGGTCCCTGTAATGCTTCACAGTGAAACCATTGTCAAAAACATGATTTGAAGTGTTACATTGTGTCTTTAAGTCTGTATCATATGTACAGCTCTGTGTACTAGAGCTTTGACTTGGACCCAGGTGGGCATCTATGCTTTTTTTGTATTTTTGCTTGCTGGTCAGGGATGTCTTCTTGCTGGCTGCATTTCTCATCTTTAGTCTTCTCAGTCTTTCCATAAGATGAGACACAGTCTCTGACATTCCTCTGAGGCATACATACCAACTTCTCAGCTGCCTCTAGAAAAATACAATTGAACCTCCCTCTGCTCCAGGTTAATAGTGGATTGGGGTCTTGTCAGTAATTAGTTAAAATGTCCTTCCTTATAACATAATCCTGACTCCTTTTGGAGTCATGAAAAGGAGTCATAGCAACACTTAAAATGTTCTTAAAAATTAAGTGTGAATATGTCATTGTCTTTGGCACGGATCTTTAGATCTTCTCTCTTTTTACTTTAAAAAAAAATATCACAGTGGTGTGATTCCCATAAACCTATTTTCCTTAAATGTCCAAAAATCTTACACCTTACAGCTGTGAGAAAACCTACTCTCTTAGTGATCTGATTTCATTCAGATGAAATCCATAATCTCAAACAACCCTCCTGTTTTTTGTTTACTTTCTCTAATATGCTTTGCCTTCAGCTTCTTTATACAGTAAATGTCAATTCTGTATTTTTATTCTCTATCTTATTTATATTCTCCTTACCATAATCATTAAAAATTTTATCTTCCTGGCTTCAATTCTAATTAAAATAAGTTTAAATAAAAAAAGGTGTCTGACAATAGCAAAATCCTTTTCCAATAAATAATTAGATTGATTTGTGGTCACAGTAAATCCTTCTACTGCTTCAGAGACTGCTGCCAGAGCTTGATCTTCCTTTTATCTGCTTTGCAAAAGTGCCTGTGAAAAGGGTGGGGTAAAAGTTTCAGATGGTAGAGGGGAAAAGGAGGGGAGTGGGGAAAGCACTAGGGAAGAGTGGCAGAGGGGACATTCTGATCTCTGGTTTTGTGCTTATTATTCAGTTCTTTTTCTTTATATATTTATACAGTTTATTAGTAGGTAATCCATTACTTTCATTTTTTGGTCAAATCCTGCCTTATCTCTTATTTTACTCTGTTGAAAAAAACTCAAATTACTCTGAAGTTTTAACTAAGTTAAAAAAAATTTCAAAAGGTTTTCCTTCATTTCCCCTTTTGCTACCTTAGTTCTTGAATTCTTTTGAAAACACTTATAGACACTCTCTTCTTGTGAGTCACAAAATAATTAGTGGGTTTTAAAGATTATTTTAACTTTTTATTATCTCAAATCTATCTTCTGATTTATTACATCTTTCTGAGGAATAAGAAAAAATGCTTTACTATCAAATTCTATTTTTGACTCTTTCCTTCCTTAACTTAGGTTTTAAAATCTTCATATTGCATTTTCCCCAATGAATTTTAATTAAAAATCTATAATTTTCAAATAGATTTTGATAATATATGTAACAATCTGTTCCCTAATTTTTCACTATAATATTCTCTCACTGACTTTTACTTGCCTTTAAATTTAATATAAAAAATTTTACTCCTTTTCCCTTCAAACCTCTGTTTCAGAATTTTCTTTTTTTCCTTAGGATACCTCCACATATCTACATACATTTTAACATAACATGTATATTCTCTGGCTCTCATAAAGAGGCCCCATATCTCATTAAAAGTCTCCTATAACCTGTCTTTTGTATGCTTATCTTAAACCTCCTTCACATTCCATAATTTGTTTTGCCATCATTCAACTTAACTCCTATTAGATATTCTCTTATCTGCTATTATCAGTCCCTATATCAACTGCAACATCATTTACATCAGTTACACATCTTATGTTAAAGATTCTTATTCCATTCATCTTAAGAATTAATTTTCTTCACAGTACAAATTCACATACCATTTGTATTTGCCACAAATTACATTCTAAAAAATTGCATTTGAATACCCCTAAACCATGAAATCATTATTATCCAGAGTACATACCTGATAACAGTTCATATATCCCAATCCATTACAATTGTTTAGAAATTCAGAAATTCCTTTTTGCAGTATTTCAGCTCTTACTATCTGTGTCATTTCACATATGCAGATTGACAAATTTAAAACTTCTCCTTCCCCAATATTCATGCTATTGTCACTTGTTGCTTGCTTTAACAGTAAATATCAAAATAGCATCTTCACATTCTCATCTAAAGACTCAAATTTTTTGATCATATAGAATTTTCTCCACATTACAATTTCTTTCAGAAGGCTGTTGTTAATTCTTAAGCATTTTACACTTATTGTATTAGACATTATCTTCACTCAAGTGGCTATTAACTATTAAGTGTATTTTTTGATTAATTTGTTATATTTTCCCATGATTACATGTATCATGCTCTGATTCCTCCCCTGCTCCCACCTACCTCGCGTAGCCAATGAGCAATTTCATTGGGTTTTGCATGTGTCATTGATCAAGACCTATTTCCATATTAATATTTGCACTAGGGTGATCATTTAGAGTCTACATTCCTAATCATATCCCCATAAAATCATGTGATAAAGCAATTGTTTTTCTTCTGTGTTTCTACTCCCACATTTGTTTTTCGGGATGTGTATATTTTCTCATAAGTGTTCTTTCTCATAAGTCCCTCTAAATTGTCCTGGATCATTGCATTGCTGCTAGTAGAGAAGTTCATTACATTCAATTGGGCCACAATATTTCAATCTCTTTGTACAATGTTCTCCTGGTTCTGTTCTTTTTGTTCTGCATCAATTCCTACAGGTTGTTCCCATTCATTAGCAATTCCTCCAATTCATTATTTCTCTGAGCACAATTTGTTCAGCCTTTCCCCAATCAAAGGTGCCCTCATTTTCCATTTCTTTTTTTTTTTGCCACCACCAAGAATGTGGCTATAAATATTTTTGTACAATTCTTTTTACTTATTATCTCATTGGGGTATAAACATAGCAGTGGCATGGCTGGATCAATTCACAATACCACCACCAATGCATTAGTGTCCAAATTTTGCCACATCCACTCCAACATTTATTACTTTCCCTTGCTGCCATATTAGCCAACGAGCTAGATGTCAGGTGGTATTTCAGAGTTGTTTTGATTTGTATTTCTCTGATTATAACAGATTTAGAACACTTTTTCATGTCTTTATTGATAGCTTTGATTGCTTTATTTGAAAATTGTCTATTCATATTCCTTGCCCATTTATCAAATGGGGAATGGTTTGCTTTTTTGCATAATTTCTTTAGCAGCTTACAGACTTGAGTAATTAGATCTTTGTCAGAGATTTTTATTATGATTTCCCCCCAATTTGTTGCTTCCTTTCTAATTTTGGTTGTATTGGTTTTGTTTGTACAAAATCTTTTTTATAATTTAATGTAATCAAAGTCATTTATTTCCTATTTTTTAATATTCCCTATCTCTTGCTTGGTCTTAAAACCTTTCTTTTCCCATAGATCTGACAGCTAAACTATTCAATGTTCACCTAATTTACTTATAGTTTGCTTCTTTATATTTAAGGTATTCACTCATTCTGAATTTATCTTGGTGTAGGTTGTGAGATGTTGATCTATATGTAATATCTCCCATACTATTTTCCAATTTTCCAGCAGTTTTTGTAAAACAGTGGGTTTTTGTCTCAGAAGCTGGCATCTTTGGATTTATCATACACTATCTTACTGAGGTGATTTACCCCAAGTCTATTCCACTGATCCTCCCTTCTATCTCTTATCCAGTACTATATTGTGTTAATGACCACTACTTTTAGTACAGTTTAACATGTGGTACTGCTAGGGCCCCATCTTTCACATTTTTTTTTTATTATTTCCTTTGAGATTCTTGATCTTTTGTTCTTCCAAATAAACCTTGTTATAATTTTTTTTCTAATTCAGTAAAAAAGTTTCTTAGTGACTTCCAGGTTAACATGGCTGCAATCTAGATGTGAATCTCTTACTCTCTCCAGCACTGAACGAAATAGACTACCTCAAAAGAGCATAAAAATCACCTTTAGAAGAACAGATGGACTCTCCAGTACCCTACAGAAATGAAGGTACATGGGGCTTGAACATTTCCACACTATAAGGAGGAGGAAAAGCTTGCACAAAAACATGAACTGAGCCACCCCATTCCCCTCCCCCCACCAAACCAGAGTAAGGTATCAGAGCACTCACTGGGACAGCGAGTGAGTGAGGAGCATCTCTGTCTGGGAGGGCACACCAGGGTCCTTGGGATCTAAAGACTGCAAGGAAACAACCTCTCAGGGAAAATCCTGCACTGAGCAAAGGGGTGACCACTCTGAGAGGCTGCACTGAGCAAAGGGGCGACCACTCTGAGAGGCTGCGCTGAGCAAAGGGGGGGCCGTGTGGAGAGGCAGCGCTGAGCAAAGGGGAGGCCATGCTGAGAGACTGAGCTGAGCAAAGGGGTGGCCGCGCTGAGAGGCTGCGCTGAGCAAAGGGGAGGCCGCTCTAAGAGGCTGAGCTGAGCAAAGGGGCGGCCACATTGAGCAAAGGGGCGGCCACTCTGACTACAGGGGCCCGCACTCTAAGAAACCTCAGAGGCTGGGAAGAACTAGTCTGAGGCAACCTAAATTCACGGAAAACCCACTGATATCACCCAGAACCAAGACCTAAAAGGAAAGGGGAATAAAACCACCAAAGGGATGGCTCACATGGCGCAAAATCAAGCCTCCAGGAAGAAAGGGAAAAAGGTGACTATTGAAAACTTTTATGATGGGAGTAAACCCAAGGAAAAGAAGAGAAAGATGAAACCCAAACAAAATTAAAAAATGCTTCACAAAATGGAAATTATCCACAAGCTCTGGAAAAATTCAAATTGGAGCTTACCCAAAAGATGGAAACCTTTTGGAAAGAAAAATGGGAGAAAGAGATCAGCAGTCTGATAGACAAGACTTCAGAACTGGAGAAAGAGCTGGAAGCAACTAATAGAAGGGCAAACAAAGCTGAAAAGCAAAACCAGTCCCTAACGACCAGAATTAAGCAACTGGAAGACAGTGAGCATGTAAAAAAGCAAGAATTAATAAAGCAAAGTCAAAAAATTAATGAATTAGAAGAAAACACAAAATATATCACTGAAAAGGTCACAGACCCGGAAAACAGAGGAAGAAGAGACAATGTGAGAATTATTGGTCTGCCCGAAAAACCGGAGATGAACAAAAACCTCGATGCTATACTACAGGAGATTATAGAAGAAAATTGCCCACATGTTCTGGAGCAAGGGGGCAAAATAGAACTAGATAGAGTTCATAGAACACCCTCTATACTAAATCCCCAAAAGACAACCCCCAGGAATGTAATCGCCAAATTCGAGAACTTCCAAGAAAAGGAGAAAATCCTACAAGAAGACAAGAAGAGGAGCTTCAGATATAGGGGGGGCTCCCATAAGGATCACACATGACTTAGTGGCTAACACACTAAGAGACCGCAAAGCATGGAACACAATATTTAGAAAGGAAAGAGAGCTGGGTCTCCAACCAAGAATCAACTACCCAGCAAAACTGACTATATACTTCCAGGGGAAAGTATGGGCATTCAACAAAATAGAAGATTTCCAAGCATTTGCGAAGGAAAGACCAGAACTTAGTGGAAATTTTGATATCCAATCACAGAAAGCAAGAGAAACATGAAAAGGTAAATATGAAAGAAAGGGAAAAGGAGATAAATCTTATCTTTTTTTAAGTCAAACTCTTCTATAAGGACTACATTTACATCAAATTATACATATATATATATATTAATATGTGTGGAAAAGGTATTGTGTAACTCTCAAAAATTGTATACACTATGAGAGTAGTTAGAAGAATCATGCATAGGGAAAGATTGGGGAATCAATAAGATTTGGTGAAAGGTGGGGCAAAGAAAGGAAGAGGGAGGGGGGAAGAATTGACCATACTAAGACTTACTTCAAGAAATAAGGGGGGGGGATAAATAGAATAATCTTTCCCATACAAAGAAACACATGGGAAGGGGAGGGGAAGAACTCTCATATGAGAAGGAGAGGAAGAGAGCGTGAAATGGTATTACTTAAACCTTACTCTCAGTGAAATCATCTCTGAGAGGGAAGAACATCTAGATCCAGTGGGATGCTGAATTCTAACTTATCCAACAGGGTAAGAAAAAAAGGGAAATTAAGGAGGGGGAGAGGGAGTAAAAAAGGGAGGGAAGGAGAGGGGGGAGGGGAAGGCAGCATAAAAAGGGAGGGGCTAGAAAGGTAACCATACCAAGGAAGGGGATAAGGGGGACTGATCTAAAATAAATCACTGGTTCAAAAAGATATAGCTAGGGAAGAAAGGTCAAAACTAGGGAAAGATATCAAAATGCCAGGGAATCCACAAGTGACAATCGTAATTTTGAACATGAATGGGATGAACTCACCCATAAAACGTAGACAAATAGCAGAGTGTATTAGAACCCAAAACCCTACCATATGTTGTCTTCAAGAAACACATATCAGGTGGGTTGATACTCACACGGTTAGAATTAAAGGATGGAGAAAGTCCTTTTGGGCCTCAACAGATAGAAAGAAGGCAGGAGTTGCAATCATGATATCTGAAAAAGCCAAAGCACAAATAGACCTGATCAAAAGGGATATGGAAGGTAAATATATTCTGTTAAAAGGGAATATAGACAATGAGGAAATATCACTAATCAACATGTATGCACCAAATGGAATAGCATCCAAATTTTTAATGGAGAAACTAGGAGAAATGAAGGAGGAAATAGACAGTAAAACCATATTAGTGGGAGACTTGAACCAACCACTATCAAATTTAGATGAATCAAACCAAAAAAATAAATAAGAAAGAGGTAAAAGAGGTGAATGAAATCTTAGAAAAATTAGAGTTAATAGAGAAATAAAGGAATATACCTTCTTCTCAGCACCACATGGCACATTCACAAAAATAGATCATATACTAGGTCACAGAAACATGGCACTCAAATGCAGAAAAGCAGATATAATAAATGCAACCTTTTCAGATCATAAAGCAATAAAAATATTGATGAGTATGGGTACATGGAGAGCCAAATCAAAAATTAATTGGAAATTAAATAATATGATACTCCAAAATCAGTTAGTTAGAGAAGAAATCATAGAAACAATAATTTCATTGAGGAAAATGACAATGGTGAGACATCCTTTCAAACCTTATGGGATTCAGCCAAGGCAGTACTTAGAGGAAAATTCATATCCCTGAGTGCATATATTAACAAATTAGGGAGGGCAGAGATCAATGAATTGGAAACGCAAATCAAAAAACTTGAAAATGAACAAATTAAAACCCCCCAGAAGAAAACCAAACTAGAGATCCTAAAAATTAAGGGAGAAATTAATAAAATCAAAATTGATAGAACTATTGCACTAATAAACAAGACTAGAAGCTGGTACTTTGAAAAAACATACAAAATAGACAAAGTATTGGTCAATATAATTTTAAAAAGGAAAGAAGAAAGGCAAATTAACAGCATCAAGAATGAAAAGGGGGGACCTCACCTCCAATGAAGAGGAAATTAAGGCAATCATTAAAAACTTCTTTGCCCAACTATATGGCAATAAATATACCAACCTAGGTGATATGGATGAATATTCACAAAAATATAAATTGCCTAGACTAACAGAAGAAATAGAATTCTTAAGTAATCCTATATTAGAAAAAGAAATCCAACAGGATATCAAAGAACTTCCTAAGAAAAAATCCCCAGGGCCTGATGGATTCACCAGTGAATTCTATCAAACATTTAAAGAACAGCTAACCCCAATACTATACAAACTATTTGACATAATAAGCAAAGAGGGAGTTCTTCCAAATTCCTTTCATGACACAAACATGGTTCTGATCCCAAAGCCAGGCAGGCCAAAAACAGAGAAAGAAAACTATAGACCAAAATCCCGAATGAATATAGATGCAAAAATCTTAAATAGGATACTAGCAAAAAGACTCCAGCAAGTGTTCAGAAGGGTCATCCACCATGATCAAGTAGGATTTATACCAGGGATGCAGGGCTGGTTCAATATTAGGAAAACCATCTACATAATCGACCATATTAACAAGCAAACCAACAAAAATCACATTATTTCAATAGACGCAGAAAAAGCCTTCAATAAAATACAACATCCATTCCTATTGAAAACACTAGAAAGCATAGGAATAGAAGGGTCTTTCCTGAAAATAATAAACAGTATATATCTAAAACCATCAGCCAACATCATCTGCAATGGGGATAAACTAGATGCATTCCCAATAAGATCTAGAGTGAAACAAGGATGCCCATTATCACCTCTATTATTTGACATTGTTCTAGAAACACTAGCAATAGCAATTAGAGAAGAAAAAGAAATTGAAGGCATTAAAATAGGCAAGGAGGAGACCAAATTATCGCTCTTTGCAGATGACATGATGGTCTACTTAAAGAATCCTAGAGATTCAACCAAAAAGTTACTCAAAATAATAACTTTAGCAAAGTTGCAGGATATAAAATAAACCCACATGAGTCATCAGCATTTCTATATATTTCCAACACAGCTCAGCAGCAAGAACTAGAAAGAAGAATCCCATTCAAAATCACCTTAGACAAAATAAAATTCTTAGGAATCTATTTCCCGAAACAAACACAGGAACTATATGAACACAACTACAAAACACTCTCCACACAACTAAAACTAGACTTGAACAATTGGAAAAACATTAACTGCTCATGGGTAGGACAAGCCACTATAATAAAAATGACCATCATACCCAAACTCATTTATCTATTTAGTGCCATACCCATTGAACTTCCAAAATTTTTTTTTACTGATTTAGAAAACACCATAACAAAGTTCATTTGGAAGAACAAAGGATCAAGGATATTCAGGGAAACAATGAAAAAAATACAAAGGAAGGGGGCTTTGCAGTCCCAGATCTCAGACTATATTATAAAGCAGTGATCATCAAATCAATTTGGTACTGACTTAAGAGACAGAAAGGAGGATCAGTGGAATAGACTTGGGGTAAGTGTCCTCAGCAGGCAGTATACAACAAACCCAGAGAACCCAGCTTTTGGGATAAAAATACACTGTTTCATAAAAACTGCTGTGAAAATTGTAGGATAGTGTGGGAAAGATTAGGTTTCGATCAACACCTCACACCCTACACCAAGATAAATTCAAAATGGGTGATTGTCATGAACATAAAGAAGGAAACTATAAGAAATTTAGGTGAACACAGAATAGTATACATGTCACACATTTGGGAAGGGAAAGATTTTAAAACCAAGCAAGACTAAGAGTCACAAAATGTAAAATAATTTGGAATACATCAAATTAAAATGTTTTTGTACAAACAAACCAATATAACTAATATCAGAAGGAAAGCAACAAATTGGGAAGCAATCTTCATAAAAACCTCTGACAATGGTTTAATTAAATTTACAAAGAGCTAAATCAATTGTACAGAAAATCAAGCCATTCTCCATTTGATAAATGGGCAAGGGACATGAACAGGCAGTTCTCAGCCAAAGAAATCAAAACTATTAATAAGCACATGAAAAAGTGTTCTACATCTCTTATAATCAGAGAGATGCAAATCAAAGCAACTCTTAGGTATCACCTAACACCTAGCAGATTGGCTAACATGAACAGAGATGGAAAGTAATGAATGCTGGAGGGGATGTGGCAAAATTGGGACATTAATTCATTGCTGGTGGAGTTGTGAATTGATCCAGCCATTCTGGAGGGCAATTTGGAACTATGCCCAAAGGGCAACAAAAGAATGTCTACCCTTTGATCCAGCCGTAGCACTGCTGGGTCTGTACCCCAAAGAGATAATGGACAAAAAGACTTGTACAAAAATATTCACAGCTGCGCTCTTTGTGATGGCCAAAAACTGGAAAACGAGGGGATGCCCATCAACTGGGGAATGGCTGAGCAAATTGTGGTATATGTTGGTGATGGAATACTATTGTGCTAAAAGGAATAATAAAAGTGGAGGAATTCCACGGAGACTGGAACAACCTCCAGGAAGTGATGCAGAACGAAAGGAGCAGAACCAAGAAATCATTATACACAGAGACTGATACACTGTGGTACAATAGAAGGTAATGGACTTCTCCATTAGAGACAATGCAATGTCCCTGAACAATCTGCAGGGATCTAGGAGAAAAACAATATCCACAAGCAGAGGATAAACTGTGAGAGTAAACACACTGAAGAAAAGCAACTGCTTGACTACAGGCGTGGAGGGGATATGACTGAGGAGAGACTCTAATTGAACACTCTAGAGCAAATACCAAGAACACGGAAATGCGTTGGAGTCAAGAACACATGTGATACCCAGTGGAATCATGCGCCGGCTATGGGAGAGGTGGTTGGGGGTGAGGGGGGGAGAGGAAAAGAAAATGATTTTTGTTTCCAATGAATAATGTATGGAAATGACCAAATAAAATAATGTTTTTTTTAAAAAAGGTTTCTTAGTAGTTTATTAGGTATGTCACTTAATAAGTAAATTAATTTGAGTAGGATTATTAATAATTTGAGTAGGATCGTTTTTATTATATTAGCTCATCCTACACATGAGCAAATAATTTTTTTTTGATTCTTTAAATGTATTTTTAATTGTGTGTAAAGTGTTTTGTAGTTGTGTTCATATGGTTCCTATGTTTGTCTTGGAAAATAGATTCCTAAATATTTTATAATATCTAGGGTTATTTTAAATGGAATTTCTCTAACTCTTGCTGTTGAGATGTGTTGAAAATATATAGAAATGCTGATGACTTATGTGGGTTTGTTTTGTATCCTGCAACTTTGCTAAAGTAGTTTATTATTTCTACTAACTTTTTACTTGATTTTCTAGGATATGGTCAATTTTGTGGATGGTTTCCTAATATTAAACCATTCTTGCATTCCTGGTGTAAATCTCACCTGATCATAGTGAATAACTTGTGATCACTTGCTGTAGTCCTTTTGCTAGTTTTCTATTTAAGATTTTTGCATCTATGTTCATTAAGGAGATTGGTCTGTAGTTTTCTTTCTCTGTTTTTGATCTACTTGGCTTTGGAATCAGTACTATATTTGTTTCATGAAAGGAATTTGTAGAATGCCTCCTTTGTTTATTTGGACAAATAGTTTGTATTATTGAGGTTAGTTGTTCTTTAAATGTTTAATGGAATTCACTTACTTTCACTTAATGGAATTAACTTAATGGAATAACCTTAATTTCCTCTTCATTAAAGGTGAGATCTCTCTTTTCATCTTTCATACTGTTAATTTGGTTTTCTTTTTTCCTTTTTTTATTACATTAACCAGTACTTTATTTGCTTTTGTTCAAAGTATCAGCTTCTAGTTTTATTTATTAATTCAATAGTACTTTCACTTTCAAATTTATTTTTCCATTAATTTTTATGATTTTTAATTTAGTTTTTGTCTGGGGATTTTTAATTTGTTCTCTTTCTAGGTTTTTTTTTTTTTTTAAATTTGCATTGACCTCTGCCCACTTTGACTTGTTAATATATGCACTCAGGGATATAAATTTTCTTGAGTACTGCTTTGGCTGCATCCCATAGATTTTGAAAAGATGCCTCATCATTGTCATTCTTTTCAATGAAATTATTGTTTCTATGATTTGTTCCTTAACCAACCAATTTTAGAGAATCGTATTATTTAATTTCTAGTTATTTTTTGTTTTACCTCTCTCCATGTACCCTTAGTAATTATTTTTATTGCATTATGATCTGAAAAGGTCACATTTATTATTTCTGCTCTTTTGCACTTGATTGCCATGTTTTTATGCCCTAGTACATGATCTATCTTTGGGAATGTTCCATATGCTGATGAGATCTATTCTTTTTTGTCTCTTTTTCTCCATGTAGCTATTAACTCTAATTTTTCTAAGATTTCATTCACACCTCTTACCTATTATTTATTGTTTGCCTTGATTTATCTAGATCTAATAGAGGAAGATTCAGATCTCCTACTAATGTAATTTTACTATGTTTCCTGTAATGGAGAAGATTTGTGGGTGGTAAAAGAAACAGGATTTAAGAGAGACAGCTGATGTTTTAAGGTTGGCTTAGAGAGAGAAGAGGGGATATGAAGAATCTTCCCTCTTCAGCCTTCTCTCATCAGATATGGGTGCTTTCACAGAATGCCTCTTGTCCCTCTCTACTACTAGAGTCTAAATTGTTTCTTCTCAGGAAGCTCCCTTTAGCTATTCCTCTCACACTTGATTCAAAATTTGGGAAATGATAACCACTTTAATGTAAATGTATTCAATTAGGGTAATACAAAGAAAATAGCTGGCAGGGAGAAGAATGGGAAAGGAAATGGGGAAAGAGTGTCCCTTTCTCCAACTACCCCTTTCTCTTCCTCCTTGAGTTTGGGGAAACTCAGGCTTTGGCAGCCTGAACCCCCTGAGAGATAGTCAGGTTGACTCACCCTGGGTTTGGCCCCCTGGCCACAGTTCAGACCCAGGGCACCAAGAGTTTTGAGGTAAAGGTTTGACAAAGGCTCAACATATCTTCTTCAAATATTCCTTTAGTTTGGGAATTGGGGGAGGGACGTACAGTCAACAGGAGAGGAAAGAGATGGATATATTCCAGGAGAAAGCCTTGGCAGACCTCCCCTCTTAGGCTTCTCAAGGTTGTGAGATTTATCCAACTGAAATACCAGTCAGAATCTTCTGTCTCCTCAATATTCCAGACCTCCTAGCACCCCTCGGTGAGTAGATCCACAAACTCTTCAGTTTGGCAATTTTTCTTATGTGCAAACCCTCTGTCACATTTCTCCTTTAACTGTCTGGATGCTATACTATTTGGTATTGTACTAGAGATGGAAACTTGGTGAAATGAAATGGGGAAATTTAAAGATGTGGCACCAGGAAGTTAGCAAAAGAAAGAGGCTAAATCTTGGTCCCCTCCCCTACACTAATTCCTATTCTTCCTTACCAACTGTCTTGATGTAGATTTTCTCACAGATGGTAAGTTATAATTTTCCTACTAATAACCAATCCTACAAATTACTTCTTTTTTTAAATAATATTTTATTTGATCATTTACAAGTATTATTCATTAAAGACAAAGATCATTTTCTTTTCCTCCCCCCAACCCCCATAGCCGACGCGTGATTAGACTGGGTGTAACATGTGTTCTTGATTCGAACCCATTTCCATGTTTTTAATATTTTCATTAGAGTTTTGTTTAGAGTCTCTCCTCTGTCATGTCCCCTCAACCGCTGTAGTGAGGCAGTTGCTTTTCCTTGGTGTTTCTATTCCCATAGTTTATCCTTTGCTTATGAATAGTGTTTTTTCTCCTAGATCCTTGCAGATTGTTCAGGGACATTACACCACTACTAATGGAGAAGTCCATTACGTTCAATTATACCACAGTGTGTTTGTCTCTGTGTACAATGTTCTCCTGGTTCTGCTCCTCTTGCTCTGCATCACTTCCTGGAGGTTGTTCCGGTCTCCATGGAATTCCTCCACTTTATTATTCCTTTGAGCACAATAGTATTCCATCACCAACATATACCACAATTTGCTCAGCCATTCCCCAACTGAAGGGCATCCCCTCATTTTCCAGTTTTTGGCCACCACAAAGAGTGCAGCTATGAATATTTTTGTACAAGTCTTTTTGTCCATTATCTCTTTGGGGTACAAACCCAGCAGTGCTATGGCTGGATCAAAGGGTAGATATTCTTTTGTCGCCCTTTGGGCATAGTTCCAAATTGCCCTCCAGAATGGTTGGATCAGTTCACAACTCCACCAGCAATGAATTAATGTCCCTAATTTGCCACATCCCCTCTAGCATTCACTGCTTTCTCTGCTGTCATGTTGGCCAATCTGCTAGGTGTGAGGTGATACCTCACAGTTGTTTTGATTTGCATCTAATTTTCTTATCTCTGTCTGGGGTTCAGAGGTTTTAGCCCTAGGCAGATTGTCTATTCTATGCAGTTGTTGTTCTGTCTTCCCAGGAAGCCAGAAATTGCTGGTGTGTCCCTGTTACTGCCCTCCTCTCCTCGGCACCCTCCTGATGATTCTCCCTTGCCTTACTTCCAGGATCTAAGCCTGGCTTGGCCCTTGTTCCTGTTCCAGCACTCTGCGGGGGGGGGGGGGGGGGGGGGGGAGGGGCCTAGGCTTCCCAGAGCTCCTTGGAGTGCTCCTAATGAGATTAGCTTTCCCTGGGTTGAATTTAGTATGCCCTGAGGCAGGGACTTTTTTCGTGAGACTCCAATGGAAGGATCCAGCCAGGGGGTTATGAGCTCCCCCCTCTCTCTCTGTTTCCATGCTGTCTGGGAGCCCCCTTGACTGGGTTAGGTTGTTTTTAGGATGTGGCCTTCAGAATAGCAGGCCGTGGGGCTCTGAGGTTCCCTCTGCTGCCTTGGACTCGCACTGGGTTGGGGGAGATGGGTCCTAGGACCTTCCTTCTGACTACCCCTTAGGTCCAAGTGGTCTCGGGTTCTGGCTTTTGGGGGGAGCTGTACCTTTTGATCCAGGTCCAGGTCCAGGAGGAGGACTCCCGGGGTCTATGCTGTTGATCATTTTGAATTTCGGTGCCCTAGGAGCATTTGGTTTGAGATCGGTAAGGAAGGGTTTCAGGAGATCTGAACTTTAGCTTTCTCTAAGCCACCATCTTGACCGGAAGTCCCCCAAATTACTTCTTTTAACTCAAGGATCTATTTAGTTTTTGGGAAGGAGATAAAGTTGGGTTTAGGAAGGAGGGAAAAAAGGATGTTCCTAAATCTGAGTCGTAACACTGATGAAGGCTTTGAAAAAAAAGTCTCTTCAACAGAAATAAAGTATTTTCTAAGAGGAAGGTATTGACAATAACTCAATAACCAGGGTCTATTCTGGGTAAGACTAAATATCTCTTCAGCTCACAGGATAAGTAAAAGGCAATGGCCAGAGAGGAGATGAAGGGGTCTGTCCTCCACCTTCAGGCAGAAACAGAAAAGTGAATTCCCATGTGTATGACATGACAGTTGATGGCAGTTGGTGACAGTTAGGCACTAAAGCTTTTTTTAAAAAAATAAATGAGGTCCTTTTAAATCTGGGGTACCAGCTATTTAAAAAAATAATATGCAGGTAAGAGTGAAAGTTACTTTTGCATGGAAGTAAGATGGAATCTTCATGAATGCCAGAATTTATCAATTTTTGTGAGTGAAAATAAGATAAAGTATGATGATTATTTGCATGCACATGTAAAAAACATAACTTGCATACATGTTCATGTGTTCCATGTTCCTGATTGATTATTCCAGTGGATCCTGATTTGAAGAACATGTCTTCAGTCGTCAAGACTGGAAGATGAAGAGTGATATGCTGACTAGAGAGAAAGACAGAGTTCTATAAGCAACGTGAAAAGGACATGGAAGGAGTTTGGTGAAGTTTTCAAACTTTTGATGGTTATGATATGTAATAGTGAGTCATACATGTTATCATCACATATGTGCATGCACATAATACATAGAATTACACTCTAGGAAGATTTGTTGTGTAAATCTTAACCATGTTTAGTCTTTTGACTTCTTCAATCTTCTTTTGTTTAAAATTATTTTCTATCCTTTCTAACTTTACCTTTAGGTCCTGAAATTGTTTAGTTTGTTCTGACTCATTCTCATGCAAGTAAGATGCTGACTCCCACAATTCTATCAGAGTGACTGAATTATACTTGGGGAAATAATGCTTTAAAATTTTTTTCAAATTAGGTGTACAACCCATTAGAAATTGCCTATGGACATGGCTAGCCAACTCTTCACTATCAGCTTCTAGAACTTATGGCATGATTTAGTTTGCACTGGTTCCAGGTACTCAATCTTCTCACTAGTGTCCCATATATCCCCTTCTTCCTCTACCTCTTCATAAAGTTTGTAAAATTGATAAGGAATTTGTTCTACATCATCTTCATCCATTATTATCATACCTTCTGGTATTCCTCCAGATTCAGTATCTGAATCTAATTCACTGAATCCATTCACTATACTGTTTGGATTTTGCTCAATTCCATGTAAACTTTTGTCAGATGTTGGTAACTCTGGCTTTGCAATTTGATCTAAGCCTAAGTCACCAGCTTCTGTGTTTCCCAAATCAGTGACTGGTTGTTTCTCACTACTAAGCTTTAGATTTTCATTTAGAATTGGTAAAGTTGATGGTGTGGAGTTAGCTTCTTCTTGCAGATCTTCTATAGTGTTAATAATCATAGATCCTACTCTGCCACTAGTCTGAGGTTTATGTTTATCTTCATTCTCATTTGACTGTGTAGAGATAGGAATTTATCCCTCTACTACATTATTTTCTTCTGGGAATAAGTTGACATGTCCCCCTGTACCATCAATACGATGTGTGCCTTCATACTGTCCCACAACACAAACATATGTTTCTGGATTTGTAGCTAAGGTGTTCATAACCACTGACTCAGTGTCCATTTCTTTGCTATTCTCTGCCAGGTGTATATGTAACTCAGTAAATTCTTTCTGATTTGATTCATTCCCAATGAAGTTTACATTTGAGGTTGTATTCTGTACTACAATGGAAACATGAACCTAAATCACAGCAGTTGCTTTGGCTAAATTCCCCTTTTCCCCTTAGAATGTTGGCTTCAAGCCTGTCTTTTGAATCCATGGTAGTTTTTCCAGTTGGTAAGAATTCCTTTCCATACCCCTCTTCAAATTCAACTGTCATTTTACCTCCATTACTTTGAATAAGATAATTATTTTCAAAAGTAATGTCAGCTCATTTTCAATTAATTTTTCCTTAACTATATCACTCATTGCTGGATGGAAAGTTTCTGCTTCTGGATTCAAATTAGATGTTTTTTTGTTTGTTTGTTTGTTTTTTTCCTAAGGGTACCTTTGTCATAAACCTATTTACAGAAGTAACTAAGTTTGGGGGGAGTTCATCTGTGAATAGTATCAAAGCATTGTCATCTTTAGCAACAGTAACTTCTAGGGAATTGAAATTATGTGTCTCTGTATCTGTCACTAACTTTTTCTTGAGTTCCTGTGACTTATTCTTTCTTATCCTTTTGCATAATTCAATCCCATTAACCACTCTACACTGGAAAAAGTTCTCTAAGAATGATTTAATTTCCTTAATGACTTCTTTCCTCAGTGGTTACTATACAGTTCTTATCAAAGTTTCATCTCATTTGCAATTTCTGAAATAATCCCTTTTATTTCTATTTCTGTCTCTTTAATCTGTCTCAGCCTTTCTCTCGCTGTAATGCATATACTATCATTCACAGATTCACTTTCTTTTACCAAAACTACACCATTTCCCTTCTTTTTTCTACCATCATCAATTGCAGCCTCATTCTCATTATTTCTTCTATCTCCATTAGTCACACTATATATCTTATGGCCCTGGCTTCATAACTCTTTCCTAACCATATCTGAGTGTTTAGGCTTAGCTCCAGAGCTAATTGCATTTTGCATTTCTTGCAAATCACTAGCTTGCTTTGAGGAATTTAGTTTGCAGTGTGAACAACAAGTGGACTTCTTGTACCTAGTTTGGGCATTTTGTGTGTTCTTATTACTAATCTCATGTTTCTTCTTTAAAAAACAATTTCTCATCAAATGACCTTTCCTGTGACAAAAGAAACATTCCCTAGTTTCTCTCTGCACTGGTTTTTCCTTGTAACTAGGTTTCTTGTAACTAGACGTTGTGTATGTCTCAACCGTGTTAAGTCTTTTGATTTCTTCAATCTCCTTATCTTTAAGATGTTTCTCTGTCATTTCTAACTTATCTTTTAGGTCCTGAACTTGTTTACTTTGTTCTGAATTACTCTCATGGAATTAACTTGCTGCTTCATGCAATTCAAACAGAGATACTAAATCATACTTGGGGAAATAGTGTTTGAAAAAAGTTCTAAAATTAGGTGTGCAATCCCTTAGAAATTATCAACGGACCTGGCTAGCCAACTCTTCACTATCGACTTCTAGACCCAAGATTGAATCTGGCATCTCTGACAGACGGTCTATGTATGTGGCAGGATGTTACCCTTTATTCTGCATGATCTTGTCAAACTTAGCCCATGCATTAGGTTTTGAACAGCATAGTTTTATGGTCTGTAGCAAATCCTCCCTGCATTTTCTTAGGTAGGACATGCAAGTAGGATTAGCAAAGTCCATATCTACCCTTTGCTCCACAGTTGACCAGCTAG
Source organism: Monodelphis domestica (assembly GCF_027887165.1). Taxonomy (NCBI): domain Eukaryota; kingdom Metazoa; phylum Chordata; class Mammalia; order Didelphimorphia; family Didelphidae; genus Monodelphis; species Monodelphis domestica. The sequence continues at coordinate 391,219,476 of NC_077229.1, forward strand.
TTAAATTGCTATCAGGTCTTGACTTCTCCAAGAATTGTCTCTGTTTATGGGGGCTAAACAATTCAGACAGTAGGAACTGGACATCTTCAAAATCCGGATCAAAGATCCTGAAAGCTTGTTTCAACTCCTTTTGAGATTTGAAAGGATTATCTACAAATTTTGGGAAACGGAGCTTTTTGGATTCAAGTTCCTGTGTAGAGAATGGGCTTTGGAGTGTATCACACCAGCATTACTGGATATCTTAGTGACCTCTTTTAATGGACAAAGTTTTTCAAGTTCACAACCAGGCTTATTCTCAGTTTCATCTTCATTTTCTATAGTTACATTCTCTGTTTGCTCATTGTCCTTGCCTACAACCAGATCTAGTCCTTTCTCCTTAATCAATTGCTCAAACACAACCTTAATCATGCCTTCCAGGTTGTTATAAATAGCCATAATCTTTTCTGCCTTAAAGGTAACCACGAATCTAAAGATCTTCTTAAGTTGTGTTAGAGTTTGAAGGGCAGTCATAAAGATCACATACCTTTGAACCAGGACTTGCCAGAGTTCCAATTCATTTTGGAATGGCAACTGAAAAACAGACATTGTTATGTTGCCAATATAATCAATAGATTCCAATAACATATGGGTCATTCTGCTTTACAATATGTGGTAGACCCAAAAACAGGCTATGACAGCAACAATCACAACTCCACAAATAACTTGTCTAAACATTGTTTCTTTCTTATTCTTTACTACTCTATCTGTAAAAGGATTGTGGGGTTCAGTCAAACTTTGAGGTGCCAATTGTAATAAATTGATAATCTGTGGAACTATTTTTGGTTGTAATAACTGGATTATACTTTGGTTGCTAGAGAGCTGCTAAGGGACACCTGAGAGTGCCTACTTATAAAATGGAGACAGATGAGAGATAATGAGGGATAGAGAGATGCTGCTAGAGGGGTTCCTCTGGGGTACTCTGGGGTTGCCTAATGATCACTAATAACTAATAAATCAAGATATTTCCTACCCTTCTCCTCCCTTCACCTCCCAGCTTCCACCCACACCCTTTCTGCCTCCCTTTTCCCTCCCCCAATCTTATTCAGCCACCTTCTAAGTAACTCAGGGGAACTATGAGATTTCTGAGAAATATTCGTCACTCTTCCTTTCTCAAGTACAGGGGTTTATTGGGAACAAACAGGATGGGTATTTGAGGTGAAAGGGATAGGGGTGTTTCTAATCTATAAGGAGAATTAGGAGGATTATGGAAAATGTCAGTACTGTCACAACTGTGACTCAGAGACAGTAAGAGAGGTGGAGGACAAATGTTTAGTCTTCTTTCTTCTTCCAATTACACAAAGCCACCAACAAAAGTTAATTTCTTCTCAGCCAACTCCAGAAGCCCCTCCAAAAGTCCTTTAAGCTAGGACAGATAAAGCCAGTCTCCCCCTGGTCAGGAACCCCAGAGAAGAGGTCTCTCCCTTGGTCAGTAAACCCAGAGCCAAAATTTCAGTTCCTCTCCTCTGGCCAGGCTCCCAACTGCCTCTCCTGAGAACATTCTGTTTGGAATCTTCACTTTGATTGACAGATCAGGCCCCTAGCTTTCTTTTGTAAGCTTGAAATTCTCTCTTCCTCCATGCCTCTTCCACTACTGCCTTTCTCTCAAACTTCCATTGGAACTATCTCTCTCCCTTACTCTGATGTTCTGAGTATTGTTCTGAGCTCTTCTTGCTTTGCAGATCCAATTTTTGTCTTTGCCCAAATTTCTTCCATCACAGTTTATACAGGTTGAGTACTTGTCTATACTGCCTTTTATCAAGATGTAATTACCTTTCCTATTTCTTTTAATCAAATTTATTTTTACTTTGGCTTTTCCATATACCATGATTGTGACTCCTGCCTTCTTTTTCTCAATTGATGCCCAATAGATTTTGCTCTAACCTCTTAACTTTACCTTGTGTGTGTTTCCCTGCCTTGTGGGTGTTTCTTGTAGACAACATATGTTAGGATTTTTGTTTCTAATCCACTCTGCTATTTGCTTCCATTTTATGGGTGAGTTCATCCCATTCCCATTCAGAGTTATGATTGCCACACATGTATTGCCTATCATTTTGATTTCCTTTCCTAGTCATGCCCTTCCTTCTTTCACTATTGCCTTCTACACCAGTGGTGTGCTTTTAATCCATCCCACTAATCCCCACTCTTATTTTACTTCCCTTCCCACCTCTCCCTTCTTATTCCCCTCTTGTTTTTCTTTAGTGTCTATTAAATTCCCTCCCCCCTTCTCTCCTTTTTCATATTCCCCACTCCCCAGATTGGTTTTTTCCTCTCAATTTCCCTGCAGGGTAAGATAGAATTCAATACTCCAATGGACCTAGATGTTCTTCCTTCTCAGAGTTGATTCCACCTAGAGTAAGGTTGAAGTATTACCTAATATCACTCTCTTCCTCTCCTTTTAATAACATTCTTTCCTTCCCTCTTCCATGAGCCTCTTTATTTATCCTACTTTTATTATCCTTCAAGTTTTTTTTGGTGCCATCTTCTATTTCCTTCTCTTTCTTTTTTTACATATCATCTTAAACCATTTAATACCCCAACCATTACCTATTAATAATACTTCTAGCCACTATGATAGTAAATACAGTTTTTGAGAGTTACAAATATCATTTTTCCATATGGGAATATAAAGAATTTGGCCTTACTGATACTCTTAAAATTTTTTTTCTCCTCTTTCTTGTTTACCTTTTTGTGTTTCTTTTGAATTTTGTATTTTGACATTGAATTTTCTATTTAGTTGTGGTCTTTTCTTTACAATAGGTGGAAATCTTCTTTTGTTAAATGCCTATACTTTCCCCTGGAAGTATATAGTCAGTTTTGATGGGTAGGTGATCTTTGGTTGTAGGCCCAATTCTCTTGCCTTTCTGAATATCATATTCCAAGTTTGTGCTTCTTTAGTGTAGAGGCTGCCAGATCCTGTATAATCCTGATTGGTGCTCCTTGATATCTGAATTGTCTCTTTCTGGTTTCTTGCAATATTTTATTCTTAACTTAGAAGCTCTTGATTTTGGCAGTTAAATTCCTGGGGATTGTCTCTTGAGGATTTAATGTAATAGGGTGACCTATGGACTCTTTCACTGTCAATTTTATCCTTTTGTTCAGGAATATTATGGTAGTTTTCTTGGATAATTTCTTATAGTATAATAGCAAAGTTTATGCTTATTTCCTGCTTATTCCAGGTTTTTCAGGTAGGCCTATGATTCTTAAACTGTCTATCCTGGATCTGTTTTCCAAGTCAACCAATTTCTCAATTAGATATTTCATGGTTCCTTCTAATTTGTAATTCTTTTGACTTTGCTTTATTAATTCTTGCTATCTTGTGAGATTATTTGCTTCTACCTGCCTAATTCTAGTTTTTAGAGTCTGGTTTTCAGCTATGATCTTTTGATTTTCCTTTTTGGTTTGGTGTATCCGGCTTCTCATGACTTCTAGCAGGTCATTTCTGGTCTTGAATCTGCTTATCATTTCATTTGATTTCTGGGCTTCTGTTACCAAGTGGGATATTCTGTCTCTTAAACTATTATTTTCTTTTTGAACTATTTCTCACTATTCTTGTATAATTTCTTTTATATTTATCATAATGTCAAATCTTAGCTCCTCAAAAGCTTGTGACCAATTTCCATTTTTTTTGGAAGGTTTGAATGTATTTGCTTGCTTGCTGTCCTCTGCCATATCCTCTGTAGTGTAATAGAGGGTGTTTGGTGGTAAAGAAATAGAGGGAGAATGGAGTGCTCTCCCCCTCAAAGCAAAGAAAAGGAGGGGTATCTATTGCTAAGGTTGACCCAGGAGGAAAAAGGAGGGTGAGTCTGTTTCCCCCTTCAACCTTCCCTAATTATGGCTCCTCACCTAGCCTGCCAGGTAACTCCCCTCTATCACTTGGTTGCTCTTCAGCAAGCTCCTCTTCCTAAAGGAAGAGACATCACTTCACTCCCTCAGTTTAAGCAACCGCTTACTCAGTATTCAGCCAGTTATAAAAAAATCACAAATTTATTCTAGTGTGGTAATAAAACACAATGGATGTGTGATAGAAATACTGTGCTAGTATTCCAGAAGCAATGCCTTTTGCATCATGGAAATATAAGTGGAATTCTTTCTTATAATCTGGTATTCCCAAAGCTGGAGCTGAAAGAATAGCTCCTTTCAACTGTGACAAAGCATGTAAATGCTCTTTGTTAAATTGTAATGGTTTTTTAATGTCTTTCTTTGTCAAATCAGTTAAACATTTGGAAATATGAGAATATCCTACTATGTACTGTCTTGAGAAACCAGAAACCCCTAGAAAAGCTCTAAGCTCTTTCTTAGTTCTAGGGATGCCTAGCTTCTGTATGTTTGCTATACTTTTATTAGAGATTTTCCTGGTGCCCCCCCTCCAGGACAAATCCTAAATATTCTACTGTTGAAAGGACCCACTGAATCTTCTTTTTTAAAACTTTATGTCCTCTCTTATGAAGTTCTATCAATAACTTCTTTGAATCCTCCAAACATGTTTCTGGGTCAGGTGATGCTAGCAGCAAATCATCCACATAGTGTATTAATCTGCTACATTTGAAAGTTTTGGTGGCTAGATCTCTTTGAAAAAGTTGACAAAATATTAAAGCAGACTCACAACATCCTTGCACTAATCTAGTATAGCACAGCTGAATTTGTCCCCATTGGAAAGCAAAAATATTTTGGGAATCAGGGTGCAAAGGTATGGTAAAATAAGCATTGCTCAAATCCAACACCGTGTACCACCTAGCTTCTGCAGATATTTGGGTTATTATATCATTCAGCAAAGGTGTGACAGTGTGTCTTTCCTTATAAAATTATTTACAGCCCTCAGATCCATGACAAATCTCCAGGCAGGAGTGCCATCTTCATTTAGCTTGTTCTTTTTAATAGCTAGAATTGGGCTATTGTATTCAGATACCATAGGTCTCAATATACCTTGTTCAAGCAAATTATTTATGATAGGAGTTATTCCTTCTTTTGCTTCTCTACTCAATTTGTATTGCAGTGTCTTAGGTGGTATTCCTTACCTGACCTCAATCCTGACTGGTATCACGCACTTGATCACATCATTTTGATGTTTTACAAACACCCCTTGTGGTATATCTTTTGGTATGTCATACATAGATGTTACAACTTGAGTTTTTTCAGGTTGTTCTTCTAGTTGTTCTAAGTATAACAATGGGTAGTGTTTCAGTGAATTCTTGGGTAAATGCAAATTAATTTTCACAGATTTTTCACATTGTAAATTCACTTGAATCTTACACAAAAAAATCTTGTCCTAAAAGGTTATCTGGGCATGAGGGAATTAACAAGAAGGTATGATCTATGGAGAGAGGGCCAAATTTGACCATAGTGCTTTTGAGCTCAGGGAGCTGTTGTATTTGTCCCATTGCTCCAGCTACAGAAACCATACCCCCTATGTTGGTATTCCCTGGACATGTCTTTAGGACAGATTTTGAAACACCAGTATATAAGAGAGCCTTGTAGTTTTTCTTTCCCACTTTAATCCATACATATGGTTCCAACCTGTGTGTAGCTAAGGTGTTTATTACCATTGAGTCACTGTTCATTCCTTTGCCACCCTCTGTCAGCTGTGTGTTAGGATGAGTTAATTCTTTTAGAATTAATTCATTTCCTATGAAGTCTCCATATGAGGTTGCTGGTACTATATTCTCTACCTTGGAACATGTATTTAAATCATAGTTGTTGGTTATGTCACATAAGTTTATTTGGCCAGATTCCCCTCTGCTACTTAGAATGTTGGCTTCAAGTCTGCCATTGGAATTCTTGGTTGTTCTTTCAGTTACTAAGACTTCCATTCCATTCCTCTTTTCAAATTCAACTGTCATGTCACCTCCATTACTTTGAATAGGATTATTGTTTTCAAATGTAATGTCAGCTTCATTGTCAGTGGATTTTATATTCTTTATCTCAATCATTGCTGGATGGAAGTTTTCAGCTTCTGGATTAAAGTAGAAGTTTTTCCAAGGGTATCTGTGCCATACAACTATTAGAAGAATTAACTGAGTTTGGTGGGATGTCATACAAATCTGTGAATGATTTCAAAGTATTTTCATCTCTAGCAACAGTAAATTATAGGGAATTGAAATTGTGTTTCTCTGTATCTTTCACTAACTCTTGCTTGAGTGTTTTTTTTTTCTTTTTCTGTCTTTTACTTCTACCAAATTCAACCCCTGTGCCCACTCTGCACTGAAAAATGTTCTCCAAGAATGTTTTGACTTGATTTGCACTTTTTTCTTGTGTGGTTACTCTACAGACTTTCTCTAAGTCTCTTATCTCTGTTGCTATTTAGACATTATGTCTTTAATTTCTTCATCTTTCCGTATCACTTAACTCTGCCTGTTTCTCGATTTGTTAAATTTACTATCACTCACAGATTCACTTTCTTGTACTAATTTTCACTGTTTCTCATATTTTTCCTCCCAATTTTAACATCAGCCTCTTTTTCACTATCACTTCTATCTCAATATACCAAATTACATACATTATAAGCCTGGCTTCATAATTCTTTCCTAACCATATCTGAATATTTAGGTTTGGCTCCAGATTTAATGGCCTGTTTCATTTCTTCTAAATCAGTTGCTTGTTTTGTGGATTTTAACTTCCAATGAGAACAGTAAATGGAATTTTGCCTTCTGTATGTAGTCTGTGTGGTTGTGTTGTTAATTTCATGTTTCTTCTTCAGAAAACAGTCTTTTTATCACGTGTCCTCTCTTGTGGCAGAAAAAGCATTTAGTTTCTCTCTGCACTGGTTTTGGTTTATAATTAGATTTTGTGTAAGTCCTAACAGTATTTAGTTTCTTGATTTCCTCTATCTCCTTGTCTCTCAAAATTTTCTCTGTCACCTCTAATTTTTCTTTTAAATCTTGCATTTGTTTATGTTGTTCTGAATGACTGTCATGGAGGTAACTCGTGGTTTCATGTAATTCAATAAGGCTTACAGTATCATATTTAGGGAAGTAATGTTTAAAAAAATTTCAAATGAGGTGTGCAACCCCTCAAAAACTTGTCTTCTCACTGAAATAGAAATGGTAATCTGTTTGACACTATTACTGTTGTTGCAATGGTACTCTGACAGACTAGAGAGAGCTGCTACTAAGTATGGGGACACACTTTGAGATAGAGAAGGACTTTGAGATAGAGAGATACTGATACATGCTGCCACAGCAATACTGCTAAAGGGGAATGATCTGGGGTTTTCCTACTGATCCCTACTGATGACTAGTGGATCAATATTTCTCCTAATCTCCTCCTACACTCTCTCCCTCCCTCCTTCACCTCTCCTCCCTGTCTCCTTCACCTCCAAGTTCTTCTTGAAGCCTTTGACTTCTTCCCTCCCCCCTGAGTGAACTATAAAATCCTCTAGTTTTCTTTCTTAGATAAGGGGTTTATTGTGATAACAGGGTGGGAAACTGAGGGAAGAGGGATGAAGGTTTCCCTAAACTATAGGGAGAATTTAGGAGGGTTATGGAAATAATCAGTCTTGTCACAAACTGTGACAGAGAGATGGATGGAGGACAGACAACTGTTTAAAATCTTTCTTTTTCACAAAGCACCAAGAAAAGTCTCTCCTTCAGCTTGGCTTTTCTCCAACACTTGGTCAGTCAAATCTCAGAGAGAGCAGAGGTTTCCCCTTGATCAAAAAGCCCAAAGCCAAGTCAGCCCTACAAGGATCCTTCACCCATGGGCAGAAGTTAACTGGGATCAGTTCTCAGCTTCTCCCCTTCAGTCAGGTTCAACTGCCAGGGCCATAGACAGAATCAGAAGTTTAAGATCCTCCTTCTTCTCTCTGTGGTCAGACTTTCAACTGCCTCTCCTGGGAACATTCCCTTTGGAACCTTCTCCTTGATTGACAGGCAGGTCCCCAGCCTTGGTACTTGCATCTTGTTTTGTCCTCATAAACCTCTCTCTCTTCAAGTCTCTACCACATCACATGACTAGAAGACTCCTCAGTATTTGCCTCTAGACCCATAATTGATTCTACCATTTCTGAGAGATGATCAATGAATTGGCTGGATGTTCACCTTTATCTTGCATGAGTTTATCAAATCTTGCTCATGCATTAGGCTTCCAGCAACAGAGCTTTATTACTTGGAGCAAGTCTTCCCTATATTTCCTTAAGTAGGTCATGCTTATTGGATTTGCAACATCTAGGTCTTCCCTTTGCTCCTCTGTGGGCCAACTAGTCAGATTATCTGACCTGGTCTTCTTAATAAATTGGCATTGCTCATGGGGACTAAACAGTTCAGAGAGGAGAAATTCCACATCTTCAAAGTCTGCGTCAAAGATCCTAAAAGCATGTTTCAGTTCTTTCTCCATCTTAAAAGGTTGCTCGATAAATTTTGGAACCCATGTTTTCAGTGATTCAAGTTCCTGTGATGTAAACTGTCTATGCCCCTTAGATTGTAATACTCCAGTTGTACTTGATAACTTGGTTACCTCCTTTAGGGGACAAATTTTTTCTGGTTCACTATCAGACTTAGTGTCCTTGTCACTTCCATTTTCCTTTGCACTGACCTTTGATTTCTTTGCCTTTCTTTTTCTTTGGGTGCATTATCTGCCTGGCCATTGTTCTTGTCCTTAATCTTATCTAGATATTTTTCCTTGATAAATTCCTCAAATAAGTTCTTAGTAAGTTTCCAAGTCATTATCTACCATCAGTATCTGTTCCGCCTTTTTGGGGATCACAAATCTAAATATATTCTTCAAATAAGTCAGAGTCTGAATGGCTGCCATAGAAACAATGTAAACCTGAGTCAAAATCTGCCATAGTATAGTTTCAAACTGAAATGGCAACTGCACTATAAACATGGTAGTGTTGCCATTAATCCGGAGAATAAAAAATCATGTTAGTCATTCTGCTATAAAGTATATTGTAGACCTCAAATCCAGTAATGGCTGCCATCACAACACCTCCACAGAGAACTTGCTTAAACATTTTTTCTTTTCTCCTGTTTCTTATGGATTGTAAATTCAGTCTGTTTAGGGGTGCCAATCTGTAATAGCTTATAATTTGAGGGTGTATATTTGATTGATACTAGATGACTAATGGATCAAGTTTTGCCTACCCTCCTCCCATTTTCCTCCCTCTTCAGAAGCCTTTCAACTTCCCCTCCCCCATTCTTCAGTCTCTCTCAAATTACTCAGTGTGAGCTATGAGATTTTTGAGGAAATACTCTTTTCTTTTCTCAAGTAAGGATTTATTGGGGAAGACAGGACAAGGGTAGAGGATAAGATAAGAGGAGTAGGATTTCCCTATTATCTACAATGAATATTGGTTTGGAGGATATTGAAGGAAATGACAAATTCTGTCACAAGCATGAAATAGAGGTAGTCAGAGAGAGATATAAGGATCACTGTCCTTCTTCTTCCTTCCAATCAGCCAGGTCACCTCCATCTTGATTAACTCAAGTCCCAGAGAGACCAATAGTTTCTTTCTCCACATCAGTCAGAAGCCAAATGCCCCTCAGCTCAGTCCAGCAGTTGGCTTGGCTCCAACTGCTTTTCCCAATAACATTCCAAATGGAATTTTCATTTTACTGACAGGTGACCCATCCTCAGCTTTCTGTCTTGCATGCATGCCTCCTCCACAAGTGGGGAAAGGCTGATAAGTTGAGGCAGGAGGGAAGAGGAAGAAGAGGTCCCCAACTGTCTAAACTCTTCTCTCCTTCAAAGTTATGAGGAACCTGGGCTCAATAACCTCATGTCCCAGAAGGGGTTCAGAGTCTTGAACCCCAATTTCAGTTCTGCCCAGTAAGAGCTTCAGTTCAATTGGGAAGACTGTGGAGATTCTTCTTATGGACTTTTCTTCTTTCTGTCTTTATCTATTTGTGGGGGTTTGAGAGAATGGAAATCAGGATTTCAGGAAAAGAAGGTTTTCTTGGATCAGCCAAGCCAAGACTGGACTTCACTTCAGCTGACTCAGAGCGAGAGATAGAGATAGAGATGGGGGGGGCGGGAAGGAGAGAGAGGGAAAGAGAGAGGGGAGGGGCAGAGAGAGAGAGACAGAGACAGAGACAGAGAGATACAGAGAGAAAGAGAGAGACAACAGAAAGACAGAGAGTGAGAGGGAGAGAACCAGAGTCCCAACTGCCTGCTCTCTGGATTCCTTTTCCTTAAGATTCTAAAATCTCTCCAGCCCATCCCCCACTGTTGTTGAAACCTTTGCTCTTTTCATTTCCACACAGTCTTTGGGGTCTCTTGTATCTCTCCTCTTCCACAGTAGTTTGGACATTTTCTCCATAGAAATTATCAAGGACCAAGTTTCATTTCTTGTTTTTTTATTTTTATTTGTTTGTTTGGGTCTTTTTTGGTAGTTGCAGATTGTATTTCCTGGGTGTTGGTGGTCATTTCTGTGCTAGTTCTTTCTTCTCTTCCCAGTGAGAAGTCTGAGTGAGTAGGGCAGATTGGTCCAGTGGTTTTTGCCCTGAGTCCACTTCTCCGTCTGAACTGAGTCTGTTTTGTGCAAACCCTCTCTGCCCTATCTCCACACCTAATCTCTGCCTTTCTCAGCCTCCTGTGGTCCCAAGTTCACTGTTCTCTGGGGTAAGTCTGTGGTGTCCTTAGTCAACCCCACTCCCACCCCCACCTCTAAGAGCCTAGCAATTGCTCTGAGTTGTGTGCCTTTAGTGGAGTGTAGAAAATGGTGATTATCTCACACTTTGGTATGAGCAATTTTACCCTCTGTAATAGATAATCCTGGCTTCATAATTCTCTCCTAACCATGTCTGAATATTTGTGTTTAACTCCTGATTCAATAGCATTTTTCATTTCCTGTAAATCTGTTGCCTGTTCAGCTTAACAATGAGTACAGCAAGTGAGATTTTGCTTTTTTATATTTTGCTTCTGTGCTTTTATTGTTATTTAATTCATATTTCTTTTTTAGAAAACTGTCTTTGATCAGGTGTCCTGTCTTATGGCAGAAAAAACACTGCCTAATCTCTCTCTGCACTGTTCTTGGCTTATAAGCAGGTTTTGTATTTGTCCTAATAGTATTCATCTTTTTTTCTTCAATCTCCTTAATTTTATTGTGATTCTAATTTTTCCTTTAAATCTTGCGTCTCTTACTTTGCTCTGTATGATTGTCATGAATATAAGTTGCTATCTCACATACTTCAATTAAACTCACTGTCATATTTTGGAAAATAATGTCTGAAAAAGTTTTTTAAGTATGGTGTGCAACCTTTCAAAAATTGTCTCCTCACATGTGATATAGACTCTTCTGTGTTTGTTTCTAAGCCCATTATAACTTCAACCATTTCAGAGAGGCATTATAAAGGAAACTGGATGTTCTACTTTATTTTGCGCCAAATTGTAAAAAATCCCCAATGAATTAGGCTTTGAACAACACAGCTTAATGGCTTGGAGCAAGTTTTCCTGACATTTCCTTAGGTAGGTCATGCTGGTGGAATTAGAAAAATCAAGGTCTTCCCTTTGCTCCTCAGTAGGCCAACTTGTCAGGTTGTTTTCTGACCTAGTCTTTTCAATGAATTGGCAATGCTCATTGGGAACTAAAAAGTTCTGCCAAAAGAAATTCCACATCTTGAAAATCTGATTCAAAAATTCAGAAAGCATGTTTAAGTTCCTTCTGAGTTTTATAAGACTGGTCGATAAATTTTGGGACCCCTTTCTTCAGGGAATCTAACTCCTAGCTTGTAAATTTCCCATGAACCTTTGAATGTAACACACCAGCTGTATTTGATATCTTGGAAACATCTTTTAGTGGAAAAATTTTCAAAGGTTCACTATTTGTCTTAGTGTCTTTGTCACTGTCATTGCCCTGTGCATTAGACTTTGATTTCTTGGCCTTTCTGCCTTTCTCTTTGGGTGCACTATCTGCCTGACCAGTTCCCTTATCCTTAATCTGATCTAGCCCCTTTGCCTTCATAAATTCTTCAAACATGTCCTTAACTAAGGTTTCCGAGTTTGTATCCACTACCATTGTCTGTGCTGCCTGTTTGGGGATCATAAATCTGTAGTTGTTCTTAAGGTAGGTCAGTGTCTGCATTGCAGCCATGGAAGTGATATAGATCTGTGTCAGAATTTGCCAGAGAATGGATTCTTTTTGAAATGGCAACTGGAGTATGAACATAGTGGTATTGCTAATGTATTCCACTGTCTCTACTATTATGTTAGTTATTTTGCTGTATAAACTGTTATAGATCCAATAGCACATAATGGCTGCCAGCACAACTACCCCACAGAGCACTTATTTGAACATTTTTGCTAGTGTTTTAGGGATTGTAAAGTTCAGTCAGTCTGGGTGCCAAATTGTAAAAGATAATAATAGGGACTATATTTGGTGGGTAATGATAACTAATAGATCAGGCAGTTATCTTTTTTGCCTACCCTTCCTTCCTCCCATTTCCTCTCTCTTTCCCAGCCTCCCTCTTCTTCAGCCTCTTTAGCTTCCCCTCCCCTCTTTCTTCTTCTTTCTAAATCACTCAGGGTGAAATATGATATTTCAAATGAAATACACTTTCTCTTCTTTATCATATGTAAGGGGTTTATTTGGGGAAGACAAGAAAGAATAGAGAATGGAGGTAATAGGGTTGGGGATTTCCCTATACTATAGGTTGGAGGATGTTGAGAGAAATGTCTGATAAGAATGTCTGATAGGTCAGGAGTTCAATCACTATCATCAACAGAGTAAGTCAAATAGTCCAGATATCTGGACTATTGCCCTTTCTTCTGCCTTCAAAGTCACCAGGCCACCTCCAGATTGATTTTCCAGACTCCAAGAGAGAAAATCAGCTTCTTCCTTCCCTGATACAAAGGCAACCAGGATCAACCAGGGTCTAGCCAGCAGTTGGCTTTTGCCTCCAATGGTTTGTCGCTGTAACATTCCTAATCAGAATACACTCATTTGACTGACAGGCCTTCACTCAACTGTTTCCTGTCTTGCTGCATGCCTTTCAAATATCTCTCTCTTCCACACCTCTTATAGCATGGAAATGGCCAAACCCTGTCTACTTTCAAGGCTGCACTGTACAGAAGAGCCCCTTCACTCATCTGGTCCCAGTTTTTGTCCTTTTGGGGTTTTTTATCAGTATTTGGTGAGGAGAGAAAACCCCTTGTTACTATACTGAGGCCATTTTAGCCTGGAAGTGACATTGGCCTTTTAAATGTTTAATCAGGTTGCAAGTATAAGAAGCAGGGTTTTTCTGTTGTAAATGGAACATTTCTGCTCTCAATCTGTGAACTTTGTCAAAATTCTTTTCGTCCTGGTTTTTGTGCTCAATTAATTCTGTTCCTGTTTTCTTGCAATATTTTTTGAAATGAAATGTAAAAATATCTGTGTTTGACCCTTTTTGACCTTAATTTTTAACATCTGATGAGCGATTAGTTTTGTCCCTTTAAAATTATAACATATAAGCTCCAGAGTCTGCAGTGTTGCTTGGCAGGATAGTGAGTGACTTGTCTTGGGCATCATGTGTTGGAGGTACTATGTGTCAAGTGCCAGAGTTCCAATGTTGAGAGAGAAAAAGGAGAGAGAGATAGAGAGAGAGAGAGAGAGAGAGAGAGAGAGAGAGAGAGAGAGAGAGAGAGAGAGAGAGAGAGAGAGAGAGAGAGAGAGAAAGAGAGAGAGAGAGAGAGAGAGAAAGAGAGAGAGAGAGAGAGATTTTTAGATAACAAAGCAAGGGTCAGATGGGAAGGCTTGGTCTCCATGAACTCCTTTTATTGTGATAAAAAGACAAACTTTTATAATGAGAAAGTTCTGTTAGGCAATAGATCTATGCCTCAAGTTGAAAGTGCATTGGTGAGATACCTGCCTGTGAAATGCCATAGAGTTCTTTGTGGGGGGTTGGTCCAAGAGATCTGAAGCTTTCTCAGGAACAGAACATAGGCATCTCTTATTGGCTTCTGTAAACACTTCACAGTGAGCCTTGGAAATTTCCTCAGATAAGACACTTGCAATAGCTCAGCTTTGTACATGACCTTTGGCTGAGAGAAGCAGTGCCTCTGTATGAGAGATTTGGGCCTTGCAAGCAATCTCAGGCAAGTATGGCTGATTTCTTCAATGGGTCTTACTTGTCCTAGGTACCTCAATATTATATCCATAAAAAGCAGGGAGAGAACACAGATCCTAAAATATCATAAAATTATTAAAAATTATATTGACATGCACACACAGAGGCTAAATTGGTGGTAATTTTAAAGAGAAGGTACAAGGGGATGTGAAGGTAGATTCTACTTGAAAGTTTATTGAAGGTGAGATTTGAGCTGAGTTGTGAAAGAAGCAAGGGAAACCAGTAGGTAGAGTGAGGAGTGAAAGCCATCTAGAAATGGTGGGGACAAGCCAGTGCAAAGGATTGGAGTTTGATAGAATTGTCCTTTTTGTGGAATGCTGAGTATGCCAGTATCACTGATTTGTGTTGCATATAGAAGGATTACAATGTAAGAAGACTGTCAATGTAGGAAGCAGTCAAATTATGAAAAAGTCAAGGAGGATTTTATATTTGCTCTTGAATATATTAGGGAGCCACAGAAGTTTGTTCACTGGGGCAGGGAGAATGAGGTCAGAGCCACATCTTAGGAGTATCCCTCTGGTAGGTAAACTGGTTTTAGATTTGAGTAGTGAGAGATTTGAGGAAGTAAATACAGGAAGATCATTATAATAGTCCAGGTGTGATATAAGGGCCTGCACCAAGGAATGGTGAGTGAAGAAAAGGCTATGTACATATATCTATATCTATATATCTGTATATATTTATATACACATATTAATACATATATATCTATATACACATATTTATACATATATATTCAGAAATATCTGATGCAGAATGCAGTGACATGAATTGATCAAGGGCTGCATATGTGGAGTAAGAGTCATTAAAGCTGATCATATGAGATTGCCAGTCTAAGTAAATAAGGAGTTAGTAGTGTCCTTGACAAAAAGTATGGACATTCAGAAGAGGTGATGGGGTGGTGGTGAAGACAATAAGTGGAGTTAAGGGCATACTGAGCTTGATATTCTTATGGAACATATAGTTTTAAAAATCCAAGATTTAACTGATGATATGAAATAGGAGAACAGTTTGGAGTGAATACATAGATCTAGGAAACATCTGCATGGAGATAACAGAACCCATGAGAGCTGAGGAGATCACCAAATGAGATGGTATAGAGGGAATAGAAAAGCTTTAAAAAATAGCCTTTAGGGACAAACATTTATTTGCCATGACCTAGGTTAAGAATCTACAAAGTTGACTGAGAAGGCATAGTCCCAAAAGTAGGAGAAAATTAGTAGAAAACAGAAACAAAAACCTGGAGAGGAAAGAAGGCACAGCTGGGAGAAGGCACTCAATATTGTCAAAGACTATAGATAGGCTAAGAAAGATGAGGACTGATATAAGACCATTTAATTCAGTAAATCCAGATATTAGGCTAAAGATATGAGTATTGGACACAATGGGACTCCTTACACTTTTCCTTTTACATTGCTTCAGCATATATACTATTGCTTCTGTCACTCTATTCCTTTTTCCCTACCATGGATAGAATCAATTCTCAAAATAGAATCAAAAGAAACTCAAAAACTCAACATTCAACTTAAATATTGAAGATTGACTACAATCTTTCACAAATGTTCTTTCAAATTATATACAACAGGAGGTTCAATTCAAAAATGAGGGAGAGAATTTGTATACGAGATTAGGACCTAGGATAAATGCTTTCAAAGTTTCTTAAAAAGAGCTCAAATTCATAGCCAGGGCTAACTTCTTACCACTTACCATCTTCCTGACTCATTCACTTTCATATATACAACTAATTAAATTTATTTATTTGTAGAGAAGAACAGTGTTACATGAGATTCAGAAAAGTATGAGAAGGTATATGTTAACTGATGAAAGGTAAAGAAACAGGAAGACAACATGTGATTTCTGCAACAATTTAACAACAAATACAACCACACTAATCTCCAATATTATGTATTAATAAAGATTTATGTTAGGAAGAGGGAAGAGTTGAGAAAATGTGCCTTACTCCTTAAAAGAAAATAGGGGCTTTACAAGTAGAATTCTCTATATGTTATTAGAAACAGATCTGGGTTGCTTTTGCTGAGCTGTTTTGCCTCTTCATTTTTTTTAACTTCTGTTGAAAGGGATTGAGTTGTGGATAGTATATCAAGGAGGGATATATTAAGAAATTTGAAGTCAAAATAAAGGCTAGAACTGATAACCCTTCTTTAAAGTATGTCTGTGCACACTCTTTGACCCCCGGTACCACTGTTAATCTATATCCCAAAGAGATTAAAGTTAGGGGGAAAGAATCTACCTGTTCAAAATATTTATAGGAGCTCTTTTAGTGGTGGCAAAGAACTAGAAATTAGAATCATCAAATGGAATGGCTGAACAAGTTGTGATCTATGCTTGAACTGGAATACTATTGTGTCATAAATGAAACAAAAATTACAAAAGAACCTGGAAATGCTTATATGATGCAAAGTGAAATGAGAACAAGAATATTGTACACAGTAACAACAATGTATAATGATGAACTGTAAAATAGTTTGACTGCTATCAATCAGGCAATGATCCAGGAAAACCCCATGACTGGAAAATATCTTCCACCATAGAAGAAACAGATAGTCTAAATGCAAATGGAAGCAATACTATTAATTCCCCTATGAATTTTCCTATAGTGTAAGCAGTATCTGTCTTCACATGGAAGATACCCATGATATGGGGAGAGGAAGAGATGGAAGAGAAGGAGAAAATGAATTGTAAAATATAAAATTAAAATTGTATTGACATGTAATTTTTAAAAAAAGTAAAATTTTATAATAAAAACAAATACAATATGAAGCATACCTTCTTGTGTGTGTACATATGTATATGTATATATTATATATATATATATATATATATATAACACTGTTAATGTGGTAATTTGTTTTTCTTAATATGTTTTGTTTTCATTGCTTTTTCACTAAATGGGGTAGAGAATTCAGAACTAAAAAACTGAATTAAAAAATAAAGGCTAACAAAAAGTATACCAGAAGGAATATGATAAAGTCTAGTGTCTGAAGACAAGTCATTTAATGACTGTAATCTAGGGAAATTTTTAATCTCTCTATGCTTCCCTCTTCTCATCTGTAAATTGAGAGGATTAAATTAGAAGACCTTCAAAATCTCTTATAACAGCTCAGAAAAAGTAGTGGTAGTCTCTCGGTGACCGAGAATGACTACAGTCTTTGTGCAGTTTCATCTACGGTGTACCCTCATGTGGCTTTGGAGTCCAAAGACTGAGGCGCACAGTCTGTGGCACATGGGGCATGGGACGCACGTTGTTACGGGAGGGGCGGTTGTGGCCTGGTGTCAGCATTCACGTGCAGTGGCAAGATGTCGACGTCGCTCATCTTCAAAGGTGGTGGCGGCGTGGTTAATGTGGGTTTGCCAGCTGCTTCTGTCAGAGGCAGCCAGTATATATATTTTAAACCCTTGTCTTCTGTCTTAGAATCAATACTGTGTATTGGCTCCAAGACAAAAGAGTGGCAAGGTCTAGGCAATGTGGGGTGGGGGCAGTTAAATGACTTACCCACAGACACACAGCTAGGAAGTGTGAGGCTAAATCTGAACCCACGACTTTTTGTCTCTGGCCCTGGCTCTCAAAGAAAAAATGTATATTAAAACTTATAAGGTGCTGTCCTCATAAAACTCAACTTTTCTACCCCAAATCATGCATAATATCCTATTTCTATAAGCCATTTCCTGCTTTCCAGTTTAAATGACAATAATTGCCAGATAAAAGAACCAAATCACCAAAATCTAGATATTTTTTGTGCTGGAAACAAAACTTCAAGCTTGTTAACTCTGCTTTCTAAATTGATAAGGCAGGTCTAAGCCTCCTTCTACCCACCTTCTACTACAGGCCCTGGTAGTCTGATAGCCTTTCTAGATGTGGTGACCATAGTTTCTTAACCTCTAATTTAACTGGTTGGGAGAGCTGATAAAAATGAACCAGTAAAGAAAGAAGTCAGTGTCCCTTGTTATATAGCCAGAAGACTTATCAACCAACTGCTAATAACCTTTCAGATTTGTACTGATCAAGTGGATCAGAATCCTAGTCTACAATGTAGAATTTCAAAAATGGTACTTCCCCATTGTCTAAAAAGCAAGCCATTCACACTGCTTTTTATTGTCCTCATTAAAAAAAAAAGTGGTTTGGATGATGGGAACCCTGAAGTCTTTCAAACTAAAAAGAAAATCATATAAATCTATTTTTTTCAAACCTTTATCTTCTTTCTTAGAATTGATACTATGTATGAGTTTCAAGGCAGAAGAGTGGTAAGGACTGTGCAGCTGAGGTTAAATGATTTGCTTAGGGTCACACAGCTAGGAAATGTCATAGGTCATACTTGAACCAAGATCTCCTGTCACCAATCCCGGGTTTCTATTCACTGAACCATTTAGCTGCCTCACCTGGATATAAACGTTGACCTATTTGGAGGGTGTATGTACTATGCAAAAGATGAGGAATGATGGTCTGAAGTCAACTAAACAGCTTTTGTTTACACATAATCTTCATTTTTGCGACAACAAAATGAATTAGAAGACTTTTTATAGATGATATAAATCCTAAAAGCTAAGGGACTTTTTCACCCTAACTTGAATTCACATTTTCTGACTCCAAATTCCACAGACTTTTTTTTCCATCCAGAGTACATGAATTCACGAGAGAATGTGCTCAGGGAGGGCAATTAAGATTCTCTATCAGACCTTCACTGAGGAAAGAAAAAAATACACATATTCTGTATGCCTATTCATGTGCCCATATATGTAGGTAGAAATAGTGATATAAATGCACATGCATATACATCTACATATTTGACTAAATTAAATACATATCTTTTATAGATGAAATTTATGGCCTTCTGTCAAAACTGAATATTATTTTCCTTAGGTATAGTTAGTATGTGAGGTGAGTGTCCATACATATCCTGGGGCATTTCCATTGTCCCCTTCCCTTCCCCTCAGGGACTTTCCATATCAAGTCCAAAATCTTTATTTAAAAGAAAACATTTTTAACTTTCCTTAAGCTATTTGGGTGATTCTGAAAAATAAAATGATGACAAAGCACTTGGTACAAAGAAAATAATTCTATCAAGGCTGAGAAAAAGAGTTAAGAAAAAATTCATTAATAATAGCAAAGTTGGGAATGACAAACTTTCAATGGTAAAGAATGTACAAGTCTACTTATTAATTGCAATTTATTCTAGAGATATACATTTTTACTTCCTCAACAAATATTTACTTCCTCAACTATGTTTTTTCCATGTTAATGTGTGAATATACATAGCAATAATTACAGATGTAGAAGAATTAGTAAGTAGTAGTTACACATATAGAGCAACAGGTATATATGTATAAATATATGTATACATACATAAATACTTATATACATATATATTTTTCAGTTACTAAATACATTGCATAATACTTGTATTTGTAGAATAAAACCTACTTTTTGTACACAGACGTGTTTCCATTAGTATAAAAAATTCCTAGTATAGAAAAGCTCTCTCTCAGTGCAGATCAGCAATTTGTAATTTAAAGAATTATAGTTGTTTGCGACCAAGGAATCACTATATTAGTCATACAGCTGACATACAACAGAGGCAGAAAGTGAATTCATATCTTCTTTACTCCAAGGCAAAGTCTCTCTCTACTATGCCATTGTGCATTTTGTATGTGTAGGTATATGTATGAATACAGACATGCATATATATTCTGTAAATCTTATAACATTTTATAGGATGGAGATTTATTTTACCAACGTCATAAATTCCAAATATTCATTGTCTGAATTGTTATTCAAATAGCCATATTAGAGTAGATGCCTATGGGTAGAAGAATTTAGCTTTGGACATTTTTTCTATCCATTATCCAATTATATGATTGGATGAGGGCCATCAAAAACAATTATTTTGCACACAATATGAGGAACTTTGATGTTTACTGCCACAGAAATGGGCACTAACACATTAGAGGATCTTTTATGAAGGATTCATGGTAGATCATATTCAAGGATCACAAAGAATGAGATTTTCATGGTTCTTGATCTGCACTGATGAGAGGAGTGCTAATATCAGCAAGATTGAAAGCCCACTGAAACATCAAATTCTCCTGTATCCTAGGTATTCAAATTCTATGAATGATTTGTCTGATAGAGATCTCTAGTTTGATGTATCATCCCATTTTCCATTTGGTGCATGTGAAATACCCACTTTATTTTTCTAGAATGAAAATTCAGAATAAAAACATTTTTATTATTTTTTAAATCATCTTGAACTAATGAGTGCTTTAATTTTGTACAGTGCATTGCATACCCAAGCTCATATGGATCTCACAATATTCCTGTGAGTTAAGTACTACTACTAAAATAAATACAATAAAATAATTAAGAGATAACAGTGAAAAATGCAAGGAACATTGATGCTGACTCCCATTGAAATGGACACTTGAATGTAGTCACTCCTGTTCTTTTCCTAATTCTCTGTTGTTTTACCTCCTCAGTATTAATTCATAAGCATTATCATGCTTACCTAGTCATTTTAGATCACATATAACTCCACAAAGAATTTGAGGCTACGCATGATATAGAGATAAGTAAAATGTCCATTCTATTATAATTAAAGAAAGATGTAAGAGATATAGGAGACAGGTGATTAGAGAACATTAGGTCCTAAAGGGTTGAATTTTGTTCATTTTTTTTTTCCTTGCAGGGAAAAGGGATGAGGATGGTGGAGGAACTTTTTTGTTTGTTTGTTTTATTTTGGGAAGCTATTCTGAATTACATTGTCTAATTAAATTGTTTAATCCTGTCCATGCTCAAAGGAGTTATTTCAATTCCATTTACTACTGAGTTTATCTATTAAATCTCTCTCTCTCTCTCTCTCTTTATTATTGCTGGCTACTGGGTGATACATATTAAAAGGTTACATTTTTTAACCGCTATTGCCTCAATTTCCTCAACTATAAAATGGGGATAATAATAGCACCTTTTCCATATTGTTATGAGGATGAAATCATATTTCTAAAAAAAATGTAGCACATTTCCTGGCACATAATAGGCACCATATTCATGTTTATTCCTTTCCTTTTTTTCTAATGATGCATAGTGTCTCTGATGCTAAAGAAAAAGAATAGTAGAAGTTTGCCAATAATCTCAAAGCTATAGAGAGAACAGGAAGAAAGGTAATTTAACAATTGAGAAGTGGTCATTGGATTTGTCAATTAGTACATCATTGACACCCTTTGAGGGATGAGTTTTATTAAGAGTTCTGAGGAGAATAAACCTTATTGCTAGGAGGTAAGGAGAGAATGGATGATATATAACTTGAGTCAAGCATTCTAGATAACTTATTTCTCCAATTTATTTGTGAAGGGGAATAGAGTTGTTAGATTGTTGCTGGATGAACAAAATGAGCAAGGGAGAAAAAGAAAATTGAGAATATAGGTAGATGGGGAAAAGTTAATTATGGAAGAAATTGAAAATATATATTAAAGTATAAAGCAATATTTACATAATCTGTGAGAACTGTAGTTAAATAAAGTCTATATCATGTCCTTGTCATAGGGCTAGCTCTCTGCTAAGTGACAGTGGATCAGTTTCACACTGACTAGTATGACCAGGGTAAGTCACTTAACCCTATTTGCCTCTGGTTCATCATCTGTGAAATGAGATAGACAGAGTAGGAAATGGTAAACATCCAAGTATATTTTCTAGGAAAACTCCAAACGGTGTTATGAAGAATCACAATTGAAAACAACACAAGAAATAAATAGCAGCATCCTAGGACTCCGAATGAGGAAGAGACACGTGGAAATTAAGGAGTTAAACAGGACATACTCTTTATGTATACATTAAAAAATGTGAAGGCTGAAATGAAATGACTTTTAATGAATAAATTCCTCAGTGACTACAAAAGGCTGTTCAGTTTAGTAAGAGAATTCTTGCCTGCTTACCCTTTTCTACCCTTTCATTTTAGCATTATTTTCATACCCTTAGCCTTAACTGTCAGGAATGTTGATTTTATATTTCTCAATCATTGAAAGGATAGTTTCATAAAGTCTTTGCCCTGTGCTCTTGTTATCTGTAATGAAATCAGTGAAATGTGCCTAGATTTTCACCTCTCATAGGTCAACCAATTTAATTGTAACAGACATCTTTTCCAAGTGGCTACCATCTAGCATACAAGCTATTATTAGCCAGTAATGCTGTGCACTCTTTACCTTTTAAAGATGTCCTTCAGAACTTTGTCAAGTGAGAAATTTGTTCTGGATTTCCTTCCTGCCACAGTGGCCCACCCACTTTCCTTCATAAGTGCTCTTTCATCACTTTACACAATAGTCCTAAAAAAACTACTAAAAGTAGGAAGCTTGCATTTTTCTCAGCAAAAAATAGATTTCATATGAGCAATGAAAAGGCACATTTGATTTGGACAGCATATTATAGTCACAGAATTGCTAAGACTTTGATCCACTATTTTTGGTCATACTTCTTTCTATATTGAAGGTTAGCAGTAATGGAAATATTTTGTTTCCACTTTGACCTGCTTCAACCCACATTTGGTATGATTCAAATTGATATAAAGCCTTTATTTCTCTTGAGATTCACTGGAATATTACTTTGGTCATTCAGTCTACTAGCTGCCAGAGCTTACTTTGATGTGACTTTGAATAGCTTTGATCAAGCTTCAAGTAAGCACCACGTTAAGTACACAGGAGGCAGGAAGGAAAGGAAATATTAATCTAGGTCTTTACTACCCTATCCAATTTAAAAATCTCACACTCTGGTCAATTTGCTCAATAAATACCTTCCTGTAAATCTAGCTTTCAGATCACCATGCCACCATTAAAGAGACAATGGAGTTTACTGAGTAGGTAAGTGATGTGGTTAGACATAGACTTTAGGAAAAGCACTTTGGCAGCAATCTGGAGTATTTATTGGTGAGGGGAAATTATTGGAGAGATGAAGAGAACAATTAAAAGGCTATGACATTAATCCCATGGAGAATGGGTAGGGTATCAATTTTAGATATTTTTTCTATAAAATTCACCGTGAAAGGGAAAAGAGAAATATAATGATAATTTGAAGAGACAGTAGAGATAATGGGATTCTTCTCCCAGGCCTCACATAGAGATATAGAATTTTATAGGCAACAAGAAAGGACACATAACATAAGGAAATAATTAAAGAGTATAAAGGAGATTTTTATGGAGACATTTTCCTTGAGAAGATGAGAGGAAAAAGGAAGAAGGATAAATGTGGGAAAAGTATCTTTTATAAGATGGCTTATTTCTCCACCATCAACATAAGTAAACAAGAAGAGAGAATAAGAAACAGTTTCAAATATGAAATGAATTCTTCAGCTGAGAGGATGAGAGTGGGGGGAGGTGATGCTAGAATCTTTCAGAATAAAATTATTTAGAATGCCACCTGTTGGGAATGAGACACAGTAGAACATTAGGAAAACATAAAAGAATAGTCTTGACTCTGAGAAGGATACATTTGAAGACTGGCTTAGTTAAATTATTTCTTCAAGCTTAATTAAACTATATGTGAGTAGGAGTAGGGGACAGAGATAGTGAGAATAATATTGATTTGAGATTTTGGCAGGAGAGTGGTATGAATTCAAAAGTAATTGACAGTATTAGAATTAAACTGGATAGCTATAGAGTCTATGGCAAAGAAGAACCAAATGGCTTGGTATTTTTCTAAAGAATATAAAGAAGGATTGATCATTCAGTGGAAATATAGACTATCATTAGAAAGGGCATGGTACTGAGAAAAATAGAACACGTTTATTATCTAATAAAAGGATTTTTAATATTTACAAAATACATTGCCTAGATTAAAAGAAAAAGAAATAGAATACTTAAATAATCCTGTATCAGAAAAAGAAATTGAACAAGTCATCAAAGAACTCCCTAAGGAAAAAAAAATCCATAGGGCCTAATGGATTCACAAGTGAATTCTATCAAACATTCAAAGAACAAATAATCCGAATATTATACAAGCTATTTGACAGAATAAGCAAAGAAGAAGTTCTACCAAATTCCTTACATGAAACAAATCTGGTACTGATTCCAAAGCCAGGCAGGTCAAAAACAGAGAAAGAAAACTATAGACCAATCTCCTTAATGAATATAGATGCAAAAAATCTTAAATAGAATACTAACAAAAAGACTCCTGAAAGTGATCACAAGGGTTATTCATTATGATTAGGTGTGATTTATACCAGGAAAGCAAGGATGATTCAATAATAAGAAAACCATCTACATAATTGACCATATTAACAAGCAAACCATCAAAAATCACATGATATCTCAAAAGATGTAGAAAAAGCCTTTGACAAAATACAACACTTATTCCTACTGAAAACATTAGAAACAGCAGAGTCAAGATGGCGGAATAGAGGCATAAAAAGTTGAGACCTCTGAAAACCCTTCCTTACCGATTAAAAACCAAATGCTCCTAGAGAACTGAAAACCAAACCTAACAACAGAACAGAGCTAAGGAACCCTCCTGCTGGACACAAATTAAAAGGTATGCCTCCAAAAAGCCTGAATTTGAGAACATTCAGGTTTAAGGGGAACAAAGAAGGAAGGTCATACGACCCCTCCCCACCTATAGTACTGAGCCTCCAACAGTGACTGGAATCTCTGGGCGGGCAAGGGCACTAGAGGGAGTACCTTGCTGGAAAAGCTTTGCCAGGCTCAGGGCTGTGAAAACAGGTGGTAGGGAAGCAGTTAGAGAAGAAGTGCAGAGCAGTCAACCTAGTTGTAACAGTGGAGACATCCCATATTCTATCCCCTATCCCCTACCCGAGGTTTTGGCCTCAGGGAACATACATCTCTGCAAGTTTAAGTCCACTGGGCTTAATATCATCGAACCTTCAGAGGGCAGGGAAGCTCAAGCTCTAACACCTCTCCCCCACAGACTGCTCTGATAGATTTACTGACTATGTTTCAAGAGTGAAGGTTGACAGTAAAGCCCAAACCACACAGATTCAATGCATAATGAGAGGATCAAGAGTGCAGGCAACAACAGGGGGGAATGTAGGGGCAAATATAAGTAAATGACAGAAAAAAAAAGAAATTACAATCGACAGCTTCAATCCAGGCAATGATCAAAGAACAAATGGAACAGAGGAATATCAAGAAACACCAAGGAAAAAAACACAGAAACTCTAATGAATTGTATGCAGGCTTTGGAATAACTCAAAATGAAATTCAAATTACAACTAAGAGGGGCTGAAGACAACTGGCAAAAGAATTTAAAAAGCAAGATAAGTCATCTAGAAATAGAAAATAGTGTCTTGAAAGCCAAAATTAATCAACTTGAAAATGAGGCAAAGGGGATGAAAGATGAGCAAAGAAGATGAAAAAATGAGGTAAGGAACATGAATAATGACCTCCAAAGAAAATCAGACCAGAAGGAGAAGGGTGACCAAAAAGCCAGGGATAAAATTCAGTCTTTGAAAACCAGAACACAACAATTAGAAGTAAGCTACTTCACAAGGCAGCAGGAAACTATAAAACAAAATCAGAAGAATGAAAAAAAAAATGAGGAAAATATGAAACACCTCATTCACAAAACAGAAGATTTAGAAAAGCTTTCCAGGAGAGACAACTTAAGAATCCTTGGTCTATTGGAAGACCATGACAAAAGAAAAAGTCAGGACATAATCCTACAGGAAATTATACAAAAACTCTGACCCAACATTCTATAACAAGAGGGAAAATTGGAAATTGAAAGGATCCACAGATCACCTCCTATACTTAAATCCCCCAACTGACAACATCCAACAACAACAACAACAAAAACTCAATAACAACCACCATTATTGCCAAATTCAAAAACAATCAGACTGAGGAAAAAATATTACAAGCTGCTAAGAAGTCATTCAGATACCATGGAACTACAGTGAGGATAACATAGTATCTGGTGGCATCTACACTGAAGTACTGAAAGGCATGGAAGATGATATTCTGGGAAGCAAGGGAACTAGGTCTACAACCAAGAATCAACTACCCAGTAAAATTAACTATATTCTTACAGGGGAAAGTATGGTCATTTAACAAAATAGAAGAATTCCAAGCATTTGTAAAGAAAAGAACAGCCCTGAACAGAAAATTTTATGCCCATGAACAGAACTCAAGAGAATCATCAAAAGGTAAATAAAAAAGAGGGGAAAAAGAAAAACAAAACAAATGAAAAAAAACCTTTCTTAAGAGACCCAATAAGTTAAAATGATATGTATTCCTATAACAAAAGAGGTTATTGATAACTATTAAAGATTGTTATTAAATACCTAGGCAACTAGAAGAATTACACTTAGAGAGAACAGTGACAAACTGTATAGGATGAAATGCTAAGACATAAATATGTATATTGATAGATGTATGGATATATATCTATATCTATCTATCTATCTATCTAACTAGAGTTAAAAATAGGTTAATACTAAGAAAAATGGGAAAAGAAACAAAATGGGGGTACATTTATATGTCACAAAAGCCCATGGTGGGAAGGATATAGAACATCAATACACTGGAAGAATAAAGAGGTTGGAGATAGGAAATACTCAATTTTTATGTGCATTGAAATTGACTCAAAGAAGGAAGAACAATCAAATACATTGGGGAAGAGAATTGATTTGTGCCCTATAGGGAATTAGAAGGGTAACAAAAGTACTGGTGGGCAATAAAAGGGAGGGAGAGGGTGGGAATGGGTTAGAAAGACTGTGAAGAAAATAAGAGTGGAATAAGAAGTGAGGGGGGTAGAAAGGGCAGTAAAATAAGGGGTGGGAATTAGGGGTACCAATTAAAAACAAAACACTGGTGTAAAAGGAAATAGGGAAAGAAGAAAGGACAACATTAAGAGTTGAAATCAAAATGCTGGGAAACACACAGCTAGTAATCATAACTCTGAATGTGAATGGAAAGAACTCACCCATAAAATACAAGTGAATAGCAGAGTGTTTTAGAAACCAAAACCCTACAATACACTGTCTACAAGAAACACACATGAGGAAGGTAGACACACATGGGGTAAAAGTAAGAGGATGGAGGCAAATCTAGAAGGCAGGGCTCGTAATTATGATATCTGACAAAAATTAAAGTAAAAAGAGATCAAGTCAAAAGAGACCGGGAAGGTAATTACATCCTGATAAAAGACAGTATAAATGAGGAAATATCAGTACTAAACATGTATGCACTCAATGTCATAGCATCCAAATTTCTAAAGAACTAGTGGAGCTCAAGGATGCAATAGATAGAAGAACTATACTAGTGGGAGACCTGAACTTTCCTCTCTCAGAATTTGATAAATAAAACCAAAAAATAAATAAGAAAGAGGTAGGAGAAGTGAATGAAATCTTAGAAAAATTAGTTAGTAGACATGTGGAGAAAAATAGAGACAAAAAGGAAGAAGCCTTCTTTTCAACAGCACATGGTACATTCACAAAGACTGACTATGTACTAGGGCATAAAAACCTTGCAAACAAGTGCAAAAGAGCAGAAATAATAAATGAATCCTTCTCAGACCACAATGCAATGAAAATAATCATTAGTAAGGGTAAATGGAGTGGCAAATCAAAAATTAATTGGAAATTAAACAATATGATTCTCCAAAATCTGTTAGTTAAAGAAAAAATCATAGAAACAATTAATAATTTCATTGAAGAAAATGACAATGATAACACAGCCTTTCAAAATCTATAGGATGAGGTCAAAGCAGCATTCAAGGGGAATTTTATATCCTTGAGTTTATATATTAACAAATTAGGGATGGCAGAGGTCAATGAATTGGGCATGCAAATTAAAAAAAAAAAAAACTAGAAGGTGAACAAATTAAAAATTCTCAGATGAAGACTAAATTAGAGATCCTAAAGGAGAACATAATAAAATTGAAAGTCAAAGAATTATTGATTTAATAGATAATACTAGAAGCTGGTCCTTTGAAAAAACAAATGAAATAGACAAAGTACTGGTCAATCTAATTACAAAAAAGAAAGAAGAAAACCAAATTTATAGTATTGGAGATGAATAGGGATACCTCACCACTAATGAAGAGAAAATTAAGGCAATCATTAAAATTTATTATGCCCAAATATATGGTAATAAATATCACAATCTAGGTGAAATTAATGGATATTTACAAAAATATAAATTGACTAGGCTAACAGAGGAAGAAACAGAATACCTAAACAACCCCATATTCAAAAAAGGAATTGAACAAGCCATCAAAGAACTCCCTAAGAAAAAATCCCCAGGTCCAGATGGATTCACAAATGAATTCTATCAAACATTCAAAGAACAACTAATTCCAACATTATACAAACTACTTGACAAAATAAACAAAGAAGAAATTCTACCAAATTCCTTTTATGAAATGAACATGTTACTGATTCTAATGCCAGGTAGATCAAAAACAGAGAATGAAAAATATAGACCAATCTCCTTAATGAACACAGATGCAAAAATCTTAAATAGAGTATTTGCAAAAAGACTCCAGCAAGTGATCATGAGGGTTATTAATTATGATCAGATAGGATTTATACCAGGAGTGCAAGGATGGTTCAATATTAGGAAAACCATTCACATAATTGGCCATATTAATAAGTAAACCACCAAAAATCCCATAATTATCTCAATAGATGCAGAAAAAAGCCTTTGACAAAATACAACATTCATTCCTATTGAAAACACGATAATGTATAGAAAAAGAAGTGTGTTTTCTAAAAATAATAAACAGTATATATCTAAAACCATCAGCAAACATAATCTGCAATGGGGATAAACTAGAAACCTTCCCAATAAGATCAGGACTGAAACAAGCATGTCCATTATCACCTCTATTATTTAACATTGTACTAGAAACACTGGCTTTAACAATTAGAGACAAAAAAAAAGAAATTAAAGTATTAAAATGGGCAATGAGGAGACCAAGGTTTCACTCTTTGCAGATAATATGATGATCTACTTAAAGAATCCTAGAGAATCAACTAAAAGGCTAGTGGAAATAATAAAAAACTTTAGCAATGTGACAGAATATAAAATAAACCCACATAAGTGATGAGCATTTCTATATATCTCCAACATATCTCAGCAGCAAGAATTAGAGAGAGAAATTCCATTTAAAATCACCCTAGACAATATAAAATGCTTAGGAATCTATCTGTTGAGATAAACACAGAAATAATATGAACACAACTACAAAACACTCTCCACACAATTAAAACTAGATCTAAATATTTGGAAAAACATCGATTACTCATGGGTAGGAAGAGCTAACGTAATAAAAATGACAATCCTACCCAAATTAATTTGCTTATTTACTGCCACTCCCAATGAACTACCAAAAAACTTTTTTACTGAATTAGGGAAAAAAACAACAAAGTTCATTTGGAAGAAGAAAAAATCAAGGATATTCAGGGAAATAATTTTTTAAAAAATGTAAAGGAAGGTGGCCTTGCAGGCTAAGATCTAAAACTATACTATAAAGCAGTGGTCATCAGAACAATATGGGACTGGCTAAGGGTCAGAAAGGAGAATCAATGGACTAGATTTGGGGTAAGACACCTCAGCAAGATAGTCTATGATAAGCCCAAAAATCCCAGCTTTAGGGACCAAAATCCACTCTGATAAAAACTGCTAGGAAAATTGGAAGGCAGTATGGGGGAGATTAGGTTTGGATCAACATCTCACACCCTATGCTAAGATTAACTCAGAATGGGTGAATGACTTGAATATAAAGAAGGAAACTATAAGTAAATTAGTTGAACACAGAATAGTATACATGTCAGATCTTTGGGAAAGGAAAGATTTTAAAACCAAGTAAGAGTTAGAAAAAAATCATAAAATGTAAAACAAATAATTTTGACTACATCAAATTAAAAAGTTTTTGTGCAAACAAAAGCAATGCAACCAAAATTAGAAGGGAAGCAACAAATTGGGAAACTATCTTCATAACAAAAACCTCTGACAAAGATCTAATTGCTTAAATTCATAAGGAGCTAAATCAATTGTACAAAAAATCAAGCCATACTCCAATTGATAAATGGACAAGGGGCATGAATAGGCAATTTTTAGTTAAAGAAATCAAAACTATTAATAATAACATGAAAAAGTGCTCTAAATCTCTGATAATCAGAGAGATGCAAATCAAAACAACTCTGAGGTATTACCTCACACCTAGCAGATTGGCCAACATGATGATAAATGTTTGGAATCTGTTCTGTTTTACGATTTTTTAAAATCTCTTTTAATTCAGCAAATTCTTGGAATATGTTCCATCTTAGTCTACTTCTACACTCATGATGAACAGTAAACAGTAGATATCCTTTTATTATTTCCTTATCCAGCTTATACTTTTTTCCAATATCTCATGTTAATTGTGCTTCAGTTTGAGAGCAAACACATTTTCTCCATGGATCTTTTTTTGCAAGATAATTTTCCCAAAATTATAAATCAGTGAGATCAATCTCTTTTAGAACAATTTCTTTGTATAAATCACACTATATTCCAACTCTGACCTTAGCTTTAACTGTAACCATGTTAGAGATCAATTAAAATCATGTATGTATAGCCCTTTATGAAACTTAAAGGTTTATACAAATTTCAGTTTTTTTTATGTTTCACAAAAAAACATGCTTGATAAATTAGTGTGTAGGAATTATACATTTATATCCAAGAAGAAAGAACACTTTGTTCTCTTTTCTTGTACAGTGGGGAAAATACCATTATTGAGGGATTCATTGTCTTCTTTGTCTCCCATACCCCTATCTATTCCAGAACATATCTGGAATATTTATACAACAGATTGCCCTGTCGCAGTTGGAATTCCTGGCCACCTTTCCCCATTCCCATCCCCAACATTTTCTCCATCCAGTACCAACAGGAACCAAGCCAGATATCTTCACTACTAACAATGTGCATTAGTGTCCCAATTTTCTCACATCACCTCAATCACTTAATAATTTTTGTCATATTATGCAACCTGGTAGTTATGAGGTGGTACCTCAATCGTTTATATTTGCATTTCTCTAATTAATAATGTTTTGGAGCATTTTTATATGACTGAATAGTTTAAATTTCTTCAGCTGAGAACTGCCTGTTCATAACATTTGACTATTTGTCAATTAGAGAATGGCTTGCATTATTTTAAATGTGACTAAGTCCTTTATATATTTGAGACATTACATCCTTCTCAGGGACACTTGTCATAATTTTTTCCCATTTTTTTTTGTTTCTCTCATATTGGTTGCATTGGTTCTATTTGTGCAAAACCTGTTCAATTCAATGTAGTCAAAATTATCTATTTTATATCTTCTAATATTTTCTCTATGTTATTTGGCAATGAATTCTTTCCTTATCTATGGGTATATGGTTATGAAATGTAAAGTATTCGTGCTCCCCTAATTTATTCATGGTATCATACTTCATTTCTAAATTTTATATTCATTATGACTTTATATTGGCATATGGCATGAAATATGGGTCTCTGCATAGTTTCTTTGATACTTTTTTTTCAAATTTTCCCAATAATTTTTATTGAATAGTGAGTTCTTCCAAAAGCTCGAATCTTTGAATTTGTCAAACACTGGGTTAATATGATAATTTACTATTATTCCATTGAACCACTAATGTGTTCCTTAGTTAGTGACAGATTATTTTGATGCTTGCTGCTTTCTAATACAGTTTGAGAGCTGATGCTGTTACACCATCTTCCTTCATTTTTTTTACGTTAATTTCCTTGATCCTGGCTTTTTGCTCTTCCAGTTAGTTTTATTATTTTTGGAAGCTCTATGAAATAATTTTGGTTAGTTTCATTGGTATGGAATGGAATAGTAAAATGAATTTAGGTACAATTGTCATTTTTGTTATATTGGTTTAGCCTATTCATGAGCAAATAATAATTTTCCAATTGTTTAGGTCTGATTTTATTTGAGGAAAAAATGTATATTTTGTTGTATAGTTCCCGTTTTTCCTAGACCACTTAGAGTCCTAGGTATTTTATATTATCTACATTTACCTCAAATTAGATTTCACCTTTTATCTTTTACTATTGGACTTAATTGGTAGTATAGAGTAATATTGATGATTTAAGTATATTTATTTCATATCCTACAACTTTTCTAAAGTTCTTAATTTTTTATTATTCTTTTTACTGATTATTTACAATTCTCTACAATATATTATCATCTCATCTGCAAAGAATAATAGCTTCACTTCCTCATTGCCTATTCTAGTTTCTTCAATTTCTTCTCTTATTGCTATAGAGCATTCCTAGTACAATATTGAATAGTAGTGGTGATAATGGGCATCCTTGCTTTACTCCTGATCTTATTGGGAAGGCTTCTTCTTATTTACATTATTAAAGATATTTCCTGATGTTTTTTTAAAATAAATACCATTTATAATGTTAACAATTGTTAAATTTATCACAATGCTGTCTAGTCTTTTTAACAGAGAGGCTATTGTATTTTGTCAAAAGCTTTTTCTGCATCTATTGAGACAGTCATGCAGTTTTTATTTTCTTGTTGATATGGCTAGTTATCCCTATGGTTTTCCTAATATTAAACTACTCTTTCATTATTGGTATGGAACTCACATGGTGTATTAGGTGGTTACTTTCTGGGTTATTTATGGTAGTTGGAGGTGCTGGGCAACCACACTGAGGAATAAGGTAATGGGAAGACAGAATTCTTTCCCTTCTCCTCTCCCCACCAACTTCTGCTGTCTTTTTCATTTGGAATCCAGCTGGGATCAGAATGGGTAAGTTGACTGAAATTTTAACACATAACTCACTCTTTACAATTCAAGAAACAGGGATTTATTTTAAGGAGAGATAAAGGGAATTTGGATGGGAGAGAGAGAGGGAGTTTAGGATTTTCCTAATCTATTATAAATCTCAAGATGAATAAATAAAGTGTATAATCTTTAAGAGGGATATTATTAACAGCTTTCAAAGGTCTTCAGAGCCAAGCTCCAAATTCATCAGAGAAAGGCAGAGAAAAATCTCCTTTAGCTCTTTCTCCTCAAGTCCCAGGAAAAAAGAGTGAGTAAGAAGCAGTTTGTGTCTCCTTGTTCAACTGCCTTCTCTAGGTCACATTCTTCTCTGGAATTTTCCTTGATGGACAGATCTTCAAGCTTCCATTCATTGTATCTGCTTTTCTAGGATTTCTGTAGCATTAATCTCTTACAAATCTCCCTTTTTGCTTTTTGCACAGAATGTACCCAGCACTCTGTATTTAACAGTACTTACTTCTTAAGAATATCTTGAAGAATTCCTAACTGTCTAAGCTTTAACACATACTAGGTTAAACTATTCCACTAAACTCCAAATTAAAAAAAAAAATCCTACTCTATCTTACCTATTCTGACTAAATATTCCTATCGTTAGTATGGGTGTAGGAAAGTGGTTTAGGTCATAGAGATTCAGTACCTGAATATGGTTTTTGAACATAATAGCAAACAATACAACAATTTAAACTATTTTTGATAATGTAATGGTTTTATATCCTAATTTATATAATTTGTTTTAAGTTAAAATTTCTATGAATAACAATTGTTACTAAGGTTATTATGTAACTTAACTTAAATAAATAATGCTATACATCTGCCCCTACATCATCTAGGATTTTGAACAAATTTTCAAAGCTTTTCCTATTTTTGTTAGTAATTAGAATGTTAATAAATTACCCTAATTTCATTAATCTGTTAGTTCATTAGTATTTACAAATGTACATAGTTTTTATCTATACAGATTTTACATATGTACAGATATAACACAATGTTGTATGTAATTTTTGTGCAAAGTCATGCTGATAAGAAAATTCTCTTTGTTTGAAATTTCCACAGAAGTTTAAAAGTATATTAGTATGAATTTTATGTATGTGTAATTATGCAATGTGTGGTATACTTACCCAGTCCATTTTATTCTTTTCCACATTGTGCTTATGTATAATTTTATATGTGTGTATGTACCTGTATGTGAAGTTAACATGTCAGTCACATTCTTACATGATCTCATGACCATCAGTTCAAAATACCAAAGTCTTTCCATGTCTTTAGTGTTGATTGTAGAAACATACATGTCTTGGGGTTTTTATCTGTGCTGCATACACATGTTGTCTGCCATCTCATCTTGATTGAATTCCTGTGTTCTTTAACATATATGAACATACAGCAATGTGCATGCATGTAAGCTTTTCATGTGCATGCATGCAAGATTGATTTCTATTTCCTTATGCATGGAAGTAAGTTTGAGTTCTTTATGCATTCTTGTCAGTGTTTTTGTTTTGAGTTGCTTCTTCATGTGTGGAAGTAAGCTTTTACATAGGATAATTTTCATGTATGGGTGTATTAACATGTACTTTATATATTTTAGGACATATGTTATGATTTTGAAATATGATATTATCTTATATTCTTTGATCTTTGATATCACAGGGGAGTTTCCTTTGTATAGATTGCTTCTCTAAGATGTTCATGTTAAGAAATTCTCCTGGGGGCAGCTGGATAGCTCAATGGATTGAGAGCCAGGCTTAGAGATGGGAGGTCCTAGGTTCAAATGTGGCCTCAGACACTTCCTAGCTGTGTGACCCTGGGCAAGTCATTTGATACCCATTGTCTAGCCCTTACCACTCTTCTGACTTGGAGCTAATACACAGTATTGACTCTAAGACGGAAGGTAACAGTTTAAAAAAAAAGATATTCTCTTGAATTTTGAAGTTTTCTTGGAGATAGAATTATGCTTTTAGATTGTGGGTTTCCGTGTTTTTGTTAGTATAGATAGGATTATGCATGATGATATAATGTATTTTATAGAGATATGTCTTCTTAGTCAAGTAACTGTTTCATTTCCATTGTTTTTGTAAGTGGAGATAATTTTTCATTGGAGCTATAATTCTAATGTGTATGTATGTCTGGCGCTATTTCTTCTTTGTGTTTGCAGTGCTTGTTTCTGTTGTAATTTGTACTCTCATTTGATTCCTTTATATTATTATATGCAATGCTTTCATATATTCTCTTCTTGTCTTCTCATTTATACCTTTCCATTTATAGGGTCTGTTGTTAAATATTGTTAGGGCCATTGTTGTAGATAATTTATTAATCTTCATTGCTGGTAAAGTTATGGGTATAATGTAATTTTACATGTGAAGTGTGAAACCATGGATCTTGTCTTCAACCTTTACAGATGTAGGAGTTACCATGATGACATTTAGAGGGCCTGTCCTTGGTTCTGTAGGAGATTCTCTATTAAAATTCTTGAAATATACTTTGTCTCCTGGTTTTATCTTATGTAATGAAAAATCCAACAGTATTCTTTGTATGAATAATCCTAGCTTTCTTAATTTTTTAGTCTGTTTTGTATTTCCCTTAAATATTCATGAAGTACACATTCCCCTTTTAACATGGACAGATATGGTGGTTTTGGATTCTACCATGCCAAAGTGGTTGGCCATATAACATTTCAAATGGTGATACATGCAAGTCACTTCTGTGTCTTGTTCTCATTTGAAACAAAGCAAGAGATTTGACATCTGTTCATTTTAAGCGTATTTCTGAACAGAGTTTTTCTATTTGTGTTTTTAATTCTTCGTTCATTCTTTCCACTTGTCCTAAGCTTTGTGGTATATAAACATTGTGATAACTGCATTTGATATCCAGGTTCTTGTATATTTCTTGCAGAATCTGGGAAGTGAAATGCAACCCTCTATCTAAGTCTATGGTATCAGGAATGCTATGCCTAGGGATAATTTCTTTCAGTAGAGATCTTACTACTGTGGCTCTATCATTTTTCTTGGCTGTATATGCTTCAACCCATCTCATCAGTCTATCCATAATAACCAATGCATACTTGTATCCCTTGTCTTTGGACATTTTAATGTAGTCTATCTGAATACATTGGAAAGGCATATAGCTTAGAGGTCTGCCTCCCAATGCTATGTTCTTAAAATGTCCTTGATTGTATTTTCTACATATTTCACATGACTAACAAGTTCTAATTACATTTGTTGTTATTCTAGGTGCTGCCCAAAAAGGCTGTATCCAGAATACCCTGCACCCCATAATGTCTTTTTGCATGGATCACAGTTCATAGATGTTGATATAATTTTCTAGGGAGAATCAGTTTACCCCTTTCAGCAATCTAGACAGACACCTCCTAATGTAATTCATTTGGTTTGGAGTTATGTATTCATTTGAAATAATTTTGTCTTTTTTGCTGTTACTATTATAGGTAGAGACTTTGTATAGAAAATGTTGAGATTTTCCTATGGCTGTTAATCTTTTAAATGCATATTTCTTTGTGTCACTTATTATTTCTTTCTGGATCTGTTTTATTTTCTTTAGAAGTGCTGTCCTTTCATAGTTTCCATTCATAGGCTATCATTTTAACATGTGCAATGCTCTCTTTTCTGTAATTTCTGTTGAGTCGTAGGCATGGGTGTTTTCCTTTATTTTCCATTCACAGGCTTTCATGTACAAGAACTGTTATTGATTTTTTCCTAGGGCTACTCGTATTGCTGCTTTTTTTTTCAGATGCTATTTGCATGTATCTTCATTGATGACATGATCACATTGTTGTTTCTTGTGAGATATCTGAAATATGATGTAATATCTCCATGGTATACCCTCCCTCTCTCCCTTTCCCTAGTAGAGTTGTTTAGGATGAAGGTTGAGAGATATGGATAACCTGTTTCAGTTCTCAGTTATAAACTGATGTTAAAGTCTTTGATAACAAATTCATCGAACGTGAATCTATACTTCAATGACATTCTAGGTGTTTGTGTCTGTCATAGTCATGAAGTTGGAGTTTTATGCTAAAAGATTAGGAGTTTTTTTGTTGTTGTTGAATTATTTAGTTGTTCTATTACTGGAATATTTTATTTTTCCATCTAAGATTAGCCTTCATTCTCATAAGGTTTTTGTGTTGTATGTTACCCTATGTGATTTCAACTAATCTTGGTTTTACTCTTATTGCATGAATGGTATTAGTCATGTTTTTGAAGTAAGAGAATAGATGTGAAATTCTATATCTATCTGTCCTCCAGTTCTTTAATATGTTCCTTGATATCCACCTTCCCATTGGAAATCATCATCATCTGCATAAGCCATGTAATTCAATTTCTCTATAAAGTCATGTTCATTATCAACCCCTAATCTAGGATAAAGTTCCTCCAATGTATACAACTTGTTCTGTGCCCAAATATCATATCATCATCATATTGATAAGATTTTAATTGTACTGGTTTCAGGTGTTCAATTTTCTTACCTGTGTCCCATACATCCCCTTCTTCGTCTACCTCCTCATAAAGCTTATAAAATTGGTAAGGCATCTGTTCTAAATCATCTTGGTCCATTATTATTACATCATCTGGTATTTCTTCTGATTCAGTTTCTGATTCTGAGTCACTGAATTCTGTAATCCTTATGTTATTCATTGGATTTTGTTCAGTGCCATGTAAACTTGTGTCAGATGTTGTTAACTCTGACTTTGTGTGTTGATCTAACCAGCTTTTATGTCACCAGCTTTTATGTTTCCCAAATCAGTTTCTGGTTGTTTCTCATTCCTAACCTCTAGATTTTTGTTTTGATTTGGTAAACTTGATGGTATGGGGTTACTTTCTTCTTGCACACATATACAATGCTGTTATT
This sequence comes from Monodelphis domestica, assembly GCF_027887165.1. Lineage (NCBI taxonomy): Eukaryota > Metazoa > Chordata > Mammalia > Didelphimorphia > Didelphidae > Monodelphis > Monodelphis domestica. The sequence goes on from NC_077229.1 coordinate 391,257,203, forward strand.
AACATTTACAGATTTTACTCTATCATCAGTCAGAAGGTTTTGTTCATTTTCCCTGTCTTTTGACTGTGTAGAGGTAAAACTCTGTCCCTCTATGTTGTTTTGTTCTGGGAATGAGTTCAGTACATCAGCATTTTCCCCTGCATCATTAGGATGTGTGCCTTCATTCTTCCCTACAGTACTCCATATATATGTTTCTGGCTGTGTAGCTAAGGTGTGTATTGCTACTGAGTTACTATTCATTTCTTTGCTACCCTCTGCCAGCTGAATATTTGAATCAGTTAACTCTACTTGATTTAAATAATTTCCTATGAAGTCTTCATTTGAGATTGAATGTACTATATCTTCGACTACATTGGACAATGAATTTAAATTATAGCTATTGTTTTTCTCATATATGTTTATTTGGCCAGACTCCCCTCTGCCACTTAGAATGTTGGCTACAAGTCTGCAATCTGAATCCTTGGTTCTTCTTTCAGTTACTAAGCCTTCCAATCCATTCCTCTTTTCAAATTTAACTTTTGTCACTTCCATTACTTTGAATATGATTATAATTTTCAAATGTAGTGTTGGCTTCATTTTCAGTAAATTTTGTATTATTTAAATCAGTCATTGCAGGGTGGAAACTTCAGCTTCACGATTCAAAGTAGATATTTTTTTCTAAGGATATCTGTGCCATATCCTTATCTGTGTCGAGATTTGTGGGACTTTGTGCAAATCTGTGATGTCTTCTCCATTAATTGATTGTCTGTTACAATCACTTTGCTGTAGGGAATTGAAATTTTGTTTCTCTGTATCTCTCAGTAAGTCCTGTTTGAGTTTATGTGACTAACTTTTTCTTCTACAAAATTCAATCCCTGTGCCCAATCTGCACTGAAAAAAGTTCTCCAAAAATGTCTGGATTTGATTTGTACTTTTTTCCTGTGTAGTTACTATAGAATCTTTATCTAAATCTCTTATCTCTGTTGCTTTTTGAGAAATGATGTCCTTAAGTTCTGTATCAAGCTGTTACTTGTCTCTGCCTGCCTCTTGATATTTTGCATTTGCCATCAACCACAGATTCACTTTCTTGCACAAATTTTTCACTGTTTCTCATTTCTTTTCTCCTAATTTTAACATCAGTATATTTTTTACTGGTTCTTCTATCTCCATGAACCAAACTACATACATTATAAGCCTGGCTTCATAATTCTCTCCTAACCATGTCTGAATATTTAGGTTTAGTTCCTAATTTAATAGCCTGTTTCATTTCTTGTAGATCTTTTGCCGATTGTGTGGATTTCAGTGCACAATGCTGACAGCAAGTGGGATTTTGCTTTTTATATTTAGTTTGTGTGCTCTTGTTGTTATTTACTTCATATTTGTTTTTTAGAAAACAATCTTTGATCAGGTGTCTTGTCTTATGGCAGAAAAAAAAAAAAAAAACATTGCCTGTTCTCTCTCTGCACAGTTCTTGGCTTGTAAGCAGGTTTTGCATATGTCCTAATAGTATTCAGCTTTTTGATTTCCTCAATCTCCTTATCCCTTAAATTTGTCTGTGTTTCCTTTATTTTTTCCCTTTTAATCTTGCAATCTGAGTCAAAAATTTGGAAAGCACGTTTGAGTTCTTTCTGAGTTTTATAGAGCTGATCAGAGAATCTAACTCTTGGGTTGTAAACTGTCTATGCACCTTTAAATGTAACTGTCTTTCTTCTGTCTTTCTCTTTGGGTGCATTATCTGCCTGACCAGTTCCCTCATCCTTAATCTGGTCTTGCCCTTTTGCCTGGAAGGATTCTTCAAATATGTTCTTTACTAAGGTTTCCAAGTTACTATTTTGCTCTGAATGATTTTCATGAATCTAAGTCGCAGTTAATCATAATTCGATCAAACTCACTGTGTCATACTTTGGAAAATAATGTCTGAAAAAGTTTAAGTATGGAGTGCAACCTTTCAAAAACTGTCTTCATACATTTGATGTAGATTCCTCTGTATTTGTCTCTAAGCCCATTATTGATTTAGCCATTTCAGAGAGATGATCTGTAAATAAAGCTGGATGTTTCCCTGTATTAGTTTCCCTTTGCATTAGTTTGTCAAATCTTGTCCATGCATTAGGCTTTGAACAGCACAGCTTAATAGCTTGGAGCAAGTCTTCCCTACATTTCCTCAAGTAGGTCATGCTGGTGGGATTAGCAAAATCAAGGTCTTCCCTTTGCCACTCTGTGGGCCAACTAGTTCAGGGTGTTTTCTGACCTAGTCTTTTCAATGAATTGGCAATGCTCATGGGAGCTAAACAGTTCTGACCAAAGAAATTCTACATCTTGGAAATCTGAGTCAAAAATTTGGAAAGCACGTTTGAGTTCTTTCTGAGTTTTATAGAGCTGATCAGAGAATCTAACTCCTGGGTTTTAAACTGTCTATGCACCTTTAAATGTAACACACTGGCTGTACTTGATAACTTGGTAACATCTTTTAATGGAAAAATTTTCTCAGGTTCACTAGTTGACTTAATGTCCTCATCACTGTCATTTGTCTATGCATTAGACTTTGATTTTTTTGCCTTTCTGTCTTTCTCTTTGGGTGCACTATCTGCCTGACCAGTTCCCTCATCCTTAATCTGGTCTAGCCCTTTTGCCTGGAAGGATTCTTCAAATATGTTCTTTACTAAGGTTTCCAAGTTACTATCCATCACCATTATCTTTGCTGTCTGTTTGGGGATCACAAATCTGTAGATGTTCTTCAGATAGGTCAATGTCTGTATAGCAGCCATGGAAATGATATAATGATATAAATAAATGATATAAACCTGAGTCATAATCTGCCAGAGGACAGTTTGTTTTTGGAACAGCAACTGGAGTATGAACATGGTGGTGTTGCTAAGGTATTCCACCAAATCTACAATCATAGTGGTCATTTTACTGTATAGGATGTTATAAATCCAATAGCCCATAATGGCTGTCAGCACAACTACACCACAGAACACTTGTTTAAATGTCTTGTTGTTTATAGGATTCTAAATTTCAGTCAGTCTGAGGTGTCAAATTGTAATAAATAATAATGAGGGGGTATCTTTGATGGTTAATTGATAACTAACAGATCAGGCAATTATCCTCTTTCTTCTGTCTTCCCCTCATCCCTCTATACCTCCCTTCCTCCCATTTCCTCCCTCTCTCCCAGCCTCCCTCTTCAGCCAGTTGAGCTTCCCTCCCCTTTGTCTTCTTCTTCTGCCTACTAAATCACTCAGGGAGAGTTGGTGGTGTCTCAGATGAAAATATTTTCTATCATTTTTTGTCTTATGTAAGGGTTTATTTGGGAAAGACAGGAAAAGATAGAGAATGGAGGTAAGAGGGTTAAGGATTTCCCTTGACTACAGGTTGGCCGTAGATTGGAAGATATTGGGATAGAGTTCAACTTGAGAGGAATGATTGATAGGTCTGGCTTTCAGTCACTATCACCAACAGAGCAAGTCAGAGAGATTATTCCAATTTAAAGAGATGAATCAGCTCTTCCATCCCTGGTATATGACAACCAGCAGAAGACAGGTCCTCAGATCCAGCCACAGTTGGCTTTTGCCTTCAACTGTTTCCTGGTAATATTCCAAATGGAATCTTGGTTTGATTGACAGGTCATCACTCGGCCACTGCTTCTTGTCTTCCTGCATGCCTTTCCCAATTCCTCTTTCACAGAAGGCACCATGAAGATGCCTCCATAGACCACAAGCTACATCAAGAAGATCCAGAATGAACTTTGGGTGTGGTTGACTGAACTGAAGATTGATTGAACATTTAATTTGAATGTATACTCATGCCAAAAGGGGGCTGCCCCTTAACTGGCTTTTTGTCAATGCACCTAACAATTATTGGTTTTGTTCTATTTTTCTCTTATCCTCAAATTATTGCAATTTCAAAGTTGGTATATTTACAAGACCCACTGGAGAGACTAGTCTTCCATGGGTCTCAGGGGAGAATGTATTATTAAAAATCTGTTACTCTAAAAAAGAACTACATATCCCAAGATCCCACTGACTTTTTGTCATTACATACTTCCTGTAGTCAGAGGATAAAGAGTGTGGGCTTTGGAGGTTCCCTCTCTCTGACGTAGAATCAGCATTGATGGTAGTAAGTGGGGTTACCTAAAAAATGGCAAACCAGCCATGGGTACGTGGTCTTTATTTGGTAATTTCTTTATTCCTTGATTTCTTTTTTTTAAAGCACTCACTTTCTGTCTTGGAGTCAATATTGTTTTGGCTCCAAGGCAAAAGAGTAGTTAGGGATAGGCAATGGGGGTCAAGTGACTTGCCCAGGGTCACACAGCTGGGAAGTGTCTGAGGCCAGATTTGGACCTAGGACCTCCTGTCTCTAGGCCTAGCTCTCAATCCACTGAGCTACCCAGCTGTCCCCTTATTCCTTGATTTCTAATGATCATTAATAAATTTCTTAAAAGATAATATTATTGAGATTTAATTTTAACTTTTGCAATGGTGCACATCTATGAATGGTGGTGATGTCATTTCCTAGCAAGAATGATTTCATACTGATATGTTCTTGCATTTCTAAAAGAATGCATATACTGTGATTATAGCAGTTTTTCTATTTGATGTGCAGAATACATATGTAACTTGCATCCCAGTACAATATCATATGCTTTCTTCTCCATGAGAGCAGTTGCAACAATACTTCTCAGGCAATGAACCATACCTTCTGCAATAGGATCAAGAATAGAACTGTAAAATGCAATAGTCCTTAAATTCAGCTCAAAATTTTATGCTAACATTCCGGAAGTGATGCCATTAGCTTCATGGGCATACAATTGGAACTCCTTTTTAATAGTCTGGTATTCCCAAAGCCGGAGCTGTTAAAATAGCTTATTTTAACTTTGACAAAGCATGGAGATGTTCTTTGTTTAATTTCAAAGGTTCTTTAACTTCTTTCTTTGTCAACTCAGTTAAACATTTGGAAATATGAAGATACCCATCAACATACTGTCTTGAGAAACCAGCAACACCTAGAAATGCCCTAACTTCTTTCTTGGTAGTAGGGATGCCTAGATTCTGTATGTCTGATATCCTTTTGCTTGAGATTTTCCTGGTGGTCCCCTCCATAATAAATCTGAGATAGTCAACTTTTGGGAGTACCCACTGGATTTTCTTATTAGAAACTTTATGTCCTCTCTTAAAAAGCTCTATTAATAACTTCTTTGAATCTTCCAAGCATATATTTGGGTCAGGTGATGCTAGAAGTCATCTACATAATATACTAGCTTGCTATGTTTGAAAGTGAGGTTAGCTGGATCTTTTTGAAGAAGTTGACAAAATATAGAAGCTGACTCACAACATCCTTGCACTATTCTAGTGTAACAGAGTTGATTTTGTTTTTCTTAATAGCAGAATTAGACTATTAAATGCAGACACTGTAGGTCAAAAAATGCCTTGTTCCAACAAGCTGTTTATAATTGGTATTATGCCTTCTATGACTTCCCTGCTTAATTTGTATTGAGGTATCTTAGGAGGAACACCATCCCTGATGTCAATCTTTACTGGTACTACTGATTTTATTCTACCCACATCATTCTTATGTTTAGCAAATATCCCTTGTGGAATATCATTTGGTATCTCATATATAGATGTCAAAATGTGAATTTTCTCAGGTTCTTCTTCCAATTGCTCCAGATATAATAATGGGTAATGTTTTAAAGAATGTTTGAAAATGCAGGTATATATTTCCAGAATGTTTGAATTACAGGATTGCCCCGATCTTACATAAAAAAAAAAAATCGTGTCCTAAAAGGTGATCTGAACATGAAGGGATCAGTAGAAATGTATGATAATGGTGAGAGGACCTAGTTTAACCATTGTGCTTTTGAGCTCAAGGACCCATTGTATCTCTTCCATAGCTCCAACCACAGAAACCACACTCCCTATGTTGATATACCCTGGGCATGCCTTTAGGACTGATTTTGAAGCATCAGTATCCATAAAAGCTTTATATTGTTTCTTCCCCACCTTAATCCATACATATGGTTCTAGTCTTTGTGTAGCTATTGAATCAATTGCTAATGATTCATTTTGTACTGCACTATTATCTTCTGTCATTTGTATGGTTGAACCAGTTAATTCTTGGCTTAAATAATTTCTTAAGTGATCTTCATCTAAATTTGAGTGTATCATGTTTTCTACTTCACTGGAATATGAATTTAAACCATAGCTATCTGTAATTTCATATAGTTTTACTTGGCCAGACCTCCCCCTCCATTTAGAATGTTGGCTTCATGGGAATCTCTTAAACCCTTGGCTGTCCTGGCATTTGTTGTGCCCTCCATTCCATTAATATTTTCATATCTAACTGCTGTTTCACTTCCAATACATTGACTATAATTAATTATATCAACTGTATTTTCAGTTCTATCTTCTTTTAGATTTGATATTTCAAGAAAAAAGATTTGATATTTCCAAATTATTTACAGTAGGATGAAAAATTTCAGCTTCTGGGTTCCAACTAGATATTTTTTCTAAGGAAGTCTATACACTATAGCTTTTTGAAGTTTTAACAGGTTCATGTGGGGTTTTCTGGTTGTCTATGAGTTTATGTATGTTTTGTATAGCTCCAGTAAAAGTTTCTGCAATAATAACCTTAGGATGCTTTTTCCTATAGTCGTTTTGTTGAAGGGAATTAAAATTTTGTTTCACTGTTTCTTTCAACAACTCCTGATCAGTTTTATGTGAGTTTTTATGAATCTTGTTTGTCCTAAATTCAATCCCTGTGTCCATTTTTCACTGAAAAGGTTTTCTAAATATGTTTTTATTTGTTTTCTGCTTTTTTATGACTGGTTACTATGCTCCTTCTGTCTGAGCTTGCATCTGTACAATTAGAAATTTAATCTCTTTTTCTAACTCATTTACTTATCTCTGCTTTTCACTAAATATTTGGGTTGATTTGTCACCATCATTTCTCACAGACTCAATAAATTCATTTTTTGGTTTCACTCTTGTATTTTCTTTTCTCTGTATTTGCTTTTGTTTCACTCTAACAAGTCCCTCATTGCTTGTCATATCCTGCAATATCTTTTTTTATCCCCTCATACAATACTAAGTATTTCATAGTCCTGGCTTCATAAATTCTTTCTGCCTTGAGATACATCATCTTCATACTTAGGTTTAGCTACTGATTTTATAGCTAAACACATGGCTTCAATGTCTGAAGCTTTTTGGTCTGTCTGTAGTTGGCAATGCTGACGGCAAGTGTTTGCCTTTGATTTATAAAGTCTTTCCCTGTGTGCTTTTATTATTTGCCTCATACTTTTTAAAATAACAATCCTTAATTGGGTGTCCAACCTTGTGGAACAGGAAACACATCTGTTTTTCCAGGTTTTCTGTAGCATTAATCTCTTACAATAGTAACAGAATATTATTCTTGAGATATATTGCTTAAATTTCCTTGATATTTTTTCACAATTTTTTAAACCAAGGTTCATTGTGGAGATTGGTTTATAGTTTTCTTTCTCCATTGTTTTTTTCTTTCTAGTTTAGATATCAGCACCATATTTGTTTCATTGAGAGTTTGAATTTCTTCTTCACCATTTTCCCCAAATAGTTCATATAATATTAGAATAAAATATTTTTTATATGTTTGGTAGAATTCATTTGTCAGCTCATCCAAACCTGAAGCTTTTTTCTTAGGGAAATCATTGAATGACTTTTAAATTTCTTTTTCTGATATAGCTATTGAACTATTCTATTTCTTTTTTGTTAATCTGGGCTGCTCATTTTTCTTTGCTATATTTCCCAGTTATATATAGATAACATTTTTAATAATCATTTTATGACATTTTGCTCGAATGCTTTCTTCCTTTTTACCTCTCCTCTCCAAGATGGCAGATAATATGATATTTTATACTTATGCTATCATGTAATACACATTTCCATGCTTCAATGGAAGCTTCAATCTTTATTAAGACTCCATCAGTCCCTTCAATGATGGTGAATAGCCTTTTCCTTCATGAGTTCTTTGGAATTGTTGTGGATATTTATATTCCTGTAAGTAATTAAATTATTCACAGTTGGTCATTGTATTTCATTGCTCCTATTTCGTACAATGTTTTCCTCATTCTGCACACTTCACTTTGAATCATTTCATAAAAGTCTTAATTAGGATTTTGATTATTGTCTTGTTTATAATTTCTTATGTTGCAATGGTATTCTATTACAATCATGCGCCAATGACTTGCTCAGCCATTCCTCTGTTGATGGATATTCTTTCAGTTTCTAATTCTTTGCCACCACAAAAAAATCTGCTATAAATATAATTGGACAAGTAGGCCATTTCCTCCTATTTTTTATGTCTTTGGATACAGACCTAATAGTGGTATTACTGAGTCAAAGGGTATGCACAATTTTATTACTCTTTGGATGTGGTTCCAGATTGTTCTCCAGAATGGTTAAAACTCCTCATCTAGTAACTATTTACAATAGTATGCAATGTGTTTTGTGAGTTAGTAACAATGGAAACTAAAATAAATAAGTCATGGAGGGCAGATATATATCCCACTAATCATAAAGAAGATATTAATGCTATTTTTATCACACATGTAAAAGTATTCAGTAAAGATTTATAACATAATATGTACAATTCATTATTTTATAAGGAGACAATATTACTGAATAACATATGCATTTAGATGATTATTATTTTTATGAGAACATAAGTTTTAAAGTATGCAAATCATGTTTTCTGAATGATTTCATCATTACTGAGTGTTCCATGAATGAAGAATTTATGATAGATCTTGGTACCCTGAATATGTTCCACTATTTACAAATACATCTTGATAATTTGTTTAATATGACTGTGAAATGTTATTGACATATTAAAGAACTCTGAATATGACTTTAAATTCATATTAAGACTATTCATATTAAGAATATTGAATTCATATTCTTAGTCTTCTTGCCTTTATTATCGCTATTCTTATTTTTTCACTGTTTTCATTGTTCATTTTGCAAATAAACTGAGTTATCAAGTGATATGGAATCATAGAAGAATTAAAAAAGAAGGAATTGATTGGAGTTATGATATCTATATTTAATTTTTAGAAATATAATACCTAAATTAGATTAATGCTATTTTGGTTCCTTGTTGACACTGCCTACATTATTTTCTTAAAATGTCTAGAAACATAAAACAAAAAAAACATGTCTTTTATGTGAATTCAAAATTCTAAAAGACTTGTTAAGCTTAAACTTGTTTTTATAGATTTATTCACTTAAAATATTTGAAGGCAAATTTTTCCATTTCAATAATAACTATTTGTATAATTGGCTTGAAAATTATGAGATAAAAAGATGAGAATAAACAGAATAGAAGCTTTTCCAATAGGTCCTTATCTTATTTGTGATAAATATATAGGTCATCATTCTGATTGGTATGCACACTTTTACAAATATATATATATTAGTGTTTTAGTGCATGGTCTCAGTGGTCAAAGGTAACATATAATGCAATCCAAATATCTAATCCAATACATGGTTTTTAAGTCCTTATGATGTGTCAGGCACTGTGCTAAATTCTGTACATATAATTAATAAAACTAAAATCTCTGCCCTCTATTAGCTTATAGTTTATTGGAGGAGACAACACACAAAATAAGGCAGGAAAACAGGGATGGCAATGGGAATGGGGTTTGATAGGGCACCTAGGAGGAACAGCACAGGAGAATCTTGTTCTGTTAAGTTGAAACCAGACAGGGTAGCAGATAGAAAGTTGATATATGCATAGGATGCCTGATTGTACTAAGAGATCAGGATTTCTAGTTGTCCAATAATTTCCAGTCATTAATTTGTTCCAAAGTTGATGTTTTGCAAATTGGATACCATCTTTCTTTTTCTTGCTATACTTCATTAACTCAAATATTTCAAAATATACTTTTCATTATAGAGTCATGTAACATTAGAATCTAATAGGAACTGGATATTATTAAACCAATGTTATCAACTCAAATAGAAACTGATATCTGTGGACCACATATTCACCTGGGAAACCACAAATTAAAATTATGTATGTTGCATTGTATTTTGATTTTGTTAAACAATTTTCAATTACATTTGAGGGATATCATGCCCCTCATTGATATTTCTGATAGGACAAATATATGAATATTCTGATGAGAAAATGGAAATGAAAAGAGATTTAGCACCTTATTCAAAGTCACATAGGAAACTTAATGCAGTGACAGAACTAGAACCTTGGCTTTCAGAGGCTCAGTGTAATGTTATAATACTTGTGTCTGTCATATCTTACAATTGGCTACCAAATTTCCACTCTCTCACAATCTCCAAGATCTTGGAAGCTGAGTTAGCTTGTGGATGGTCCTTTTGAGATTCCTTATCCCTTCATATGATTTTATCTGCTGCACAAAGAATCATTTTAGGATGCATCCAGTTGCATTAAGTTTCTTTGTCTGTTACAATCCTTCCTTATGTTAGAAAAATCATTTCAGATCATGTAAGTTAGTTGCAAAGAAAAAACAGAATGCACATGAAAAATAGAAAAAAGTCTTTAATTAAGGCTTTCATTCTGTATTGTAGACTATCAGTCCTATAGTAGTTAGAAAAGAAGTGGTTGGTGAAGGTTGGAGCAGTAATGGAAAATTTTATAGCCAACATAGAATTTTAGTTAAACCTTGCAAGAAAGGTAAGATTTAGATAGTCCAGAGTAGAAAGAAGAATGAAATTAGGTAAGGGAAACATGATTGAAGGTAGGACCAAAGATGAGAAAGAACATGATATGTTCATAGAAAAGCTGATGATACTAGACTGACTAGAATTTGTTAGGTAGGAAGAAACTGTCTTGGATAAGCAAGAAAGGGGTAAGATAAAGAAAATCCATGGATTTACCTTGAGATTACCTACCTAATGCATTTCAATGTGCACCCAAAAAGTAAATACAGAGAGAATTATTAGAATTATGCCTTAGTTTGTCAGGGTGTTTGAAAAAAAATAGGCTCTATATTGGCCTTTCAAACTCATGAGTTATTACTTTGGCTATGGACAGGAAGTGGCCTGAATAAAATAGAAATATAAACTAAGGAAGTAAACATGTACCTTTTTTATATATTTCATTTTATTCAAAGGGTGGTCAGAACTCCACATAATTTTCTCTGCCTATCTGACAGGTCTGTCAAGATTGGATGTTGTTATTTGATGCTTTTTTTTTTTTTTAAAGCATGACAGGAACCAAGAATTTCACACATGACAGTGAAGAACTAAGAACAAGAAAGGTACATTTCCTTTGGTTACTGTAGGAAGATGTAAAATCAAGTTGAGGAAAAGCTTGCAAGTTTTATTTCTCCTCCAATATATTTTGGTGTGAAAATTTATCATTGAAAACAAAGTTTTTGTTAGATAATCTAGACAGAACTAAAACATTTTTGCAGTTACCAAAATAACAAAAAGAAAACCCTTTTGCTTCTTAAATCAAATATAAAAGAAGTTTCTTTAAAATTAAGTACTTATCTAATAGAACTTGCAGTTGTCTCTAAATAACCTAGCTCCAGCCAATGTGGTAAATTTTAAATTAGTAGCACTACTTCTATTTAAAAAAAGATTAGGTGTACACTGTTTACATGTTGATGCCTATCCATCAAACTGAATCATTATATCCTTAGCACTAGGCACTGTTGCCAAAAAAATAGGGCTAGGGCTTATATGAAAGGAAGGAAACCAAAACATTATAATTATAAGCTTACCATATACCAGTTATTATACTAAAAGTTTTACAAATATCTCATTTCATCTATACAACAATACTGGGAGGTAGGTGCTATTACTATGCCTCATTTAATAGACTAAGAACATAAAACAGAAAGAAGTTAAATGGCTTCCACAGAATAACAGTCTTAAATCAGAATTAAACTCTTTTTCTTGACTACAGACCTAGAAATCTATCATTGTTCTACTTATCTTCATAGCAATATTGTATTATATTCATATATCACAATTTCTTTTTAAATTTAAACCTGGACCTCACAATATCCCCTAAGTTAGAAGAGAAGAGGTTGCTCATGGGTCCAATCTCATAGCTATTCATCATGGGAGCATCAGATTGCTCTGTTCTGCTGAGGGACAGTTCATTCTTCTTCATGCAAGTTGATGGCTCTCATTCCTTGTGACTCATTCTAATTATGTACCGATTCATAGCTCTATCAACAGTTTTCTAGAGTGCCAATATTCCAGCAATTCCTTTAATTTTGACATTCTATATGTTTGTATCTTTACCAATTTGTGTATATATATATATATGTTTAAATTAATATATTTATACTTATGTATGTATATATGTATATTAGTTTTCAATATATATTGTTTCAAAACTCTATGAGAAAATCTTGATTCAAAGACCTTTTTTCATTCATCTATATTCCTTCTTAATCCAGATGCATTATTTCTGCTTGTGAAAAACAAACTTTTCAATCTCATATATTCAAAATTATTATTTTCTTTTCTAATTTCTTCTATTCTAATAAACAAAGGTTTTCTGACTGATATATCCCACTTTTTATTCATATTAAGTTTATATCCTACTTAACTCCCCAAGATGAAACCCTACATATGATATAAGTATATTTATGCTAGGTTATACTTGTTATGTAGAGGTTGTAAAGACATGTAAAATATAATATTGTTTCCAATTTGTTCTTATACCATTTTATTTGTCTATATATAGAGCTTTGGCACTTTATAGCAATGTTTATTCTGGTCATGTGTGAGGAGTCCTCTCAGGGGAATAATGAACAGCATATCCTCTCCCTCAAACAGAGCGATTAGCTCAGTGGATGCTAACTATGGCTACCATCAAATGTTGAGAAATAACCAAGTTTAATATTCTATGACTGCTGTTCATCACCTGCAGCAACTGACTTGTCAGTATAATAAAACTTACATATTGTGGAATTAGACACAAAATTCTCAGATTTTAAGACCGAGATAATGAAACTGGTCGATGTGCTGAGGAAGTGAAAAGAAATCTCCTGATAAAGAAGAGGCTATTAGACTTCAGCTAGGATTCCAAGGGCTTTGGGAAGGAGGTATAGTCTACAATCTTTAATTTTGCTCTATCCTACTTTGACAAGGACCTTGACACTGTAATATGAGAAGAGAAATGAGTATGAGAGCTGATGTCATACTCATGACAAGACAGAAGGCCACCTCATAAGGCCACTAATCCATGGCTCTTGGCTTATATCACATCAATAACACAAACATTTCCTCTTAGATTTCAAGAGGATGATTAAGGTGACTTTTTTCAACTATAGCCAAAATCGGTCATACTACTTTTTAAAAGATAGACGTAAATAACTTACAAAGAAACATTGTTTTTTGTTTAAAGATCTGTGGTATTATCAACTATATATGTCAATACAAATTAAACACCTTTTCTTTTGAGAGAATTGTTAAACTAGTAGATCTGCAGAATGCAAATTAGGCAGAGTATGGTAACATGTCATCAAAATGTTTTTAAAAAATGAAAACATTTTTCTGAAGACATGTACAAGAATATTTATAGCTGTGCTCTTTGTGGTGGCAAAAAATTGGAAAGTGAGGGGATGCCCTTCAACTGGGGAATGACTGAACAAATTGTGGTATATGTTGGGTGATGGAATACTATTGTGCTCAAAGGAATAATAAAGTGGAGGAATTCCATGGAGACTGGAACAACCTCCAGGAAGTGATACAGAGTGAAAGGAGCAGAACCAGGAAAACATTGTACACAGAGACTGATACATTGTGGTACGTTTGAATGTAATGGATTTCTTCATTACTGGCAATGCAGTGAGCCTGAGAAACTTGGAGAGATCTATGAGAAAGAACACTATCCACATTCAGAGGAAAAACTGTGAGAGTAGAAATACCAAAGAAAAACAACTGCTTGGTTACATGAGTCAAGGGGGATATTACTGAGGATATAGACTCTAAATGAATATCCTAGTGCAAACATCAACAACATGGAAATAATTTCTGATCAAGGACACATCTAATACCCAGTGGAATTGTATGTCGGCTATGTGAAGGGCGGGGGGAGGGGATGGAGGAATAGAATATGATACTTGTAACCAAAGAACAATGTTCTAAATTGACAGAATAAAATTAAAATAAAAAAAAGAAATGAAGATATTTTTCCAGATTAATTGTAGAAATATAAATTGGTGAGTTAGATGAGATGGTGAGTCAGATGACAAACATGAATTTAAAACAATTCAAATAATCTAAGAGAGATTTAATTATTGGATTGCAACCTGTTTTGAAGGATATCTCTAATCAAGTGTCATATAGGGAAGGCAACTAAATGGCACAATGGATATAGAGTGCTAGACCTAGAGTTGGGAAGACCTGAGTTTCCAAACTGTCTCAGAAAATTAGTAGTTAAGTCAATCTGGGCAAACCACTTAAATTCTCTCTGCTCCTGTTCCCTCATCTATAAAATAAGGAAAATAATTATAATGGGGTTATCATGAGGATTAAATAAGGTATTTCCAAAGAATTTTGCAAACCTTAAAGCAATATATAAATGTTAGCAGCTATTACAGTCCTAAAATTGTCTACTTAAGTTCAATGACCTACTCAGTGCCTTGTTAAAAGTAAAGATGGAATTCTTTTCAAATTTGCTGATGTCATGGATTGGAAGACTAGGTAATGCATGGGATAGCATATCTAGATGGTTCAAAGATCATTTTAGGTTAGAATAATGGTCTAAAGTGTGAGATTTAAAATGGTTGAGGTCTTAAACTTAAAAATAGTGGAAGATATAAGTTGTGATAGATATAAGAGAGGGTGAGTAAATTTGACCGCAGAAATATGTTTCACTACAGTGTCTTGGTTTTTAAATCAAATATGAGGTGGTCGCCAGGGAAATATTCCAAATTATTCAAATACCCAAGTCAATTGGGTTTTATAGAGATTTTAATTAACAATACAATGATTAATCAAAGAAAGAGAGAGAGAGAGAGTAAGAAAGGAATAAGTATGAAGGGCCTCAAGCCAATATGGCCTAGACCTGAGTCTTAAAAAGAGAAATCAGTCAGTTTTTTAACACTCACCACCAGGTCAGACTAAACAAGGATTTTAGTGACAACAGGCCAGCGTCCTTCCTCAAAGAGTCTTCCAGCCAGAGATTGCTTCAAAGGGCCTCTCTCAAGAGCCTCCAGAGCTCCTACCCCAGAGGGACAGAGTCCCTCAGATTAGCTCCTCAAGGAACTCTCCTTCAGAATGAGAGTCAGAAATCGAGAATCTCAGAATGAGTCTTCTCAAAATGAGCTCCCTCAGAATCAGCTCCAGCTTTTCTCTGAGCTCTTATTTTTAAGGGCAAAATCTCCTCTGTCACCTCCCCTAAGTCCTTACATCTACCAATCACTGTAGATGTTTCTAAAGGACAGCCCATTCTTAGTCCACACCTAAAAAGGTCTGGATTTTTGAGTAATTCACACCAGGAAAGCTCTGAGTAAGTTTTCCAGTTCTTTGTTCCTTGTAAATTCACAAGTTGCTTGACCTTTATAGGTACTTAGCTTAAGAAAAGTATGGGTTTAAGTACTTTTCATTGTTCAGAAAAGAGTTTACAACTTTATCTTCCCCTAGAGCAGACCCAAGTAGGTAAAGTAGAATTCTCACATTCCTGCTTTAAGTAGAGTTCACTGCCCAAATGGGGAATGGTCTTAATCCAATCTTATAAAGTAGGATCTGGGAATTTTAAGGTTTACAAAAGCTAATAAAAATATTTATAATGGGGTGGGGGAGAAATAAAGTCCTATAATTAAGTTTTTAAGAATTCTGTAAAAGTAAAGAATGCAAAGTTATTATCATATAAGTTATTATGAACAATAAAATAAATATATTTGTATATTTTCATTATTAATTCAATATGAATATGAGTCACTAGTGCAACTGATTGCTCTAAAAAGCTAATATGATCTTGGGCCACATTAGAGGAACTACAGATTCCTAAATGGAAAAGGTGACAATCCCATTGTATTCTGACTTAGTCAAACAAGAGTAATTTTGTTTAGTTCTTCATATCATATTTGTTTCAATGTGAAAGAGGTGATTTGAAAGAATTTGGAATATTTTAGCCCAGAAGGGGAATAGTAGCTACCTTTATGTATTCAAGGTCTGATGTAGAAGAGACCAAGAAGACAGCATTAATAGAAAATAATGGAAATTGAACAGAGACAGATTTTACCTCAATGACAGTTTGATTAAACAATAGCTTATATCTGTATCAAATTTTAAGGTCTGCAAAATATTTTTCTTCCTGCACAGTGAAGCAATTAAAATCATATCATTCATATTTTGTGGTACATAAACCAAGCAACTAAAAGGCAAAACCACTTACCTAGATCCATGCAATAATTGTATGAGAAGGAAACTAAATCCATATCTCCCAACTACAAATTCTGCATTTTTTCCTTGGGCCATGCTGGTTCTCCCATTTGATCAATGCTATTCACAAATGAAATAGACTCCTTCAAAAAGTAAGCAGTTCATATGGTTAGGGGTTCTTCAAAGTAGGAAAACTTGCCATGGATTCTGCACTGACATTTTCTCTTAGGCACAGGCTAGCCTGAAATATAAATTATATAGATTTCTTAAAACTCTGAGACTCTAGTATTAAATAATATGCATTCTATTAGTTTCTTCATAAAATAAAATTAACTAAGTGACATTGCCAAGACTATGTAGGAAGTGGTAGAAGCAATTAGTCTAAAAATGTCATGCACCAGACCTGTGAACTAAGTGATAAAAGAACTCATTGAGGAAACTTCTAACAATGGAGATCAACACATGTTTGAAGTCTTTGGGGATGAGTTAATATGCCTGTGGTCACACAATCTATATGTGTTAGAGGCAAACTGGAATTCAGCTCTTTCTTATACTATACTCTCATCCTATCTTGTACTATTTCTTAAAGTATTAAATATAGAACAACACTACTCCATTTGACTTATTACTAATTGAGATAGTGAATCTTATATTTCTTAATTGTCAAGGAAATCAGCATCTACTGAGAAGGAAAAATTAGTGAAAAAAATTCTAACTTCAAGTTTCATTTGAAAGAACCAACTTTAGACATAACTAAAACAGTGGAGAAATCATTGTAATTATAGTGTTAAGCCTTAGCAGGAATTTTATTTGTCTGCATTTTCAGAATCAGACTACTAAAATTAATTATATTCAAGAAGAGTTTATCAGAATGAAATTCTCATAAGTTATATTTTTAAGTTTTAGAATTAAAGTGGCACCCATAGGCCAATAGATCATAGTAAAAACAGCCAGGCTTGCCGTTTAGAGTTCTTTAAACAGACTTATTCTGATTGTAACAAAAACACCCATAAATCTATGCACATATATATTGATCCTGGCTTCCCCTTAAAAATGACTCTGTCCCAAGAAGCTGGCATATTTCATAAACAAACCAACAAATTATTGATCCATCATAGACTCTAAAAGTCCTGTGAAGAATCTAGGTTGCTTTTAAGTTCATGCTGTACCTAAGGGAATGAGAAACTCTGAAATGAAAAATAGATATTTTAAAAAGTAGCACAAATAATAGGAGATATAGAGCTGTCTCCCTCTACTCTTTAAGCTCCCACTGTAATTCAATCTCTGTACATCACATCAGTGTACTGTGTCTACTAATATAACATTTTGTACATTAGTCTGATTCCTTCCAACAAGCATCAGTAATTAAGTTAGTTATATTCTTGTAGATAATTGTCCATTTGTGAAAGGGCCTTTAATGAGAGTTGCCTTACTTAAACGAATAGTGTGTGTAAGGGGTGGGGAAAGGGGTTATTTACATAAAAAGATTGGACTGGATTAAATTTAAGAATAGGGTCACCAGGAATTTATATTAATTCCAAATTAGATTTATTTACAATTTCTTTACAAAATATAGAAGAGTGAAGTAAGAAAAGCAAAGAGAAGTTAGGGTAAGATATCTAGCCTAAGAACTAAGTAATTTACTCCTGACCCCTGGCTCAACCTGGGCAGGGAGAGTTAGTCCTTAGGCTTCTGCAAAGCCAAGGACCTGGCAAAGCCTCTCTCAAGAGGTAAGTTTCTCCTGAGGTTAGTTTCTTCAGAAAATATACAGGAAAGGAGTCAGCCTTTTCACTCACTACGTGTCAGTCGAAAAGGAAGAGATTTAAAAACAGCCTCACCAGGAACAGGGTCTCAGGTCCAGTCAGCAGATTCTTCTTCAGCTAAAGATCGCAGACTATTCTCTCACAAATCTGACAATTCTCTCTCCACAGGAAGTTGTTTTAAAAACACTTTCTCTTGGGTCAATTCCTGTGCCTTCCCCTAATTTTAAATCAACCAATCACAATTGAAGATTTGCTTTAAGACTACCCAAGGGCAGCCAGTATAATTCTGACTCACCAGC